>NC_090265.1:318577143-319202976 GCF_040414725.1 Anabrus simplex
TTAGGTTTCTGTACATTCCCTTGCAGCAGTATGATCATAAGAAGCTTTATTTCATCCTAATTGGTCGAGGCCAGACTCCTTTGTTTCATCTTACTGTTTTATGTACAATTTTCTGTTGGGCATGTTCTAGCTATGTTCTAGCACATCTCATTATCAGAAAATAATTCAAATATTTTGCTTGGTTTTATTTTCCCTAAAAACTCTTCCTTTACACCATTATGGAATTTTAGATCAAAGCAGGACCTTCTTTGTCCATTTTCTGTCTATGTTGACAAAGAATTTGCACCGGTTGGAATATTATCAGTTTTATCATCACTACTGTCACTGTCCTGATCACTATTTGAACCAGAATCGAACAGGTGTTGTCTCTTTTGCAACTGCTGCTAATTTGCATCAGCAAGGCCTGAACCCTGTATATTTGAGCCTACAATACTTATTCCAGGTAAATTCCCATCACTTACAAATTCTCCTTCAGCAGAACTTACTTCACTAAGATCACTATCCTCCCCACTAAATTCCGACATTTCATTTATCATGGCACGTAAACCATCCTTCCCTAATGGTGGAGGCTAGTATTTCCTTTTAGACATTTTAGTAAAACAAAATGTAAGAAAAAGAATCGAATAGAATCCTGATCTCTGCGGTTTGGAAGGAAATCATGAATTCTGCCTGTATTACAAAACACATGCATATGATGATAACTTGTGGTAAACACACACTCCTGTCGTGAATGAAGACTGAGGATAATAAACTAGGTCCCAGTTCTAATGTGGCATCAGAGAGTTCTGTTTAGTAACATAATCTCCAGAAATACCCTCTACAGCAATATTATTGCATCCAAGGGATGATAAGGCGAAGAGCCAAAGCTTCAGTGCAAGGCTATTAGGCTTTAGGTTGTTCTTGCCTGGACATAAGCTGTGCTCTTTATGATGCAACTCAAGAATGACACATTGGTATGGGAAGAACATAGTTGAAAAAATTCACATCAGAGGGCAGTCTCATCCAGAACATGCTGCTGAAAAAGAAATAAACCTCTGCAGCCAGTCAACTAAAAAAAATATAATTCAGCAGATATATCTGTGTTTTATGTTTTATGATCAGAATTCAGGAGAGGTGTCTATGTGTCTTACTGAACGGGTTAATAATCTGTAATGTTTGAAGAAATTACATCCCTTCATTCAGACAGATCAAAATAATATAAGTAGCTTTCTATAGCTCCTAAACTCGTATTATGTTAAAAAATAAAGGTGCGTCTAATAATATGGTCAGGGACTGTATATTGTGATAGAACCATCCTATCAAATTAGCTAAGAATAATGACTTTCACAAGAGATCTAAACATATTCCATAAAGAATGGCTAAGGAGTGCAAGTGTAGGAACTGCAGGTGTGGCCAGTAGGAGTATGAGGGAAGAGTTGGAGAGTTTGAGGGAGATAATTGGGATTCTCCCAGAGCACAGGAAGGGAAGTAGGCCTCCCTCAAACAATGTACAGGATACATTAGGTGTACAAGAGGGATGGGAAAAGAGGGGGAATTGTAGAAGACAGAGGGTCTAATGTTTTAAGGGGAAGGAGATTACAGGCTAAGGAATCTCTTCAAGATCAGAATTCAGGAGAGGTGTCTATGAGAAATTGGTACGAGTCTGCAGGTAGAAAAACAAAGAAAAAATGAGAACAGGCAAGTGTAGAAGTAGAAGGAAAGGAAAAGGTAGGAAAGGGAAATGTAGAATGGAGGATAGGAAAAGACAGGTTGAACAGGGTCATGGGAGGGAGAAAAGGGAGGTGGAAGTAGTGTCTGCAGCAGTGAGGAAATATACTGTAGGGCTGACCATGAGGGGAGGGGATCAAATGAGATGGGTAGGGTTGAGGCTTCAGTCATGGGGGATCCATTGTCAGACACGTAGGGGAAGTGTGTGGAAGAAAGGGAACCAGGGTAGAGTGTTTTCCATGAATTAGGTAAAGCCAGATGTTGAGGAAAGTAGAAGAGAAGGAGGAGTTAAAAAAGAAGGTTGTAATGTTTCACGTTGGTACCAACAAGGTAAGGCAAGCAGATATAAGTACCAACATAGTTGGGGATGTGTGGGATCTGGTAAATGCAGCATGGATGAAGTTTAAGGAAGTGGAGATTGTTATCAGTGTAATACTGTGTAAGAGGGATTCTGATTGGTAAGTGACTAGGGATTTAAATGAGACTATGGAGTGGGTATGTGGGAAACTGGGAGTGAGACTTCTAGATCCTAATGGGTGGTTAGGAGATAGGCATCTGCGCTCAGATGGCCTTCACTTAAACCGCAGTGTACATATAAGTTAGGAAATTTGTTTATAAGGGTATAATAATAATTTCGTGTGGCTATTTCTAGCTGAATGCAGCCCTTGTAAGGCAGACCCTCCGACGAGGGTGGGCGGCATCTGCCATGTGTAGATAACTGTGTGTTATTGTGGTGGAGGATAGTGTTATGTGTGGTGTGTGAGTTGCAGGGATATTGGGGACAGCACAAACACATATCCCCCGGGTCATTGGAATTAACCAATAAAAAAATCTCCGACGCGGCCGGGAATCGAACCCAGGACCCTCTGAACCGAAGGCCAGTACGCTGCCCATTCAGCCAACGAGTCTCTTTACCATAGAGAAAGATCTTACCACCATTAGAAGCATAAGTAAATTAATGAACGAGCTGGAAAATCTACACATCTTTTTGGAGTTTTGCAGTTATGAGGTGTTACTATAATACATTTTGTCACAACACGTGCTCTAAATTGTAAATTAAAATTTCTTTTTAACTTCATTACAGATAATCTTAAGATCCCTCCCAAAGACCATGCAACACATCAACAGGAATGATATTCATACAAGACTGTATCAAGTGTCTAGGATGTTCCTTCTCAATTATGCAGCAGCCTAAAACCAAGAAACAGCCTTGAAATTGTTCTCTGTACAATTCCTTGGTCGTTACATAAGACCCGAAGTCAAGATGCTTACAGTTTCATTCACAACAACGTACTTGACCAGTCTGTATATAACAATCGGTTTTAAATCTCCACTAGTGTTTGACAACACATTTCAACATTAATTATGTCAAGAACATGAAAATGAAATATGTGGATCAAGATTTAAGATAGAGGAAGAAGATCCATTTTAGTTTTGAACAGAGTTTTAAGTTAAATAGAATAGAACTGACAAGTTTTAACTGTGTAAAAAACACCGTTCATTTAAATTTATATTTTTCTTTCACAACAATCTTGACCAGCCTACAACTAACAATCAGTTCTAAATCTCCACTTGTGGTTGACAACACATTCTGATATTAGTTACGGTACATCAAGAACATGATATGATATAGGTGGGTCAAATGAACCCTGGTATGTAATTTCCTCTTTACCCAAGACTTATGATAGAGGAAGAAGATCCATTTTAGTTTTGGACTTATTTTTAAGTTACATAGAATAGGACCGACAAGTTTTTATTTGTGTTAAAACACCATTAATTTATTTTACCCCACAGTTATGTTTTGTTCACATTTTAAAATTGTTATCCTGGCATGTTAGTCTTAAGAGATCATTAATGCCCGTATATTATACTATATATGGCTTAAAAGTTCCCAAACCTTGAGCTAAAGGTTGTCTACAGGCTGAAGATGCCCAAATAAAGGGTGAAACATTTACCTGACCTGATAAGTCTACATAAATTCATGTAGATTCAAACCGCATTAAACGTGGAAAGTATTGAATAGGTGGTTTTATTAAATTATCCTTGAGAAACTATGCCTAGCATCATCTTCAAAATGGAACAATAATGAAAGGTGTTACATGTAACATACCCCTTAGTTGAGCTGCTCGTCTCCTTTCTCCCAAGTCTTCCCAGCCCAAATTTTGCAACATTTTTGTACCGTTACCATTTTGTCATAGTTAAAAATAAATGTGATAGAAAGGAAGGTATTAAAATTAGGACTATTAGGCAATACCATATGGCTGACAAAACAGGCATGGGGGAGTATTTAAAAAGTAACTATGATCGCTGGAAAATGGTAAATAAAAATGTAAACAGACTCTGGGATGGGTTTAGAGCAATTGTTGAGGAATGTGAAAATAGATTTGTACCTTTAAAGGTGGTAAGGAATGGTAAAGATCCACTATATTATAACAGTGAAGTAAAGAGACTAAGAACGAGGTGCAGGTTAGAAAGAAATAGAGTTAAAAATGGCTGTGGAAGTAAGGAAAAATTAAAGGAACTTACTAGGAAATTGAATCTAGCAAAGAAGTCAGTTAAGGGTAACATGCTGGCAAGCATAATTGGCGGTCATAGAAATTTTAGTGAAAAATGAAAGGGTGTGTATAGGTACTTTAGAGCAGAAACAGGTTCCAAGAAGGACATTCCAGGAATCATTAATGTACAAGTGGAGTGTGTATGCGAGGATCTACAAAAGGCAGAAGTACTTAGTCAGAAGTATGTAAAGATTGTTGGTGACAAGAATAATGTCCAAATAGAGGATGTGACTAATACTAAAGAAGTATTAAATTTTACCTATGATAACAATGACATTCACAGTAAGATACAAAAGATGAAAACTAGAAAATCAGCTGGAATTAATAAGGTTTCAGGTGATATACTAAAGGCAACGTGTTGGGATATAGCACCATATCTCAAGTACTTATTTGATTATTGTTTGCATGAAGGAACTATATGAAATGAATGGAGAGTTGCTATAGTAGCCCCTGTATGTAAAGGAATGGGTGATAGACATAAAGCTAAAAATTACAGGCCAGTCACTTTGACATGCATTGCGTATAAGCTTTGGGAAGCATTCTTTATGATTATATTAGACATGTTTGCAAAATCAATTACATGTTTGATAAAATGCAGTTTGGGTTTTGCAAAGTATATTCCACTGAAGATCAACTTGTAGGATTCCAGCAAAATATAGCAGACATCGTGGATTCAGGAGGTCAAATGGACTGTGTCGCGATTGACCTTTCTGGGGCATTTGATAGCGTAGGTCATGGGAGACTACCAACTAGAATGAGTGCAATTGGACTAGAAAAAAAGAGTGACTGAATGGGTGGCTCTGTTTCTAGGAAACAGAACTCAGAAAATTAGAGTAGGTGAATCTTTATCTGACCCTGTAATAATTAAGAGGGAAAATCCTCAAGGCAATATTATTGGACCTTTATGTTTTCTCATATATATACTGTATATATATATGTTACATATGTAACTCAAGGTTACATATGTAGCTCAAGGTCTGGGAACTTTTAAGCCATATATAGTATAATATACGGGCGTTAATGATCTCTTAAGACTAACATGCCAGGATAACAGGATATATATATATATCAATGATATGAATAAAGAAGTGGAATCAGAGATATGGCTTTTTGCAGATGATTTTATTCTGTATAGAGTAATAAATAAGTTACAGGATTGTGAGCAAATGTAAAATGACCTCGATAATGTTGTGAGATAGGCAGAAGGCAATGGTATGACAATAAACCGGATTAAAAGTCAGGTTGTGAGTTTCACAAATAGGAAAATCCTCTCAGTTCTAATTACTGTGTTAATGGCATGGAAGTTCCTTTTGCGGGTCATTGTAAGTACATAGGTGTTAATATAAGGAATGATCTTCATTGGGGTAATCACATAAATATGATTGTAAATAAAGGGTACAGATCTCTGCACATGGTTATGAGGGTATTTTGGAGTTGTAGTAAGAATGTAAAGGAGAGGGCATATAAGTCTCTGGTAAGACCCCAACTAGAGTATGGTTCCAGTGTATGGGAACCTCACCAGGATTACTTGATACAAGAACTGGAAAAAATCCAAAGAAAAGCATCTCTATTTGTTCTGTGTGATTTCCGACAAAAGAGTAGCGTTACAAGAATGTTGCAATGTTTGGGCTGGCAAGACTTGGGAGAACGGAGATGAGCTGCTTGTTTAAGTGGTATGCAATACCAATATAGTTGGTCCGTTATTGGACATTATAAATTTTCCAGCTATCTCATTCCTGGTTGCCAGCGTTTCACCCCAGTGTACTATGTTGTGCTCATCAGTTGGTAAATAGCACACCCACCAAGATTCATGGCTAGTGCATACCGTGCAGGCCACTGCATGGGCTACTTGCAGCCACCGGCAGTGCCAATGCACTATGAGAGACTTTGTCTCATTTTAAAAAATTGATGCCTGCCTGGCCATCGGATGATATAGATGTTGCTTCCCATAGGGAACCTGAAATATTTGTTCTGAATGAGTAAATTCATAGTAGTTGTCCATTATTGGACATTATCAATTTTCCAGCTAACTCATTCCTGGTTGCCAGTGTTTTGCCCCAGTGTGCTAAGTTGGGCTCATCAGTTGGTAAATAGCACACCTACCAAGACGCATGGCTAGTGCATACCGTGGGGGCCACCGCGTAGGCTGCTTGGAGCCACCGGCAGTGCCAGTGCACTATGTGAGTCTTTGTCTCATTTTCAATTTCTTGAATTGCAACTTTTTGGAAATGGGACAAAGTCTCTCATAGTGCATTGACACTGCCGATGGCTCCAAGTAGCCTATGCAGTGGCCTCCACAGTATGCACTAGCCATGCATCTTGGTAGGTGTGCTGTTTACCAACTGATGAGCCCAACTTAGCACAATGGGACACAATGTTGGCAACCAGGAATGAGTTAGCTGGAAAATTTATATTGTCCAAAGGCATCAATTTCTGAAAATGAGACAAAGTCTCTCATAGTGCATTGGCACTGCTGGTGGGTCCAAGTAGCCTATGCAATGGTCTCCACGGTATGCACTAGCCATGCGTCTTGGTAGGTGTGCTATTTACCAACTGATGAGCCCAAAATAGCACAATGGGGCGAAACGCTGGCAACGAGGAATGAGTTAGCTGGAAAATTTATAATGTCCAGTAACAGACCGACTATATTGGTATTATTTTTCTCATTCGGAACAAATATTTCAGGCTCCCTATGGGAATCAACATCTTTATCATAAGTGGTATGTTCTGAACTGTCAGTGGAGAGATGGCGTGGAATGACATCAGTAGAAAAGTATGTTTGAGTGGTGTCTTTAAAAGTAGGAGAGATCACAATATGAAGATAAAGCAGGAATTCAAGAGGACAAATTGAGGCAAATATTTGTTTATAGGAAGGGGAGTTAGGGATTGAAATAACTTACCAAGGGAGATGTTCAATAAATTTCCAATTTCATTGGAATCATTTAAGAAAAGGTTAGGAAATCAACAGATAGGGAATCTGCCACCTGGGCGACTGCCCTAAATGCAGATCAGGGTTGGTTGGTTGCTTTGGTTGGTTTGGTTGGTTTGGTTGGTTTGGTTGGTTTGGTTGGTCGGTTGGTCGGTGGGTCGGTGGGTCGGTCGGTTGGTCGGTCGGTTTACAAAAGCTCTTTAAAATTTGGAAAGTTGTAAAGTGATCACAAACTAAACAAAACTGATTCCACGTATAAAATTCAAGAATTTATGTCACTTGTTAGGAAAGGAATAGATTGATATATTGATTGATAGTCATGATCTTAAGCAGCATGCTCTTGTAGATACACATGAATATTATGATATTTTAAATTTACTTGACTGCTGTTTGTACCGGTACCTTTAACTATTTCCAGAATTATACTGAATTTTCTTACATACAGCTCTGAAGATGACTAGCACTGCAGTATTTCACACCAAACTACATGCAATATGTACTATTACAGTATTACTATTACCAGCTAATTTCAACTTAAAACCACGGACTAAGCATTAAGCAATAGGTTCCCTGGATCCTACACACGCAGAGAGATTACATCCTGCTAGCGCTCCTGCAGGAAATACGGTAACCATCTCATGTTCGCACTAAAGCACAGGAAGTGTGGAGAGGCATGTAGTACATAGCAGAAGGCGATGGTTAAGACTTTAGTTCAGAATCTGGTTGGATCCTCTACTAGCTTTCCTCTCTGGGCTTGAAAGTGCTATTGCAGCACAACCGGTAATATTTTTCACAACATCCAGATGCACTAGTTGTGCTCTGAAAGTACTCAGCACCACTCACACCTCAGCAGCTTCCATTCTGCCACAGCTATAAATGAAACTGAAACATCCATGGAAGCTACACTTTGTTCTGGCCTGTGTCATCACATAGATGCAAAAATTAATGCATTCATCAAGAAATAGCAACAGGCTACATAATGACATAAGAGAGATTTTAATGAAATATTAATCACTGAAATTCATATTTTAATTCTCCTCCTACTCATAAAGCAGTTGACAATCTACAGCAGTATTGGCAAAACATGAATTTGTCATCAACCATCCAAGATTAGATAGGCCTATTACACCTACTAGTGGGTATAATGGTTGTTCAGTAATACAGGCAGTAGTACAATATCCCAAGCTATCCATACATTTTCTTGAACCATTCATCAAACAAGCCTTTGTAGAAATTAAATCAGATGTACAATATTGTTTCAGTGTTCCCTGACACCATCA
The DNA here is from genome assembly GCF_040414725.1 of Anabrus simplex. Lineage (NCBI taxonomy): Eukaryota > Metazoa > Arthropoda > Insecta > Orthoptera > Tettigoniidae > Anabrus > Anabrus simplex. The sequence continues at coordinate 318,585,615 of NC_090265.1, forward strand.
ACTTTGTGTCACTGTGGATGGAAAATAATTTGAACATAAAATTTAGCTGGATATCTTGATGGTCAATAGGCTAATAAATGAGAATTACATTTTTTAGCAAAAAATTGTACCAAATTTTGTATTAGCCTGTATAAATAATTGAAATATTTGGGAGTAGTAAATCATTAAAATAAATGTATACATACATTGGTTTCTTTCCTTGGAGACGCAGAAACAAATCCATAAAAATGGCTAGAGATAACTGCATGGAATAAAATAGCAGCATGTAGATCATTTTACTTTGAGTGTAGTGTATCGTTGGGTAAGAGACACAACTCACGGGAGTGACAGATATTACTGCCAATCCATGATCCTTTATGTTATTGAAAGTGGAGCGCAGAGATCCATTGGTGCAAGCATTGTATACTTCTATTCCATCAGAAGACCTGTAAGAAAAAAATGTTACTTAATTTCAGATTAATCTCAGTGCCTTATTTTATTACACAAACATGAGTAATTTCCTTCATCCAGAATGCTAAACATTTTTCTTTCATACTCCACAGTGTCCCACAATTGATGGAATGTGTATAGCAATTATATGGCCTCATGTGAGTCTGACATTACTTCTGTTTATTCATGTCTGGCTCTTGTATTTTATATTCCTTACCCTTTGATCAACTGTTGACCCCTTCTACTTAAATGCCTTTCATATCCCATGCTTCATCTGTTATTGAACTGCTGATAAAGACGTTACTATTCACAATATGATCACTACTTGTTATATAAGGAGAGAGTTGTTTTATAAAAGCTTCTCATTGAAATATAACTTGCTGCAGTAGGTCTACTTACGGTAAAAATCCTCGTTTCCAGGTTACAATGATGACACTTTTAGCAACATCATCTGAAGGTATACAATCAAGCAAGCTATTTCCATCTACCAAAGCAACTTTCATTATTCCTTTACCAACTGCAAGTATAAGACCTGTAGGTCCATTAAAATTGTCTGTATAACCTGGTATCGGCTCCTTGCCAACACAGAACACTGAAACAGTTTAAGAGCAGCATATATTAAGTTTTAGATATGTTTCCACACACACACACACACACACACACACACACACACGCACGCACGCACGCACGCACGCACGCACACACACACGTGAATTTCCATTCGAGTGATGAGAGGTCTATCCATATAGTGATTTGTGTAATAAAGTACTAAAATTTACCTATGATAACAATGACATATACAATAAGATTAAAAAGTTGAAAACTGGAAAAGCAGCTGGGATTGATAAGATTTCTGGGGATATGCTAAAGACAATGGGTCGGGATATAGTACCATATCAGATGTACCAGTACTTATTTGATTACTGTTTGCATGAAGGAGCAATACCAAATTAATTTAGAATTGCTATAGTAGCCCCTGTGTATAAAGGAAAGGGTGATAGACATAAAGCTGAAAATTACAGGCCAATCAGTTTGACATGCGTTGCATGTAAGCTTTGGGAAAGCATTCTTTCTGATTATATTAGACATGTTTGTGAAATTAATAACTGGTTTGATAGAAGGCAGTTCAGGTTTAGGAAAGGTTATTCCATTGAAGCTTAACTTGTCGGATTCCAGCAATATATAGCAGATATCTTGGATTCAAGAGGTCAAACGGACTGTGTCATGATTGACCTGTCTAAGGCATTTGATAGGATGGATCATGGGAGAATACTGGCAAAAATGAATGCAATTGCACTAGACAAAAGAGTGACTGAATTGGTGGCTGTAATTCTAGAAAATAGATCTCAGATGATTATAAACCTTTATCGGTAAGGTGTACTCTTGAAGATTGTTTTTAGGCTGAAGATGCCTTAAATTGAGGGCGAAACATGTCCCATTTAACTGATAGACTGTTTATGTAACCAATATAAGTGGAAATTAAAGTATTGAATAGGTGGATTAAAGAACACCTTTATTATTTTTGATGCAGGTTCTTCCAAATCTTCTTTCATCTTCTGGAATCTGCCAGTCTTTGATTGTTCGTTCAAGTGGAAGTGTTTCTGCTGCATTGTGGCTTCTGGTTTTATGTCTGTGTTGTAGTGTTTTAGTCTTTACATTTATGAATAGGCATTTTTGTTTTGTTTTTTTGATTTGTAGATGTCCCAGGTTAATTTTTTTGTGCTTTAACTAGCTTGTTTGTTCTTATTTGGATCAAGGTTTTCTTGTTAATATTTTTCTGTTGTTATTTTTCCAAGGTATTTGAATTGGATGACAGTTTTGATTTTATTCTCATTTATGCTTATTTCTTTTAATGATGTTGGTTTTTGGGGCATAATTTCTGTCCTTTTGAATGATATTTTGAGGCTAATTATAGTTGTAATGTTTTGAAGTTCTGATATCTGTGTTTCAGCTTTGCCTAAGTCAGTTGCTCATAATGCCAAGTTTTTGGCAAAATCAAGACAGTTTGTTTTGATTTTTCTGCCTATTCCTATTTTTGGAGAGCATTCCTTAAACAAATCCCTCATTACCATTTCTGGAGCACAGTTGAAAATTAGTGGTAATGAAATGGCATATGGCTTTTAGTGCCGGGAGTTTCCGAGGACAAGTTCGGCTCGGCAGATGCAGGTCTTTTGATTTGACGCCCGTAGGCAACCTACGCATCGTGATGAGGATGAAATGATGATGAAGACGACACGTACACCCAGCCCCTGTGCCACCAAAATTAACCAATTAAGGTTAAAATTCCTGACCCTGCTGGGAATCGAATCTGGGACCCATGTGACCAAAGGCCAGCACGCTAACCATTTAGCCATGGAGCCGGACAACATTAGTGGTGATTGTCCATCTCCCTGGTGTAGTCCTGCTTTGATCTCGAATGGTTCCGATATAATTCACTGCTCAGCTTCAGTTTTGACTTGGTGTTTGTAAGGATTCATTTTTATCATCATCATCATCATCATCACTGGCACGACAGCCCTTTGTGGGCCTTGGCCTTCTGAAGAAGTTTTCCCCATTCTTTCCTGTTAAGTGCAGAGCTCCTCCAATTTATGATTCCAATGATCTTCACATCCTCTCTCACCCCTTCTTCCCACCTTCCAACTTTCCTAATTCCTTCTGGCACTGCACTAAATATCTTCTTTATCATTCTGTGATTAGCACGCAGCACATGTCCTGCCCACTCCAACCTTCTGATCTTTATGCAGTTAACAATGTTTACTTCGTTATATAAATTATACAATTAATGATTTTATCTTCTCCAGACACTGTTTTCTTCCATTGGCCTGTTAATACAGGTGAGTAATATCTGATTTCCACGCCAAATCCTGTATGGTGAACTATATTCCAACACCAGACCTCATGGAGCCACCCATGAGGTGCTATGAAGACCAGCTTAATCACACTATGAAAATGGCAGGTGTCAATCCATAAACCTGGGATATGCTTGCTCAAGGCTGTACAATTTAGCACCTAACCATCCCTGCTGCTGTCAATCTGTTTGAAGGGGAACAAAACAGATGTGAAGAAGCCAGGGGAGAAGCACGAAAACTCCATGTAGCACAACCATGCCCTCTTCCAACAATTCTAGTGCAATCTGTGCGGACGCTTATTCCATGCTAGAATTCGTCTGTTCAACCATCAAAAATGCATTCACAAACAGAAGTGAATTTTGTTGGAAGAAGTTAACGAGTTAATGCCGCCACTGCCAACAATATTCTATACTAAATCTTGAGCCGTGTTAGCCATTTAATGCTTTGAGCATAACTATAATAGAAGCAGGCGATCCTGTGTTTTAATGATTCTAAATCTTGTGATCATAAGTAGTGGGACCAGTATCATCTGATGGTCAAGCAGGCATCAATTTTTGGTAATGAGACAAAGTCTCTCACAGTACACTGGCACTGCCTGTGGCTCCAGGTAGCCTGAGTAGTGGCCTCCACGGTATGCACTACCCATGCGTCTTGGTGGGTGTGCTATTTACCAACTGATGAGTCCAACTTAGCCCACTGGGAAGAAGCGCTGGCAACCAGGAATGAGTTAGCTGGAAAATTTATAATGTCCAGTAATGGACCATTTATATTGGTATTATAAATTTACTCATTCGGGACAAATATTTCACATTCTCTATGGGAACTAACATCTATATCATAAGTTCCAGTCTCGAACTGATCCATAGGACACTGACCAAGTTTGAAGTGATGGTTGAGAATTTATAGGCAGAACAGAGTGATGTAGACAGATGTAATGGTAGGGGTGAGAGGGGAAAGACTGGAAAGTTCAAGAATATAGTAGAAGTTGAAAAGACATGATTAGCATATCTAGAAGTGTAGAAATCCGGGGAAGAAAGTAAGGTTAGGAATGCATGCAACGATATCGGTGGCGGAAGGTAAGAGAACATTAAACAGTCTTGCCTTCTTTCGTCGAATAATGACATTCAACCTTGTCAATTGATTGCAGTATCTTTGGGCCTCTTGAAGGAAGGAAGTTGAGCAACAGAACTCCTTTTGCATCCCAAATCACAGTCAAGCATGACCTTGCATGCTTTGTCTTTGCTACAAATGGTAATGTTGCATGATTGGTACAGTAATTCAAATGCAGCCTATTGAGGCGTATGGTACTAATGTTATGTTGGAGTAAAAGTGACACCAGTTCCATGATGGATGTGAGAGTATGGCGGGTGAGCTGCGGCCTAGACAGAATTCTGACATCATCTACAGAAATGAACGTCGTATGTGTGGATGCTATCTTTCATGTTGATCCGTGAGTCACCATGGATGTTGTTGCCTCATCGTTGAAGATCAGACGTGCTCAAGCATACCACATCATTTAGAACATCCTCAAGTGCTATAAAGCAAAGTTAGAGCATGGTGGGTGTTTAGACAGCTGACTCCCAATCACTTGTTTCAAAGAATGAGGATGTCTCATTCGTTATGAACAGGGAGGCAATCGGTTTCTATTCTAGATTGTGATGGGATATGACAACTGGCTCCACCAGTGCACCAGGAGACAGTATAGTATCCTGTAATGTACATTACTTCTAAATACATAAATATAAAACATTTATTAATTTTTGGAACTACCCTTATCTACTACTATTATCTACCTACTACAGCTTTATATATCCCTAGTGTGATTTCATAAAGATATATCAAAACTGAATTGACTTACCAACTGATGGCCTGTGGATTACAACTGGCAGGAGGTGCCTATGATCATTGATTACATGCTCTGCCAGTGACTTGGTGAAGACGTAAGTGTTAGGTATTTTCCCAAGCATCCTGTACATATCACATATGAAATATAACTTGAACTGTATTATTACAAGATATTTCTGAGTTAATTAGTTACTATCAAAGCAGAGAAAATTCCAAAAAAGTTCCTTGCTGATATACTAATACAAAGTGCTCTTAAGGGAATTCTTCAAATACCTGCAGACATCTGTAATAAAATGGTCTACACTGTGAAAAAATATAAGGGGTTGGGACTCTCCTGCACCACTTGGAAAGGGCATCTTCAGCACATTAACATCTGTAAGGTACTATTAAGCTCAGGTGACGAACACATTCACGCTACAAGAAATCTAAAAGAAGACATAACTCTCACTGCAATCCCTCAGTGATCCTCCTTCTGACAACTTGCAACACCTCACTTAGAAATAACTGACACCAGAAAAATGTGAAGAGTATTACGAGAAATGGCATTCAGTGAGTGGTGTAACTTACAGCAGAAGAGAAAAGGTCTATGTTTATACAATAAAAAATATGTTGCTGCCAACTCCTGGATTCAAGACCATCAAGGTCATGTAGTGAATGGCGTGAGTCAATTAAGATGACAGCAAGCATTTCAGCAGTTAGATCGGTACCAGGAGGATCTCAGAACAATTTTCTTTGTAGGCGCTGCCTGAAGGAGATTGAAACTCTTGTGCATGTTCTGGGATCTTGTCCTCATAGTGAATTTTTAAGGAATATGTGTCGTCATAATATCTGCACGTTAATTGCGACAATGCTGAAAGATTATGGTTTCCAGGTATTTGAAGACACAGAACAATGGAAGACACAGAAGGACCAACATCATTGCCTTCAAAAGTAAGAAGAGAGGTTACTTCATCAACACAACTGTCCACTCTGAAAGCCATTAGTTGCAGCCCTCACATGTCAACCTCTGATCAAGGGATGTCACACAGCAGTTGTGCTGTTTCCTGCAGCTCAGATTGGCTGTTCACTACATGTAGATCAAGTACTGCAGCCAATGAGAAGGGACTGTACATAAGCCCAAACACAACTCGCCAGTGTTAGAACATCTTAAACTTCTTTGTTGAAACAACCTGCCACCACAGACATATCAAAGAATCCATGTTAGAAGGAGCAATGAAAATTTATAGAAAGGCACTTTTTATATCTGAAATCACTCCAATTTCACCCTGGTGAAACCTGGCTAGAATGGGTGGAATTTGTTCAAGCATGTTTGGTCCTTTATCCAGACACTTGTTCAGAGATGAACTTTCCTTCCCCTGGCAAGAGGCATCAAATACTGGCATGACAGGCATGGTTGCATTTTCTTTCAGTACCCCTCTGTGAGGTAAATTGTGACATTTTTATTCTCAACGTCTTAAAAGAGTACCTCTTCAATCACTCCAACTTGAAGCTATTCCTGAAACACAGCATCATATTCATTATATTTTCAGCCAATCAACAGTTTGCTTGTCATTGAAATGCAGCTCTTCTTAGCAATTTCTAAGCTGTTGTGGAACTCCCCAGATTTCTCATTTCATGGTAAGTGGACTTTGTAATGGCTTTCCTTGTTGACTGTGAAGGTCTCCTTAAAATGTTCCAAAGTGGCCACTTCTATTTCTTCCTTGGATATCTTTTCTTACAGAATCTTTTATTCTGAGGGTTTCCAACTTCCATAGATCAGATATGGTAGAGTTTAAAGTCAACATTAAAGTTACCAGCATGCTAGAAGAATCAGAAGGTCTGTTCAGAGATAATCTCCCCATAACTACCCAATCAAGTTGAGTCTCAACAGCCACAGGTCCACACCCCACGTTTCTCAATTTTTCTCAATTTCAGGCCTCCCTTCTCCACAGTCAGAGAAGAAAATTCTACTTTCTTTCAGTTTTTTCATCCAAGGACCTCTTTTGAGTCTAGAAATATTACCACAAATAATGGGTTGATCAAGTACGGGAATGTTACACTCGTACCTATCATCTAAACTATTCTACTGTACTTCATAATTTAAATGAGTCTGCTTTGTTGATTCAGTACCTCCAAAAAAGCTAATATACATGGGCACCATTCCACTTCCAGAATCCAGTGATTATTGTTTAGAGGGATTCAGACAACCTGAGAATGTGACAAATACAACCTACCTCTGTGTCGAGTATCACCAGCAGGGTTGGAGTTTTACCAACAACCTTATGACTCAATCCCACCAACCTGGGCCCAATGTTTGGGAAGCCAGGCTCTGCCTGTCACAAGTCAGGACAAAGGGCGAGTGATAGAGGAGTAACACCTCTTTAACTCTTTCGCTGCGGAAGTCGACTTTTGTCGACTTACTTCCCTATAGCATTCGCTGCGGAAATCGACTTTTGTTGACTTGGTACTTTCCTGCAATAGTTTCCACGCGCTTCTTTAATAAAGGCGCATTTAGTAATACAAACATCTATAGTCATGTATTGACTATGTACTAAGCGTTGTTTGAAAACGTTGCCGCGAATACTTGACCTATGTTTACTTGTTATCTTTCACCCGCCCGCCCGCCAACATTCCTGTCAGCTGTCTGGCCGATAGCAGGCTTCACGCAGCAGCTATGAACGAGCGGAAAAACATTAGTAATGACAGTGACGAAAACTTCGTTCTTTTAGTGGCCGATTCTGATTCAGTCTGTTCAATAAATTTGGACAATGAAACAAGTGATGATGTGCATAGTGATTGTTCGGAAGAAAGTGCCAACAAGGAAGATATTAGTGATGGCATTGAAACTTCACTAATGAATCGAAGAATATTATACAATAAGCTTCAAAAAAGGGCAATTAGTGCTCCTGACTTTGGAAATTCTGTCATAATCGGACTTCTACGAGAGTATCAGCGCAGTCCGCCAGCGAAACGAGGAAGACCTTCTGATTACATACCTTAAGCGCGCCTGACAGTGACGCACTTTCTTGGGGGGCAGCAGGACAAGAGTTACAAACCTAATTGTGTTGTTTGTTCCATATTACCAGCAAAATATTCAAAGAAAGGAAAGGGACTGTGCAAGAGAAAACAGACAGTATTTTTTTTGTAAGAATTACGCAGGGCAGCCTGCAATGTGTCCAGTTCCATGTTCGGAGATGTATCACAAGAATGTGTGTTTCAAGGTCAAATGTCACTGCTAGTTGGCCAAAGTTGAGTTAAACATGGTGCAATGGTGTTGAATGTCACTAACCTTAATAAAAATTAAATTTCAGTTCATTTGAAAAATACGAAAAAAATTGCATTTTTCTGTAAGTGTTCTGTTTAAAAATAGCGCAGCGAAAGAGTTAAAAAACCTAGGTCCAGCTGACCCGGTTGGTAGTCCCATGTAAGGGTCCCTTGCCAGGGTTACGGTGAAGACCTCAACGGCATTGAAGGCGGAGAAGACAGACTTCAGAACGGTGGAACTGACGGACGAGGCAGCCCTCCTATGCGGGGAAAATAGAATAGGAACTGCTGCCTTGTAGTCAGAAGTGGGAACTTCAAAGGCTAAGGGAAGAAACCCCGACAGAAAATCAGTAGGCCCGGCTACTTAGAAGGCAGCCCCTTTACCAGGCTTTGGGTGCTGAAGGCCAATAACCTACATGCCCGAGATTAACCTATTACAAAAACATCAACGAATAGAAGCCGGATGGATAAAATGGATTTGACTTTTAGCATGAAATCAGACATGAGAATTGGAATGTGGAATGTACAGACAATGTGGCAGCCAGGAAGATTGGCTGAAGTATCTAGGGAGATGAAGCGATACAGGTTGGATATACTAGGCTTGAGTGTGACGAGATGGACTGGGTTCAGTGAGATAAAGACCCAGGAAGGGGACACGCTGCTGTACTCAGGAAGACAAGAAGAACATAGAGAGGGTGTTGGATTACTGATCACTCAAAAGACAAGGAAGAGTTTGATAGAATGGTACCCAGTCTCAGAAAGGATTCTAGTAGCTCGATTTGCATCAAGAGTAAGACCAATTACAGTGGTGCAGTGTTATGCACCAACAGAGGCAGGAGAAGAAGAAGAAAAAGAGCAATTTTATGGTCAGCTACATTGAACCCTGTTAAAGGCAAAGAAAAGGGATATAATGGTCGTGATGGAAGACCTGAATGCAAAAGTTGGCAATGATAACCAAGGAGTAGAAAATATAATGGGAAAACATGGTATAGGTAATAGAAATGAGAATGGTGAAAGACTTATTGAATTTTGTAGTAACCACAGGTTGGTGATAGGAGGCACTATCTTCCCTCATAAGAATTGCCATAAAGTGACGTGGGTTTCCCCTGACCATAGAACGGAGAATCAGATCGACCATTTCACTATCAGCAAGACATGGCGAACCTCCCTTTTGGACGTGAGGAACAAGTGGGGGGCAGATGTGGGTAGTAGCTACGCTCCGACTGAAGATTGCAAGTACTAGGCACATTCATCAGAAGAGGAGGATAAAGTATAACGGGGATAAACTGAAGGATAAGGAGGTGCAACAATATTTATCACTAGAATTGAGTAACCGATTCCAACAGCTAAGAGAGGAAGAAGGACAGGATATTGAACATAATTGGAAGAGCATAGAGACAACCTACATTAATACTTGTGAAAAGGTCTTTGGCAAAAGGGAGAGAGGAAGAGAGGAATGGATTATTTCTGAGACATGGGAAGCCATGAATCAAAGGAAGGAATGTAAGAAAAGACTCAATACCGCAAGAACACAAGAAGAGAAGGCACAAGCTAGAACTGACTTTAATGAACTTAACAAAATAGTGAAGAGGAGATTTCGACGTGACAAACGAGCATTTATCAATAATCTTGCAACAAAAGCTGAGACGGCAGCACAAAACAATGATAGTAAGACCCTTTACCACATTACAGAAGAGACTAACAGGGAAGTTTTCTAGATCTGACAAGCTAGTGAAAGCCAAAGATGGGAGATTATTGTCCACACAAAAAGAACAGCTAGAAATATGGAGAGAACACTTTCTGGAGATCTTGAATCGTGAAACAATCGAGGAAGAAGAGACAGAGGTGATGACCATAGAAAAGCAGGAAGATGTTGCTATCAGTACAGAACCGCCATCAAGAACAGAGATCCAAAGGGCCATTAAACAACTAAAGAATGGCAAAGCGGCAGGTATGGACAATATCACACCAGAGGCCTTGAAAGTGGACTGGGTACTTCAGTCGAGATTCTGTTCCCACTTTTCAAGAAGATTTGGGAAGAAGAGAAGATCCCCACAGATTGGAAGAAAGGATTGTTGATTAAGCTTCCGAAGAAAGGAGATTTATTAGAATGTGATAACCGGAGAGGGATTACCCTTCTTTCGATACCAAGTAAGGTACTCTCACGAACAATTTTAGAAAGGATCAAAAAGCGAGTTAACTCAAGGCTGAGGAAAGTACAAGCAGGATTTAGAGAAGGTTACTCCTGTACAGACCAGATCAACACACTGCGCATAATTATAGAACAATCCATGGAGTTGCAGTCGTCACTGTATCTGCTATTTGTAGACTTTGAAAAGGCATTTGATAATGTAATGAGGAAGAAGATGTGGGAAGCCATGAAAGAATTTGGTATTCCAAAGAAAATTAGAAAGATAACCCAAGAAATGTATGAGAACTACACATGCCAAGTTTTACATCAGGGGATGTTGTCTGAGCCCATCCCACTGAACACAGGAGTTAAGCAAGGAAGTTTGCTTTCACCAGTTCTATTTCTGATGGTGCTGGATCTTATGATGAAGAAGGCAATGAATCGCTGAAGAGGAATTCAATGGGGACTGACAGGCAGGTTGGAGGACTTGGACTTTACAGATGACTTGTGTTTGCTAGCCAACAGTTTTAAGGATATGGAAGCAAAGCTGAATGATTTAAAAACCGAAGCATCAGAGGTGGGATTGAAGATAAATGGAAAGAAAACCAAGGAGATGCGTTATAATAACCAAAACAAGGCACTATTATTTTTAGGAAACCAAGAGATCGAACAAGTCAACCAGTTTTGCTACCTGGGAAGTATAGTCACCCCTGAGGGAGGAACTATAGAGGACATAGGAAATAGAATAAATAAGGCTAAAGGAGCATTTGCAATGCCGAGACCAATCTGGAAATCAAAGGAACTTAACACCTATACCAAACTACGCATCTTCAATACAAATGTGAAGTCAGTACTGCTCTATGGGTGTGAAACATGGAAGACTAACAAACAACTGATTAACAGACTTCAAACATTTGTGAACAGAAGTTTGAGGAATATCCTGAGGATATGGTGGCCACAAGTAGGTAATCTCAATTAAGAACTGTGGAAAAAAAAAACATCAAACACCCATTGATATTGAGATGCGTCATAGGAAATGGAAGTGGATCAGACATACATTACGGTGAAATAAAGGCAACATAGCAAGACAAGCCCTGGAATGGAACCCACAAGGTAGAAGGAGAAGAGGCAGACCAAGAAACACATGGAGGAGGAGTGTAATAGCAGAAGGGATGGAGAAAGGAGGGAAGACCTGGACAGAGATCAGGACGATGGCGCAGAACAGAGTCCAGTGGCGGAAGTTCATTGATGCCCTATGCTCCACTTAGGAGATACAGGAAATAAGTCAAGTAAGTCAAGTTATGACTCAATGAATAGAGAAATGGATACGATGGTATGTTTTATGATATTATTGAAAATGTGAACACATTGGGATCAACAGTTTTTATAACATTTAACTTTTTCTGAAACAATATGCCCTGCTTCAATGTTTCCTAAGTAATAGGTTGAAACCTGGGGATAAGCGGAGTGAAAATGTGGGCGGGAAAGGGTTAAAGTTATGGTATTCAGCGCAGTACGGCACAGGCTGTAATGATCGTAGGAGTCTGAAATTTTGTAGATGTGCTAACTAAGCAATGTGCTTGCGAATTATGCCACAAAAATTATTAGTTCCAAGTTTTGCCACCAGGCAAAAATATGGCGCTGTAAGCGGTCAGAACATGCAATATTCCATAACTCTGTCGTCAAAATGTTCTTCCGGTAGAATTGCATTGTGTCTGTTCCTTGGTTATTGCTTGGTGACTCATGTTGATTCCTTTTGTGATGTGAATCTTCATTGTGAAGTAAGAAAGTTGAACTTTTCCACGTGAAACATAATGCCTATTGGGATAAGAGACTGTGCACTACTAGTGAAGTTACTTTATCAGAATGGAAGCAATAGCAATGTTACATTGTGGGAATATTGCTGACAGAAACAGCAGAGAAGGGGTCCCATGACGAGTAATGGACTGAAGAAAATGATTATGAAATTCAAGGAAATAGGCGAATTAGGTGTCGCACCAGAGAGAGGACGGTGGCCCATCCCCATGGATGTTGTTGATGAAGTTGCTGTAGCTATAGCAGACTGTGCAGCAGATTCTCCCAATAATGTAACCAGTGCTCGAGCTGTGTCACACGAATTGTCGCTACCCTGGTCAACAGATCACAAGATTTTGTGGTGCATTTTACACTGGTATCCCTACAAACTTCATACTGTTAACAAATTGAAACCCCAAAATGTTGCACAATGCTGTGACTCTGCCCTTTGGTTTCTGACGTGTTTGGAAGTGGACACGTGGCCGGGAAATATTCTGTGGACTGACGAGGCGCATTTTACTCTGGAGGGTGCAGTGAATGCACATTACTGATGCATATAGGGTTTGACTCCTCCAAACATTGTGCAGGAACAACCTTGCATTCAGCTTACGTGAGTGTTTAGTGTGGTTTTACAAGCTCCTTCGTTCTCAGTCTGTTTTTCTTTAAGGAGATGACCCCTCATGGACCTGTTAGGTGTGCAGTGACATCTGGACGTTATAGGGGCCTTCTTGTACAACACGTGATTTCTGCTTTGCAGGAACACAACTGTGACCACACCGTTATTTTCATGCAAGATGGGACAACACTACATATTGTTCGCCAGTTAAAAGACTTGCTTCAAGAAACCTTCAGTAACGACCGCATTATCTCTAGGCATTTTCCAGATGCGTGGCCTTCGAGGTCCCCCGACGTAAATCCATGTGACTTCTAGTTGTGGGGATATTTGAAAGATCATGTCTATCAGGGCATGTCTTGTTTCTGCCTGATCTAAAGGCTAGCATACGATGACATGTCGCTCTGATTTCACCCGATATGCTCCGGGCAACTGTCGACCGTGCCATGTTACTGATGCAGCATGTTGCTGAGTTTAGAGGCCATATTGAACAGTGTTTGTAAACATAAATGCTAACAAACCTCCCAGAACCACTGTTATAACATCATTGATCTTCCCTGCCTTTTTCTGTGACCCCTACCATTGCTTTCAGCGCCATATTTTCACCTGGTGGCTAAAGTTGGAACTAATAATTTTTGTGGCATAATTCGCGATCACATTGCTTAGTTAGCATATCTACGAAATTTCAGACTCCTGCAATCATTACAGCCCACGCTGTCCTGCGCTGAATACCATAACTTTAATTGTGGACACCCGGTACATTTTCTGATGCCGGCAAGAGTGCTTATGCTGCGACTGTCATCATACGAAGCTGTACCAATACTGAAGGGGTCATTTAAGTCCAACTGGTCATGGCAAAGACAAGGGTCTCACCACTGAAGGAAATTTCAGTGCCACAATTAGAACTTCTGGCATGTTGTATTGGTAGTTGACTAGCAACCTGTGTCAGGAAAAGTTTGAGTTTTGACGTCTCCAAGTTCTATTGGACTGACTCTCCCATGGGGAGGATGGTGGGAGAGGATCATTCAAATGGTCAAAAACTTGAAAAGGATATTGGGGAGAGTCTCTCTCAAAGAGAGAGGAGTCATTGGGGGTATTTGTCAACATTTTTCATTTGTCATTTTTCTGTATTGATGGTTTACGACTCATAATTACAGAGTTTTCTGATGTTCCCAACTAATCAATACTATATATATTCTAAAATTTATTTATTTATTTATTTACGTCTAAACTGCAATACTAGTTTCGATCCATGGGTCATCCTCAGTTGCTTACACTAACAATTAAAACAGTACATTCACAATGATTAGAAACCACTTTCTTTGAGCTTGTCATATATTACAGTCTTAAAATCTAATAACTGTCCAAATTAATTTGAACCTTTTTATTTATAGGCAATCCTAACATTGCAATAATTTTTGTCATCTAAAATTTCCTATTGGCAGCTAACTTATACGAGACACTTATTAGAGATGATTTTGTCCCATTAGCCGACATTCAGCTATCCAAAACATCAAGAAATATTACTCAAGACAAGTGGATCACTTGTGCAAACATAAAGAATTTTAACAATAACAAATTTTAAGATCATAAACTCATCCAAAACAAGAACTATGCATTAGATGTAGGCTGCATATTGTTCATAATGTTTTTAATCATTATTATGTACAATTAATTTCTGCTGAAGATGGCTCAGTCAGGATTGAATCACGTATAGAAGTAAATTTTAAGTGTAAAATACTTACAATATTGAACAGGAGGATAGCTTGAGCAATGCATTGTTATATTAGTGATGATGTGGACTCTGTGCCCTTACCAGCAGATAGAATTAAAAATTTGTCAGTCTTCGAGGTGAGTGGAGTTGATTTTCTGGGCCATTGATTTTAAAGGGTGAAGAGAAGGCTTGGATTTTATTGTTCATTTGTGCTGAGTATCAGGCGCTATATCTTGATCTAGTGTTAAGCCTCTCCATAGAAGCATTTCTCCAGGGACTTAGGAAATTTATTGCAAGGCAGGGAAGACCTAGAGTTATATACAGTGACAATGGGACAAACTTCACAGGAGCAGTGAACTCCTTTGACAGTTTAGATTGGCGTAAGGTAGAAGAGGAAACATTCACAAGAAGAATCCAGTGGAAATTCATTCCATCCACTTTTGCATGGTGGGGTGGATGGTGGGAGAGTATCATTCAAATGGTCAAGAACTTGTTGAAGAGGACATTGGGGAGAGCCTCTCTGAAATATGAAGAGGTCTTGACCATTCTATGCGAGGTTGAGTCTGTGGTAAATTCTAGACCTTTGACCTACCGTCTGAGGTTTCGAGCAACTTGGTACCGTTAACTCTGGCGATGTTCCTGTAGGACAACAATTCCATTGAAGTTCCTGATCTTGATCACCTTGACATGACCGACCACAGGAAACGGGCAAGGTACCTGCAGCATTTATGGGAGGAACTGAGAAAAAGATTCTGTGATGATTACCTGAGTCTTTTGGTCCAGCTACCTGCTAAAGAAAAGGGTCAAAGGATGCTGAAGGTTGGTGACATTGTGTTGGTAGGTTCTGATCAGAAGAAAAGACTCGAATGGCCAGTGGGAAAAGTAGTTAACATGTTTCCCTGTAAAGGTGGCAACACCACAGTGGTTCAGGTGCAAACTGATGGACGGGACATGATCAGACCGATCCAATGTTCGTACTCATTGGAGGTAATCTCACCACAAGCTACCCTACTACTGAAAAATGACAGAAATGCCTCATCGCAAGATACACTACTGGTGGAAAATTATGGAAATGCTGAACAGGAGTGTATAGTTCCTGCTACTAAGGATGGAGTGAAAATGAGAAGCGGATATTGGGTGGAAATCTCTGCGTGTTATAAGTTCAGGGACAAGAAGGTTGTGTGTGTGTTAAACTGTACAGATGTAGTATTTTAAGATTATTTTGGTTTTATATAAGAAAAAACAAAACCAAAAGGTGGGAGATATGTCATATCCAGAGACTAAATGGAAATCAGCCATCAGTTTGTGTTCATTGTGTCAACATTTTGTTATTCCTTGAAACTGCATATGTCATTCGGGATCTCTGGTGATGAGTTTGAAGGCCACTGGCAGTGCTGTTATCAACTGTAGCACATCAAAATGGAGAGTAATGATTCACGTTGGTACTGAGAACATGTGTGTAGAGTTTCGTAATATTAGCTGCAATTATTCCGAAGTGGCTTGACCCCTACTGGGAGGGCTACATAGTAGCCCTTTCTGAAGCTAAATATAGCTATTCTGCAATCTGAGGAATGTGCAAGAACCATGATTTCTTGATGTCAAAGAATGGGGACAGTGATATATTTAATAAAAAAAGGTAAAGGCCAACAGGGCTTAATTCCAGAGGAGAAAAAGCAGACAAATCCATGACCAGCCACCAACCTTACCAAGGGAGATGTTCAATAGATTTCCAATTTCTTTGAAATCATTTAGGAAAAGGCTAGGAAAGCAACAGATAGGGAATCTGCCACCTGGGCGACTGCCCTAAATGCAGATCAGTATTGATTGATTGATTGATTGATTGATTGATTGATTGATTGATTGATTGATTGATTGATTGATTGATTGATTTGAACACCAGAAGTGGTGAGGAAAGTGAAGACCCTTGTCTCAGGTGGTAACCCTGCCCCCAAAAGGACTATTGGATGGAAGTTGGGGATGTCTGTTTCAACAGTTAACACCATATTCAACAAGAGCTAGCAATTAGAAATGTGGGATAAGTGCCAAGTTCACAGGCTGTTGCCTTGTCACATTTCAGAACGTCGCACTAACCCAAGGAAGCTGTATGAGGGCAGGGGACAGATGAAAAAAATGTGTTGACATTAAACGAAGCATATGTGTACCTTAGCTATTGTAACAAACCTCGTTTGATTTACTACCGCCCTAGAGACAAAAAATATTATCAAACATTGTATAAAGAATGCCAGGAAAGTTTTCCAAAGGGTTTCATGATCATTTCTGGATACTGCTACAAGGACAAATTAACCATTTGCTGTGTTGCTAATGATGTAAAGGTGAACTCTAATACTACCAGTAAGAGGTTTCAACACCCATTTACAACACAGGTATCCCAGCACTGTATGGGAGGGCAAAAAATCAGGTATGGGTACATCAAGATATAGCATCCAGCCACACCCCTCATTCGACTCGTCTGTTCTTAGAGAGAATGGAGATGGAAACTGGAATCCATGCAAGTCCTTTAACTGACATTCCGGTGAAGGCACCCGATGGGTCACCCATAGACTTCTGTGTATTTGGACTCCTAAAAAGGGCCTTAGAAATAGATGTCCATGCAGTGGGATAAGATAGACATGCTAGCTCTGTGAAAAAGTCTGCTACAATGGAAATTACATTGTTGGGCCATAGCTAGAAATGCTGGCTTTCCACCTGAGCATGATTGTTGGTGGAGACATGGCTTTTCATAAGCTAATTTCCCTTCAAACATTGTCCCCAGAGATCCCGAAGGATCTTCTGTATGACAGCTTTGATTTGTATTTCATGATCTGAAAGTCTGCTGAATAATGTAGATTGATATTGGGATGAGTATAACAGTCACTAGTACAAAATCAGATAAATCTTATTTATCCAGTAGATTTTCAGGTCCAATGTAACAGTTTGTCTGGTTTGGTATTTATTGGCTGCCCAACCCCTGGCCAAACAGTCACAGATAGTACCATCTACTGTCACATTCGGCATTAGGATGTTCCAGACCTGGCAGTTTGTAATATCTTGTGTCTGAAATGTATTAAAGCAGGTATTTTTACATGGCTGTTGATATTTTGATCACAGCTGCAGGACCTCTAGTTTTACATGGCATCTGAACCACAGGGGTATGACCATTCATTTCAAAAATGCCACATGCACTGGTCGGTATACAAATAGTGGCCACCTTGGTGAAGAGCCAGTGACAATGCTGCTGAGCTATCATGGCCCCTGAATTTTATTAATGACCTTTGTATATATCAGGGATTATGGTAAGTCCCTAATAATTATTTACAATAAAAGGTATGCGAAGTCTGCTCATGTATTTAGTATGATACTGTGGAATTAAAACGAAAAAAAAAACAATTATCTTAAAGAGAAAGATCATTTACTTTACAAGACAAGCACATTCTTTCATATCAGAGTAAATCCCCATTTCTCCTATTAATTTAAACCTTGAACAAGGGAAATTAGTTTCCTGTTATTAAAAATACAGTTCTTACCTCTTGGTAATTATGTCAAGTAAGAAGGGATCCAGAGTTTCTGCAGCTTTGATGAATTTTTGCCAATCTCCAGGGGCAGGATAGATCTTCTCCTCAATATCAAATATCTGTGAATTACTGTATGCTGTGGAAATGTGTGTTAATACCTGAAACAAAAGACTGCACATTATTTGCTTGGAATATTCAAAGATTGTTAGGAGATATTATTTTATTTAATTTCCGGGTTGAACCATGTTGTACTTGTCTGCACATCACGTACAGTTTACCGATGTTTCGAATACATTGCAGTATTCTTTGTCAAGGCAACTGAAATACCCCTACTCGATCCGAGGTAATCAGTCTCCCAGGCAGATATTATACTACTAGAGTGGCCCAGACCTTAGCCTTTTATATCCTAGTCTTTCTGGCTGACGTAAGCCGTGGCTGTCTCGTGAGTATTCTGGAAAGTGTGTGTCACAGCCAGGTAGTGGGGGCTTGCCCGCGCTGTTATGTAATGGGGTTGCGGCCCGTGTGTTTATGTTGTGGTCTGTATGTCTTAAAATATGAATGATAGGCATCCAAGAATTACTGATTTTGTATCCTTCTTCTAAATTTATGTTGTTCAGATGTTTCTTGATTTTGATAGCCTCGCGGATTTTCCTTTCCAGATTCCAAGGGTTAGCTGCTAGGATCTTGGTCTTGTCAAATGATATTCCGTGCCTAGTTTCGTAGGAATGCTTGGCTACCACTGAAATATCTGTGTTGTGGTTCTTGGTGTGACGGATATGTTCTTTTAGGCGGGTGGAGATCAGATGTTTTGTCTCACCTACATAACAAGCTCCACAGCTACATTCAATGTGATATACTCCAGGGGCCTGTAATTCTATTGTGTCTTTTACTGGTGGTAGATAACAGGCTAGCTTCTGGTAAGGTTTATAGATAGTTTTTATGTTGTATTTGTCCAGTATCTTGCCGATCCTGTCTGTAGTGTTTTTAATGTACGGCAGTATCGCTGTTTTCGGGCAGGGCAGTTCTTCATTCCCGTTGTTTTCTCCTGCGGCGGCCTTTTCTTTGTTCTCTTCTGATTTTTGAGCGAGTAGCCATTTTTCCTGAGGGTTCTCATGAGGTGTTCTTTCTCTTCCTCGATGTGCTCTCCACATATTGACATCCCTACCATCCCTACCAATAAGAAGAGTCAACAGGTAATTGAAGATCATTTTAAAGTTTGAGCCACAGATTTCGCTTTATGCTCAATATCAAGTTCATAATAACAGATATTTACCACCTGATCTAAATGTTAAATTCAGCATAGACTGTATAATTTATATACTGATAATCATAATGCAAGAGTGAGCTGTGATGTTCATCTGAGGGAAGTACAAAGGATTTAGGAAGGGATAAATTGTTATGTTTTATTCACCAGTTATGTAGGGGTTGGTGACACCATCATCTGGCCTTCTAGGGACTCTTAAACAGCCAAACCATTAAGTTATGCTGTGGTGTTATGCAAAGTTTTCTACTCTCCCTGATATTGTAAAATCTTGCCACAGATCATATCGTTCAAGAAATCAGTGAAAGAGGACTTTGAAAAGCACAGCTACTCTATGGTGAATGATCACCAACAGTTAACGATATTAAGTATATCGTTATTTAAAATTATAATGGTTAGGGAAATCTACCAAATCATTACAGCCTTACAATCACTCTTAGTGCTCAATTATATTCACAAGAAAAAAAAAAAGAAAAAAAAAAAGCACAGTACATGTTTCGGCTCCTAAAAGTCATCTTCTGCTGTTACAAATAGCCATAAATAAGACATTGTCTACATGATGGTGTGCACAAACATTGCTGTACAATAATGATAATGTCTGAAGAACTGGCACCAGACATTATTTTCTTTCATTGCCAATGTGTAATGGTGTGTCCAATAAGTGACATGTTTGCAAATGCATTTTTCTGAGTGTTGCGTTGAGAGGAAGTTGGATGAAAACCAGTGTGGTTTCAGACCACAGAGAGGCTGTCAGGATCAGATTTTCAGTATGCGCCAGGTAATTGAAAAATGCTACGAGAAGAATAGGCAGTTGTGTTTATGTTTCGTAGATCTAGAGAAAGCATATGACAGGGTACCGAGGGAAAAGATGTTCGCCATACTGGGGGACTATGGAATTAAAGGTAGATTATTAGAATCAATCAAAGGCATTTATGTTGACAATTGGGCTTCAGTGAGAATTGATGGTAGAATGAGTTCTTGGTTCAGGGTACTTACAGGAGTTAGACAAGGCTGCAATCTTTCCACCTTTGCTGTTCGTAGTTTACATGGATCATCTGCTGAAAGGTATGAAATGGCAGGGAGGGATTCAGTTAGGTGGAAATGTAGTAAGCAGTCTGGCCTATGCTGACGACTTGGTCTTAATGGCAGACTGTGCCGAAAGTCTGCAGTCTAATATCTTGGAACTTGAAAATAGGTGCAATGAGTATGGTATGAAAATTAGCCTCTCGAAGACTAAATTGATGTCAGTAGGTAAGAAATTCAACAGAATTGAATGTCAGATTGGTGATACAAAGCTAGAACAGGTCGATAATTTCAAGTATTTAGGTTGTGTGTTTCCCAGGATGGTAATATAGTAAGTGAGATTGAATCAAGGTGTAGTAAAGCTAATGCAGTGAGCTCGCAGTTGCGATCAGCAGTATTCTGTAAGAAGGAAGTCAGCTCCCAGACGAAACTATCTTTACATCAGTCTGTTTTCAGACCAACTTTGCTTTACGGGAGCGAAAGCTGGGTGGACTCAGGATATCTTATTCATAAGTTAGAAGTAACAGACATGAAAGTAGCAAGAATGATTGCTGGTACAAACATGTGAGAACAATGGCAGGAGGGTACTCGGAATGAGGAGATAAAGGCTAATTTAGGAATGAACTCGATGGATGAAGCTGTACGCATAAACCGGCTTCGGTGATGGGGTCATGTGAGGCGAATGGAGGAGGATAGGTTACCTAGGAGAATAATGGATTCTGTTATGGAGGGTAAGAGAAGTAGAGGGAGACCAAGACGACGATGGTTAGACTCCGTTTCTAACGATTTAAAGATAAGAGGTATAGAACTAAATGAGGCCACAACACTACTTGCAAATCGAGGATTGTGGCGTCGTTTAGTAAATTCTCAGAGGCTTGCAGACTGAACGCTGAAAGGCATGACAGTCTATAATGATAATGTATGTATGTATGTATGTATGTATGTATGTATGTATGTATGTATGTATGTATGTATGTATGTTACAGGTTATACAAGAGACAAAATTATCATAGATACTAAAAGCTTGTGTACTGGGGAATTTTCTGAAGGTTTATATTCATTTTCTACCCCTCTCAATTGTATTATATATATATATAATATTTAATTACTTTTGTCTGTTGTTTAGATGCAAGCGGGGTTTAGTTATGACAGAATATTGGGAGTATATATTTTTGAAAATGGAGAATTCACTTCTCCTTTAGCAGGTTACCAATCGCTACTTGCTAACACGATGGGACCACGCAGTTGGTCTGGGTCAGTAGATGCAGAGTGGGTCTCGTCTGTCCAGTGGCCATGGCTGGTCCGTGGTCCAACAGCTCTGCATTCTGACCGGCCAACCGAGCAGAAGAGGGGTGGCCACGGCTCTACCATGGCTCTATGCTTCTGCATTCGGGAGACGGGACAGGGCTGGACCTCACGGCTGGCCCCAACCGTTGGCTGTCCTGAGAATAGTTTTCCATGGTTTTCCATTCTCCTGCACTAAGGCAAATGCCGGGACAGTTCCTAGTATAGGCAACGGCCGCCAACCCCCTCACCTTCTCCGAGCATCTCCTTCACCGTAACAAATCTCCCGGCCTGAGAGACCGTGTCACCGCCTATGAGGCCCGCCTCCCCCTTCAGGGGAGGAATGAAAACATTTTAGTAGTAGTAGTAGTAGTAGTAGTAGTAGTAGTAGTAGTAGTTGGTCTGCCACTGCTTAAGCAGAGTCTTGAAGGGGTGTGCCAATCAGACTGATGAGCCCAAATGGCACGTCTGGGCCAAACTCTGCAATTGCACCTGGCCTAACCACCCAAAAACTGGTTCTATTCCTGAGATTTTAAGATTTGCGGCCTTGAAAGCCATTTTTTGAATTTTAAACTTCTTATTATCTCTATTAAATGATTATTTTATTGTCACTGGAACTAAGTGAATCTTTAATATAAGAGATCCCTATTTATTTTTTGAAATTATGCAGATTATTAAATTATTTTCATAAATCCATTTATTTTATTATCATGTTAAGTCATTAACTTTTCTTGTATTTATTAATATTTAATTATTTATTAAATTGATTTTAATCTTGAAGATTGTTTTTTATTTATGGAATTTCAATTAAGGTGTTACCGTGTTTTTGCGGTAGTTAGAGGTGAAAGAAGGTGCGGGTGTGAACGGGTCTCAAGCTACGAAATTAGAGTGCATGTAAAATTAACAAGGTTATATTTTCTTTTCAAAATAAAGAAATAACAAGCATGGCAGGTACAGAGTAGCAAGGCAACAAAATGTAGTTACAATATTTACCGGATTTGGGCTTCGCGCCCCGACTTCACAATTCTTGGGCAATCAGCCCAACCTTACTCCAAAATAAGTTTTAACAGAGGGGCAGAAAACCCCATTCATGCTCAGGAGCACTTGCTCCAAATTACACAGAAAAGCCTCCCCGAGGCATACAACACTCAATTTTCGAGAAAGAGCCACTCGCTCTCAACATTAAGCCTATTAAAGGCCATACCAAACTCCACCTTCAAGTTATCCTCTAAGGACATAGAAACAGGGGTAAAATACCCAACCTACTGAGGTCTATTAAGTAAGAAAAAAAGGTTAATTACATGACCTCAAAAATAACCACTTGAGAGGAGGCGACCTGCACTCCTAATACATTTGTTTAAAACCTACTTGGTACTAGGCCATCAATGCAGGGGCTAATCCCATACTAAAGAGGTGACTTTAGAAAGGAACAATTTACATTACGTTAAAGAAGAATAGGTTGAGAAAAAAATAAGTTCACCTCAAAACACTATGAGTGGGAGCTCGAGAGGGTTAAGCACTCTCTATCCCGATAGGCAGTTTAAAGATAGAATAGATACCAAGGGTCTTTACATTTTAAGGAAGGTTACATTATGGAAAAACTTCGGACCCGCCCCGAGAGTTAAACTGCTGAGCTAGCAAAGAAAGAAGTTATTAATCGGCCATTACCTTGTTGTTGACCGCTGCCGAAGAAAGAGGCGCTTCCCGCCCCCTGCTATGTACTTTACACACTGAAAGATGGTACAGAAGTGGCGCAGAGACCCAAAAATCAGCAGTTTATATACTCTCGCGGAAAGTTCGAGGCGTTTTAGGGAAGAGAACACCCGCCCACAATCACTTTATTGGCTAGGGATAAGCAGCATATTCAAGTTGGGGGAAGATACATCAGATTGGTCAGAAATTAATTAAAGAAATTCGGGATTGGCTAAATACAAAACAAGGGGAAAGAGAGGGGTATACAGCCAACTTAAACAATAACAGAAAAAAAATTTAACAAGAAACAAACTTTTGAAATAAAAATTTCTCCAAAAAATAGTTCTTTCACATCGCACTAGGGTGCACCATTGTAGTTTTTCAGTAGTGTCCTCTAGAAGAGAAAGTTCACACTTCTTACTACCGGTAAAACAAAAATACATCAAAAGTGGCACAGTTCAAAAACTCCAAACTTTCCAAGTAGTGACATCTTCTGAGAAACTTGAAAATTAATACCGCCGATAAAGTTCAGACTTCCTCCAGCAGAGGAGTTTCAACTGGCGCACATTTTAAATTAGCGGCGTGGAGGTGTACAGCCCGGTACAGACCTCCCCCCCCAAAAGTTCCTCCAGGGGTGACACATGCAATTTGTTTGGAAACAAGGTCCAAGTTTTGATGTTGATATGGAGATTAATTGCAGAAGTATTTATAAGATTTTCTTAATTTGGTTTGATTCAGTTTCAAAATTTTTGTTGTAACTGGTGAAGTAAAGTCATTATGTTTGAAGAAGTTGAATTCAGAAGGAAAACTTTAGTTTTTAAAGTTGAGGAAAATTTTCTAAGTCCACCAAATATTGCAGTAGAATACCCAAGAAAAGGTAGTAAAGTTGAACTGGAATGTTCATATAGCTGGATATGTACTTCAAACGTTGATGATTTTAACGGCCAGACCAGCCGCCACTGCTTGCGTTCAGAGGAGGCCGCCCGGGCCCCTCAAGTACCCTGAGATACCGCTCGCCCGCACTATGAGGGGAGCAGAGGTGTAGAAGCACGCCGCGCCCGCGGTGAACATATACAGGCTGCGGGCCAGTAGCAGGTCGTGCGCCGCACATCAGCCTTGGCCGGGAGGAGAGCTCCGGCTTGCCGTGCACATGTCGTCCTCGCTGGGGTCGAGGGGGCCCTTCCTCTATCCCAGTCGCGGCACGGCGCCGCGCGGCTGCGGGGGGCACTGAAGCTAGGCGGCAGAATTTGTTGGACCATCATCTTTTTTTTGAGGGCACAGGCTTGTGGAGAGGTTGAGGGGCCAGCGGCGTGCAGATATCCATGGCATTAAATAAGCCACTGTGTAGAGTGGAGCAGCAGACGGGAGCGTGGTAATGGCCGTGGCAAGGACAGGATGGCAGTTTAACGGTTCGGGGCAGGTTTTACAAAAATGCTTACATATAAAACAAAATATTATAGAAGGGGCAGAAAGCCTCAAAAGTGAAACTCAAAAAAAAATATAACCTTCATATTCCTTTCAAGATAATATGAGGCAAGTTAGCACAGAAATTATACAGGTTTCACCTGCGACAGGTGAACCCTAAATATCCTCTCGGTGGCTGGATTGCTTAATAACAACGTAACCGGCGTAAGGAAATCGAGAATGACACACGGCCCATGAAATCTGGGGGCAAGCTTGCCCGCGGGAACAAAATTCTTGACCATTACCTGGTCACCTACCTTCAAATGGGTGGGTCTCCGTCCACGATCATACCTTTCCCTAACCTTTTCATGAGACACTTTAAGATTGGCTTTAGCCTTCTTCCAAAGATCTTTAATGTTGTCCGGATCTATTGTCTCATGTAGAATGTCACTCAGAGACCAGAGGTTAGAGAGCGGCGTGTTGGGAACAAACTTGAACATCAAAGAGGCTGGAGTAAATTTATGTGATTCATGAACCGCCGAATTCAAAGCAAAAGCTAACCAATGCAGGGACGTGTCCCACCTGGAATGATCTTCATGATGATAGGCAATAAGCGCGGACCTGAGATTACGGTTAACCCGTTCAGCCAGAGATGGTTGAGGGTAATAAGCAGAAGTAGTCACCTGAGAGATGGACAGGTCAAAGCAGAATTTACAAAAAAGATTTGATGTAAACGCCTTAGCATTATCAGACACAATATATTGGCATGGACCAAAAGAGGCAAAAATAGAATTTAAGCAAGTAATGGTGGACTGAGCGGTAGCCAGCTTAGTCGGAAATAACCAGGAAAATCTTGTAAAACCATCTACGCATACAAAGATGAACTTGTTGGCATTTCCCTTTGACTGGGGGAAGGGTCCTACATAATCAATATACAGGCGTTCCATGGGGCGCGACGCTTGATGCGAAGACAAAAGGCCTACCTTGGTGGACATGGTGGGTTTACTGAGCAAACAAGATTTACAAGCTTTTACTAGTTCACGGATTTCACCGTCCATACCCTTCCAGATGAACCTTTCACGAAACTTTTTACGAGTTTTAAAGATTCCAAGATGCCCCCCTAATGGGGTCTCATGATAGTACTTGAAGATCATAGGCACAAGAACAGCTGGAACGACAACCTTCATCATCTTATCATGCCTCGAAGGGCAACATAGAACACCATTCCTCAGAACATAAGGGACAACATGTTCCCCAGAAGAAAGGGTTTCCATTATCGGAGCCAGCGTCGGATCGTCACGTTGGTATTTCTCGATATCCCTAAAGAGCATGGGAGCATCAGTTAAGATGGCATTAACACCAGATAGTATGGACTCGGGAGGTGATGAACTGTCGACCGGTTCGTGGGTCTCGACGTCGTTGGAAAACATACGGCTGAGTCCATCAGCAACAACATTTTTGGTACCTCTGATATGCCTGACATCGAATTGGAAGGCAGAAATTCGGATGGCCCAACGGGCTATACGACCAGTACGACGCGGCCTACCTAAGACCCAGCTTAAGGCTTGATTATCTGTCTCCAGGTCGAATTTGACATGTTCCAGATAGAGACGGAACTTTTCTAAGGCGAATAAGACTGCCAAACCTTCGAGCTCATAGATGGAATACTTGGCTTCTTGAGCCGACAAGGTCCTAGATGCATAGGCGATGGGTCGCCTCCCTAGTTCAGTCTCTTGAAGAAGGACTGCAGCTACTGCTGACGACGACGCGTCGGTTTGGACGATGAATTTCTTCGAGAAATCAGGCATAGCAAGTACAGGGGCATTACAGAGAGCTAATTTAAGATCTTCAAAAGCGGCTTGTTGAGAAGGTCCCCACTCGAATTTGAT
The DNA here is from genome assembly GCF_040414725.1 of Anabrus simplex. Lineage (NCBI taxonomy): Eukaryota > Metazoa > Arthropoda > Insecta > Orthoptera > Tettigoniidae > Anabrus > Anabrus simplex. Next base: position 318,612,298 of record NC_090265.1, read on the forward strand.
GCCTTTCCTACAAAGAAGGTTCAAGGGCACCGCTCTATTAGCGAAGTTAGGAATGAACTTCCTGAAGAAATTCACCATACCAATGAACCTGGCGTTACCTTTGATGTCCTTGGGAGGTTTAAATCACGGATGGCCTGTGTTCTAGAATGATCGACTGCAACACCATCAGGTGACACAATATGCCCTAGGAATGACATAGAGGGCTTAGCAAAGGCAACCTTGGACAACTTGACAGTTAACCCAGCCTTACGAAGGCGATTGAGAACTTCTCGCAGATGATCAAGATGTTCTTCAAAGGTCTCCGAAAATACGACGACATCATCCAAGTAGTGATACAAGTACTCAAATTTGATGTCGGAGAAGACCCTATCTAGCAGCCTAGTGAGTACAGCTGCTCCCGTGGGGAGCCCGAAAGGCACGCGGTTGTATTTGTATAAATTCCAGTCCGTGGCAAACGCTGTAAGATGTTTAGACTCTTCCGCAAGGGGAATTTGATTGTAGGCTTGATTCAAATCCAAGATGGTGAAGAACTTGGCCTTACGGAACCATGAAAAACAAGAATGAAGGTCGGGAAGGGGCACAGATTGTAACACCACCTTCCGATTGAGAGCCCTATAATCAATGACAGGCCTGAAGCCCCCTTGGGGTTTCGGGACTAGAAAAATAGGGGACGAATACGCCGACTTAGAGGGCCTAATAATACCATCCTTCAACATCTGATCGATGATTTCTTTCAGAGCCTTCATTTTAGGTGGAGATAGCCTATAAGGTGGAAAACGGACAGGAATTGAATCCGTGACCTCAATTTTGTATTCAATAAGGTCAGTAACACCAAGAGTATCAGAGAACATCTCTGGAAATGACTGACATAATTTACGAATACTATCAGTCTGCTCCTCAGGTAGATGTCTAAGGTCTAACAACATCTCATCCTGGGTAGGCGAAATAGATGAACATGATACAGAATTACACTTTAACAAGGGGATTTTACAATTGGACGCAAATTTGAATGTGCACGACTTACTCTGAAGATCGAGCACAAGACCAGTGTGAGAAATGAAGTCCGCTCCCAATATGATGGGGCAAGACAGGTGCTTAGCCACAAACAATTTGATTTTCCATGTAAATTTAAAAATACGAATTTTGACATTTACAGAACCTAGGATTTCCAATGGAGATGAATTAGCCGAAACATATTGAACAGGAGATGAGACATAGTCAGGTAGTTTACAAACAGATTTCAATTTAGAATACCATTCAGCCGAAATAATCGAACAAACACTGCCTGAATCTAAAAGAGCTGTTACAGGTTCATTATTTAACTCAAGTTTGAGAAAAGGGACTGGTGCGGGGGTATCCGCCGCGATCCTAAGACACTCTTTGGGGCATTCAAAAGATAGATTTGCAGATTGAACATTCCCTGATTTTACGACCTGTTTGCCAGGGGCTGAGCCTCGGGAAGATGGATTAGTCGACTCAGCCGAAGCCACTAGTCACTTTTGATTGTTGTTGGAAGTTGCACCTGAAGTTGAGCAGGAGGGGGTGCTATTCGAATTGGGACAATTCTTGGCGATATGTGAGAAAGCCCCACATTTTAAACAGCCTTGTGATGAACCAGTTCCATTCCTTGTCCCACTAGATTTGAGCAATGGGCACTTGTTCCGAAGATGGTCGGGCGACCCGCAAGCATAGCATTTACGAGGTGTGACTGGTCGGCGAGGAGGAGGAGGCCGAGGATTACCAAAAGAAGGAGGGGGTTCTTTCGCGACACGCAAAGAATCGGCATATCTAACTCCTTCCGCTGAGACGGCCAATGCTTCAAGTTCAGAGAAGGTTTGCGGGCACGCCGCGAAACACAAATATGACCTATAGGATGGTGAAATTCCTTCTACAATAGCCTGTACAATCTGATCTTCAGGAAAATGAAGGGCAAACACCCTAGTATAGAATTTAATATCTTGGATGAAGTCTGCTAAGTTTTCATCCAAACGCTGTACACGATAATAGTACTTCTGAATAAGGTGGACCTGGCCCTAGCCGGGATGAAGTTAGCTAGCAAGTGGGCGTGGAAATCCTCAATAGATGATTGCTCGGCAATGGCTCTTACTATTTTGTCTGAGAGAATACCAATTGCATAGGGATAGATGATTTGCAAAATCTGACATGGGGAAAGAGAAAACACAAGGGCATGATCCTGAAATTCAACTAAAAATCTTAAAAATGAAATTACGTCACTGGTGGTATTAACGGAAAACTTAGAGATACCTCTGAGCAACATTGCCAATGGATGAGGCAAGCTGCTAAACCCGGGTGACATAGTAGGTAAAGGTTTCAGTGGCAAGGAAGTTAATTCAGAATGTATATTATTCAACGATGCACGGCGTTCAGACTCGTTGTCCAATGGGGCAGAGATAGTTTGAGCAGCAACGGTTATCCTATTGGCTTCTCCCTTAGGAGGCTCTTCCTCGCTACCTACATTCATCGTGGTGGGTTGATCAATTTTGGGAGGAACTTCCCCAGTTAACAATTGAGTGACCTTGCTAGATAATTCAGAAATACTTTCAAGCAACGTACTAGCTTCCTTCCTCTGAACGTCATTCAATTTCAGAGACAACAGATCGTTAACTCTATTTGAAAAATGATATAGCCTGGGTTGCACACGCTTAATTTGGTAAGGAGAAGGATCATTTTCGTCAAAAAAACTAACTACCGATGCTAGCCCAGTAGTATTCTCGGTGATCGTGGAAAGAGAGTCGTCAATTTCTTTCTCTCCCAAATTGGGGATGGAAATGGGCAAATCAAGGGACTCTCTAAGCTTGTTGGTGTCTATCGCAACCGTGCCTCCAGATTGCACATTTCTGATAGTTAACTCATAGATCAACTCCTCCTTGCGCAAATAGTTAAGATGGAGAACATCGCGAGGGCCGGGCATGATGACAGAACAATTTTGAAACAGGAAAGATCAAAAATTCCAGCAACTGAGAAAATTGTTAGAGTTTGAATCAAAGCAATGTTTAGCCGTCAAAAGGGGCTAAATTGAGACCCATTCAACCACGCTCTGCTACCACTTGTTACCGTGTTTTTGCGGTAGTTAGAGGTGAAAGAAGGTGCGGGTGTGAACGGGTCTCAAGCTACGAAATTAGAGTGCATGTAAAATTAACAAGGTTATATTTTCTTTTCAAAATAAAGAAATAACAAGCATGGCAGGTACAGAGTAGCAAGGCAACAAAATGTAGTTACAATATTTACCGGATTTGGGCTTCGCGCCCCGACTTCACAATTCTTGGGCAATCAGCCCAACCTTACTCCAAAATAAGTTTTAACAGAGGGGCAGAAAACCCCATTCATGCTCAGGAGCACTTGCTCCAAATTACACAGAAAAGCCTCCCCGAGGCATACAACACTCAATTTTCGAGAAAGAGCCACTCGCTCTCAACATTAAGCCTATTAAAGGCCATACCAAACTCCACCTTCAAGTTATCCTCTAAGGACATAGAAACAGGGGTAAAATACCCAACCTACTGAGGTCTATTAAGTAAGAAAAAAAGGTTAATTACATGACCTCAAAAATAACCACTTGAGAGGAGGTGACCTGCACTCCTAATACATTTGTTTAAAACCTACTTGGCACTAGGCCATCAATGCAGGGGCTAATCCCATACTAAAGAGGTGACTTTAGAAAGGAACAATTTACATTACGTTAAAGAAGAATAGGTTGAGAAAAAAATAAGTTCACCTCAAAACACTATGAGTGGGAGCTCGAGAGGGTTAAGCACTCTCTATCCCGATAGGCAGTTTAAAGATAGAATAGATACCAAGGGTCTTTACATTTTAAGGAAGGTTACATTATGGAAAAACTTCGGACCCGCCCCGAGAGTTAAACTGCTGAGCTAGCAAAGAAAGAAGTTATTAATCGGCCATTACCTTGTTGTTGACCGCTGCCGAAGAAAGAGGCGCTTCCCGCCCCCTGCTATGTACTTTACACACTGAAAGATGGTACAGAAGTGGCGCAGAGACCCAAAAATCAGCAGTTTATATACTCTCGCGGAAAGTTCGAGGTGTTTTAGGGAAGAGAACACCCGCCCACAATCACTTTATTGGCTAGGGATAAGCAGCATATTCAAGTTGGGGGAAGATACATCAGATTGGTCAGAAATTAATTAAAGAAATTCGGGATTGGCTAAATACAAAGCAAGGGGAAAGAGAGGGGTATACAGCCAACTTAAACATAACAGAAAAAAAAATTTAACAAGAAACAAACTTTTGAAATAAAAATTTCTCCAAAAAATAGTTCTTTCACATCGCACTAGGGTGCACCATTGTAGTTTTTCAGTAGTGTCCTCTAGAAGAGAAAGTTCACACTTCTTACTACCGGTAAAACAAAAATACATCAAAAGTGGCACAGTTCAAAAACTCCAAACTTTCCAAGTAGTGACATCTTCTGAGAAACTTGAAAATTAATACCGCCGATAAAGTTCAGACTTCCTCCAGCAGAGGAGTTTCAACTGGCGCACATTTTAAATTAGCGGCGTGGAGGTGTACCGCCTGGTACAAAGGTACACTGGGGAATTTTGTGAAGGTTTACATTCATTTTCTACCCCTCTCAATTGTATTATATATATATAAATACATAGTATTTAATTACTTTTGTCTGTTGTTTAGATGCAAGCAGGGTTTAGTTGTGACAATATAATGGAACTTTCAATCATCAGATGAACTTTCTCATTCTGATTTTATTGAAAAAAGGAAAAGTCCAATACATAGTACTTCAGGTCAGGGAGTACAAATGGTGTCTAACAAATTTTTCAGCACAGAGTCCGCTGTGGTCTGGATGATGATGTTCAGGACATTTTTAATTCTTAAGAAGTCCAGCGTCTCCTTAGGAATTGACCCTCTAGTGCCATTCATAAATCAAATGGCTTCCAAGTTTTTAATTTGATACTTCTTTCTGAGATCCTCAGTGCATGTTTCATATATGGCCTTCTTCTCCTCACAAACTAATCGAGGCTGCTGTTCATTTTCCTCAAATTTTATAGTGGAACAATCACCATACCCACATCCTTTGCCCAGTCAGTGACAATAATATCTCATCTTGTGGATCCATTTGTGTAAAGACATCCAACTTCTTCATAGATCTCCAAGTGTTGCTGGTTACAGAGGCTTCCAGCAAATCAATGTGCAAACTACAGTGTGCCAATTGATTCTCATCAGGTCTCCTTAATGACAGAACCGTAATATATGAGGTAAGGTTTTGAACTCATTGCATCTTCTGTAATGGGATATATTAAGGCTCCTTCCAGGAAGAGATTGAAATGGGATGACAATATGGTTCATTTTAATTCCTTCTGTCCATTGTCCACATGACATATACGGTACCTCTTATTACTGATTCAAGCATTTCATTTCTTCCACTGGGAAAAGAATATTACTCCTTTACCCTTGGATGGTGATGTGCACAAACTTCTAAACGAATCTTCACAGAGTACTTTTCGGATGAGCTTAGGGAGAGCGTTTTCAAGATGTTCAACTTTCTCTTTGCTAAGCAGTAAGCATTGAAGGTGTTGGGCAGTTTTAGTATGGAGCCCTCTAGCTGCTTTGATGTATAGGCTTCTCACAAGCATCAGCCTCTTGCAAATGTTTATATGCTGAATGAAAGCCTCCCATTGAGCTTTTAAAATTCCAAGACCTGTAAGGCATGGTGCATAAATCATTCCATCTGGGACATCAGTGGGTAACCCAATAATTTCTTTAATGGAACTCTTAATTATTTTATCAATATTACCAAGAAATTTCATTGTCAGGTTTTTAAAAGGTACACACTGGAATGGGTAGACTAGCTGTGGCTAAATATATTGGTTGAGTATATTTAGCTTCTGATTCAGAATGAGGAGGGGCAAACTAACCAGATGGTTCAAATTCCTTGTGAGCTGATTGATTACTGCTGAAGGATTAAGTTTAATTTCATCCTGAAATGTTATCTGTAGATACTGTATTGTTTTATCTGATGAAATGCACTTGATTGTTTTCTCATCCAGAGTTGTGACAGCAGAGGTGATTAGCTGACCTTTACATACCAATATGGCCTTACTTTTTGTAGTATTTATTTGGAGTCCGATCTTGGCTAAGGAAGTTGTTACTAGAAATGTCAGATGTTCAGTTGCTGCTTTGTTCTTACAGAGAAGCGCCAAATCATTGGCAAAGGCAAGTGCCCTCAGATTTTTCATATTCAGGGATACCTAAGTTGTACTTGTACCCATATTCCTCAGCTATTTCTCTTTTGCTTAGTTCTCTCAGAATATGATCAACTGGTAGATTGAAGTGTATAGGAAAGAGAGGAGAAACTTGAGGCCTTTCTTGTGGGGATTTGACTTGTTATGGTTGTTTTGTTAATTTGTATGCTAGTTGAATTTCCTTTAATGAGATGTTTAATTAGTGTTCTATGTTTAGAAATACAATGCAGCAGTCCCTCCTTTTAAGCTTTGAGTCTTTCTATACAGCTGTCTACAATAGATGAATTTAAAAAAGTTCACGGGCAAGACACAAAACCATTCTGATTAGGACTGAGTTCAAATAATTTCCTGAGCATTTTATCAATCACACTTTCAAAAATTCTCTATAATATGGAGTAGATTGTTATAGGTCACCAATTTTGGCCACTATCCATCCCTCCACCTTAATGAATTAATATTGTTCTACCATGTCCAAAACATGATGGGACATTTCCCCAAAGGGCCATGTAAGTTGCAAGGAAAGAAATGGTTCGGTATGCGTTAAGATCTTTAATTACTTTCAACCTTACTCCATCTTTCCCAGAGGTGGTGTCTATTCAAATCCTCTGACAAGCATTAAAAATGTTATCTCTAGTTATGATAACTTGCTTAGTTTTGACAGTATTGGTCTCGTACACCTCATCATATTTATCAAGCAAGTGTACTCTGCTAGAACCAAACAGACTGCTGTAATACTCAGAAACAGTTGAAAGATAGTTTACAGTCTACTAAGGATAGGGAAGAATTAATCTTTCTCACCACATTTCTTTGATTATGATGGTACTGAAACTGCGAAAGCTCAAAGTCATATCTATTTTTGTGTCATTCAGCATTCCAGGATTTAAAAATATTTTATTACTCCATCAGGATTATTTTTCCTGGCCTGTCTCTTTTTACAGTATGTTACTGATGGATGATATGTCCATTTATAACTATTCAAAGCATCCTTGAGAAATATGCAGTAGTCATTCACTGCCTTATCAAATTCTTGATCTTCAGGTGAATTCAAAGAGACAAGCACTTCAAACTTACTTTCTCATTCCTCACTCCATTGTCGATGTCATGTAAGAGATCCAATTTTGACATGGAGGATTTGGAGATGGAGCTACTAAATCAGTATTGCTGAGATTTGTAAAAGATGATGTTGTTTTGGTGAGTTTCAAGGTGAGATTGAGCCACGTGGTGATTAATACTTTTGAAAAGCACCCCACATAAATCACATTTCTTCAGTGATTAAGGTAATTTGTTCAGATTTTTAGCTGTTAAATTGGATTCTGTGATGACTTCTGTTTCAACAGGAGAATTCTGTGTGTAATTTGGGCCTTCATTACGACAGTGACCAATGTGAGATGTAATATGTGAAATAAACAAATGGAAACAATAATGGTTTAGAAAAGTAATACTTAAACTAATCTGAAATAAAAAGATTCTGTCAACAAGATTATTAAAATAAATAATACAGACATAACCCAGAATAGCACTGTAACATCTGGGGCCAATTGAAAATACCAAATTGATAAATGGTGACTAAAATGAGTATAAATAACAAGAATGGGCACCACCTGCAAAACAATTGCAGGAATAATTAATTCTGTAGAGCAACGAGCAACTCCCTCTCCCAAGGCGACGGTCATCAGGCTGACGAGGCTCCAGACTTCCTTTATAACCTTACCTGTTGCTGTTTAACCCTGAAATTAAATTTGGGTAGCATGCCAGGTTCATTGTTACTCCACTGATAAAAGATTTAGTGCAAGTTTCATTCCATGACTTTACTCCCAAAATCATTTTTTTTTTTAAAGTTGACAAATACCACAATAATCGCCACTTGATGAAACCAACTCCTGTTCGCCGTTTACAAAGGACAAATATACAGACAACTAAAAACCACCTACAAAAAAATCAGTTGACAAGACCAACTCGTGTTTGCCGCTTACAAAGGGCAAATATACAGACAACTAAAAACCAACAAAAATCATTACTTGACGAGACCTACTCGTGTTTGCCGTTTACCAAGGCAAATTACAAACATCTGCAAACCATCAATAAAAATTATTTTCACTATATACATTTCTTAACATACCTCCAGGTAAGAGTCCCACTGCACTCTTTACTGTTACAGAAGAAAATCCTAATCTTGTAAAGAAAAGTACGACGACTTTCTCTACGCACGGATGCAACCTTCTTTATGAAGAGCATCCCTAACCTTATTTACACACTTCTTCATCGATGTCTTGAGTCCTTCCCGATAGCCGCACAGGTTAGTGTGACGCCTCACGTTTCTCCAACTGAAACTGCATGCTCGGCCGACAATGAATTCCTTTCTCAAGAAGTGTAGAGCTGTTCAAGCTCTAAAAAAGGTCCGCGAGGGCATATAATTATAATGTAGATTCAGTATGCACCAACACATCCACTGTACATTATCTTATAGAAGAATTGTAGTGTAGGCCTAATTATTATACCGAGTTTAAGTAACAAACACTTAGTAGCGTCTTTTACAGAACGGCCACCGGAAAGCCGGAAACTCATTAGCATCTGTGATTATACAGTGCTCACTCCGTAAAAGATACTCACGAACAATAGAACATCACATAGGAAACTGTGCAAAGTATGTAGCTCCCGCGCACCGTTCCGAATGAGAAACACAAACAGAATCGGAATCAGAATTAGAATTAGAATGACTTGCCGCACACGCGTACATACTTATATAGGCTTGCTACACATGGTTATAGCGTCCCGAAAAGTTTACTGGTAGCAGCGCTCTCACAGACACTTCTTCACGCATCACTCAGTCAACCCAACCTTGCTTAAAACAAAGCCCTCGTATTGGCTATCCTGCGTCTGATATGACATTGAATGTCCACTCACGTACATCCACATTGATCCACTCCAATCTTCAGCCTATACTACTTGCCGTACCCTGGGTTTCCAAGCCACTTTGTTGCAACACTTTCAACTGACTTCAAGCGTCTTTCCCGATATAGCCACTGTTTTCCGTGTTGCACAATTCTTGAGCAACCTACACTGCCATGCCATGTGCAGACACTTACACAAATTACATATACAAAATTCCCTGCTACAAATTCTTGTTATAATATTATGTTTTTACATATAAATGAATAAAATTACATGATTTTCATGACTTCAATATTACAAACTATATTAGGAAAATTTCCTAACCTAAAAATGTGGGAATCGTACATTCGTACGGTTACAGCACTACCTATATATTACACCCGCTCAAAGCCTGAGTCCCAACCAGCATTTATCTCAGGTGTGTTACGGTTCGAATCTAACGCAAATAATAAACAACAACAACAAAAAATATGAAGATACAGAATCTCCAATTAAATATAAGGGCGCCGTCTAATTAGTGTTACAGGGTTGAACAGGGCACTCAAATTATTAACTTTAAGGCTCATCCTAAAAACAAACAAAAATACAATAAAACAGATCAAAGGGAAAAATTGGAGGCTCAATCCTAGGAAAGGGGACAGATATTTTAAGAGGTCACCAAGGGTTTACTATTCTATAAGAACAAGAACTTGGAACTGTTTCCTTTCAAATGCTTAAGGAGCATTTTATTTAAAGATAAACTGGAACATACACAAAATTTTGTTGTCCCTTATTTTGCCCATAATTTAGCAAGTCACTCCTGAAAATTTACATAATAAATTTGACACTGTAGACCACCCATTCACTTGGGTGATTGAGCTGTTGAATGCGAAGCGTTGAAACACAACCCTCGTGACAACACCACGACCACTTATGGTCGAGACCATTTGCCTGTTGGCAAGGTGGGTGCGATCACATGAATTATATCATCGCCTCCACCTTTATTGAGATGAGACCAACCAGGGGGTAGTACAATACCGTCTCTTGGTTCCTAACCAAGATATGCTATCATTAATTGAAGGAAACGACAAAGGGACTCTAACCTAATGATCCAGATGTAGGGATTTCCCATCATATTTAACATCACAAACTTAGCTTATTATTTACAACAACTTGAAATTATTACATCATTTCGCCAGCTGACCTCCCTAGTCTCCGTCCACATCATCATCTGAAATAATTCATTAAAAGATATTTATTATTATTTTTATTTTCATCAGTGGAGATCATTATCAAAACACTTAATCATCATCGATTTAATATATTAATTTCATTTTTCACCATTATTATTATTATTATTATTATTATTATTGTTATTATTATTATTATTATTATTATTATTATCTATAAAGCAAGATGTCCTGACTGACTGACTGATAATCAACGTACAACAAAACCTACTGGAGATAATTGCACTAAAATTTGAGGACATGTTCCTACCGTAGCTTAGATGTGCACTAAGAAAGGATTTTTAAAAATTCCTATTTTAAAGGGGTGAAAAGGGGTGAAATGTGATTTTATATTTTGTTGAATTTCTCTGTTTCTGTGGAAAACATTGTACTTATATTCATTCAGATATTTAATTTCGTATATCATAAATACTGTTTTAAATGAAAGTTTTAAAATTCCGATTTTAAAGGGGCAAAAAGGGGTGATATGTGGTTTTACATTTGTGTTCAATATCTCCATTTTTTTAAACAATATTGTAGGCCTACCACTTATCTTTCCAAGACTGCAGTAGTAGGGTAGCCTCACGTTTCGAGGTACAGACTAGAGACGGCAATATTGTCCGCGAATTACTGGATTTCAACTTATCAAGGCACGGAAATGAAGTCTGTGAATGAGACTGTGATACAAATTTGTATGCTCGAAGGTCTACTCAACTGGCCCTACTGTCCTCAGCATCGCCAACTACTTTTTTTTGTTAAGTCCTGTCCCTACACTTTACCTGCAATTCCTGCAAAATTATTTTTACCCTAGAAATTAAAATAGTATGTATTTTCTTCCTTCAAAATTCTATCACATGTACTTTTAACATATATCTCTCTATCTTCCTAAACGACATCGTGTCTAAACTGCTGAGCGATATTTCGTAAAATTTTTCACTAACATTCTCAGAAGGAACTGTCGCATGTCTTGTGATAACAGGTTGAGGATTCTTGAAAAGTTGAAAAGAACTATATTTTGAAAAAAAAACATTTTAAAAAACATGGTAGTGCTTGTTATTATGATAAATTAATTTCACTTGTTACATGGCGGTTAACTATTATTATTTTTAATGCATTACCCTTTATGGTTCCGGTCTTGTTTGGCACTAAGCAATCAGTTAAGACATGATTTACTTGGAATATTATTATTATTATTGTTATTATTATTATTATTATGATTATTATTATTATTATTATTATTAATAATAATAATAATAATATTATTATTATTATTATTATTATTATTATTATTATTATTATTATTATTATTATTATTATTATTATTATTATTATATTTTAATTTCCAATCTTTAGAATTTAGTCACATATGTTAAATCCCATATGAACCACCAAGTTCCGATTTCTCATTGGTCGGGACACAATAACGGTATTTGAACCGCAACCTTACTTCATTTCGTACTGTTATTAATTTATGGGGACACCATGTTATCCCAAGATAAATTTCAAATCCCATGACACCTCACAGCTGGGAATCTCCATCCAGTCCCTGCAAGTGCTACATTATTCCTTCCTTCTCATCTGAAGTCAATTTATTTCACTGGAACTCTTCAAAACATTTTATTTATTAATCCTCAGTGTATGGACTATTTTGCCACTCATAACACCAGAATCGGCATATAATATCGATGTAGGTCTCAGGATTCATCTATTTTTTCATCAACGTCTGTACGACTCAATTTTATCTCATGCCGGATTTTTGTCCCACTCGACTTCCAAAATAAAAAATGGGCTTAACCTACTCTGGGCCTTCAACATAGCGTGACCATCATATTCAAGTGCCTCTATCGCTTCTAAACAAATTATTTTGATTATTATGAGTCCAAACTGTTAAATCAACAATTAATATAAAAATCAAATTTACTACTCGAATTAAAGTCTTCCACATGCCACATGTTATCTCCACATTTAAATTACTTTAACTTGCAATCATTCTATAAAACCAGGCCTGTCGCTTATTCACAAAGTATTATTATTAAACACTCATTTAGACATAACCCGTTCATTTATCACTCTGATACTTCTAATGGTTATTATTATTATTGCTGTCCACTGGCGAAACTTCGTGGCACACATAATCATTGCTATTTACATTCAAAACTATCACACATCATTCCAGTTCCACAATATTTAAAATTCCCTGTCAACCCTGTAACTCTGGATAATCTTACTACATGCCTTAACATCTATAAATTTTACGAGAAACTGACCTAAGTCAGAAAACATCTCTGGAGCACTTCTAAAATGAATCTCAATTTATCTTTAAGTGAAACATGCTCCTATACAATCAATCGTGAATGCTTCAAGTACTTGAAAAAAACAAAATAAACCCTAATTTTCTCTACTAAAATAATAAGAATATTATGAGTGCTTGATATAATTATGTACATATTAATTTGTCTACCTATATCTGAATTGGACAAGCCGGAAAGCGGCGAGTTTTAATGTTCAAGTTACCATAATTAAAGAATAGGATTCTCCCGTTAACGTTGGCAATCTACAAATTAAACTGATATGGTACTCCTCCCTGCCTGTAGTTCGCTAAACCGCATGAGGAGCACATGACCCACCCAGTTTAGCATGCCATCTTGCTGGTCTCCATGGCAACATGTAGAGGTAATCCTTTCCACTTTTCAATTTGACACATTTTAAATTGTAGAAAAACAAATAAAAATTAACACTTGGAAGATTTCACACTCTAATTTCAACAAAGGAATTTTTATATTGCTGGCCTTTTATCTGGCCCACTTAATGTAAAGATACATTCTTCATTCCTTCCCGGCACTAAGGAACACGTGATACACTGGTATCACCTTCAACGGCTCAGCACGCACTCGAGTTTCGAACCCGGCACTTCCATGAATGTTCACGTTTCTGCCAGCTTACGTTCACTTGGCTGACCAGGTATCAGTTTATAATCGACTGTTCACTGGTGTCGAATTATGCCAAACAACCATGACCGTTCTTGCGTAATATGCACTGTTCCCTAGATATATTATATCACTCCTAGCCCTAGGTTTATATTTAATTAGATCCATAAAAGTTTATAAATTTCTATTGATTTGTCAGTAGGCAACTACTTGTGACTTTCTCCGGTATTCGAAATCATGATACTGTGGAAAGTTCAAGTCCGTAACACATACTCCTTCATGTAGTGGATCACTGTGCTAACGAACATAGTAACTGCTCGATGAACTTTTACCAAGTGTCTCCTCAGTCACACTGACCGGGTATTTATGTGAATGTTCATCCCCTCTCCGTGTCCACGAGAGGTCACGTTAGAGTGAGCAGTTCCATTTTCCCCATTTGACTATATGCAGTCCTGCTGGTGGCTTGAACTTGGGATCCACTGATGTGATTATATGATTCTTGCCTCTATGTCAAATCTCGACTCATTTCGATTGCTGGTGATTAATATAATTGCGAATTTAGCTCCTGTATTCTTGGCAGGCAATTTGGTGCTATTTTTCGTGTCCCTTGCTTTCAACCAATCAGCGAAAAGCATCACTAATTTCTAAGAATCATGACAGTAAATCTTCATTAATTAATAACTTTTAATATTTGGTCATGTTTCTAAAATTTTCCTGATTACGAATCTGTATTCAGTTTTCCTTTATAAATTTAATCAGTGAAGTTACTTTTTATACCCCTTCCTACAATACAATGTTGGCTTGACTGCTTCTCCCCAGCGAATTTTACTATTGGTCCATAGCTAAGCAGGAGTTTGAAATCTCATGTTTTTCCTTTAAATAAAAACTGCCAGCTTCACACCCGTCTCCAGCCCTGGACTTTTCCTTACGTCATTTCCAAGAATCTTACGCGCCATTATTTCCTTGTTCTAAATATCACTTGGCTCTCAGGCTCGGGATTTTCCGTTGACTCGGAAATAACCATCTCCTTCTCTTTCCAACTTGGCAATAATTCTGGGAATACTAATTTTTCTGGCCATTGTGTTTCATAATCTCTAGTGGAGACAGAAGTCTGTGTAGGTTTCACAATACCTTCTGAACTGGCCAGTAGGCCTACAATATATATATAATGTAAGATATTCTTAGCAAATATGAAATATATTTCTTAATAAATAATTCTAATTGAATGACGCAGCTGACGCCCCACCAAGATACAATATCAATACCATAACCTTCAGTCACAAAGTCACATGTAGTGATACAACATAGGTTGCCATGTTTGTAAACAAAATATCAAAAATTTAAATACTGTAAAATGTAAGTATCACACTACAGTCTTACGAAATGGTTATTCTTAATACATTGAGGTCAAAGGCCATACACCGTAAGGGCTGTGTAATTTATTGTGGAGAACGAAGGCCACATGGTGTACGTTCTCTGATTTTCATCATTGTTACTACAAAACAAATGTACTATGTGCATTGATCAGCACTGCAGTATAATATTTGGTTCATATAGTTTTGAAAAAAAAAAATACATGACAGCAAACTACACCTCTACACATCATATTCTTCCTTTCAAATTGTGTCAGAGCTGTGTCGACTTGATAGCAGTGTGCACATGATGGCGGCTGCGCAGGAACATAGACTAAACCACAGTGATTTATACCAACTGAACAGACCTAACAGATCACGCATAATATTTCTGTACCAATTATTACATACATATCTCTTGTACAAACAATTCTGAACAGCCTAAAAACCAAATAAACTCATTATCAGCCATATTTTGTTAGTTAAAGTTATATATTGAACTAAAAAAACCTACTAAATTCAATCTACTATTACCATTGTAAGGGATCTGTCAATTATATTACAGGTTTTACAGATATGAAGTTGAAAGTGTGAACTCTAATATAGTGAACTAAAAAATTACCTAGGTTCAAAACTAGTATTGAATTTAAAAATCCACATTTAGTGAAAAATGGCCAGTCCAAAGGATTGAAATATATAAAAGTGAGCAAGGCCTTGATGTATTAATACATACTCTAGAAATATCTAATAGTAATCTTCTAAATAATCCAAGAATAATGAAATTGAAATATAAACCATATAAAACATCAAAATAAAAGGATAAAATATGTCTCCAGGCTTAACCAAGTCATTGCCTTCTAAATCAATAAGTCTATTCCCTTCTGTCATAGATTTGCAGACATGTTACTGGCATTTACCAGTAACAGAAAATGAAGCGAGGATCATAATAGGGAACTTAAAAAACAAAGATAGTTATGGCTGGGATGAAATGTCACCATGGGTCTTAAAACTGTCCTTTGAAGAGTTAATAAACATGTCTCTGGAAGCAGGTATATTTCCTGATATAACAAAAATATCCATAATTAAGCCAGTATTCAAAAAGGGGGACAGATCTCTATTAGGCAATTACAGGCTGATAGCTGTAATTTGCACATTCTGTAAAATTCTAGAATATGTGATATATAACAGAATAGTAGAGTTTTTGGAGAATAATAACCTAATTAACAAAAAGCAGTTTGGTTTCAAAAAGGGCTTATCTATAGTAAATGCAATTGCAGATCTTTTTGTAAAGCTACTTGATTCTCTAGATAGAAATAAATGTTCACTAGGGATGTTAATGGATTTGTCAAAAGCCTTTCATACTGTAGATCACAAGATATTGCAAGACAACATAGAAACATCACGACACGCGGGTCGCCTACAGGCATCAAATCAAAAGACCTGCATCTGGCGAGCCGAACTTGTCCTTGGGCACTCCCGGCACTAAAAGCCATACACCATTTCATTAGATTGAGTAAAATCATATTTGAATAATAGATGGCAGCTGACTGAAATCCTCTATAGAAGTGAAAATAAATATTCTAAATTTTGATCAAAGCCAAGTCTATTTGGTCCTCTTCTGTTTATTCTACATGTTAATGGTGTACATCAAAATGACCAGAGTTCTGTTATCCTATATGCTGATAATACCTCATTTCTGACTTCAGACTCAAATATTGCTTGTTTACTCAATATGACTCAGCATGTAATTTGCCACCTAATTAATTATGTACTTTAGAAGTATAAACCTTAGGGTAAATCCTTCCAAAACTAGCTATATAGGTAATCTTTAAGAGGAAATCCAATTTAGATGTAGATATTGACTTCACCTGTGCTTGTGAAAAAAATTCAAGTAACCTCAACTAATATTTTGGGTATTACAGTAGATAATAACTTAACATAGAAGGGTCAGATTAATGAAATCTGTATGATAATTACAAGAAACTCCTTCATATTAAAACTAATCTTTAACTTCTTACACACTGAACATCAACTGACCATATATTATTTAATATATTCTCATTTATCAAACGGTATTGAAATACGGGGAGGTGCAACACATAGTCATATGGACAGGTTATACAAATTACAGAAAAGGATAATCAGAATTTTATTTGGACTGAGACAGAGAGAATCATGTGGGCTTCCATTTTAACAAAACAATATTTTAACAATTACAATTATCATCATCATATGGCATTTACAAGTATAATGTGTAAAAATATACAATGGACATATAAATTAAAATATAGAAGTAATTAAACTAGAATGTCCAGCTTCGACATCCGGTCCGCTGCACTTGGTGTCAATTCATGCAGAGCCTGTAAACCGTCCTTAAATGCTGACAGTGGACAGCTCTCAACAATATGAAGCAATGTCTGCTTCTCAGCACCACACTCACATGCAGCACTTTCACAACATCCCCACTTTTTCATCAGATATTGGCACCTGTCGTGGCCTTGAGTTTTGACCACTCATGTCGAGGAAGATCGAAACCTGGCACTTTCTTCATTAGGTCTTTAATCAGAAAGGCATTTTTTTTTTTTTTTTGCTAGTTGCTTTACGTCGCACCGACACAGATAGGTCTTATGGTGACGATGGGACAGGAAAGGGCTAGGAGTGAGAAGGAAGTGGCCGTGGCCTTAATTAAGGTACATTTGTCTGGTGTGAAAATGGGAAACCATGGAAAACCATTTTCAGGGCTGCCGACAGTGGGGTTGAACCTACTATCTCCCGAATATTGGATACTGGCCGCACTTAAGCGACTGCAGCTATCAAGCTCGGTCAGAAAGGCATTAGTGGGTGGACATTTTTCACATCGCTGTCTCCATTCTGCTGTTATACTGAATTTTTCATAGGAGTGTAGATCAGTCCAGAGTGGATTCCGGGATTTTAACTTCATCACAGGTGGATTTCGTAAGGCATTGAACAAGAGTGAGTTCCTGTGTGCAAAGGTCTTCTTGAACAACTGTACTTTTGCTGCTTTTCTCCTCAGATCTGGAGGAACAATGTTTGCTAAAACAGGCAGCCACTGAGTAGGAGTGGACCTCACTGTGCCAGTAACAACTCTCATGGTTTCATTGAGCTGTACGCCAATCTTGCTCGAATGTATGCTGTTTTCCCACGTAGGAGCACAGTACTTACCAGCCGAATATGCTAGGGAAAGTGAAGCAGTGCGAAGAGGGTTTGCATCTGCACCCCAGTTGCTGCCCGCTAGTTTATGCAGCAGATTTACTCTTGTACTCAGCGTCTTTGACAGATTCAAGCAATGCTGTTTGAACGACAAGGATCGATCCAGTGTGACACCCAGATATTTTGGGAAGAAGTTGTGGGAGACTTCTGTTCCGTTAAAAACCACATGTAGCTTCCGATTAGCTTCCATGTTATGCAAGTGGAATGCTGTTACTTCCGTTTTACTAGGATTTGGCTGCAGTCTCCATGTATGAAAATAGTCACACATGATAGCTAGGTCCTCTGTAAGTATATCCTCACAGTCTGCCAAATCCATACTCTGAGTAATTAAAGCTAGATCGTCTGCAAACTGTATCTTCTTTGAAGTTGTTCTTGGCAGGTCATGGATGTAGAGATTGAATAGAATGGGAGATAATACAGACCCTTGAGGTCTATTTAGAGATCTTGACCTGCTTCTTTCACTGTTCAGAAATACAGCAAGTCAACGGTTGGATAACATGTTGTTTAATAAGCATGCTAGTTTCTGACAAGTGATGACTTGAACAAACTTGAGCAACAGTCCCTCTTTCCAGACCATGTCATAGGCTGATGTAAGGTCGACAAAAGCTGCAGCAGTCTTCAGTCTTTTCTGGAATCCTGCTTCAATCTGTGTTGTCAGTGTTAACACCTGATGATAACAACTACAATTCTTTTTGAAACCCCTTGTTCAGCTGGGGTGACTTTTTCTATTGCTTCCTGGATACGGTTAAGTAACGGTTAAGTATCATTCTTTCGAGCACCTTGTAGATTATGCTAAGGAGTGAAACTGGTCGGTAATGTGAAGCATCAGTTCCTTCCTTTCCTGGTTTCAAGACTGCAATTACTTTGGCTTGTTTTAACAACTTAGGTAATTTACCACTTCGTAGAATTTCGTTGAAGAAGTTGACTAGCCAAAGTTTTGTTCCAGGGCCTATGGCCTTCAGAAACTTAGGATAGATTTCATCCAGACCAGTAGCTTTATTTATCTTTATCTTGGATAGAGTCTTATCCAGTTCTTCAGTACTGAAGTCACAGGAATACTCGGGATGGGATTTTAACACTATATGGTTTGTATATATTTAAAGTTATCTTACAGTTAAGGAATAACACACAAAACTGTAACATATGTAAGCATGAAACCAGAGGAAAGAGTAAGGATAAACAAACAATTTTCTGAACTGGATCCTTTCATAAAGGGGGGTAATATTTTTCAATAAACTTCCACAGGAAATTAAACTGCTGTCAGATTCCATATTCAAGAAAAGATTAAAAAAGCACTTAGCAAACAAAATATTATATTCTTTAGGCAAATTATGATGATTTTCAAATATGCCATGTAGATGTAAACATATCATGTTTATCACTTTATATTTCTATGTGGCTATCAGATTCTAAATCATATAAAAGAAATGGTAATATAGAACTGAACTTTGTTTACTGATAATGTAAAGTGTTAGTTTTACATTGTTACATATAAATTCTGATTCATTCCAAAAAATATGATGTATATGGACTTTAAATTATGGTATGATGATTTAAGAATATGTTATACATAACTATATGTCATCCTAGTTTAACATATCATCTATACTGTATCCTTAAGCATACGCTATTTTTTTGTGATGTATCCTATTCTGTAAAATGCAGGTAAAGGAAATAAATTTGATTTTGCATTTTAATATAAAACAATTCCTGTGGGGTAAAATGTTGGCAACTCAGCATTTCCAAAAACCATAAAAGTGTAAAACCAATTATTATTATTATTATTATTATTATTATTATTATTATTATTATTATTATTATTATTTTTTTGATTCGTTGTGCCCAATTGTGGAGCGCGTTTGAACTTATTTTGCACAATGTTTCTTCTTCTTTTCTTCCCAATGTCTCTTCATTTTTTCACTGTGTTCCTTTCTGCATGTTTCTGTCCAGCCTGTATTTTTTCTTGTTGGTTTCTCTGCAAATTTATGTTTGTTTACTAAGCTTCTAAATTTCATTCTATCTTGAATGGTTTCATCCTCAATGCCCATTTCTTGTAGATCTTCATGAATTTCTGCTAACCAATTGTTGCAGATTTTCAGGGTTAGAGCTAGATTTAGAATTTTCTTTGTCAGCCTGTTGTTATCCATTCTGTGTAGGTGTCCGTAGAATTTTAGTCGTCTCTTTCTGATGGTATCTGTGATTTTTTCTGTGAATTGAAAAATTTCGTGTGGTTTCTTTTTCATCCAAATTCCATTTTCGAACTTTGGTCCTAGGATTTTTCTGAGAATTTTCCTCTCTTGTTTCTCAATGCTTTTCATTTGTGACCTGCCACCAATGATCAGTGTTTCAGATGCATAAAGTGCCTCTGGTTTGATGACTGTATTGTAGTGTCGTAATTTTGCATTTTTTGATATACATCTTTTGTTGTATCTGTTTCATGTGATTTTGTAAGCCCTTTGCAGTTTAGAAGTTCTTTCTTTGTTAGCTTCCTGATTTAACCCTGCTGGCTGAATAATTTCACCTAGATACTTGAATTTGTCTACTTGGGAAATTATTCCACATTTGGTGATTAATGGTTGATTGTCGAATCTTGATTTAGTTCCTTCCATAAACTGCATCTTTTCAAATGAAATTTGAAGTCCGGTTTTTGCGGCTATTTCATGCAATTTTTCTATGGAGTGGATTGCTTCTTGTCTGTTGTTCGAAAGGATCGCAAGGTCATCTGCGAAAGCTAAGCAATCAAGGTGAATTTTGTCTTTAAGAAGTCTGCCAATGTTTATACCTTTAGTTTCTTTTCTCCATTCACGAATCACTTTTTCCAAAACTAAATTGAATAGTAGTGAGGATAGTCCATCTCCCTGTCGGACACCAGTTCTGATTTCGAACGGTTCAGAAATTTCTCCCAAGAAAACTTTTGATGTTGTGTTGGTCAGAGTTTGTTTAATCAATTCCCTCGTTTTCCTGTCGACTTGAAATTCCTCTAGTATGTTGAACAGGGTCTGCCGATCTATGGAATCATACGCCTTTTTGAAGTCAACAAAGGTGATTACTGTTTGTTTGGTTTTGCGAATCTGTAGTATGGTTTTTAGGTTTTGTTCTGGGCAGGATCTCCTTTTTTGGAATCCAGCCTGATAATCTCCGATCAGGTGGTCTGTTTGTTTCTCTAATCTATTAAGTAGACCTTTAGAGAAGATTTTATATACGAGTGAGAGGAGAGAAATTCCTCTGTAGTTATTAGTATCTGATTTGTCTCCTTTCTTGTGAAGTGGGTGAATCAATGCACATTTCCAATCCTCCGGAATTTCTTCAGAAAACCAGATGTCCTGTAAGATTTTTAGAATACTCTGGGCGAGTTTGTCACCACCAATTTTCAACATTTCAGCGATTACTCCATCTTCTCCTGGTGCTTTGTTGTCTTTTAAATCTCTGATTATTTGTTTGACTTCTTGTAATGTGGGGGGTTCTGAATCTGGATTAGGTGTTGGTTTTTCATAGGTGAATTGTTCTTTCGGAGATTCACAGTTTAAAAGGTCCATGAAATGGTTTGCTAGGAGAACACAATTTCCCTTATTACTTGTTTCCAAAGTCCCATCTGTACGTTTGAAACAGAGACTAGGTGCCTGATAATTGGATAATTCTTCTCTGAATGTTCTGTAGAAGTTCTGTGTATTGTTTTTCTTGAAATCTTCTTTGATTTCTGCCAGTCTGTTTTGATCATACTTTTGTTTTTCAGATTTGATGATTTTTGAGGTTTGTTTCTGTATTTTGAAGAATTCATCACGATTTTGATCAGTTTTATGGGAACTCCAGTTTATCCAGGATCTAATTCTGACTTCTATGGCCTTGTCACAGGTGTCATTCCACCACCTGTGTTTGTGTTTCCTTGGGGGGTTGCTGATGTTTTGTGAAGCTTTCAAGAGTATGTCCTTGAGTTCTAGCCAGTTTGAAGGAGCATCATTGGAGATATTCGCAAGGAAATTGTCTGAGTTCTGTCACAGAAATTCAGGGTCGATTCTTGGGTTTCTGATTGTTTTAAACCTATTATTATTATTATTATTATTATTATTATTATTATTATTATTATTATTATTATCATTATTATCATTATTATTATTATTATTATTATTATTATTATTATTATTATTATTATTATTATTATTATTATTATTATTATAAACAGCTTACATGTAAAACATGTAAAACCAGATATCCTGTAAGATTTTTAGAATACTCTGGGCCCGTTTGTCACCACCAATTTTTAACATTTCAGCGATTACTCCATCTTCTCCTGGTGCTTTGTTGTCTTTTAAATCTCTGATTATTTGTTTGACTTCATGTAATGTGGGGGGTTCTGAATCTGATTAGGTGTTGGTTTTTCATAGGTTTCCACCCTATCCTTTCTACACTGGGGCTACTATAGCAACTCTCCATTCATTTGGTATAGCAAACAGTAATCAGATAAGTACTTTAGACATGGTACTATATCCCAATCCTATTGCCAGAAATGTATCAATTTGATTGCTTGTCTAGCTTTCAAATTTCTTACCTTTTTATAATTATCTTTCTAATCATAGACACATTTCAGTATTTCACTAGTATTAGTCACCTCCCCTACCTGGACATTATCCTTATATCCAACCACAGTAAAACCTCGATTATCCATTCTAATGCCCAGGAAGGGGTGAACGGTTAATAAAAAAATTTAATAAACAAGAAAACGGATAATCCATACTACTAATTTTAATGGACTTTAAAGTACATAAAATACATACCATATAACCTTAAAATGCAGTGCATTAAACCCTCTTAAAACCAAAATGTAGTCAAAGCTACAACATTACGTACTAAATATTCACATAAATTACCAGCAGACCATAAATAATTAATTTAACTTACGTGGTGTAATTTAAGCTGCTTTAAAAAAATCTGTTACTTTCTTCTTTGCACTCTCCTTCAACTTATTTTCTTTATGTCCATTCTGAGGTTTCTAATTACAAGAGTGTCTGAAAAATCTGTATCGTCCTCTTGCTCCAAGAATTCCATTAGCATTCCAGCCGACTCCAGTGCAGTCTGAAGTGGTATGCGATTGTTTGTAACGCATTCTTCTTCCCATCCCCCTCACTTTCATTCGTCACTTCGCAGCTGACTGCCGAGTTCCCGTTTGCGCTTTTATTTAATATTTTGTCATCAGTTAAAATGTGATGCCCAGGCAATACATTGTCAGTATGAAGCCACTCTTCAATGTTACTTTCATCCACTTCTCCAAAGTGAATGTTATTTTCAATAGTCTTCAGGATATCTTTATCAGTCCCTCATTTTCATCTTCATCAGTGAACCCATGAAAATCATCGGCGAGCTCTTCGACATCAACATACATTTTTCTCCACGATCGAGTGATGTTCTGAGCAGTTACTAGATCCCATGATTTCTGGGCAAGATAAAGCACTTCTTTAAGATAGAGTTTTTCCAGAACTCAACCATCGACGTTTGTTCGGAAAGTAAGAGGCCTAGCAATTTCTGCTTATAATGCGCCTTAAAGGTTGTGATGACGCCATGGTCCATTGGGTGAATTAATGAAGTTACTTTAGGTGGCAAATAGAAAACAAAAATGTTTCCATCCTCTGATTTCAACTCTGTATCAACAGGGTGAGAGGGTGCATTATCAAGTAAAAGGACGGCCTTTAATGGCAAGCCTTTGGATGCCAAGAAATCTTGAACCCACAAAATGAACTTATTATGGAACCAAGTCCTGAAAATATCGCATGTCATCTATGCAGATTTGTTATGACAATAATCTACTGGGAAATATTTCATCACTGTTCTTTGCTTTACCAACAGCAGCTAATTTTAATTTATGGTCACCACTAGCGTTTGCACAGCAAAAGATGGTAACACGCTCTTTACTAGATTAGCGACCAGGAGCTGATTTCTCTTCAGCACCTGCTAGTGTTTTACTGGGTAAGCACTTCCAATGAAGTCCAGTTTCATTGGCATTGTACACTTGACTTGGAACGAAATCGTATCTCCCAATTATGCGCTTAAACTCGTATCTAAAGTTTTCTAATGCACTGCTGTCACCACTTAGTTTTTCTCCTTTGAAGTTTAATTCTCGAATGCCATCTCTGTTCTTAAATCGCTGTAGCCAACCATTGGACGCTGGCAAGGACCCTGAGAGTCCTATCTTTTTGTGAAAATTTTGTGCCTGCCTTGTTATCATAGGACCATTAATAGGTACACCTTCGCTGCCTCTCTTTTGCTGAAACCACGTGCATAACGCAGCATCCATTTCTTTTAAAGATGTTGCTTTCATTGTTTTTCTTTTAGCGAGTCTATGCAAACTGTCAGAACTCGCTGCAAACTGTAACACTTTGTCTTTATTCTTCATTAGGTCTCACACTGTTGTCACACCCACACCAAACTCTGATGCTAAATTTGAGACTAGTTCACCTTTCTTTAACCGTTCGATTATATTAACTTTATTTTGTATGGTTACGATTATGTTAACTTTATTTTGTATGGTTAAAACTACACATTTTATTTTTACTGCAGATTTCAATCTCAACATATCTCAGCTGTTAGAACGGAAAATAAATGTTCAACTTTATAAGTCACTCTCACATTTCCTTACTTTGCACTACAGTACAGAATGTAGCCTACCTGTCTACTAATAGCGGAGGTTGACTATGATGGACTGCTAGACTGGTTTCTGATTCCTGTGCATTGTGAAATATTTATGATGCAGTAGCCTGTGGTGAAAATATTTAACCTTGACAGAGAACGATATGAAAGATTTACGTATGGTTCTCGGAGATGTTACACGCTGCCAAATAAATTGTAGGTATCATTCTGAAGTAGAAATGACCAGCATATCATACTTCACACTCCGAGGGCTGGGAGAGGGCACATTACAGTACATTATTCGTCAACAATGAAATGGATAATAAAGTTTGTGACTGTTGAATATGAATAGCATGCCTCTTCTTTTGTAACAGTTAAAAGTTAAATCATTTTACACAACATAAAATTACGTAGTAAAAAAATTTATGAAGTCATGT
The DNA here is from genome assembly GCF_040414725.1 of Anabrus simplex. Taxonomy (NCBI): domain Eukaryota; kingdom Metazoa; phylum Arthropoda; class Insecta; order Orthoptera; family Tettigoniidae; genus Anabrus; species Anabrus simplex. The sequence goes on from NC_090265.1 coordinate 318,637,193, forward strand.
CTCCAATGCCGATTGCTGATCTATGCACATGTACATACAGTAGTTACTGTATGTTATGATCGTGGACTCAGGAGTTGGAGAGTCAATGTTCAGTCGCTCCAAAACAGAATGCTGTATCAAGATACCTTGACGTCAAGAGCCGGGCTGAGTGGCTCAGATGGTTGAGGCGATGGCCTTGTGACTCCAACTTGGCAGGTTCGATCCTAACTCAGTCCGGTGGCATTTTAAGGTGCTAAAATACGCCAGCCTCATGTTGGTAGATTTACTGGCATGTAAAAGAACTCCTGCAAGACAAAATTTCAGCACCTCGGCTTCTCTGAAAACCGTCAAAGTTGTTAGTGGGACGTAAAACCAATAACATTATTATTATTATTAATGTTATTATTATTATTATTATTATTATTATTATTACTATTATTATTATTATTATTATTATTATTATTATTATTATTATTATTATTATTATTGTTTTCAAATGGGTCTACTATGGACCACGTTAAGCATCATTCATTTACGGTTCTTCCTCTTTCGATCGGCCCAGTACTTCTTCATCCTTTCGGAGTGGGCTTCTTTACGTTCTCGTGACCAGTTGTTGCCGGTCCGTTTTTTTGCTACTTTGATCTTGGAATCCCTTAATTTTGTTGATGATTTTTCTGTATTCCTGTCTGTTGTATACTACCTGCTGTGATATATTATTTTCCTCCATATCCTCCTTGACCCCTTTAAGCCAGCTAGTTTGTGTCTTCCTGTTCTCCATGTATTCCAGAATTCGCTTGGCTGTTCTCTCTGGTGGCATTCTTTTAATGTGTCCGTAGAAGCAGAGTCTTCTCTTGAAGGATGTTGTGATTTTTTCGGTCCTTTTGTATAGTTCCTCATTTGGTCGCAGTCTAAATTCTTGACCCACTTTCCTGGGCCCTAGTATCTTCCTCAAGATCTTCCTTTCTGTCTTTTCAATGTTTTCTAGTAAGCCCTTCCTGTTCAGTGGAATACATTCGATCGCACATAGACTTTCTGGTTTGATGACAGTGTTGTAATGTCTGATTTTTGCAGTGAATGAAACTGATTTTTTATTGTAGACATTTCGACATAACTGGTATGCTGCTTCCATCTTTCTTGCCCTTTCCTGTAATGCTATTCCTGGCAGTCCTGTTGGGGTTATCCATTCCCCTAGATATTTAAACTTCTGTACTCTTTTAATTGTTCCATATTTGGTGACAATATTTTGTGTCGGATCCTTTTTGTCCTGAATCATTAATTCCGTCTTTTTGAAGGATATCTGAAGTCCCGTCTTTACAGCAGTCTCTTGAAGTGTTTCAATTTGTACCTTGGCTGTTTCAGTGTCTTCTGCCAGTATTGCCATATCATCTGCGAATGCTAGACAGTCAATTTTGACTCCAGATCTTCCCAGTGATATTCCATTTTCCACCCCTAATTCCGTCAGTCTCTTCCTCCACTCTCTGACCACTTTTTCAAGTATAACATTAAACAGGAGTGGTGACATCCCGTCCCCTTGTCGGACACCTGTTTCGATCTTGAATGGTTTTGACAACATACCCATAAACTTAATCTGTGATGTAGTGTCAGTGATGGTTTCTTTGATTAAATTTCTAGTTTTTTTATCTATCCCAAACTCTTCTAACGTGCTTATCAAGGTTGCTCTGTCAACTGAATCGTAGGCTTTCTTAAAATCCACAAATACAATCACTAGATTTTTGGCTGTGAGTGCACGTAGTTGTATTATGGAAATTAGGTTGAAAATTTGCTCGCTGCATGATCTCCCTTTCCGGAATCCTGCCTGGTATTCACCAAGTTCTTTTTCTATTATCCCTTCAGTCCTGTTTTGTAGTGCCTTGGATAGAATTTTAGAGGCAACTGGTGGCAATGATATTCCTCTGTAATTGTTAACGTTTGTTCTGTCTCCTTTTTGTGCAGCGGGTGTATTAATGATGTCTTCCATTCCTTTGGGATGCTCTCTGTCTGCCAAATCTCCTCAAACAGTGCTTCTAGCTGAGTCACTAAGTGTTCTCCGGCATATTTCAATAACTCTGCAACTATTGAATCTTCACCTGACGTCTTATTGTTCTTCAGTCCTGTTATTATTCCCCTGATTTCTTCTTTATTAGGTGGTTCTGAGTCCGGTGTCTGGTTCTTGGGTTTCTCAAACATTAGAGTTTCCTCAGGTTTTTTACAGTTCAGTAGTTTCTGGAAATAATTTGCAAGGTGTTGGCAATTCTGTTCATTTCCGGTGATTAGATTTCCTTCGTCATCTTTGAAGCATAGGGTTGGCGGTTTGTATCTTGTTAAGTTCCTCCTGAATGTCTGGTAGAAATTACGTGTATTGTTTTTCACGAAATCTTCTTCTAGTTTCTTTAGTTGTTGTGTGTCATAATGTTTCCATTCACCTCTTATGGTTTTAGCTGTTGTTTTCCTTTGTGCTTTGAATGCCTCTCAGTCTTCTGGTTTCTTAGTTGAGTTCCATTTCTTCCATGTCTGAGCCCTTCTTTGTAGTGCTTCTTCGCAAACTTCATTCCACCACGGATGTTTCTTCTTTTTACTTCGTAGGATTGTTTGTTCCGCTGCTTGTTGTATTGATGTTGCCATCTCAGTCCAACTGTGACTTTGAATCTTATTTATCCTGTTCTGGTATTCATTCACAGTCTGCTGATTGAACTTCAGATCTTCTATTCTGTATCTTGTAATTTTTGTACCACTACTTTTTCTCCTTTCTGGTGTTAATTTCATCTTAATTTTTGTCAGATAGTGGTCAGAGTCGAAGTTTGCTCCTCTAGCTACATGTACATCTTGAATTTCTCTGGAGTTTTCATAACTGATTGCAACATGGTCTTATGGCGACGATGGTATAGGAATGGCCTAGGAGTTGGAAGGAAGCGGCCGTGGCCTTAATTAAGGTACAGCCCCAGCATTTGCCTGGTGTGAAAATGGGAAACCACGGAAAACCATCTTCAGGGCTGCCGACAGTGGGATTCGAACCCCCTATCTCCCGGATGCAAGCTCACAGCCGCGCGCCTCTACGTGCACGGCCAACTCGCCCGGTATTATTATTGTTATTAACATCAAGAGTATGCTCATTCAGTTTTGGAGCGACTGTACATTGCTTTAAAAAGGCGAGATTTTTGTTTTGGCAATGGATAATCCGCAGAATGGTTAATCGAGGGATGGATAATCAAGGTTTTACTGTATCTTAGCAAGCTGCTGACTAAATATTTCTGCTTTCTGTCAGTCCTTACAAGTACACTCCTCTTGGTTATTTACGATCTCTGGAATGTCCTTCCTGGAACCTGTTTCTTCCTTAAAGTTCCTATAAGTACTTTACCATTACGTTACATTCAAGGTGATCGTACGCATAAGTAGCAGCGGACAAAATGGCGTGCGGCGGCTTCATGCAGCACAAACATATATGAAATATCACCGAGGTGCAAAATCTATCTCAGTTAGAAGTTAGAGAGTCATAAATGACCATCGAAAAGGATTTTCTAGATGGAACAGCTATTGTTTCGAAGAATAAGTGAAAATCATCTAATTCTTCATACCTTGTGAAAGAAGATCGCTGTTAAAAGAATATAATCCACTTGGAGGCAAGAAGAGGCTGTTATTCAGTGAACAGGAAGAGAATGGCGAAGTAAAATACAAATATTTATGAAGGATTCGATCATACATAGCTAAAGACTAAATCAAGTCGTGAAGAATCGATTACCTTTCAATTTAAGGAATTAGAGAGAAGGAGCATACTGGCTGTTACAAGAAAACGTAAATGGACGATTTCCTGCACTATAAGTGACCGATTATAGTCAAGAATATTTGGAATGATAACTAGAAGCAAAGTCATCCTGAAAAGAAAGACTTATTTATTAAAAACAAGCCAGAATTGAATATATATAGAGGCGCAGTTTTGAAATATTAGAGAAAACACTAGCATTTTTCCATATATGTTTAAAGGCTTAAAATAATGGAATCAGTTATTTGTTCAGCCCATGTAATATCGTTTTCTTCTTCCATGGACTCCCGCAATATCATGAGAGCCGCTTAAACATGGGAGGAAGATTGCCCAGGCTACCATGACGAGGACCAATGCTGCCATGCCGAGAAACCAGCCATGACGTGTCAGGAGGTGGAATCTAACTACACAGAGATGGCATAACATGAGAGCAGAAGCCAGCAGCTGCTGGAGACGAGACGAGATATAAGATAAGCTTCCTTTATTAAAATATTAGTAGTATTTGTTGAAGAAAATTTAAATCTGTGGAATGGATTATATGTGCCAAATTGAAAATGTTAGTGGTCGATCCTAAGCATTTAGCCACATGTGTGTGCCAATTTAAGTAACAGATATAGTCAAACATGAAATGATAGGGTTATATTAACATATGTGTTGTGTGTATCGATTTCAACGTACCAATCTACACGGAAAGTTTAGTTAACTATGAACTGGGAGGCAGTGAGAAGTATACATGAGTTGTAGAGGTTAGTCTAGTCTTGAGGAATCCAAATCGACAGGCATGGCCGGAATTAATTTATTAATACGAAGAAATGGATCATACTGGGAAATACGTGTTATTACAAAGATTATATCGTCGAGGGAGTATCGAACCGTAACAAAGATGATATTTAAAGGAAGCAAAATGATATTATATATATTCAGAAGGATTAATAAGAAGAGATGGATGTGAAATATGTGGCAATGAGAGTATTGAGATGTAATGTTTGTTTCGTTGTAAGGTTACATGAAGGAAGTTGTTGTTATGGATTCTTATTGATAGATATTGGTGATGCGTGATAATACAATGAAGGTTATAAGGTTAGGTCATGTTGAAATGAACATAGAGCAACAGTCCAGCTGATATAATGTCGATTTGTGACATATCGTAACAGATTAAGTATAGTTATTAAGTTTCAGATAAATATTGGTGTAGATGTAGGGACATTAAGAATTATTGTCCTACAGAGAGTAAATGTCTCCCAAATAAACAGTAGATTGAGAAATTAATTCACATTGAACTATTGGCACAGTGGTATAGGGAATGAGATTATTCATCATTAATGGTAGGACAAATTTAAAAGATTGGCACAATTTCTCAGTTAATATCAATGGATTATTTCATGAAAAGCTTTGATTGACCATATATATAGTTTCTACTGTTGTAAAAAATTTTATATAGCAATGTCTAGTCAGTATTTCCAATTATAATGATATTTTTAGAGTGTGGTAGCAGTTTATAGCCACAAAAGAAAGGAAACTTGTTGAATATCTCGTATCTCGTAAATGTCATACGAACTCCCAAACATGAAGAATCTTCCATGTCCCAATGAAAATAAAGAAATTGACCTTGTAAAAAAATTAACCCAATGACTAATTATCATATTATATTAGGCATTTTTGGAACATTGGATGTTATTAGTCATGTTATCCACATGGTTAAACTTAAGCTTTTTTTTTTCGTTGCTTGGACTGCATTATAAGTTAGGAAGGCAAATGATGGATTCAATTAATTCAAAGAGGCATTTATTGACAAATAGTGTATATATGAGATCAGAAGACCCCATTTCAGCTATATCGACTGCAAGAATCACTGTACCTACATAAGATGATTAATTATCAAAGGTACATTCTCTTTTCTCTACAAGAATTATTTCACTTTTATTTTCTTTTATTCAAAGTTAGCATGCGAATAAATTAGTGTAAGGATAATTTCTGAGTTTTATTTTGAAATATAGGTAAAGATATGTAGATGTAAGGTAATATAACCATTAATGATAGGAATTATTCATGATATTTGGTGAATGATGAATCCACCGGCAGAGTTTAAGAGTTGAATATTTTGGAGGATGTATCTTTACTCTTCAGCAGAACCTGAGATATTATTTTTATGTTATGAGCGAAATTAATATCTTACCCTGAGGAGCTTCCAGGAATTTTTATATGAATGCCTACTTGGACTCGGGCAGGTATAGTACTTAGTTCCATTTTTCATTAAAATTCATGTGATTGCCAATTATGCTTGCCATTATGTTATCCTTAAGTGAACCTTTTCTTCCTTAAATCTAATTTTCTAGTAAGTTCCTTCAATCCTTCCTTACTTCCATAACCATTCCTAACTTTATTTCTTTCCAGTCTGCAAGTCCTTGGCTAGTCTTTATATCCCTATTATAATATAGTGAGTCTTTAACATTCCTTATCACTCATATTCCTTTTTCACACTCCTCAACAATTGCTTCAGATCCCTCCATAGGCTGTTTACATTTTTACTTAGCATTTTCCACTGATCATACTTTCTTATACCTGTCTTATCGAGTGAATCATACTGTCTACTTTTAAAACCTTCCTTTTGTTCACATTTCTTTTCAACTAAGGTTAAAACAGCTTCATGATCACTTCAGTTTCTCTATAGAACTCATCTGATTTTATCAGCAACACGTCTAGATTCTTCTTCTATCTAGTTGGTGTGTGGGTTGGTGGCAGTGTTACCCTTAGCTGCAACCTCTGGCATTGCCAGTTTCCTCACTTTCCACGTTCATGTCCTTTGGTCAACTCTTGCTCTTTTCCAACCTCAACAGTATTAGGTTTGTGATGCCTAGGGAGTCATTCATTTTCACACCCTTCATGGTCGTTCCTTTTGTTTGCCAATGCCTTCATTCTTCAAAGCATTGGACCTCTTCCTTCTTCCCTTCTGATTAGTGTCAAGCATTAAGAAAGAATGGTTGCCCAGTTGTAATTCCTCTTAAAGAAATAATCACTACCACCACCACCAGTATAATAATTTCGTGTGGCTATTTCTAGCCGAGTGCAGCCCTTGTAAGGCAGACCCTCCGATGAGGGTGGGCGGCATCTGCCATCTGTAGGTAACTGCGTGTTATTGTGGTGGAGGATAGTGTTATGTGTGGTGTGTGAGTTGCAGGGATGTTGGGGACAGCACAAACACCCAGCCCCCGGGCCATTGGAATTAACCAATCGAACCCGGGTCCCTCTGAACCGAAGGCCAGTACGCTGACCATTCAGCCAACGAGTCGGACACCACCACCAGTGCCTAAAGGGAAATGTGGATTGTGCTCTGTATCAATTAAAGGCATGGATTGAGGTTTACATATGACTTCCTGGGAAGTTAAATTTAATAGAAAAATGCAGATATATACAACATCTCTTTTTAATTATTGTGCTTTTATGGCTGCATTGGACGACTGTAGTCAATTTCTGTCCAGTATGATGTTTTATGTTTTTTCTTTCCTGTTCTTTCAGTATTTCTTCATTCTATCTGATCTTTGTTGTCATTCTTCTTCTGAAAATACCCTGTAATTGTTTCTCTTTTATCAAATTCTGGTGCTGTGAGCTTGCATCCGGGAGATAGTAGGTTCGAATCCCACTATCGGCAGCCCTGAAAATGGTTTTCCATGGTTTCCCATTTTCACACCAGGCAAATGCTGGGGCTGTACCTTAATTAAGGCCACGGCTGCTTCCTTCCAACTCCTAGGCCTTTCCTATCCCATCGTCGCCATAAGACCTATCTGTGTCGGTGCGACGTAAAGCCCATAGCAAAAAAAAAAAAAAAAAAAAAAAAAATAATCAAATTCTGGTAGGATTCTAATTATACTATTCTTCAGTTTCTTTATTTTGTTTAATTTATTCTTTAAATCCTTCAGGGTTATGTCTAATTCTTTCATGCCTTCATTTATTTCTTTTTCCAGACAGGTTGTTGTTTTTGTTTCCAAAGCTTTTTCAAAATTCTGCGTATTAACCTGTCTTGAGGTGTTCGCAACAGATGACCAAAGAGTGATATTCTCTTCTTTCTTATGAAATTCGTTATAGGTTCTATTTCCTGATATACTGTTGCATTTGGGATGATACGCCATTCTCCTTCTTTTTGGTACTTCTTATTAATGCGTGTTCTTACTATTCTTCTTTCTATTTTTAAAATTTTGTCTATGTTATCCTTTTGCTTTAGTTTAAATAATATTTAATTTCCGTAAGTTATTTCAGGTTGGACTATAGTCTTATAATGTTTCAGTTTTGTATTTATTGACAAAAATTTCTTGTTGTATGCATTTCTGGTTACTTTTTGGGCTCTGGATAATTTATTCATTCTCTCTGTCCAATAAATTTTTTCATTTAAATTGTATGTTATAGTTTCTCCAAGGTATTTAAATTGTTTTACAATTTCTATTTCTTTCACACATATCAGAACACTGCTTATTAAAAGGGGATCTATTGCCATTATTTTAGTTTTTTCAAATAAAATTGTTAATCCTATTTTTCCAGCAATAGTTTGGAGACTTGTGATTTGATTCTGAGCTTTATTAAGGTTATTAGCTAGTAGTGCCAGATCATCTGCAAATCCTATGCAATTTAGGTTAATTTCATCTTTAGTGAATCCAATTTTAATATTTTTGTTATTCTGTTTATACCATTCTCTCATCAAGAATTCCAGAGTACAATTAAACAAAAGTGGATATAGTACATACCTCGTTTTAGTCCTGTTCTGATAGTGAATGCTTCGGATAATTCTCCCCTAAACTTCACCTTTGATTTAGTATTTGTTAACGTTAAGCTTATCGTTTTAACTAATTTAGGATGCAATCCAAAATTTCCTAATGTTTTTAATACTGAAGGTTGGTGAATGCAATCATAAGCTTTCTGAAAGTCTACAAAAGTGATAATAATTTGTTTCTGTCTTCTTTGGTAGATGTCCATTAATAATTTTACTGTTATGATTTGATCTGGACAACTACGCCACGATCAAAATCCTCCCTGGTACTCCCATAATTCTTTTTCCAGTTGACATTTGCACCAATTGTAAATTATTCTTGAGAATATTTTATAAGTACAATCCAGGAGTGATATTCCTCTATAGTTATCAGGATTTGTTCTATCTCCTTTCTTGTGTAAAGGGTGGATTACTGCAGTTGTCCAATGGTCCGGTAATTTTTCATCATTCCAAATTTTAATCAAGCATTGGTGAAGTGATTCTCTAATTGATTCATCTGCATTTTTCCACAACTCAGCAAATATTTGGTCTTCCCCACAAGCTTTATAATTTTCCAGTTTTTTAATGACTTGATTAACTTCATCAAAGCTGGTTGGATCGATATTTTCTGGTGGAGTTTTAATGGGCATGTCTGTGTTTATATGAAGTAGTTCTTTTGGTTCTTCACAATTCAATAAATTATTGAATGCATCTGCTAGAATTTGTGTATTATCTTTATTATTATGTTCCATCTCTCCGTTCTTATCTTTTAGCATAAGTATTAGCGGTTCATATTTTTGAAGTTGTTTACTGAATGTTTTATACCGTAGTAATCCCTAGAATTGGTCTTTTTGTGATCTATTTCTATTTGTTGAATAATGCTTTTTTGATGTTGTCTTTCAATATTTCTGATGGATTTTTTGGGTTAGTTTTCTTTGCTTGGTAAATTCTTCATACGATGTCTCTGTTTTCTGACTTTGATGATTTAACCATTCCTGATGTCTACTTTATTATAAGAAATTTTCAAACTTATAAAAAGAGAGCAGTTAGATTTACTTCTTAAAAACCTGAAAGCCAGAGAACCTTCTTGATATGCGCATTAAAATAATTAAGACATTTTTCTCTGTTTCTACAAATTAATTAATCCTATTGTCACAGCAGGTTGAGTGACAAAACCAAAGTCAGCAAGAAAGAAATTAATGTGGAGAGAGCTGAACATGCTTTCCATACTTCATAAAAATATCAGATTCCAGCTTTGAATAACTTTGAAATAATGAAATATGGGGCATATTTAAAATTAAGTGCTAAATTATGTAAATATATGTGAGTTTTCCTTAAGTATGTAAAAATAAAATTTAAAAATAATATTATACACAGAAATATAGAAAATATGTTTTCAATCACTCTAAATATCCTAATTTGTAAACATATAACAAAATTTGAACTGTAGCTAATGAAAAAAGAAACCTGTATTTACATATTTACACATAACACAAACACTACCAAACACTACAAAAACATGCAATAGTGAATACCTCCCTTCACATAAGGATAGTGTCAGGAAGTGCATCTGGCCATAAAATAGGGCCAGATTCACATGTGTAACATTGTTTGCACCCATAACCCCATAAGAGTGTGGGAAAATTGGTGGAAAGAGACATAAGCCTGCTCTCAATCACAATAAACTGAGTAACGTATTGGGTTTTTGCAATGGTTAATACATCTTGAGAGCTTCTGCCCTTCGACCTGTAAAACCTATGAAGTAGGTTTAAGAAGGCCTATCTCTATACATGAAGCACATGGTTGAAATTATCATTTAGTCCGCCTGGTGGCCATGATCATTAAGGGGTTGAAGTCTAAATGGTCTGACACCATGGTTAGCCAGTTCGAGTCCCGTTGGTCGAAAAAATTTTCATCATCAGAATGTTGGCCAGCAGGGTAGGAGAGGTGGTGGTATACAATTTCTAGTCACTGGATTGCGTGCCAAAAGCCTGGATTAAATTCCAAACCTCTCCGCAGTGATCATACGGAGTGAGGGCACATGACGATGTTGATGGTGATTCGTCTGTCGGATGGGGATGTTCAGCCTTGAGGAGACCCCTTGGTGCTATTCGACAGGAGTAGGCCATGTGCTGACACCCGGTTCACCCTCTCCCTTCCTACTATCATGTATCACGTCGTTCATTTCATCTCATTAACTCTTCTGATGAGGTTGACACCAGGAAGGGCATCCGGTCATAAAATTCTGCCCCGACAGATTGATCTCATCTTACACCCGACCCCGTACAGAAACGGGATAAGGGTTGGACAAACAAAATAGTTGAAATTATCATTTTAATTTTGGAGAGAATAAAAATAATTTACCTGTAAATTTTTCATCCCAAGTGCAAGATCTACTACTTCTCGTGTACTTCTCACATTAGTGAGTATTGCTTTGCATAAGGGATCATCAAAACGAACACTGGCTGCTGCATTAAAAATAATGTGTACATGTTCTTGTAAAAGCTGACGATCTTCTGAGCTGAGACCCAATCCCAGTTCTGCTACATTTCCTCTTATTAGTTTTATTTTATTTAATGCATCGGGCTGTACTGTTCTTAAGAGGTCGAATATCTGTAAAAGAAACAGAATAATTTGATATAAAAGAATGCAGACACACATGGATTAATGACTCTACAATAGTATCAAACAGTTATCAATGATCTGTGTTTAGGGCTGTTGCCCAGGTGGCAGATTCCCTATCAATTGTTTATCTAACTTTCATTAAATGTATTCAAAGAACTAGGAAATTTATCAAACATTTCCCTTGATAAATTACTTTGATCCCTTATTCCTCACGCTACAAATGAATAATTGCCCCTATTTGTCCTCTTGAATTCCAACTTTATCTTCTTTCTTTTAAAAGCTCCACTTCGCCGATGGTACGAACAGTTCAAAACCACGGGATGTCTGTGCAAGGGAAAATCAACAGGCCGGCCTAGTGTACCTGAAGAAACGGTTGAGCGTGTGCGACGCAGTTTGAACGTAGCCCGCAAAAGTCAACTCGTTGAGTGAGCAGGGAAATGAACATGCCTCGTTCGACCGTTTGGAAAGTCGTAAGGAAAAGTTTGCAGTTGCGCCCTTACAGTTTGCATCTGCTCCAAGCAGTGTCACCAGCTGACAAAGTGAACCAGTTTGAGTTTTGTACAAGTTTTCAGGAGCGTATGGAAGATGATGGATTTTGTGACAACCTTGTCTTCAGTGATGAGGCAGCATTTTTTATGAGTGGTAAAGTTAACAGGTACAATGTATGAATTTGGGGGACTGAAAATCCCCATACCTGTGTGCAACACATTTGTGACTCTCCGAAGCTCAATGTTTTCTGTACCATCTCGAAATTTGAAGTTTATGGTCCCTTCTTCTTCACTGAAAAATCCATTATGGGGCACATCTACCTGGATATACTGAAGAATTGGCTCATGCTACAGTTGGAGACTGATAGCATGAACTTCATCTACCAACAGGATGGTGCTCCACCTCATTTCCATGTTGATGTTCGTGACTTTCTGAACAGCAGACTTCCAGAAAGATGGATTGGTCATATCGGGAATGAAGATCACGCCCTCATGTCATGGCCTCCACGCTCTCCTGACCTCACCCCTTGTGACTTCTTCGTATGGGGCTATGCGAAAGGCACAGTTTTTACGCCACCATTACCGGCTGATCTAACAGAACTGCGGGCTTGCGTTATCAACGCCTTTGGTCAAATTGACAGCGACATGCTACGTCGGGTGTGGGACGAACTTGATTATGGAGTTGATGTGTGTAGAGTCACTCATGGAGCATACATCAAGCACTTGTAGGCTCATTGTGAGTTTTTCTGTCCGTCTATATAATTTTGTAATGTTACAACAAATAATAAACAAACAGGAATTTTTTGAAACCGCTCAAATCATTTGTACGCACCCTGTAGATATATCTTCATTGATATTATTTTCATTTTCTTATTTTCATATTCTATTCTGTACTGATGTTAGATTCTGTTACTTTTTTGTTTCACTCCATTTTCATCACTCAAAATTTTATTCCAAAACTTATAGAAGAGATAACACCCTGGCTTCTTGCTTTTCATACCTAAATTATTTATAAGGTTCAGCAGGTACTCAACTAGAATTACTACTTACTCCTGGAGTAGTACTCACTAGACTAAGAGCAGCTTTCATTCTTTAGATGGGACTGGTAGTGTGGGGTCTATCAGAACACATTGCAACATGGCTTGAAAATAATGCTACCTTCTGCTAGGAGTTTAGTGTCCCCAGCTAATACAGAACGAATGTGAACAAAGGTATATGGTGAGTGCAGTCTATCTGTCATAAAATGGGGAAACTATGCTTAAATAAAACTGTGATTGGTCACAAAAGATCACACACCACCTCTCACAGGTTATCTATTTCTGATTTAAATAATAATTTAATGAAAATGAGAATCAAAATTTGACTTACCACATGGTTACAGTATTCTTTAAGACGATCTCCTGGATCGACACCTTTACGGGTTCGAACAAGCAAGTAGATGTCACCTACATCTGGGCAGGAACGCAACAACTTTTCAGTTATTACCTTGCCAAGTAAACCTGTACCTCCAGTTATGAATACATTTTTTGCAGCAAAATACTCTGGAATGCTCTGAAGAGGTTTCATTTTTCCAGTGTTCTGAAAAGAATAAAATTTAAAGATTAGAATAGTGCTGTATCTTATATTTTGATATGAACTAACCTTTGTTTTCTGTCCCCTTTGAACAAATATTTCAAAGCTACTAGTTAACGCTATAGTCTTCAAGAGAAGTTCCTGTACATTGGGGTGATATTGGGTGATTTCCGACTTAAGAGTAGTGTTACGAAAATGTTGCGAACTTTGGATTGGAAAGACTTGGGAGTAAGGAGATGACTTGCTCAGCTAAGTTTTATGTTCTGAGCTGTCAGTAGAGAGATGGCGTGGCATGACATTAGTAGATGAATAAGCTTGAGTGAAGCTTTGAAAAGTAGGAAAGATCATAATTTGAAGATATAGATGGAATTCAAGAGGACAAATTGGGGCAAACATTCATTTATATGACAAGGAGTAAGGGACAGGAATAATAAACTGTGAATCAAGGTGATTGCATGCATGAATGTGTCTTAGAATACTTTGTTACGTGGCAAGGATTGGCATTAAGAGAGAACTTGAGAAGTGCCATGGCAGGAAATCGAACAAGGAGAGTCTCTGTATTGTAGTGCAATGCAAATGGAAGCAATTTATCAAGGGAAACGTTTGATGATTTCCAAGTCCTTTGAAATATTTAAGGAAAGGCTTGGTAAATGACTGACAGGTAATTGGCCACCTGGGCAGTAGCCCTAAATGGAGGTGATTGATTGATTGATTGATTGATTGATTGATTGATTGATTGATTGATTGATTGATCATATAAATAGTACATATGACATTACCTGTTTGATATCCTGAAAGTATTAAAGAAAATTTCCTATGTTAACATAGTTCAATGTAGCTGTTATACTGTACTTTGCCATGTGCAGGCAGTACCATGATGATGTATTCCAAAAGTGAATACAGTAAATTATAAATTTCCTTAAAATCATTGAATGCACCTGCTGGCTCAAAATTTATAACATAGACACATGTCTGATTTTATATGGTAACTGTATGAGTATCTGTTAAGTTCCCATCAGTTATAATTCATGCACTGGGCTTCAAAATTATACTTTCAGTACTCCTCTGAATATCATTGAAACTATTTATATCCATATTGATCAGAGGAATAATCCTAATGATAAGCTTAATATACTATCCAAAAAGTGAAACATTCTTTTTGATGGAATATACACACAGCTTGGCTTCAGCTAGCAACATGCAATCTTCACCTAACCTTACCCCCTCCCCCACCCCCCCAAGTTAGACTTGAGCTGTTATTGCATGAATACCGTTTTCAAGTTTCCCAGTCCCTTTACTCTAACCCAGTCTGGTCTTAGTTCACTAGGATGCTGCTAGAGGTCAGAAGCTCACTAAAGTTGGCACCACCCCCTGTGGGTGGGGGACAGCAGATGAAGAATACACCCATGGTATCCCATGCCTGTCATAAGAGGTGACTAAAAGGGGCGGCCAAGGGATGATTATATTAGAACCATGAAACTCCTTGTGATTAGTACCACCACGTGGGGAACACCATGGGTTGCATTAACTTGCACATAGTACCACTATGTTAGGTACCAAATAGGTTTGTGAATAGTAGCAAATGAGAGCACGACGGCTTTTACAGTACCTGTGATTAGTAGCACTATATGAGCAACACCATGGGATGACGGAACCCATGGTTCTGGCTTGCCTGTGATTAATATCCACTATATGAGGAACACCATGGGATAGTACGAGTCCCTGTGGTTAGTACACTTAGGTGATGAACACCATAGGTTTGCGCTGCCTGTCAATGGCACCGCAATGTGCGAAACACAGTAGGTCTGTTATATATGTGCGAATTTCATTACCTGTGAGTAGTACCATCATATGTGGAATAGCGCGGATCTATGCTACTCTTGATGAGTACCGCAACATGACAAATACCATGGTTCTACTTTTCTAGTGATAAGTACCATTATGATGGGCCGATGACTTGGATTTTGGACTCCTTTCGACTACAAGAATCATCGATTCAGTATTGTTCTATAGAAGCAGTCCCTTGGTCAGTAATACTATTGTTTTACGCCAGCTTCTGTGCATGTGAGGCACTGTGTGTCAGTTCCACTGATCGTTTTAAATTCATATCCATCCATTAATTCTTCATCCTCACATTTTGAATATATTGTGGTCAGTGGAGGATTTCGGGTTTTTAATTTTCATTTTGTCTCATTTTGTACCATAAGGGGCCGATGACCTAGATGTTAGGCCCCTTTAAACAACAAGCATCAATCGGTCATCAATCAAAGTCGGCACCATGTGCTATTCTGTTATTGCATGAGGCATGTTTCACAAGTGAGTTCAGTTGCTGCCAGTTCTTTGGTTGGACAATATGTCAGCAAGTGGAAGGGAAGGATTTGTGAACAGTCCAGAATCATTTAGTGCAGTAATGTCATCACAATTATTAAAAGACTGGGTATCAGCATTGTGATCTATGTTTCTAAGAATGCCATCTGCTAAAGGCAATAAATTCATCATACAGAAATTTGTGCAACTTCATTACCATAATGGTGTTGTATCAGGGTCACAGTCCTACACTCCTAACTATGTACCATTTACTGTCTTAAGGAGAAATGTTAGCTTTCTCAGTTTTAATTATTTGAGGCTACTTGACAAAAGAAAATCTGGTGTAAAAGCAGACAAAAATGTTGATGTTCTTTCACTAATGAAATACTTAAAACCTGAAAATGTTGAGAAATATGAGAAAGTCATGTCTGTGCATAATGATTCTGTAGAGCCTGATGATGAATAATCATGATTTTGGATAATGATGTGGCATTAGCAAAATATTTTGAACAACAAAATAATGCAATATCAAAATTCAAATTATATTATTTGTGATCTTGTTTTTTGTTTTCTTTTGTTTTTGGAAATCACTTTGTAAATAAAAAGAGGAATAAAAGTTATTGTTCAGAAAGGAATATTTCTAATTTTATAATGATCCTTTTCTTTTGTCAAAGAGAGAGGAATGGGGGGAGGGGGGGGGGGTTGCAGCGACTGTAGCCTAATACCTTAGCTGGGGAAAGTGCAGAGGCAAATCTCTCTCAGCCTTTCTTGCAACAACCAAAGAAGAAAAGAGGTGAATAATAAATAAAGAAAAATCAATTTAAATTTTTAAAAATTTTTAAAAGTTAATACATTTTCAGTTTCTTTAGGAATCTGGTAGACATTTTAGAGGTCCCAGTTGGGATAATTTGCCACTTCTGTTCTCCTATAATGAGTGATCATGCTTTCCTAACTCCCTGAGCAATACTTGTACAAGGCCCACCCGGAAAGTAGTACCCATTAGCGCCGCATGAAGCGCTGACGACTCGGGTAGCCGCTGGGCAAGGTCAGACCACGTCAGTGGCTTGTCTGCCTGCTCTGTGCGAGGTTGCGTGATCCTAGCATTGTCTGTGTTGTGTCTGTGATCATTTAAAATGTTTAAACAAATTGAGAACCCCGCCAGTTGTGAAGTGAGGGTCGTGATTAAATTTCTTAATGCACGAAACGTTCGACCTTGTGATATTCATCGCCAATTAACAGAGGTGTATGGAGACAGTGTGATGGACGAGTCGTCTGTTCGGCGCTGGTGCCGCAACTTCAACCTGGGGAGGGGGAATACACACGACGAGGAGCGTTCAGGGAGACCATCTGTCATTACAGACCAACTGCTGAGCGCAGTAGACAAATGCGTGAGGAACGATCGGTGCGTCACAATTGATGAACTCTGTGAACATTTTCCTAATGTGTCTCGAACAATTGTTCATGAAATTGTCAAAGACCATCTGCATTATTCAAAAATCTGTGCAGGTGGGTCCCTCGCATGCTTGCAGAGGAGCACAAAACCAAGCGTATGGCTGCAGCACTGAAGTTTCTGGGACGTTATTCCGATGAAGGAGACTCTTTCCTGACTCGCATCATTACTGGAGACGAAACATGGGTTTGTTATACATCACCTGAGAGTAAACGACAGTCAATGGAGTGGCATCATGCTCATTCACCAACCTAACCAAAAAAATTCAAGACAGTTCTGTCCACCAGGAAACTCATGACAATCGTTTTCTGGGATTGCTGAGGTGTACTGCTCATTGATTTTATGGCCCGTGGAGACACAATTAATGCTAATGCATATTGTGAAACATTAAAGAATTTATGGTGAGCAATACAAAATCGACGGCGAGGTCTATTGTCTACAGGCGTCATTCTCCTTCATGACAATGCCAGGCCTCATGCAGCTGCGATAACACAACAACTTTTGCAGCAATTCAAGTGGGAAACCTTCGACCATCCCTCGTATAGCCCGGACTTGGTCCCTTTGAATTTTCATCTCTTTACGAAGCTTAAATACTTTTTCTGGCGGGAAAAAGACTTGACAACGATGAAGGACTTAAACGAGCCGTGACTACGTATCTCAATACACTGGCGGCGGAGGACTATGATGCTGGAATACAAAAACTCGTCCCACGTTATGACAAATGCCTAAATTTGCTTGGAGATTATGTGGAGAAGTAGTGTAAAGTATGCTCTTTCCAATAAAAATGTGTATGTTTGTTAATATTTACTCCTGTGTCTTTATTGCACAAACGGGTATCACTTTCCGGATGGCCTTCGTAAATGACAAAATCTAATATTCCTGCTTCATGCAATAAAAGCATGCAAAATAAAATTTTAAATAACTCTGTCTTTCTTATTAGTTAAGTATTGAATCAAATTCTTTGAGAAATAAATTTCCTGACACCATTAAATGTCTCTAAATAAAATTCAGTTTGATTCCAAATATTACCGTTAACATGGAACATTTATAAACTTCATGCTTCTGTTTCTCAAAATAATGTAAATCTACTTATGCTGTTATTGCATCCAACTCCTCAATTATCCTTTTATTTTAGTTTTTAATTTTTAAAAATATTAGAAAGGGAAGAACATTATTTGTTCTGTTTTTTATAACTTATTAAAGATTTTTCCATATTGCACTTTGCATGTACAAGTTTTTTCTTCTATCAGTCAATCTTCAGTTATCTGCTTTTAGTGCTGTTACCCAGGTGGCAGAGTTCCTATCAATTGTCAAGTCCGGCCCCGTGGTGTAGGGGGCAACGCGTCCGCCTGTCACCCGGCGGCTCCGGGTTCGATTCTTGGTTGGGTCAGGGGTTTTTATTTGTAAATGATTAATATTCCTGGCCTGGGGACTGGGTGTTTGTGTCATCCTTAACATTCCTTTCCTCACATTCAACACTTTACACTTCCTCCATTCCAGTTACACGCAGGTTCGTTTCACATGGTGCAAGTAGTGGCAAAAGATCTCTATAGGTCGATGTCCTGAACAAATAGCATAAAAAAATTAAAAAAATCAATTTTCAAAGTAGATAAGTTTCATGTTCCTATTGATGATGGACAACTGTGGTATGGGGGTAAATCAACCTAATCAATACAATGCTGATGATGCACTATATGTTCTATGATATGTTAAAGGAACCCACAAACAATGTAACAGCATTTAACTATATCTAATTGTCCAATTGTACACATAATCAATGTCTGTATTTCCACTCCATGTTTCATAGCCAAACATAACTGATAATTCACCATTGTGTTTTGTGTTGCTATATTTAAGATATGCTAGCATTTTTAAAGTTGGCCATCAGCAAACATTAGAATGTAAATACATCATCTTATTAGGTACCGGTGCTATACTGATTCATTTCTAGGTTAACTTATAAGGCTGTTGATGACCCCAACTTGGGTCAAAACTGGTCCCATATCTATGTATATATGTAAATGTAAATAATACAATGATTTAGTAAATAAATTTGTATCAATTAGGTGGATTTAAACCCATACCACAGTTTCCTATCAGTTGTGTACCTAACCTTTTCTTAAATAATGCTTTGGAAGAATTTTGAAAATTTAATCAAATTATAAATTATTCCAATCCCTAACAATTCGTCCTCTAAATTAAAATTTGTCCCAATTTGTTGTCTGGAATTCAAACTTCATCTTCATATTTTGATCTTTCCTACTTTTAAAAGTTTTGCTTTTACTTATTCGTCTACTAATGACATTCCACACCATCTCTCCACTGATAGCTTGGAACATGCCACTTAGTTGAGCATCTCGTCTCCTTACTCTGAAGTCTTCCCAGCCCAATGTTTGCAACATTTTCATAACACTACTCTTTTACAAGTAATATAGGCTATGACATGTTTAGCCAGTATTTTCAACTTTGAACAGTTTAAGGATATTAACATTGAACGTTCCACCTTACAATACTTACAAAAGTTTTTGTTCTTAAAGCAAAGTTATAGGTACATTATTTAGTTTATTTTCCGGATTGAACCGTGTTGTTGTTGTTGTTGTCTGTACATCACGTACAGTTCACCGATGTTTCGAATACATTGCAGTATTCTTTGTCAAGGCGACTGAAATACCCCTACCGATCCGAGGTAGTCAGTGCTACTCGATCCGAGATAGTCAGTGCCTGGGAGACTGACTACCTCGGATCGAGTAGGGGTATTTCAGTCGCCTTGACAAAGAATACTGCAATGTATTTCAAATGTCGGCAAACTGTACGTGATGTACAGACAACAACAACAACAACAACAACAACAACACGGTTTAACCCAGAAAATAAACTAAATAATTCTTCACACTGTGGAAGCTTCACCTCTAAGGTTATAGGTACATATATTGTTTCTTTGGGTCATCCTCAGCCTAGTGAAAAACGAAAGTTAAATAGTAAAATTAGCATATCAAAAATGTAATTTACATAATCTTAGTGTGCCATTTGACAAAAATGGTGATGTGAAATCCATTTGAAACATCTCATCATTATTCAAGTATAAACAAATCTTACGTTTGCAGACACACAGGTTAAGAGAGAAATATCATGACTTGGTCTTGGTTCTATGCTGCTATTCATAAAATGTGTTCCATTAATGGGTTAATGGGTTATAAACATCTCAATATTGAACAAGTATAGAATGTTATGTTTGTTCACATACAGGTTAAGAGAAAAAATCATGACTAGCAGTTCAGTCTTGGTTCTATGCTGCTAACAATAAAATTAAGCCAGGGATACCTATGTCATGTACATTCTTCGATACATCGTTTTTCATGACAATATAACAGAGCTCAAGAAAAAGCCCATTATTGACAATAATGGTATTTTAAATAATCAGAAATGTACCATAATATACTTCTATAAAAACAAAGCAAATGCTAGATTGTGCTATGGAGGAGGGGTATGACTTAGAAGTGGGCAGTTTTATGAAAGAATCTGTTTCAATATACTGTTTAATCAGTGTTTACATTATTTAAAGAAATGGAGTGTGTCATTTTCAGAATTGAAGTGTTCTGAGTGGATGAATTTAAGAGGTTATGTTCATGTAAATGATATTCAGAAGTGTGTTTAGTTTTGGAATGAAAAGGGTTTAGAGGTTGATGATGTAAAGTGTTGTGATTAACTGTGTAATTTAATATGAAAAATTACTGGCAGCCATATTGTGAGATATCTGACACATGTGATTCAAGACATCTAGCAACAGTTTATGAAACTACGGTACTGAGCAAACTTAATCTAAATTTATTGATACTCTCAAAGGGTACAATGTCTGTTGATTTATACTACTAAGTTACGAGTAACTTCTCCTCAGTTACAGATCATCATCTTCATCTTCATCACATCAGTATTACCATCAACCAACCTGCCTGGAAGACTGCTGTGAAGTTAAAAACTAGCTAGTGCAACTCCAACATCAGCTAGTTAACAGAATGGATATCAACTCCACCTCATGGCATAGTGGAAATTAATAATCCCTCCTTAAAAGCTGCAGGATTCAGTCTAGCCTGCCATGCCTGGTGTAGTTTTAAACCATTTAAGATGTGGAGTAGGAAGAACTGCTGCTACTCTATACAGTTGGGAATAGTCAACTTCCCACTTCTGTGACTACAGAGAAGTCCAGCAAACAATAAAGCACATTGTGCTAGATTGTCCACTTTGTGCCTTCCCTGGAAGTATGGAAGACCTTCATTCAGCTTTGCCTGAAGCATTGCAATAGATACAAAATCTAGATCTCCTTCTCTAGTCCAGTCTGAAGTGATGTAAATGCTGGTAGTAATGAGAAGTTATTCACATCTTCTGTTGGGTGTATATATTAGCCATAATATAATTAATCTAATAATGTTATGATTCTTTTTTTTATTTTTTATTTTTTACTTCTAGGTGGAGCTTTTCTTGTAACAAGTTCCTCATTTTTCTTCATAATTACTTTCTATTACTTTGGTTACTCAATTATACTTATAGTCCACTAGTATTTAAGTTATTGTTATTTTAAAATTTCTGAATGTTGTCATGTAAGCATCATATGCTAAATAAATAAATAACCACTAAGGTTGATAATACTGTATGTGAAATATTGTTGCTTAAGAATGGAAAATTCAAAAGTAACAAAAACCTGATTTTACAGGAGAGTGATAAAGCTGTCCTACAGTTGAAAATGGAAAATTGTATCAATTACAAGTTATGAATTAAATTTGATAATATTCATATTGATTAGCACAAAAAGTTAATTTTGTTCTATTAAGATTTTCACGTTGCACTGTAAAGTATTTGCAGATAAGGTCATAGAATATGGGATGACCGTGTTGGTTCGCATCAAGCAATTCTATTGGATATTTTGTCATGTGGTCTCCACAGAACAACGTCGAGACTTTATATAGCCACAGCAAAATTCTTAAATGACATTATAAAACATACTGTCACTTACAACAAATTACTTATTGGAAATTGAAAGAAACCTATTTCTTCCAGTCTTTAAATCTGATACACTAGTACTGAAACAGATAGTGGGAATGCACTAAGTAAGGCCATTGGAACATTATATTTCATCTTTGGTGCCTGGGCAGGAATAGTGGGTATGTCACTTAGCTTGCTAATTTGAGTAGAGTTAGGACAACTTGGATATTTAATTCGAGATGACCAAATCTACAACTTAATTGTTACAGCCCATGCATTTGTAAGAATTTTCCTCATAGTAATGCCTATTATAATTGGGAAATTCAGAAATTGATTAGCCCAACTTATACTTAGTGCCCCAGATATAGATTTCCCTTGTATAAACAATATAAGCTTTTGGATATTGTCTTACTATAAATCTGATACATTAGTACTGAAATGTTTTCTTTTCAAGTAAGAGTTATTTATCCTTGTCTCTCTGATCATGCTGGGGTGATGTTATTATAATTTACTTCAACCTGGTAAAACAAAGGAAAATTTAAAATCTCTGGTTTTAATTAATATTAGAAAAATTACAAAACAGTTTATTGAGTTACTTAATAGTTATTTAGTGCATATGTTTTTAGAAAACTGGGCTAAAGAACAATATTCTGCTCCAGAATGTTGTAATATGTTTTTCAGCGTCATTATTGAAGCGTTTAAGTATTATTGCCCTCTTATATGGACTAAGAAATCTACTGATCATCAGAAAACTAAACATGAGATAAAATGGTATACTGCTGAGCATGAAATTTTAAAAAGAAAGGTAATTCTATATACTACATAAAATCCAGAACACATTAAATACTGAAAGAGAAGATGTTTGCATATGAAAAAAATATAAATTGGCACTTAGAGAAGCTAAAATTTCTGCAGATATTAATTTTATACAAAATTCTAAGAATTTGGGTAAATCAGCTTGGACAGTAATTAATGGTGTCACATCTTCTAATCTTCCAGTGGCTACAAATGACCCTAATTTGTTTAATAATTACTTCGTCATTCAGTTAAGACATCTGTTCTAAATTTTGACAAACAAGTAGAATGGCTATTGAAAAGCTGACAAGCTTAAATTTCAAAGTGACCACATGTGACATTTTAAATGGAGAATGGTCAACAGTGAAGAAGTGGAAAAAGTTGTTAATAATATGAAACCTTTATCAGCAAGGATCACTTTGGCTTTACCAATAATATTTTAAAATTGCTCATTAGTTCTATCTCTATTCCTCTGACAAAGTTCATAAATGAATGTCTTCAAAATGGTTATCTTCCAGAGCAACTAATCATTTCTAGGGTAGTTCCAGTCTTCAAAAAAAAAAAAAAAAAAAGTGATAGGTCAGAATGTAGCAGTAACGTTCACTCTCTGTTGTTCCGATTTTCTCAATTTTTTAAAAATATGTGATGCTAATACAAATTTGTCAAAATCTCAGTATGGCCTTATACCAGGAAAATCAACAATAAATGCACTGGATCCTGTTATTAAATATGTGACTTACTTGACTGAATTCCTTAAACTCGTGTTGAGGAGCATGGGGCTGAGACAAGGTTTCGCCATCTGGTTCTGTGATGTGCCATTTGTTTCAGCTTTCCCCATGTATAACCAAGCTGCTCACTCACTATCTCTACTGATCTCCTCCATGTCATCTTAGGTTTTCCTTTCCTCCTCTGCCCATGGAGATTCCACTTGAGAGCTTCTTTTGCTATGCTGATTAGTTAATGAGTAATTTTGAGGAAGGGTCCGGCTCCATGGCTAAATGGTTAGCATGCTGGCCTTTGGTCACAGGGGTCCCAGGTTCGATTCCCGGCAGGGTCGGGAATTTTAACCATAATTGGTTAATTTTGTTGGCACGGGGGCTGGGTGTATGTGTCGTCTTCATCATCATTTCATCCTCATCATGACGTGCAGGTCGCCTACAGATGTCAAATCAAAAGACCTGCATCTGGCGAGAGCCGAACTTGTCGTCGGACACTCCCGGCACTAAAAAGCCATACGCCATTTCATATATATATATACATACGTATATATATATATTTTTTTTTTTTTTTTTGAGGGAGGAAATTATGTTAAGGTTTCCCTATGTGACCTTAGTAGGGCTTTTGATTGTGTACCACTGATATTCTACTTGATAAATTAGCATATTATGGTATTTCTGGAAATCAACTTAAAATTTTAAGGTCATACATATATGGTTGAACCCAATAAGTGGCAGTAAATGGAGTGTCCCCAAAAGAGCGAAACACTAATGCGCGCACGACGATGTTGTACAAACAACTGGAGTTTAATTCCAGTTATGCGAATCGCCTTACTAGAAACAACAGAACGTCGTCAGTAGGCTGCATGTATAGTGAAATATGGGATGCCTTAAGGGTCTATCCGTCCCTTTCTCTTTCTCATCAAGATGAATTACTTAAATGTGAATGTACAAACGAATACTGTCCTATATGCAGATGACTCTACTTTTCTGAGCTCATGTAAAAATCGTGATGAACTATTGTTGTTGTATGAGCACACATTTGAAGAAACTAAATCATGGTTTAAAATAAATAGTTTTCTCCTTAATGAAGGGAAGAGAAAACTCAAAACTTAATTTTTAACCTCAAAAATCAAAGGAATGAATGAATGTTAAAATTCTTGGATTACATCTTGACACAAAGCTGACATGGAAAGCCACATTTAAAGATATTTGTGCCAGGCTATCCCGAGTAACATTCCTACTCTGTAATTTGAAGCATGTAGTAAGTAAAGCATATGTTCAGTTTGCATATTTTGCATTTTTTCAGAGTATTTTTGGGTATGGTCTAATATTTTTTGGCAACAGTGTGCACATAAGTGATATGAAAAGAAAAATATTCACACCATTGCCGGCATATCCCCGTACTCTCACTGTAAACTACTATTCATTGAGCTGTCTATGTTAACAGTAATCAGTTTATATGTATATAATACTGAGCTCAATAGCTGCAGCCGCTTAAGTGCGGCCAGTATCCAGTATTCGGAGGATAGTAGGTTCGAACCCCACTGTCGGCAGCCCTGAAAATGGTTTTCCGTGGTTTCCCATTTTCACACCAGGCAAATGCTGGGGCTGTACCTTAATTAAGGCCATGGCCGCTTCCTTCCAACTCCTAGCCCTTCCGTCCCATCGTCGCCATAAGACCTATCTGTGTCGGTGCGACGTTAAGCAACTAGCAAAAAAAAAAAAAAAAAGTATATAATCTTCTGATACATATGAAGAGTAAGCCCAGTAATGATTTGCCAGGATGTCAGAACACTATACATACCTATGGTACTAGGTCATCTTATCATCTTGATATGCCATGGTGTAGGTTAAAGAAAACTCAAAAATATCATATGGTGTTAAGTTCAACCCTCTATAACAAATTATGTCAAGAATATCGTCAGCTACCATTGAACATTTTCAAACAACATCTTTATAAATGGTCATTGGTAAATCTATGGTACTCAATTGCCGAGTGAACTGAAGAGGACTGGAGCGGACTACACTAACTTTGAGTGTTAATTCCTAGGTTTGTATATATTCGGAAGGGGTAATGTCTTCCACTGTATTTGCTTAAATACAATGTGTATCTAGTTATTTAAATATGCTATGTATAACGGGATTTATTGACAATATCTTTAACATTTTATTTCTTTCTTCCTGATTTCAGTTGAATGGCCACTATGCATAGAACTGGATGAGAGTCCTCTGCCAGATGTTACTAGGATTTAGAGCCGGGATAGACTGACAGAGTGTGAATGGACAGCAGCATCGCTGTACCACCAATGGACTTTTTTTACAATATTACAATTAATTTGTTGTTACTCGCACCAGTCAATTTACTTGAGTACAACTAAGTTTTTTCAGAGCATAAATTTATATTCATATAGAAGTGTATCCATTGGTATGTAAGATATTTTGAGGTGTATATAGTTTTATTATTGGAGTAAGCTTGTTTAATTTATATGAAGAATATCTATATCTATGCAGGGTATCTCAAACCTTTTGGGTCAAATTGAAACAGTTGATAGTGGGTCCACAACCGCTTATGTTAAGATAGGAACCCAATGGTCGGAAATGCATATTTACTGTGTTATGGACAAACACAGTGTACACCACACAACAACAACGTAGCTCATACTAATTATTCAGAGTGAATACCGCCAGTCTCAGTGCATGTATTGCAACAGCGGAAGTAGTTCTGACACACTCTCGCAAAGATCCCGGGTGTCTGTTGTACACTGGAACAGAGAGCGCACACTCCTGACCACCAAACAGACATACTATACACAGCTTAGCTCATAGCCATTGCATCAGACAGCTTTTGATGTGTCCATGGTGGGGTGTGTTACTGTGTGCAGTGCATGATGTGTTACTCGTCACTCTAGTTGGCAGAGGTGCAGTTAATATATGGTGCGGCAGGATGTAGTACCCGTAATGCCGAACGAATGTACAGAGAATGCTTTCCCAACAGGCGTCATCCTAAATGGCAGAAGTTTATCTCTGTAGATACCAACTTACAAGAGATGGGGTCATTCACACCACAGAGAGCTGGCCAAGGTTCCCACCAAAGACATGTCCGAACACCATACTTTCGGGAGATGGTGTTGGGTTGTATGGCTGACCACCCAGCAATAAGCACCCGTCAACTTGGCTGTGAAACGCGCACTTCGAAGGATACAGTGTGAAGAGTACTGGCGGAACAGGTATTTCACCCCTATCATGAAGAACTTGTGCAAGCACTGGGACTAATGGATTTTGAGCTCCGTGTTCACTTCTGTCAACGGATTATCCACCACAGTGCTTTTGTACCAAACTTCGTACAGTTTGTATTGTTCACGGATGAGGTCTCATTCACCCATAATGGTGTTTTCAACAACTGCAACAGCCATGTCTGGAGTGAGGACAACATGCGGTTTGCACCATTTCAGTGGCCACCAGTAACAATTTTCTGTCAGCGTATGGGTGGGCATTGTCCAAGATCATCTAATAGGACTTTATTTGCTGCCTGCTCGTTTGACTGGTCCATGTTACCTGGTGTTCCTGCAAGATGTGCTGCCACAGCTCCTGGAGACTGTACCCCTTGTTGTCCTCAAACAGAGGTGGTTTCAACACGATGGTGCACCAGCCCACTTCAATGTTAATGTCCGCGAGCACCTGAACAACACATATCCTCATCGTTGGATTGGAAGAGGAGGTCCTGTCCCATGGCCAGCGTGATCGCCGGATCCCACTGGACTTTTCCCTCTGGGGTTATATCAAGTCGTTGGTGTATGAAACCCCCTTAGAAATGGATGAAGAACTGCTTGCTAGGGCCCAAGCTGCCTATCTCCCGCTACAATAGACACCAGGGATCTTTGAGAGAGCGCAGCAAAACTTCATGCGCCATTACCATGCATGCATTGAGACTGGCAGTCATCACTTTGAACAATTACTATGAGCTATGTCTTTGTTATGCAGCTGTAAGCCTTGTATGTCCGCAACGCAATAAATATACATTTCCGACCAGTGGTTCCCTAACTCAATACAATCGGTTGTGGATCCACTATCACCTGTTTCAGTTTGACCCAAAAGGCTTGAGACACCCTGTATATTAATGTATTATGACAAAGGCTATTGCATTTTTTGTTTAATGCCAATTCAATTATTCAATAACTCATATTACTTCTGAAGCCCTTGAATTGCTTTAGATTATGCACTGTCACTTATTAAAAAATTTCCTTTGCATCTTGTGAATTGTACTTTATATGCAGAGACAGATTTTGAATATATCTCTGTGTAGGCCCACTGGACACATGCCTAGGTGTGGTGGCATTGGGGGACAGCAAATTTTGGCTAATACTATTTGTTTATTTTTACCTACAATAATATTTTTGTATTCTTTATGTAATTGCAATAAGAAGTTCCTGCTTCATACTTTTGCTATTCATTCCTAGAATAATACACCCATCTTACTTTCCTAACAGATAAGAAACAAACATTTAACCCTAGACCCAGCGTCCTGGTTGTTTTTGTCAACCAGCGCGCCATTTTACGCCGTAATTCCTAGAACTGTCAGTCTTTCACCACCTCGCAATTAATACCTTTGCTATCACTCTTGACCTTCACTTCAGTTGAGTTTCGACAACAGTAGAAGCGATACGTATGTAATTATTTTGAGCGAACTCTTGGAACCCGAAGCTGGTTGACTTTGTCAACCGCGCGCCTGGTCATGTAAGTAAAATTTATTTCTTTAAAATTTCCTTTCCTCTGTACTTTTCGGGTAATTAGGCAAAGTCAGGCGTAATTACATGTAGTATATTTCTATTTTAGGTTTCGTTTTATCAATAATGAAGACATACCTGACATTTTGAGCCAGTTGTCCGATGAAATAGAGGACTCTGCCACAGATTTTTTGGATGGGGAGGAGGAAATTCTAAACGTATCGGATCAGGATCATAACAGTAATACGGAGCAGGAGGCTAAATTGGACAGTGAGATCGGGTGAGATGGAGGAACAATTTGGTCCATGACGGACTTTTCAAAACTTACTTCGAGGGTAAAATCAATGAATATTGTAAAAATACTGCCAGCACCGGAAGAGGAGGTGAGGAACGTATCAACAGAAATTGACCGTTTCATGCAGTTGAATAAACTCTGAGATGGTCGATAAACTATTATACTGGACTAATTTGTACATTTCTAGAAAGCGGGACAAAATGAATTACAGCCATAAGCGCGATGCTAAATGCGCGAACTGCAGTGAAATTATGGCATTGCTTGGGGGATAAGGTGTGAAAGATTTGTTGGACATGGCAACAAAGTTTATTTTTGATCCAGTCATCTTTTTTGCTATTTTATCTGATCATTTCATTGTATAATTGTGCAAATATTAAAATATGACCATTATTTTAATTTAATTATGTATTTACTGCTTAACTTATTTTAAATAGGTGCAGTATTCATGTCCCTATCAGAATTAGTTCACATGTTCATGATTATCCATTTTAAGTACATTCAGTTTAATCACTAATACAAGTTTTTAATTTTATTTGGAGAATAACATTGAAACAAAAGATAAAACGCAGTTATCATAGCACCCTGACTACTTTACCGTCGCTTTCCATCATGGATTCTGCTGCAGGACTCTTGTGGAACGTTTTGCTGACAGCGGCTACCTTCCCAGAGGTTCGGTCAAAACTTCTCCTGCTTTCTTCCACAACCCTAAATGACACCACCAGGAGAAAGCCACACTTCTCCAACTCGGTGATTGCTCCCGGCAGCTTGTTGAAGTTTGAAGATGCTCCCGTTTATGCAGGGGGATATTAGCTCCAACCATTGCAGTGCACAGGTCTATAAAAAATTGTTGTTTGTCGCTGTGTACAATGGACAGGTAGGAAAGCTGCGATGACACAGCTTTCAGTACTCATGTCAAATGCATCGCAGTATTTCTATGTTCATCAATATGGTATTTTTTCACATTTTGTTCTGAGAAATAATGAAATTGATTTAAATTACAATGTTCCTATATCTTAAATCTCTCCAGGTGGGCTAATTGGCAATAATGCTTAGTATAATCATACATTAGTTTCATAAGAAAAAAGAGACTATTAGAGGTGATGTTTCTAGAAGTATAAAACTTTAAAGTAGGATCAAGAGAATTCGTAATTTACATGGAAATATGCCCTCAAAAATGTTTAGTTATAATTTGACAGTTTCCTGTCGAGTTCACCGGGTGAAAAAATAATAAAAATGACGTGAAACTATACCTGAGTAGCGTAGAGGAGAGATACTTCATATATGATTGCCAGGGACTCGCCAAGCTGCCCCTAACAGTATTCTTACTTACCCAGAGAAGAATTAAAATGGAGGCACTATAAATCTCAGATTTGTGAACATTTTACATGTTGCTATTCGCCGACTTCGGTTAGCCGGATCAGCTGTCATGAAGACTATTTTCTGTTGCCTGCAATAGATCCTGCATCATTTGTGCCCACAAGGCTGCCACCCTCGTTGAAAATTAGAAAACTGCGTGATTTGAAATTGTCGTGGCATGCGCCCATAATCTTACTTTTTGTCACAATTTAGCAAGACTCTAGATGGGATGCTAGAGCTTACGCACCCCAGACTCTCTTTGCTTGCACCCCCCTCCAGCACAACGGTTACTAACCGGACCTCACCAATCCAGAAGAACGGTCTTTTCACTGGCCTGATCTTGTAAAGATAGTCTTTGCAGTTTTGTAAAACATGCTGTGACATTGTCCAAGCCGTGCCATCCTGTATGTCTAGTCTCTGTGACAATGTCCCAGCGTCCACCACATTCGATCTTCACCCTATGTTTCGCTAAGGCTTAGCGGAAGCGCAATAGAGTTCACTATAACCTACACATAGCGCCGGTGAAAGTTACTCATGATTTAAAAGAATTAAATTTCAGTTGTAGTCCGCTTCTGTGGTGTAGTAGTTAGCATGGTTAATCGCCACCCACGGAGGCCCGGGTTCTATTCCCGCCTCTGCCACGAAATTTGAAAAGTGGCACGTAGGCTGGAACGGAGTCCACTCGGCCTTGGGAGGTCAACTGTGTACAGGTGGGTTCGATTCCTACCTCAGCCATTCTCAAAGTGGTTTTCCGTGGTTTCCCACTTCTCCTCCCGAGAAATGCCAGGATGTTACCTACGATAACTTAAGGACGCGGCCACTTCCTTCCCTCTTCTTTGCCTGTCCCTTCCAATCTTCCCATGCATTCACAAGGTCCGTGTTCAGCATAGGTGAGGCTGTCTGGGTGACGTACTAGTCCTTCTCCCCAATTGTATCCCCCACCCAAAGTCTCACGCTCCAGGACACTGCCCTTGAGACTAGAGGTGGGATCCATGGCTGAGTCCGAGGGAAACCCTACTCTGGAGGATAAACAGATTAAGAAAGAAAGAAAGAAAAATAAAGAAAATATTTGTTGTAAATTTCTATTTTCACAGGAAATGAATCAGTGTTCAAAATACCGATTTTTAATTTTCATACACTCTGTGACAAAAGACCACCGACATTCTAACTCCTAGTTCAGTAATTAAATTATTTAAATTTTAAATTTAAATTTTAGCAATATAAATTATTGAAAGTTCACGACTAATATAGCATTGCAACAAAACAACTTTCCACAATACGTAATTTAATATTCCTATAAATGCTACAATAAAATGCGATCATAGTTCAGTCACAAAAAAAGGATAAAAGGAACAAACGAACTTACTACAGCAAGCTTGGCAGAAGACTACCCTTTCATCCGTAGTGAAATTGGGATCACCTGTGGTCCACCGCTTCAGCCTGTAGGTCTTCGACGATTTTTCTTTGCAAATGACAATTTTTTTGCGTCACGCCGACACAGATAGGTCTTATGATGACAATGGGATGGGAAATGCCTAATAGTGGGAAGGAAGTGACCGTGGCATTAATGAAGGTACATCCCCTGCATTTGCCTGGTGTGAAAATGGGGAACCAGGGAAAAACATCGTCAGGGCTGCCGACAGTGGGGCTCGAACCCACTACCTCCCGGATGCAAGCTCACAGCTGCGCGGCCCTAAGCGCACAGCCAACTCGCTTGGTGATTTTTCTTTGGGCATTGCCACAGACACACTTCTTCTTCACAATAAATCACAACACGTTCTGAAGGTAAAGCGTACGCGTACAACAGTTCACATCGAGAAGGAGGTATAAGGGATATGGGTTATGCACCGTAGTTCGACGTTGTCAAATTGTTCCTTGTTTCTCATGACGGAAATTTCCCAAGAACGATTTCTGGTGACTTCTGAGAATTCCCATTTTTGTTAACGGGGTAAACAGATCATAAGAAATGAGAAGATAATTCTGTCGAGCACATCAGTTACTGGAAGAAAATCGGCTTCTTTAAAATAGATTAAAAAGGCATCAAATAGGCAAATATACTCAAAGTAGGCACAAACCCCTGAAATAGGCATTTATAGGCACAATAAAACAAATGTAATCTAGCTTAATGGACCCTAAAACGGATTTATATATCAAAAGCCTATGTTTCTGAACACAGGAATAAAATAGGCAAATAGGCAAATTCCCGTCTCTATTAATAACGTACCTGTCATTCTGAACCCCTTTCTATTTGTCAGTTTTGTTTCACTGCTGTTTGATTGTATGTCGGTGACCCCTTCCCCTTGTTAACCACAATCTCTAAAGAGGAGCAACCTGTCCAATATCTACTAGAAAATAATGAAGTTTGGTTGGTGAGTTTTCTACTGTCAATGTGAGATGGAAACCTCAAGGGTGAATTTACCTTTATTTTTAAAGTTATCAGGTTCTGAATACTCTGGTTTTAAATATTATTTATACAATATACCATATTCTGTTGTTATTTCAAGTACTTGATTATTACTGTTTTCTGGAAGGCACATGGTTTGACTGTGCCTAGGGGTGCAGAAACACTAAATTTGCCACTATTTATACCTATTCTGCACTTTTTAAAAGTATTAACTTTTTATATCTGAAATGAAAATAACCAACACACTTGAATATTATCCAATATATAATTACTGTATTTAATAGTAATCTCTCTTCCAACCTATTACAGTGAAAATGTCAGCAAATCACAGGCTGCATTTTATAATATACTACAATAGAGTAATTATTCAAGTATGATATTTGGTTAAGAAACATATATCAACTTACTGGATACAACAGAATGTTCTCACTGGCTTCTTCTACCTCACTGCAATGGCAATGAACTCAACAGAGACAGTAAAAGACACAGGAAATGATAATTAAGAAAATCCACAGTCATTAAAATTGCTTAAAAAAAAATTTGTTTAGAGGACATTTGCATATGTACATAAGAAGTTCCTGTGTGAGTTCAGATCACAACCAATCATTGTATGCTAATCACTGAAAATACACATGTTTATTCTACCAGCAATTCTCATGTAGCAATAAATTATTTGTGAAATGGAAAATTATATATTCTCATTCATTATATCCTGTACTTCTATAAGTATAGTACGCAAACCTTTTCTTGAGCCCTAAGCTCCATAGTGCTGAATGGGAACTAGGGCTCAAGAAAAGGTTCACGTGCTATATTGAACACCTACAATAACAGTTATGCCTGATAACTGACATTTTATTATTAAATCTGCAATGTGTGTTAATAATAATAATAATAATAATAATAATAATAATAATAATAATAATAATAATAATAATAATAGATAAATCGATAAATCAAAAAGATCCGCATCCCTTATAGAAATTGCTTGTCCAAACACCTCCAATCTGCAAACAACAATAGCCACAAAGATATCAAAATACACAGAACTGGCAATAGAAATACGTCTGTGGAAACTAGAATCAGTCACCACAGTTCCAATAGTAATATCATGTACCGGTGTTTCCAAAATGCTTGCACAGCTCTCTGGCCACATTAAACCTGCATCATCACACATACGTAGAACTACAGAGAGCCACCCTCCTGAGCACCTGCCACATTGTGAGAAAGTTCTTAGGAATGAATATTCCTCTGACTTAAAGCCAAACAGCATGAAGTTCCAGGCCGCAGTTCCAGTAATACTGAAGAACAGATTCCCAAAACGGGGAGATAAGAAGTTGTCTGAAGTTGTTTGTATTTATTGTATAAATGTATATGTTGTAATTATTTCTGTTGCAAATATTTGTAGATATATGCACCTGTAGTTTCATAATCAAGAGGGTGACTCCTTGCTTAGGCCGAGTCAGCCCATTATGTTACCGGCACAAGCCGAGCCTTCCTAAATTGATACAAATAATAATAATAATAATAATAATAATAATAATAATAATAATAATAATAATAATAATAATAATAATAATAATAATAATTATATATATTTTTTTACGAGGGAAGTGTGAGGGTCCGCACTCCACAAGTGTGTGAGATTCCTACTCACTAAAACCCACACACCCTTTTCCCATGACGTATATCTCCGCCCCGGAACCGCTCTCGCATTACTTCAGGGCGGTGTCGTGCTAAATAATAATAATAATAATAATAATAATAATAATAATAATAATAATATGGGCTCACTCCTTGATTGAGCACTGCAGCCTTCAGTTCACAGGGTCCTCGGTTCAATTCTCAACTAGGTTGAGAATTTTAGCATCTAATTAAATCCCTTAGTTCGTGAATTGGGGGTTTGTGTTCATCTTAATACACAACTTTTCATTTACACGCACCACACCACATTGGCAACTACTACAGAAACATACGATAATAAATGCATCTCTCCACATAGGGTTGGCAACAAGAAGGACATCTGACCAATAAAATAGGGCCTAGTCCATTACATGTGCAAGTCTATGATATCCGAAGCCATCTCTTTTCAGTTTCGACTCAGTTTTTTTTATAACTGTTACAGTAGGTTCTGCAGTCTGCCGACGCATTCTACGCTGGAGTGGAGAAGAAAAAAAAGGCTTCATTAAGTTCTAGATTTTCAATTCATGAGTATTTAAACAGAAATAAACATAGATGTTTATACATTTCTAAATATTTGAGTGTGATTTGATAGATTCTGATGATGTTCCGTTAAGAAAAAAAAATGTCATTCTATTTTAATTAAGTTGTTTCTTTTCCAAGTATAATACCTTTACCATATTATTTTTTTGCAGGTAGTTTATAAATTTATTACTCAAAATTAGTTTTGACAGACTGAAAGACCTAACAGTTATTAATCAAAATTTTAGAAAAGGAAGAAAAAGAATCGCAGAGCCATGGCTATTGTGTGCAGAATGAATTGTAAGTACTTTTGATTCTTATCAAGTGCTTTTAGAATAAATCAATGGCATCTCTGCCATGCAAAAGTTGAGGGAGGGGACAGAAGATGTGTATCCCTGTCTGTGTTCACTGCGGTAAAACTTCATTTTGAAAATGTTGAATTATTTATTTATTTAATCGTATGGTGATTTTATACAATATATACACAAGGCAAAATCAAACTTTAAAGTCCATCCTTCTCAGCCATTCAGTTAAACCGGGGGTGAGAGCGAACAAATCGTCAGGAGTGCAAGGGTACAAATGAAGAGGACAGCATTGGACCAGGTGCTCAATCATCTGTTCTTCCAGGTTACAATCACACATTGGTGAACTATAATAATTTCGTGTGGCTATTTCTAGCCGAGTGCAGCCCTTGTAAGGCAGACCCTCCGATGAGGGTGGGCGGCATCTGCCATGTGTAAGTAACTGCACGTTATTGTGGTGGAGGATAGTGTTAAGTGTGGTGTGTGAGTTGCAAGGATGTCGGGGACAGCACAAACACCCAGCCCCCAAGCCATTGGAATTAACCAATGAAGGTTAAAATCCTCGACCCGGCCGGGAATCGAACCTGGGACCCTCTGAGCCGAAGGGCAATACGCTGACCATTCAGCCAACGAGTCGGACAATGGTGAACTGATCCAACCCCACATGTACCTGAAGTAATTGCAACAACCATGTCTAGTACTTAACCTGTTGATACAGCACCAGAGATTCCTCGGTAGGTCAGAACCATTTGGCTTCTTTGTGGGATCAAGATGGTGGACACTTGTTCCCAATGTTTTTGTTGACCACTCATGCTTCGAGCTTTCATTTAGGTCAAATCCATCTGCAATGAGTTGCCCTGCAGTGACACTTGCTGGTCTTCTTAATTGCAGTCGCAGCAGTGATGGATGACAGAATTCTTGGTGCATTGGCAAAGAGGGTGATGCAAAGATTTTCTTGGCTTCCCTTAGTAGAGCTTGCCTCTGTCTTAAGTGAGGTGGAGATATGTGACTCAGCACGGGTAACCAGTGACATGGAGTTGATTTGATGGTACCAGTAATGCAGCGCATGGTATCGTTCAATTTTGTGTCTACCATCTTCACATGTACACTTTCCAACCAGACAGGAGCATAGTACTCAGCAGGCGAGTAGACAAGGCTGATGCCAGTTAAGCGTGGACAATCAGCAGAGGCTCCCCAGGAGGTACCACAGAGCTTATATAGTATGTTGTTTCTTGTGACAGCTTTATGAGAAAGCTTAGTGATGTGCTCTTTGAAGTTTCGGGTTGAAAGTGGCTCCAAGATATTTTGGAAAAGGATTGTACCTCAGCATTTGTCCACTGAGCAGAACTCTTGGTTTGTAGTTTGCAGCACGATTCACTGGATGGAAACAAGAGACTTCAGTATTTGGTGTGCTGGGGATCGATCAATCGATCGATCAATCGATCGATCGATCAATCAATCAATCAATCAATCAATCAATCAATCAATCAATCAATCAATCCTGATCTGCATTTAGGGCAGTCACTCAGGTGGCAGATTACCTACTGTTGTTTTCCTAGCCTTTTCTTAAATGATTGCAAAGAAATTGGAAATTTATTGAACATCTCCCTTGGTAAGTTATACCAATCCCTAACTCCCCTTCCTATAAATGAATATTTGCCCCAATTTGTCCTCTTGAATTCCAACTTTATCTTCATATTGTGATCTTTCCTACTTTTAAAGACACCACTCAAACTTGCTCGTCTACTGATGTCCTCCCACGCCATCTCTCCACTGACAGCTCGGAACATACCACTTAGTCGAGCAGCTCATCTCCTTTCTCCCAAGTCTTCCCAGCCCAAACTTTGCAACATTTTTGTTACGCTACTCTTTTGTCGGAAATCGCCCAGAACAAATCGAGCTGCTTTTCTCTGGATTTTTTCCAGTTCCTGAATCAAGTAATCCTGGTAAGGGTCCCATACACTGGAACCATACTCTAGGTGGGGTCTCACCAGAGACAAATAAGCTCTCTCCTTTACATCCTTACTATAACCTCTACTCTCATAACCATGTGCAGAGATCTGTACCCTTTATTTACAATCATATTTATATGATTACCCCAATGAAGATCTTTCCTTATATTAATACCTAGGTATTTACAATGATCCCCAAAGGGAACTTTCACCCCATCAATGCAGTAATTAAAACTGAGAGGACTTTTCATATTTGTCAAACTCACAACCTGACTTTTATCCCCATTTATCATCATACCATTGCCTACCGTCCATCTCAGAATATTATCGAGGTCATTTTGGAGTTGCTCACAATCTTGTAACTTATTTATTACTCTGTACAGAATAACATCATCTGCAAAAAGCCTTATCTCTGATTCCAATTCTTTACACATATCATTGATATATATAAGAAAACATAAAGGTCCGATAATACTGCCTTGAGGATTTCCCCTCTTAACTTTTACAGGGACAGATAAAGCTTCACCTACTCTAATTCTCTGAGTTCTATTTTCTAGAAACAGAGCCACCCATTCAGTCACTCTTTTGTCAAGTCTAATTGCACTCATTTTTGCCAGTAGTCTCCCATGATCTACCCTATCAAATGTCTTAGACAGGTCAATCGCGATACAGTCCAATTGACCTCCTGAATCCAGGATATCTGCTATATCTTGCTGGAATCCTACAAGTTGGGCTTCAGTGGAATAACCTTTCCTAAACCCAAACTGCCTTCTATCAAACCAGTTATTAATTTTGCAAACATGTCCTATATAATCAGAAAGAATGCTTTCCCGAAGCTTACATACAATGCATGTCAAACTGACTGGCCTGTAATTTTCAGCTTTATGTCTCCAGGTCTTAAAAGAAAGTTGACATCATCTTCAGGTCCTCCATAAGAATTTGTTCACCGTCTTCAAAGTTACTGCTCTGTGCTACCAGTGCGATGTCATCAGCATATATGAACTTAGTTGATGTTGTGGTTGGTAAATCATGAATGTACAAATTGAATAGCAAGGGTGCTAAAACAGATCCCTGTGGTAGACTGTTATTTAGTTTTCATTTGTGGCTTTTAGTATTACCTAGAAATACTTCAAATTGTCTTTCACTAAGCATGCTAGATATTAGATTCACGATTTCTCGACTTGGTACAACTTGCAGTAGTTTGTAGATCAGTCCCTGTCGCCAAACAGTATCATATACACATGCCAAGTCGATGAAAACAGCTGTTGACTTTAGTTGTCCTTGAAAACCAGCTTTGATATGTATAGTTAGGGCAAGAACTTGATCGGTGCAGCTGCGTCCATGTCTGAATCCAGCTTGTTCAGGAGGAGTAACAGCTTCAATGAACAGAGCTATTCTGGTTAGGAGGATTCGTTCAAGAAGCTTGAATATGCAACTAAGCAGTGCTATTGGTCGATAACTTTTGGGGCTGTCCTCAGTTTTGCCAGGTTTGAGAATGGCTATAACTTTTGACAGTTTGAATTGTCTGGGCAATCTGTTCTCTTGGAGTATGTAAGTGAAGAGAGAAGTGAGCCAGTATATACAATGCGGGCCCATGTTCTTAATAAATTCATTATAGATATTGTCGGGACCAGCAGCCTAGCTGATTTCAGTTGTTTAATTGCATTTTCTACTTCCACTGTGGAAAAGGGTCTGGAAAGCAGCTTGTTTCTCGGGGCACTGTGCTTGAGTTTAGAAAGGTTACATTTTACTATTCTGGTATGATTCTTGTCCCTCTTTGTCCTTGTGGGGTATACGATCCTGTTGGCAATAATGTCAGGACTCAGTTTAGGATGCAACTTTTTGGGGTGTTGTTTGCCAGTTAGCCCATTCAAGATTCTCTAAGCTTTCCTGCTTGACTTTGCGAAGTTCATTTCTTTGAGTGTAGCTTCCCATTTTTCTCTTCTGCTCTTATTTAAAGAGTGGAGTAGCTGTGAGCCCACTGTTTGATTTCCAGAACTTTGGTATTCTTGGTATAGGGCCTCACTATCTTCATTCCATCCAGGTACATATTCCTTTCTGTAACCCCTAGGAATGTTGGACTTGTCAGCTTTGATAACTAGTTTAACAAATTCGTCGTAGTTATTTGCTGTTGGCTGAAGATTCTCCGCAGCTAGACTGGAGTCAATGACTTTTGTGAATCCATCCCAGTTGGCTCTTTGAAAGTTCCATCTGGGTAAGGGCATTGAGTTTACAAGGGGAATTTTCAAACCAATTTCCACCCTAAAAGGTCGGTGTTGACTGTTTGGGAAGTTGGACAGAACAGTGCGAGTGGTGTTGAGTGGTTGGTCTAGTTGATCTTTAGACATGAATGTCAAGTCTAGGTTGTAATCCTTGTTCCGGCGTACGGAGTGGAAGGTTCCCTTGTCTTTTACATCAAAAACCAAATGCATATTGTTAGTTTCTGCCCATGGAAGTAGAGACTCCCCATTCACATCCACGGTGACATACCGCCAGTTTGTGTGATGGCTGTTGAAGTCTCCAGTGTATATAGAAGGGTGATCAAAAGCTGGCAGTACTGTAGGAGCCTAATTCACACATGGAGGCTTATATAGATTGACAATTTTTTAGTCATTTATCTGAATTGCTATGGTGTAAATGTAGCCATCTTCAGTTCAACCAATTACTTGCACTCCGTTTAAACTTGACTTCACATAAGTGGCTATTCCATATTGTGGATGGTGGATAGCTTCGACCAGTGTATAACCGGATATTCATCCTCTACTCTGGAGATCCTGTTCATCTTTGGTATGGGTTTCTTGAATGTTGAGAACATCAATGTTAAGGTCATGCAGTTGTTATTGCAGATACTCGCATTTGGCAGAACTTACGCCTTCAATATTAAGTTGCATAATGCAGACTGGGTGTTTCTCACCTCTAGTTTGATGGTTCTGAAAAGAACCGTTACTTGTTATGTTTCTGGGCATATTGTATATCACCTTTAATGCTGTTACTCGTTTAGCACCACCCAGGGGTCACGTGTAGGGTAATTTGTGGTAATATCTATGGCCGTGACTAACCAGGTACATATTCCTTCCTGTAACCCCTAGGAATGTTGGACTTAGCAGATTTGATAACTAGTTTAACAAATTTGTCGTAGTTATTTGCTGTCGGCTGAAGATTCTCTGCAGCTAGAGTGGAATCAAGGTCTTTTGTGAATCCATCCCAGTTGGCTCATTAAAAGTTCCATCAGGGTAAGGGCATTGAGTTTACAAGGGGAATTTTCAAACCGATTTCCACCATAACAGGTCAGTGTTGACTGTTTGGGAAGTTGGACAGAACAGTGCAAATGGTGTTAAGTGGTTGGTCTAGTTGATCTTTAGACATGAATTTTGAATGAAATACCTCAACAAATACAACAAATATTTGACATTTATTATTTCTATGCATCTGTGAAGAAATATTCGTAGATTCTCGGTGAGAATTATCCCCCCTGGTCACAATTTTTCCACACCCAGCTAGGGACTCTCATGATAGTATTCATTTACAATTTTGATATTAATCTCTTCATCGTTAACTCCATCTTTCATTGAAGAAAGTTTGCAACTTATCATGTAACATGTTTGACTAGTTGCATTCATTGCAAATAATCTTCTGGTTCATAGCTTGATTGACCCAGCGTTCTACCAATTCTCTTTTTCGTCTGGTCTATTCATTGCATGCATTAGGATCTTCCTCAAGGTTTTTGTGCTTCAACTTTCCCTTAATGATGGTTTTCTCCAGGTTGTCTTCTTGCCATTGTACTAAGTGTACTTTGGCCTCTTGGCAAAGATCAAAGAATAGACCTGCAGAGTTCTCTGGTAAAAAAATGGAAGATAAACATTTCTTCACATCTAGTTCACTAAGAATTGATTTGTTACATTTCTTCTCCCTCCACAGTAACCATGACATCTTCCTATACAATATCTCAAAAATCATCAATCCTTTTCTAAACTTCTGCTCTGACTGTTCAACTTTCTGCACTATAAAAGAAAACTGGGAAAACAAGGGTCTTCAGCAGCCTTAGTTTGGTGTATCTACAGTGTTTATCATATGATCATTCCAGATGACTGTCAGGTCTGGTATATGCCCTCACTACAGTCTCTAAAGCATATCTCAGGTGCAGGGAAAAGAAGACGCCCAAAGAACATCCTTGAGTTATGCCCTTGTTCATAGAGAAGGCTTCTGAACTCCCTTTTAAAGCAGAAGTTCCTTGAATGTTCTCTTGGAATGAGACGATTATGCTGAATAGTTTTGAGAGGGCAACGGATGTTCTAAAAGCAACCTGAAGAACCTGCTCTTACTGACTAGCACAAAGACTATTAAAAGAAGTAAAAAACAAATCGGTTCCACCTGATTGATACTGTTTATTTACCTACTTCTTTTAACAGTATATAACTTTGATACGTAAAATGCGGATGATCGCTTAGCACAAAGGCTTTCACCAAATTAACAAATGAAATGAAGAGTGGTCTCTCCTGCTTTAAGCACTTCTCTTGAAGCTGATGTAATGTAAAGATCATGTCTACTGTGGACTGGCCAGCTCTAAAGCCACATTGTGACTCTGGGTAAACATGAACAGCAAGTGTTTGTAGGCGCATTAATATTACTCTTGCACAGTCTTTCCCAACTATGCATAACACATTTAGTTCCATATCCGAACATGGTCAGATTAGGTTTAACATGTGTCAAGTCCCAGATCTGAATTCACGCCAAATTTTTATGTTGGGGCCTATGACCTTTCATGTTAGGCCCCTTTAAACAACAAGAATCATCATCATCATCATCATCACTTTTCAGGTTCAAAAGTATGTTAGATGACACAGTCTATAATTTGCCAGTAGATAGTGGTAAGATGAACATTTTACTGCAGCTTGGGGTAATTTCCTGTGTTGCGGGCTGTGTGATCTAAATAAACATGTGCCTGTCTCGAGGTCTCTGAAGTGCAGAGTTGTATTCAAGTGGCACTGAATTATTTAATGAATAGTCATAGCAAGCAAAAGAAATCATGCTAGATCATCTTGTGAGCGGTGGTGGCAGTGGTGATTTTTGTTTTAAGAGGAAGTACAACTCGGTAATCATCCTCTTTGAACAAATGAAGTGGAAAAGAAATTTAAAATAAAACAAAATTTATTCAACGAAGGAATTTGAAAACTAAGTACAAAATAAAACAAAAATTATAGAATTAAGCCAAAAAAATTACTAACGATTCAAAAGAGAACATGCATTCCCTGAGTAACAGTACACTTGTAATTTACATACCCTTGATTAATCCACTGTCACACGAAAAGCGAATGATGAGATCAGAAATAGTTGCACCATAGGCTAATATGTGTTTGTTTCCTGCAGGCCGAGGCTCCGTCTTAGGCACTCTGTGAGGATGTGGGCCACGCTGAAGTCGGCACCACAAGAACCCACTGGGGGGTCTTCCCTCTTTAGGAGATAAGAGTGCGTAGATCGTCCATGATTTATTCTCCACAATACTGTGGCCTCTCTCCATGAAGGCTGGAAAGAGGACCGCCACACGGTGGTTGTCTTCTTAATTGCTCTCAGCTTGTTGGGAGTTCGGATAGCTAGCCACTCCGATTCCCAGGATGCCAAGATGGTTCAACGTAGCTGAGACGTAGCAGGTACATTAATAGGTCTTGGAGGTACAAATATCTTTAGCAGGTACATTAATAGGTCTTGGAGGTATAAGTACCGCTTCCTTTGCAGCTTTATCCGCAAGTTCATTTCCCGCAATCCCAACGTGGCTTGGAAGCCACGTGAAAGTGATTCTGGTGCCAGCATCACTTAACCGGGCTTAAAGGTCATGAATCTGCTGCACCAGTGGATGTTGTGAGAAACAGGTTTCAATAGAGTGCAGAGAGCTTAATGAGTCAATATACATAAGAAAATGGTTTCTTTTGTCACCCAGTGCAAACTGCAAAGCTTGTAAGATGGTGTAAAGTTCTGCAGTATATACGCTACATACACTGGGAAGCGAGATCTTCATGCTCGCTTGATTTGTCAGGTACAATGTTCTTAAACTTGGACATGTCAATTATCTGTGTGAACAGAAAGAGGAAACGAAGTGTAAAAATTTTGTTTTGCAATTTCGAATGTCTACTAAACATGTGGAATAAGTGTGTGCGTGTACTTACTACCACGGCTAGCTTATCGGTGTATGCTGTTCGGGAGCACGTCGTGCACTGCTCCGTGTACGCCTGGGGCTGGTGCTTGTGGCTGTGGAGGGGAGGGAGTGGAGGGGCAGCACTCTCAGCCAACACATCAAGGAGAGCCAAGCACCAACTGAGCCAGCACCCTGCTCCAGCCAGCTCACCTACCGCCAAGCGACTCCTCGAGTACCCGCACAGCCTGCCAGCCAACCAGAGGGCAGTTCCAAGACTGGCAGCCAATAGCAGCCAGAATTCAGCCACATTAGCCAGTCTGCCTAAACATTGTGCAGGTAAACAAGCAATTTGTCTGGTGCTCAGTGTGGTTACCAGTCCGTGTCTTGTCTCGGCATGATCCGATTAAAACTAAACCTGATACGACTGGTACCCACTGAGTGTGCCAAGTTAGATGCAGGTCCTCACAAGAGTTTGACCATTTCCAGTTCTTCATGCCCCCAGCCTTCCAACCATGGACCCTAACCACGCATATCCACCTACTTTCGACTACTTCCAAGCATGATATAGACGTTGATTCCCATAGGAAATCTGAAATATTTGTCCTGAATGAGTAAATTTATAATACCAATATAAATGGTCCGTTATTGAACTTTATAAATTTTCCAGCTAACCAGTCATACCAGGAATGAGTTAGCTGGAAAATTTATAATGTTCAATAACGGACCATTTATATTGGTATTACTTCCAAGCATTCGGCAACCTAGCAAATCCTATATCATCCCCCAGTACCGAACCCACTACCTCCTCCTACCCACCAAGTATGGACCATTCTGGTGGACCGAGTAGCTGGGACCCATACAAAACCTCATACCCTACCGAACCTACAGAAGAAGAAGAAGAAGCCACTGAAGTAGACATCTATGAACAACCGTACCACTACTTTAAATATGACACTCCCTTCCCAATATCCCCGAAATGCAAGGCAATTATCCTTCACCTCATGAACCCAGGACCAGTACCAATCACACACCGCCTAATAATTGAAGTTCTCGAATCAATCATACCATGCTACATAGCAATAACAGAAGAAACCCACAACAACCTCCTCATCATAACCCCGATCAAAAACATATTCCTAAATACCATCCTGAACCGCCTCGCAGGTATTGAAATCCCTGCTCCATTCGTAGTCAACCCACTAAATAACACCTCAAACCAGCCAGAATCCACAGAAACAACCACATCATCTCCTCCCCCACCCACGCAGTCCACCGAAACACTAACCAACCCGCCACCACCTACCGAGTCATCCGAAGCCCAAACCAACCCACCACCATCTACCGA
Source organism: Anabrus simplex (assembly GCF_040414725.1). Lineage (NCBI taxonomy): Eukaryota > Metazoa > Arthropoda > Insecta > Orthoptera > Tettigoniidae > Anabrus > Anabrus simplex. Next base: position 318,681,307 of record NC_090265.1, read on the forward strand.
GTCAACTGAAGCCCAAACCAACCCACTCCCCCCTCCCCTGCCACCACCGCTCCCACCACCACCCACCAAGTCCACACAGGCCCAAACCAACCCACTACCACCACACACAGATACATCCACGTAGACTGGGAGCAGGCGTAAAAAACTTACTCCCAAGACGCACACACAAAAAGCACTACCGCCAACACGAGCCAACACACTCCCACGCCCATCCCTAATCACACAGTGCATTAATTGCCTCAAATTAAATCACACAGCAGCTTCTTGCTCTGAACCCACCTGCTGCAATAGGTGTGGCATTCCCCACCGCCATACAGATTGTAAGGTGCCAAGGGACCAGGCGAAGTGTGCCAACTGCCAAGGCAGACACACAGCTTCATTTCCTGGCTGCCTATTCTTCAAAGAGGCAATTAAGGCACATTACAGACAGTCCTGTCACCTACATCCAAATCCAGTACCACCCCCATTACTCAACCTCCCAGTCTAACCCCCATCACAACCGAACCCAAGACCTACCGCAACCACCCCCACTCCACACACTTCAGACACAATCACCCTGCTTCACCTACTAATACTGAACCTGCTCTCCAACGAAACCAGTCTACCACTCCCCATACCCACAACCCAAGTGCCAACACATCCCCTGACCCCCACCCATAACAAAGTATGAATCCTGCCAAGCCCAGGTCTCACTTCTGTCCAAGTTTTCCTACCAAGAAACCAAGTCTGACCTGGCCTTCTAGTCTTGTATCAACCCCACAAACAGATCACAACCTCAATCCCAAATTGCTAAACCCACAACAACAGTAACCACCACCACCACTACCGAAGCACTAGAAGCAAACAGGACGCCGAGGCGGGATGCACACTCATGCTGCAACTACAGATGCTAAATTGTTTTTCAAAATTTATAGTGCCAATTAACAACCGGTACACGCGAATAAATAATATTCTGTGAAAAAACAGTGACGGGGCCCACTGATGCTAATATCGCTACTCCTGCAGTTAAGCAACATTGGGCATGGTCAGTACCTCGTTGGGTGAACATCCAGGTCTACCACCCGCCACTGAAACAAACACAGCTCATTAAAAACAAACACAACAGCCATGGTATAACACACTGCGAAGTTCGCCTTTCCAAATAACATTCAAGTACAGTAACTTTTCCTGTGAATGCTAATTTCCTAATTAACATTATTATTATTATTATTATTATTATTATTATTATTATTATTATTATTATTATTATTATCTTTATACTTATTTTCCAAACAGTCCAGGTGAGGATCGCTAAAGCAAAACTGGTACTGGAGCTCAAATTAAATTACAGTACATTTGGATGGAGGTGCGGTAGAGCGGGGCATGTCTTCTGGCGGTTCCTTAATGTGTACCGGGTTTTGTTTTTTGACTCTTTTTAGGTAAGTGTTTTTTAAGGGAGGAAATTTGGTTTGGCGTACTGGTCCATACTGATATAACAGTCTTCCATTATATTGAGTAATGGGCCCTTGGGGTTTATACTTAGAATCTGCATGACATTTTCAATGCTTGTAAATTTATGTTTGTAATCCTTAATATGTTGACCTATGGTTGAAAAGTGATTATGTTTTATGGCATTAATATGTTCATTATAGCGCATTTGAAAATTTCTTCCAGTACGTCCGATATAACTGGCTTCACAATTGTAACATTTCATTCGATACATTCCTGAATGGCTATATTTATTGTTATCATTGATGGATTTAGTATTGCGTAAAATTTTGGCATTGTGTGGTTTTGTAGGCTATTTTTAGGTTGCATTCTAAAAAAAATGTTAGTTATGGAATAGATGTGGGTGTTATTGAAAGTGAAGAGTACGTAATCTTTCTTGGATTTGCATGCTCTGGTTAGTTTTGATTTAGGTTGATGTTTTATCTTTTGAATAATTTCATTGATCTTTTCTTTCTTGTATCCATTTTGTTTGGCTATTTTGTGGATCAGGTTTAGTTCTTTGTTTAGTTCTTTCTGTGATAGAGGTATGTTGAACACTATATATATCATGCTATGATATGCTGCTTTTTTGTGGGTGTTAGAGTGGATTGAATCTATTTTTATTGTGTTGGATGTTTGTGTAGGTTTTCTATATATTTTGTATGTTAAATGATTTTCATGTCTAGATATAGATATGTCTAGGTAATTTAATAGTGTGGTTATTTTCTGTTTCCATTGTGAATTTTATGAGTGGGTCTATTCTATTTAGTTGTCCTAATAAATGAATTTCATTGGTGCATTTATTATCTAAAATAACAAAAATGTCGTCTACAAATCTGTATTGGAAAAGAAATGTTATCAATTATGCTAATTTCTTGATACTCTAGGTGATCTATATGAATTTTGGCTAGTAAACCTGATGCTGGGGATCCCATTGGTAGACCTTGTTGTTGGCAAGTGGTGTCATGAAATTTGAAATAGTTATTGTTAATACCAAATTCAAGTAAGTTTATAAATTCTTCTATTTCAAGAATGCTTAAATTACTGTAGTCTTTAAAACTGTTTTCTATTAATTTTATTGTTTTCTTTGTAGGTATATTAGGGTACATATTTTTTATATCATATGATACTAAGTTGTGGTGTTGCTCAATTTTTAGTTCTTTTGTAATATTGCAAAATTCTATTGAGTTCTGCACTGTTTTTTAGCTAAAAATACATAATGTTTTTTAAGGAATGCTTGAATGAATTGTGAAAATTTGTAAGTTGGACTTGATCTGTAGTTTATGATAGGCCTGATGGGTACATTTTCCTTATGAATATTCGGATAAGCTTTCGCAGTCAGTAATTTAGGGTTCATTATAGTCAGTTTTGTGATTACCTGTTCATTTAAAAGAAAGTGAGTATTTTTTAATAATATTTTAAGATTTTTTGGATGTTGGTGGTCGGGTCCTTATGATTGATTTGGAAGGTATTATCTAGGAAACACTGTTTAGTTTTTGCTATGTATCTGTTTTTGTCTATAAATTACTTAGACATATCTATAACTAGACACAAAAATCATTTAACATACAAAATATGTAGAAAACTTACAACACAAACATCCAACACAATAAAAATAGATTTAATCCACCCTAACACTCTCAAAAAAGCAGCATATCATAGCATGGTATATATAGTGTTCAACATACCTCTATCACAGAAAGAACTAAACAAAGAACTAAACCTGATCCACGAAATAGCCAAACAAAATGGATACAAGAAAGAAATTATCAATAAAATTATTCAAAAGATAAAACAGCGACCTAAATCAAAACAAACCAGAACAAACAAATCCAAGAAAGATTACGTACTCTTCACTTTCAATAACACCCACATCTATTCCATAACTAAAATTATTTTTAAATGCAACCTAAAAATAGCCTATAAAACCACACACAACAATGCTAACATTTTACATAATATTAAATCCATCAATAATAACAATAAATATAGCCATTCAGGAGTGTATTGAATGAAATGTGACAATTGTGAAGCCAGTTATATCGGACGTACTGGAAGAAATTTTCAAATGCGCTATAATGAACATATTAATGCCATAAAACATAATCACTTTTCATCCATAGGTCAACATCTTAAGGATTACAAACATAAATTTACAAGCATTGAAAATGACATGCAGATTCTAAGTATAAACCCCAAGGGCCCATTACTCAATATAAAGGAAGAATTTTATATCAGTATTGATCATTATGCCAAACCGAATTTCAGCCTGAATGAAATCACAGATAAAGTAAATATCCTTTTCAATACCGTTATCCCTTCCTTAAAAAACAATTACCTAAAACGAGTCAAAAAACAAAATCCGGTACACATTAAGGAACCGCCAGAAGACATGCCCCGCTCTACCCCACCTCCCTTAACAGCTACTCCTTCCACCCCTCCACAGCCACAGCCACAAGCACCAGCCCTAGACGTACACGGAGCAGTGCACGATGTGCTCCCGAACAGCATACACCATTAAGCTAGCAGCGGTAGTAAGTACACACACACTTATTCCACACGTTTAGTAGACATTCTAAATTGCAAAACAAATTTTTTACACTTCGTTCCCTCTTTCTGTTCACACAGATAATTGACATGTCCAACAACACAACTGTGAAGAGGGAGCATTCGCATTTACTAAATGCCACACAATGAGCCATAAAATGGAACAAAATAATATGTCATGATATTTCAGTGCAATTAAGTAACAAAAAACTGAGGAGTGCACGTCTTAAAACAAACAACCCACACTGGTGAACATACCATAACATTACTTTAACTCACTTGTGTATTTATAAAATGTTTTATTAATATAGATTAAAAGTTTTAATGTGGATCACAAGAACGCCATGGAACAATTCCAAGTTTAAGAACATTGTACCCGACGAAATAAGTGTTACTGATGAGTAGAATAGTGGAATTTTTAAGTCACAAATGCAGGTCATGCGAACTTCGATGATTGTTTTAAACACTACAACTCCATTGTTCATATCATTTGACATTCTTTACTGGTTTTATATTTATAGTTATGTTAATATCAGATAATACAGTATGAAACATTAATGCAATTAAGTAGCATAAGAACTGAGGAGTGCATGTCTCGAGACCAACAATCCACACTGATGAAAATACAACAACATTGCAGAAACTCACCTGTACATTCACATAATGTTTTATCAACTCAGATCAAAAGTTTTAATGTGAACGCAAGAACACTATGAACATTTACAAGTTTAAAAACATTGTACAGTGAAACTCGGTTAAGAAGTTCCCGCATAAGAAGTTTTCCCGCCTAAGAAGTGTGATATTCTTGGTCCCTTGATCAGTTGTATTAAGATGTATGTATACTTTTCCCGTTTAAAGTGTTCTGTTGTAAATATATTTTCTGGTTAAACAGTTCAGATTTTACAGCCCCTTGAGATAGAAAACATCCGCTCCAAGCAGCCCATGGTTAGAATCCTCCAGTCTCTGCGCAAGTTTTACCCTGTGTTAGACCGTTCGCATGCTCGCGGTGTGTCTCCGGTGTCACGGAAACTGTGCGGCACATTCTCTTTGCTGTGCGGGCTTGCCAAAGCCATACGACGTCACGCTATGACAACACGGACACCAGATGCTCACTTTCACCTTGTGGAATCGAATTGAACCCATCAGTTGAAATTTCCACTCCACCGTTCCATCTAGCGGAATAGAATCAAACGGGATTCTACGTTGGAGTTGGAAACATAAAGCACGCAATGGATGGTTTGATAAAACTTTAATGCAGTAATTTGCGGGCCACGACAAGGTGAAGTCATTAATCGAGGTGGCCTAAACATTAATTAAAAACCGTAAAGTGTATTTGTCCACAACATTACTGTTAATCTACCACAAAATTGAATATTCTAACCTGTTTGATTTTTTTATTCCCTTGCTTATTTCCTTCCAGGCATTCTCTCTTACGTTGTTCTTGCAATAATACTTATGGATCTTGCCATAGAGGAAATTACGTTTTTGAACTAAACTGATAAGATTTTCCGTGTCCATTATTAGTGAGGTGAACAAAAACAACTTCCCGACTCTATGCAGGAAACAGCCGACTTGCCAGCAGCCAGCTGATACACATGCCGCCAAACAGCCGGCCGATAGATCCCGATCGTTTACGAAGTTGAACGAATGTTGATAGCCAACTGGGTGTTGGTGGGAGGCACACAGAGGCATTGCAATACCACGTGTTGGCATAAAATTGAAAGTTATTTTTAATTTTACCTTTATACGAGCTAAACATTGTATTATCGTGTCACTCGTAATTATTACATCGCATTATTAGAACATAGCACAAGGATGAGGAGACATGAAATAAAATTCTCGCGGGGAAAGAAAGTGTTTAGGTTTAAATGTGCTAGCGTTGCTACTGCGCCTTTATCACTCCCACGTAATACCCCAGATACTTTTCCATGCACTCATTTCTGCAACTTCGAACCTGTGTTTCTTTTCTTCATTACCTATAGCATGAAGAGGATTGAAGTGGGTGAATAAACTCAATACTGGCTTGGCCATGCGGTACTTGTGAAACAGCCAGAAACTACACCCATTGCCGTGACAACCAGTAGGAATTCAGGGGCGAATTAGGCTTAGGTTCTAAGAATCTCTAAGAATAAATTGCCAGATTTCCCATTTGTTGCCGTTATCCTTGAAGCAGGTGTCGGGGGTGTGAGGAAGATAGAAAGCACATGCTAACAAACTGTAGTACTCGTCTTGTCTTTGCGTCTTGTAAGCCTAAGCTACGGATTGCCAAGCATAGTGTAGCATCATAATTAGTATGAATAGGAGTCGGTGAAGTTAGTTGTACTTGTAATATCAATGTACAAACGTTTTAAGTGAAAATGAGCAGAACTCAGAGGAAAGAGATCAAGCGAAAGGCACTAACAATAAAAGACAAAGTGGAGATTATAAGGAAAGTGGACTCATCTACACTTTCCTGTGTTGCTTTGGCAAAGAAGCTGGGGATGCCGTTGTCTACTTTGAACGGCATTATAGCGAAGAAAGAAGAGATCTTTGCTTCTGCAGGGAATACTTCTGCAAATTGTAAGGAAGTTAAATCTGAAAAGGATGATGAAATAGAACAAGCTCTGCTAATATGGTTTAAACAGCAGCAAAGTTTAAACATACCTTTCAGTGGGACTATTGTGCAGGAGAAAGCCCCATGCAAGAAAAGGGTACTTTTTACCACATCGAACGGGTGGCTGGACCGCTTTAAAAATTGAGCCGGCATCGTTTACAAAACAATTTGTGGCGAAGCAGACAGTGTAAGTGCGGAGGAAAGGGAAGCGTGGAAGGAAATGGTTCTGCCTGCTAAAATAAGCAAACCTTGCAACGTTTTTATATAATATGTTCCCTTCTCTTATCAACTATATTTATAATACGGTATGTTCAATTATTTTACTTTATCTCTAAAAATATTGTCATGATAATAAAATTTTTATATTGTGGCTTTCTGTTAGCAGATCTTATATATCGGCCTATTTCATTATTGTTCACAAACAAGGAAATCTGTTGGCAGTGTGTTTCACATGTATTTCAAAGTACAGAATAAGTTTTTGGGCATTACCCCCTTTTAAGAAGTTTCCTGCTTAAGTTTTTTTTTTGCAGTCCCTTAAAAAACTTCTTAACAGAGTTTCACTGTATTTTAATTAATCATGTTATTTATGAGTAGAATAGTGAAATTTCAAGTTTCTAATGCAGGTCATGTCAACTTCGACGATTGTTTCAAAACCATGAAAAAAACATTATATTAATACTATAACACCAATATTCATAACATATTCTTTATTAGATTATGTGATGTTTTATAATTATATGTTACATTAACATTAGATTACATGACCAATCCATCCTAACGCCCACAAAAAAGCAGCATATGGTAGCATGATATATATAGTGTTCAACATACCTTTATCACAGGAAGAACTAAACAAAAAACTAAACCTGATCCACAAAATAGCCAAACAAAATGGATACAAGAAAGAAATTATTAAAATTATTCAAAGGAGGTCAAAACCGGTCCTGTATATTAATAAGACAAAAATAAAGTATTGATTAGGTGGAAAGCTTCCATCTTTATAATTGTGTATTCCCTACTCAGACTGGCATGAGCCAGAGTGACATGAAATTCTCAATAAACATTGGCAAATTTCCCTGAAATCCCCACTTGTGTAATGTGGAGAGAACCCCATTTCGCCAGGTAGTATTGTAAGCTTTCTCCAGGTCAAAAAACACGGTGACTGGGTGTTCCTTCCAGAGAAAAGCCTCCTGAATGGCGCTGACCAGATGATCGGTGGCAGACCGATGAGAGCAAAAAGTACGCTGGTAGTTAGACAAGAGGCCTTCCTATTCCATGACCCACGCAAGACGCCAGTTAACCATTCTTTGAAATAGCTGAGAAAGGCCATTTGTCAGGCATATTTATCGTTCTCTATATGCGATTTTTTATTCTACAAAATAAAAATATCCCACGAGAACACGTTTACGTATTTCTAAACAACTTTATTATCACTACGAAACTTATCCTAGTCTCGTCAAACTCTACTTTTTAAACAAAAACACCACAGTCGTAACCTTATTTCTTTACTGCCAGAAGAAAAAAAAACAATCGCTCTCTAAAACAATCTACATAGAATATATACATGTTTCACATCAGAGACCTAATGGTGCTGTTTCTTGACGCCATATTGGAAGTCTGTGTGTCCGTACGTCTGTTGCTATGTTAACCAGGATAAGCATATGTACGTTATACGTCCATGGACACGAAACATAAATATATTAACATAATACTTTCGGCTCATCGTAAAACTTCAAAATATGATTATTGAAGGTTTCATCATAATTAGGATATCTGTCCTACGATAATTATCCCCCCTAAAACCTTCAATACTCATCCCGGACCTTCCCTTCTCCAGGTCCCAAATTACATCTAGGCGTCTTGATATCTATGTCTTCAGCTATTCCATCCTCTAGGACAGGCATCGGTGCATGTTGATCCTCTCCGAAGTCCGTACTCCTCCGGGACCCCCCAGAGAGTGCCCACTCTCCGGTCCCTCCGCTCTCCTGTAGGGGTCGAGATAACATCTTCTCCTTGAGAAACCTTACTGCCATTTCAGTCGTCTTTTTTCTTTTTCTTGGAAGATTCACCTGTTGTATCTTCTAAGCTTTTCTCACCATCCTTCTCGCTTTTTTTCTTATTTTCAGCTGTTTTACTATCTGATTGATCCTTCTCTCCAGATGCCTTTTCGGCCCTTGCTTCTTTTTCAGCCTTTTTCTTGCCAACTTTTTCTGAAGAAGTCTCTCAGCCTCTTTGCTAAGAAATCTATCTTCACGATAACGTACATATTGCAAGTAATGAAAATCATTTTATTTTCCGTATTGAAAGAATCTCAATAATAATAATATAAAAGAATTTATTGGACTCCAACCTATTCAATACATTACTGGATGTTAACATTTTTAGTTAAACATTGTTAAAAATGGAGACATGTTTCGCCCTCCATGTGGGGCATCATCAGTCATATCAAAGCACCTCAAAATTAAACCAGACGTCTGGTTGGAAATTATGAGCAATATTTGTAAGAAAGAATACATTAAAAACACGTACAAAGTCCTATCCAAAACGAAATAACAACAGACTAGTTACACATAGTAAAATACGCTAGTGGTTTCTTAATATTAAAATGAGGTTATCATATGCACAGTATAAAAATGGAAGTAATCAAAGTCCGTATGATATTGAGTTCGATGGTAGTTCTGCGTAGTATATACAAATGTTGGCAAAATAAAACACAATTTATAATTACTGTACACTTATTTCTAATTGTTAAAAATGATGAGGTAAAACATTCCAATTTCACTATTTGTAATTTGGCTCCAACCAAAATAATTCGCCCTAGGATTCATGAGGTAGTCAAACTCCGTTGGTTACTCTCTATTTGAATGGAGTGCACAGTGCAAGTGAACAGCTTTTGTTGATTATAAAACGAGGCTGTGCTAAGACAGAGTTAAAACAACACCAGCTTCAAATGAAGATAGTTAAAAACATCATTAGGTTCTTCCTAGTTGACTAAAAATTTGCGTATATTTTGTTGTTGAAGTGTGGGAAAGTCAGTTGTTGGTTGAATGGGCAATGGTCGAAAATGTTGTGCAGTGCAATCGGTGTTTGAGCTGTCCTACATGTGAGGGAAATCTGAAAATGGAGGATTTGTCTTAATTAGTTAAGTGAAATGACGGAAAAAGAAAAGAAACGGGAAATCATTGAGAAATGAAAAATGTGAAAGTTAAAAATTTACCTTGAAAGCTGTTGAGCTGTTGCCTAATTGTTAGGAGGTTTGTGGAGCACTGGCTGTCGCTAATGTCCTGCTCCTCGTGTTGTACGTGTGACGTCTTAGAGGAGGGGAGTGGATTTGAGAAGGCGGCGCTGTGGGTATGTGATTGGCGCTTGGGGAGGAGTTATGTGTATTGGAGGGAGAATAGGGGCGTGATGAGTTGAGCGGCTTAGTGGGGGTGCTTGGAGAGCTTGTTTTGAGGATGTTAACAAGTCTTTTGTCTTTCAGATTTAAACTATTGAGCGAAAATATTAATTGTTCGTAAAGAGGGCTTCGGTTGTCTATTGGATCATTTAAATTCTTATTCTTATTATATTTTTGGTCCAAAAAAATGTATAAATTTTCGAACTCGGTCATGAGCCTGCCTTTATCTAGTCTTTTTAAAATTTGGAGATCCTGTTCGATTGTGGTAAAGCTATGTCCGGTGTCTTTCATATGGATGCTCATGGCTGAGTGTTTATTGTGCTTTTGGGCATTGAAATGTTCTGCATATCTAATTGCAAAGCTCCTCCCAGTTTGACCGATATATGAACTGTTACATTCAGCACATTTCAGTCTATAAATGCCAGAGCCCGAAAATTTATTGTTGTCCGAGTTTATCTTATTGTGGTTGAAAAATAGCTTTTGATTAGAATTATGGGTCTTATAGGCTACCCTAATATCATGTTTTTTTAGAGGGGTAGCAATTTGATGTATAATGGGGTTAATGTAGGTGAATGATGCATATTTAGGCTTATTAATTTTTATTGGGGAGAGGTTTGTGGCCAATTTCAATTTCACTTTATTGATTATTTTCTGTATGATTGAGGGATTGTATCCATTGAAAACAGCTATTTCTTTTATGGTACTTATTTCTTTTTTTAAATTGACGGTTGACATGGGAATTTTTAACGCTCTGTACACTAAACTGTAAAATGAGGCTTGTTTGTGCGATTGTGGGTGAAGAGAATTTTGTTTTATGGTTGTGGGAGTGAATGAAGGTTTTCTGTGAATCTGGAAATCGAAATTGTTTAAGGTCCTGGTGATTGTAATGTCTAAAAAATTGATGATATTATTGTCCTCATCTTCTTTAGTAAACTTGATGCAATTTTCAAGGCTGTTTAAGTAAGTTAGTATGTCTTCACTATTATTGCAGCTTTTGTCTATTATTGCTAGTGTGTCATTGACATACCGTAGCCAATGACACAAACCGTTAATGCTGTTTGTTATTTTACTATTTTCGAGGTTGTCCATATAAATTTCGGCGAGTATTCCCGAAATGGGATCACCCATGGCTAGACCTTCTTGTTTGTATATCTTATTATTGAACGTAAAATAATTGTTATGAAGGACGAAAGTTAGTAATTGTAAGCATTCTTCTATTTCTAACTGACTTAAGGTGCTGTGTTTAGAAAGATTAGTTCGTATGATTTCGATAGTTTTTTTAGCGGGAATGTTCGAGAACATATTGGTAATGTCAAATGAGCACATTATGTGGTTAGGCTGCAAATTAAATTTATTTAAAGTTTCGCATAATTCTATTGAGTTTTTAATAGGGTGTTTATTGTGAAATGTGAAGTGTTTCTTAAGGAATTTTTGGAGGAACTGAGAAGTTTTGTACATTGGGCTATTTCGGCTATTTATGATGGGTCGAATGGGAACATCATTTTTATGTATTTTTGGCAGTGATCTGACGGTGGGTAATTTGGGATTTATATTGATGAGTTTTTGATGTTCGTGTTCATTAAATAAGGTGAATTTTTTAGGATTGTTTTTAAATTACGCTGAGTTTTTAAGATAGGATCTTTTGAAATTATTGAGTAAGAATTATCGGAAAAGAAATCCTCCGTTTTTTTGACGTAGTCGTGTTTATTCATTAGGACTACGGCATTGCCTTTGTCGGCTTTCGTTACTATAACATTATTGGTGTCTACCTTTTTTCTTAATTCGTGGGTTTGTTTGAGAATGGTGAAATTATTGATGTCGGAAACTTCTTTTATAAGGGTCGGTAATTTCTTTTTTATCTCATATCTCACGTCATTTTGTCTGTCGAAGGGAATTTGTTTATTTATATTGGATTCAACTTCGGCTATTGTGGTAATTATATCCTCGGCTTTATTTGGACTAGGCCAATTATATTTTAGGCCTTGGTCAAAGAAATTGATTTCATTATCCGAAAATGTGGTGTTACATAAATTGATGGTGGTTGGAGTGTTTTTCCATGAGGGGGTGAAAGTTTCTCTATTTTTGTTTAGGTTTATGGATTTAGGTTTCTTTTCTAATAGACATGTCAACTTGTGGTCTAAGGTTTTTTGTTTTTTGTCTAATATGTTCTGCAATTTACGTGCAATGTGTCTTTGGTATGAGCTCCATTCGAGAGGTGATAATGATTGAGCAGTGATCAAATGTTCCCGGTAAAGCTGCAGGTTTAATAGAGATTTTTTTCTATACATTAGTTTAATTTCATTTCTAAGCCAGATGGTGTTGACTTTATTTTGGACGTCTTTAGATTTGAGTGTTGGAATGTTTTTCCTTTGAGTTGATTTTAAGAAATTCGGCACCAGACCTAATCTTAAACATTATTTTAAGAATAAGATATCTTTTGAAATTTTACCGATTTTGATTTTGAGGTTTTGATATCTATTTTTATTTTTATTAGCCTGGTTGGCTTTATCATTGCAAGTAATGAAAATCATTTTATTTTCCGTATTGAAAGAATCTCAATAATAATAATATAAAAGAATTTATTGGACTCCAACCTATTCAATACATTACTGGATGTTAACATTTTTAGTTAAACATCGTTAAAAATGGAGACATGTTTCGCCCTCCATGTGGGGCATCATCAGTCATATCAAAGCACCTCAAAATTAAACCAGACGTCTGGTTGGAAATTATGAGCAATATTTGTAAGAAAGAATACATTAAAAAACACGTACAAAGTCCTATCCAAAACGAAATAACAACAGACTAGTTACACATAGTAAAATACGCTAGTGGTTTCTTAATATTAAAATGAGGTTATCATATGCACAGTATAAAAATGGAAGTAATCAAAGTCCGTATGATATTGAGTTCGATGGTAGTTCTGCGTAGTATATACAAATGTTGGCAAAATAAAACACAATTTATAATTACTGTACACTTATTTCTAATTGTTAAAAATGATGAGGTAAAACATTCCAATTTCACTATTTGTAATTTGGCTCCAACCAAAATAATTCGCCCTAGGATTCATGAGGTAGTCAAACTCCGTTGGTCACTCTCTATTTGAATGGAGTGCACAGTGCAAGTGAACAGCTTTTGTTGATTATAAAACGAGGCTGTGCTAAGACAGAGTTAAAACAACACCAGCTTCAAATGAAGATAGTTAAAACATCATTAGGTTCTTCCTAGTTGACTAAAAATTTGCGTATATTTTGTTGTTGAAGTGTGGGAAAGTCAGTTGTTGGTTGAATGGGCAACGGTCGAAAATGTTGTGCAGTGCAATCGGTGTTTGAGCTGTCCTACATGTGAGGGAAATCTGAAAATGGAGGATTTGTCTTAATTAGTTAAGTGAAATGACGGAAAAAGAAAAGAAACGGGAAATCATTGAGAAATGAAAAATGTGAAAGTTAAAAATTTACCTTGAAAGCTGTTGAGCTGTTGCCTAATTGTTAGGAGGTTTGTGGAGTACTGGCTGTCGCTAATGTCCTGCTCCTCGTGTTGTACGTGTGACGTCTTAGAGGAGGGGAGTGGATTTGAGAAGGCGGCGCTGTGGGTATGTGATTGGCGCTTGGGGAGGAGTTGTGTGTATTGGAGGGAGAATAGGGGCGTGATGAGTTGAGCGGCTTAGTGGGGGTGCTTGGAGAGCTTGTTTTGAGGATGTTAACAAGTCTTTTGTCTTTCAGATTTAAACTATTGAGCGAAAATATTAATTGTTAGTAAAGAGGGCTTCGGTTGTCTATTGGATCATTTAAATTCTTATTCTTATTATATTTTTGGTCCAAAAAAATGTATAAATTTTCGAACTCGGTCATGAGCCTGCCTTTATCTAGTCTTTTTAAAATTTGGAGATCCTGTTCGATTGTGGTAAAGCTATGTCCGGTGTCCGGTGGCACAGAACTTCGTTCTATCAGACAGTGTATGCCGGAACTCTTCAGTTTCCTCTAGCATGTCTCCATTTTTAACGATGTTTAACTAAAAATGTTAACATCCAGTAATGTATTGAATAGGTTGGAGTCCAATAAATTCTTTTATATTATTATTATTGAACGTACATATTGTCGTAAGTGTGCCCTTGAGTAATAATGGATGGTTAGAACTCTCTCTTGTTCTTCATACCATGACAAGTAGGTACGACACAAATCATAGTAATACACCCCCATCTTCCAGGCATATTCAGCACCTATGGTTTCAGTTTTGGCATTAGATTTGGGTTTGATTTCCTTCTCTTCTTCTCCCCCGGCTTTCTTTTCAGCTTTTTCATCTCCTCCGCTTTCTCCTTCCTCACCATCAACAGAACCTACTGAATCAGAATCATAAAGTTGACAAGGTTGAGCTCCTTTTCATCATCCTTTAGACCACTCTCTTCATCGTCACTCTTGGATTTGTCAGCCAAGAGAGCCTTGAACTTGATGTGATCCAAGGAACACAGATTATGTTCATAACACATTAGTGTATTGAATCTTTGTTTACACACCTGGCAATATGGATTCAAGAATTTCACCATATTCTCATGATCCTCAGAAGTCATGTGTGTTGATTTTGGGCTGCTTGTAATTGAGCTTACAAATGGCACAGAACTTCGTTCTATCAGACAGTGTATGCCGGAACTCTTCAGTTTCCTCTAGCATGCGTTGCTTTTGACATTGATTCATACGCATTCGCTGCAAGGTCTGATTATGTAATAATGATTGTTTCCTCATGGCATTTATGTGTTTAGGTGAACAGAGGTGCATTTTGTACTCCTGTACTGTGTCACATTGTATTAAGCAATGAGGACAGGACAGATCGTACGCAGGTTTCTTTTGTTGACCTTCAGTTGTAGAATGAGCATCAAAATCTTGATCTTTTGCATTGTTAGCCTCTGAAATGGTTTTCTCTTCATCTTTCTTCTTCTAGACTTTGTTTTCCAAGGTGTTCATATCACTCGCTACTTTATCTACCGGTACATCTAATTCTACGCTGTTGCTTTTGTCATAAATTTTTGAAATATCCTCTTTCAGATCTTTAACCCAGGAATCGATTCGGCCTTTTATCTCTTGAGACTGGGCCTCGATTTTCCCTGCGAGTTTTTCAGATTGTGTCCCGATCAAAGTAGTTAATTGCATAAGCATAATGCCTACCCGGTCTTTGGCTTCCTTCTCCGAGATGACTTCAAAATCGAAACTGTCCGGGTCTTCCTCGTTTTCTATCAGATCCTGGTGCAGCTTCTCTTGTAGTTCCGCCTTGCTCCCAGCCATCGGTAACACTTGGGATGCCAGTGCCTTTCGTAAAATCACTACGGTCATTTAATCAATCTTCATCGTTAACTTTCGGAAGTCCTGTCGCGGTCGCCAATTTATCGTTCTCTATATGCGATTTTTTATTCTACGAAATAAAAATATCACACGAGAACACGTTTATATATTTCTAAACAACTTTATTATCACTACGAAACTTATCCTAGTCTTGTCAAACTTTACTTTTTAAACAAAAACACCACAGTCGTAACCTTATTTCTTTCCTTTAAACATAAGAGTTTCATTTTTGGTCCGTATTGAACTGAGAATGGAAGATAGGAAAGACTAGAAAGGGTCCACCTTTTCAATACAAAAATGTTATAGTTTATTTATAACATGTATTTGTACTTGGGACTAGTTTCGACGCTGTGTTGGCGTCATCATCAGCCAAAAAATGGGAAAATAGGCCAGTGTGTAGGCATTCATATTACACAAGGTGTCGAAACACAGCGTCGAAACTAGTCCCAAGTACAAATACATGTTATAAATAAACTATAACATTTTTGTATTGAAAAGGTGGACCCTTTCTAGTCTTTCCTATCTTCCATTCTCAGTTCAATACGGACCAAAAATGAAACTCTTATGTTTAAATGAAGCAGCCAACCAGGCAAAGTCGGTAGCCTATCAATACTTGGGCTTAAAAATCAAAATTGGGAAAATAGGCAAGGATATAGTATTCATCAAACAATGCATTACACAGAATTTAACCCCTAATTTTTTGAAAAGCGTCACGAAACAACGTTTCGTCCCTCCCCATCAACAGAATGTTCAGGTTAGGACAAACAAACTTTGGTTAGAAAATGAACTAAAATTTCTCTATAAGAAAAAGTCGTTTTTAAATCATCGATTATATGAAACTCACTTAGAGGCAGCCACCTTACTCTCAAATGCTCAATGGAATCTTTTTCAAGACGAAGTCCAACTCAAGTTGTTCAATATTTTGTCCAAAAAACAGACAACACTAGAGAAAAAACTTGAAGCACTTAAAAATAAGGTAAAACACAGCAACTCCCCTCCAAAACCGAACAGCAAGCCTAACCTCGCTAATGACACTCTACAACAATTCCACCCACCAGTAATTAATCTTTCCACCACCAACTTAGATGAAGACGATATAAGAATTCTTTCGAAAGGTCCAAAGCACAACTGGCCTTGTTTCAACTTGGCCCTTACAGCCTCCAAACTTGTAGTTGAATCAGAAGTTGCTATCAGCAAAATGCCACATGAACTACAAGACGAACTCAGAATGGATGTAAAAAAACAATTAAACAAAAGTTTTTTCTCAAAAAATCGCACTGCGACCCCTATCACCAAAATCAACAAAGATTCCCTTACTGAAAGAAAGCAAATTCTCAATCTTAAAAAGAAAGTCAAAGACAACCACCTCATCATTACAAAGGCCGACAAAGGCAACACAACAGTCATTATGGATAAAACAGATTACATTCAAAAAACCAAAACTTTCTTAGATAATGACTCCTTTTCGATAGTTAAGAAAGACCCAACACAATCAATTCAAAGGCAACTGAAACAAATTCTAAAAAGCACATCTTTTCTCCTCACTGAGCAAGAAAAACAAAAGTTAATTACCATGAACCCAGGCCTACCAACAGCTAAAGCACTACCCAAAATCCACAAAACCGGTGTCCCTATTCGACCCATAATAAACTACAGACCAAGCCCCTTATATAAATTATCTCAGTTTATCCAACAATTTCTTAATAAACATTATAAATTCTCATCAAATAAATCTATCAGGAACACTATAGAATTAGTGAACAAACTAAACAATTTCAAGCTTCAACCATATCATTCAATGCACTCCTTTGATATAGTCAACATGTATCCCAGTATAAAAACCAACTCATTATTCCCGATCATCGAAAAGAACTTACTTGCTAACAATCAACTAAGTGAACTAGAAGTTCAAGACTTTATGACCATACTAAGATTACTAATTAACAATAACTACTTCACATTCGATAAGATCATTTACAAACAAGATGGTTTGGCTATGGGTTCACCAGCCTCAGGAATTTTAGCAGAGATCTACCTTGATTTCCTAGAGCACACCGCCATCGACAATAACATCAAATTTGCTAATATCCAATTCTGGGCGAGGTACGTAGATGACACATTTATAATCCTAGACGAACGCTCCATAGACGCACCATCCACCCTCAAAAACCTTAATAACATTGATCATGACATTAAATTTACCTTAGAATCAGAGACAAACAACTCCATCAACTTCCTAGACCTAACAATCAATAGGCACCCCTCTTCGTTCACATATAGTATCTATAGAAAGCCCACTCAAACGGCCACTACTATAAGAAATGACTCACTACACCCCCAAACACACAAAGCGGCTACATATAATAGCTTAGTAGACCGAGCATTCAAAATTCCGATGTCAAGAAAAAACTTAAATAAAGAATTGAACACCATCCGCTCTATAGCAAAATTCAATGGATATAATGAATCCTTTATTGAAAGAATAATCAATAAATTCAGACACCGCCCAAAAACCACCCTAATAAAAGACAATACTAGCACTGCCACGTTTTCCACATTTACCTTCAATAAAGAAATTTACAACGTCACTAACGTCCTTAAAAAACACAACGTTAAAATAGCCTTTCGTACTAACAATAGAAGCACAGAGATTCTACACAACTCTTCATCAATAAATAAAAGTAGTCCTTTTTCTAAATCAGGTGTATATAGGTTTTCTTGCCAAGACTGCAAAAGTTCTTACCTAGGGCAAACAGGACGCAGCTTTAAAATCAGATATGCAGAACATGTCAATGCCATAAAACACAACCGTTTTTCCGCGGTCGGCCTACATATAAAAGAATTTAAGCACAACTTTACTGAAATAAATCAAGATCTTGAGGTACTAGATATTCTAAACAAAGGTTCTCTCCTAGACGTCACTGAAAACCTCTATATTCATTTAGACCAATATTTCAATCCCAACCTAAACTTAAATGATATCTCAGAGAAACCAAAGATCCTATTCGACTTTCTCATTGAATTTTTCAAAAACATGAATATCCCGAAAAACAGATCGGTCTTTCAGATTATGCATAATACTTTGTCACGCCACACACTTTCACCACATCACCCTCCATACTTCCCTTCCTTCCACTCCTCCTCCCCTACCACTCCTCCCCTCCCCCCTCCTAATCCAACAATGGCCGCTACCCAGACCTAAACTATACAACACGCTCTGTTTCTTCTTCATCTCGCGACATAGCTTTTCCGCTTCATGTCCCGCAATAAACACCACAGAAACCTGCCCCCCCCTCCTACACGTAACGCTGCAACAATACACCACAAATACTGGCACAGTCAACCTCCGAACTCTCAAAAACGTATTCCTGAATACCAATTTTATATTCTTGTCGAGCTGAATACCGGACCTGTGAAGATTACAAGATTATTTTGTGCATCTACAGAATGGTGTGTTAATGAAGCTATGTAATATAGAGAGAGACTTTCATAGGTGATTAAATGAAGAAGTTATATCATGTTCAAGATCATGCTTTCACATCTCTACACAGTATTTAAAATACAACTCTTCTCAGAAGAACTCTTAAGGTTTCACCTTACTCTTTCCTGCCTGCTGGCTCTTTAGAAATGTATGCGCGTGCGTTTTTGTATTCAGGTATCATTCAAGGCAAATATTTTCGCACTGCAAGTTGTGTGGTTAAGCTCATTTTTAATATGCATAACGATGCATTTGTTTCTACATTCGGCCCTGTTTTCATCTCCTCGTAAGATGTGTATTGTTTAATGTAACACCTTGTGTAAAAATTGGGTTAAATGAAGGAGTTATATCATGTTCATAATCATGCTTTCACGTCTCTGCACAATATTTAAAATGAAATTTACCGTTTGTCTTTATAGCTATTGTTGAAAGTGAAGGATTATTTCCTGTTGTATATGTTTATCAGGAACTCAAGTGAGACTTCATTAGCTAGTCGGAACATAGAAAAAACGATGAACTCTTCTCAGAAGAACTCTTAAGGTTTCACTTTACTTTTTCCTGCCTGCTGGCTCTTCGGAATTGTATGCGCGTGTGTTTTGTATTCAGGAATCATTCAAGACGAATATTTTCACACTGCAGGATGTGTGGTTTAGACTATTTTTAATATGTATAACTTTCCCTGTTTTTATCTCCTTGTAAGATGTGTATTGTTTAATTTCCTATTGTGTATGTTTATCAGGAACTCAAACGAGACTTCATTAGTTAGTCGGAACATTGAAAGTATGATGAACTCTTCTCAGAAGAACTCTTAAGGTTTCACCTTACTTTTTCCTGCCTGCTGGCTCTTTAGAAGTGTGTGCGCGTGCGTCTTTCATTCAAGAATCTTTCAAATTCAAATATTTTCGCACTGCAAGTTGTGTGGTTAAGCTTATTTTTAATATGTACAACTTTTGCTCTCTCAACGATGCATGTGTTTCTACATTCGTCCCTGTTTTTATCTCCTCGTGAGATGTATTATTTAATGTAACACCTCGTGTAAAAAATGGGTTAAATGAAAGGAGTTACATCACGTTCAAGATCATGCTTTCACGTCTTTGAAAAATGAAATTTACCGTTGGTCTTTATAGCTATTGTTGAGAGTGAAGGAGAATTTCCTGTTGTGTATATTTATCAGGAACTCAAGGGAGACTTCATTATTTAATCGGAACATAGAAAAAATGATGAACTCTTAAGGTTTCACTTTACTTTGTCCTGCCTGCTGGCTCTTCAGAAATGTGTGCGCGTGTGTTTTATACTCAGGAATCATTCAAGAAGAATATTTTCGCACTGCAAGATGTGTGGTTAAGGTTATTTTTTAACATGTATAACTTTTGCTTTCTCAACGATTCATTTGTTTCTATATTCATCCATGTTTTTATCTCCTTGCAAGATTTGTATTGTTTAATGTAACACCTTGTGTAATATGAATGCCTACACACTGGCCTATTTTCCCATTTTTTGGCTGATGATGACGCCAACACAGCGTCGAAACTAGTCCCAAGTACAAATACATGTTATAAATAAACTATAACATTTTTGTATTGAAAAGGTGGACCCTTTCTAGTCTTTCCTATCTTCCTTATTTCTTTCCTGCCAGAAGAAAAAAACAATCCTCTCGAGAGAAAACAATCGCTCTCTAAAACAATCTACATAGAATATATACATGTTTCACATCAGAGACCTAATTGTGCTGTTTCTTGACGCCATATTGGAAGTCTGTGTGTCTGTACGTCCGTTGCTATGTTAACCAGGATAAGCATATGTACGTTATACGTCCATGGACACGAAACATAAATATATTAACATAATATATTTGGCTCATCGTAAAACTTCAAAATATGATTATTGAAGGTTTTATCATAATTAGGATATCTGTCCTATGACATATTGGCCTATAACTATCCAGAAGTTTTGGATCTTTACCTGGCATGGGATATGGTATCACAATTCCCTCACGCCACTCAGATGGAAACACTCCCTCACTCCATATTCTGTTAAATAGGGTGAGGATATCCTTGAGACATTGGTCACTCAAATGTTTAATAATTTTATTGAGGATTTTGTCCGGTCCAGGAGCCGTGTCTCTGCACAGCGCGAAGTGCACTCTGCAATTCACATTCCGTAAAAGGCACGCTGTAGGAATGTGAAACACTAGAGGTGAAGGAGAGATGGTGTGCCTCTGCCTCGCTCTTAATTGGTAGAAATGCAGGGTCTATCTCCCAGAGCTGAACGTATCTGCGAAATGTGACACGATGTCGTCTGCAATGACTGAAGGAATCATAACTATATCTCCATTAATGGAGATTCCAGAAACTGAGGTCAAGTTGTGAACTCCAACAATACGGCAGAGTTTTGTCCACACTTGTGATGACGGAGTGTGTGCCGTCATGGAAGACACATATTTTTCCCAAGTAGTTTTCTTACTTTCTCAAATAAAAAAACAGGCCTTTGCGCGCAGACGCTTAAATGTGATATGATTGCCCATCGTAGGATTCCGATGATAATGCTTAAAAGCCCATCGGTAATCACGTATGGCTGCTGCAATTTCGTCGATCCACCACGGGACCTTTTTCCAGCGAGGAATAATGGACTAGGAAGGAATTGTTTCCTCTTCAGCAACTAGAATTCCAGTAGTAATGGAAGAAACATGGTCATCAACAGACTGCAGCATATCATCATCGGCCATCACTGCACATTTGGAAAATTCTGGCCAATTCGCTCACTGAAGTAACCAGCACTTGGATACTTAAGACTGTCTGTGATTCAAGAGAGATAGAATAATTGGGAAGTCATCACTTTCATAGAGGTCATCGTGTACTTGCCACTGAAGCAGGGGAACTTACGCACAGCTGCACAAAGTGACATCCAGGTGTGAGAATGTGCCATGTGCACTGCTGAAATGTGTCAGTTCCCCTGTATTTAGCACGCAAAAATTGAACAATCGCTCAAGCATCCTCCCCCTAGCACAGGAAGACGGAGAACCCCAGAGTGTGTTACGGGCGTTCACATCTCCCAGCATGAGGAAAGGGGGAGGTAACTGAGCGTTCAAGTCTTGTAGTGCATGTATTTCAAGATCAAAGTTCGGTGGAAAGTATATGTTGCACACCGTTGTCATTACTGGCAACGGAGCGTGAACTGCAACTGTATCTAGCTGAGTACGAAGCTGAACTTTGTCACTGAAGATGTTGGAGCAAACTAGAGTACAAACGCCCCCACTCGCTGCGCTATCCACAGCTACTCTGTCTTTGTAATACAGACAATATCCTTTCATAGTCGTATCATGTACAGGTCTCAAACGAGATTCCTATAGACAGACTATGGAGGCCGCAGAAATGGTTATCAATTGACGCAATTCAGCTAGGTGACAGTGATAACTATTGCAGTTGGTAGCATTATGAAATTAGGACATTTGCGTGCCCTTCTTTCGGTCAACTATCTGCCAATTTCCGCCATCTTTGTCGGTGTCCTTTTTGTCATTGTAACCATCTACAATAATGATGGCTTCAGTCTCCATTGTGTCCTCAGCAGAGGGTGACTTGGAGACTGAGTCCTCTGATTTTGAATGGAGGGCCATCTTCTTGGGAGAACTGAGTTCCCCAGAAAGGGATCGAACATGAGACCGTCGGGGACGTTTCCTTATTCTTTGAAGGAGAACCAGCAGATGGTTTGCTGGTCTTCTTCGGGGATGCTGTGATCCCCGATGGGGTTGAAGAAGACTTTTCTCCAACTTCTTAGGGGAGCACTGGTGCTTCCCTTTCTCCCACTGTCACCAGCCCTGAAGATGGTTTTCCATGGCTTCCCATTTTCACACCAGGCAAATGCTGGGGCTGTACCTTAATTAAAGTCACGGCCACTGCTTTCCAACTCCTAGGCCTTTCCTATCCCATCGTCGCCATAAGACCTATCTGTGTCGGTGCGACGTAAAGCCAATAGCAGAAAAAAAAATTCTTCTCTTCCTTGACATATGTTTTGGTAGGAAGGCTGGAAGAAGATTTTCCAGTCGTATTTGGGGAAGTCATTCCTCCCCACACTTGTAGGGGAGGATTTCCCAGCAGAAGATGCCTGGGAAGTGCCCTTTCCAGATGTTTTCGGCAATAACATGCTTATTACACGTTATGAGTCTCATTATGATAGCCGTATTGGAGTACAAAATGTAAAAGTTTCAAACAAATTTATTTAAAAACCACCATTCAACTACTTTAAAATCTCTAAGTCTAAGATACAAATACTACATACAGGTTAAAATGGGACATGTTTTGCTTAGGCTTTGTAAGCATCTTTAGCCATACTTAATATAAAGCTAAGTCAGGGCCCTGAACTGGGTTTGTCATTAAAGTATAATAGTACAATAGTACAATAGTACGTAAAGCCAATAGCAGAAAAAAAAATTCTTCTCTTCCTTGACATATGTTTTGGTAGGAAGGCTGGAAGAAGATTTTCCAGTCGTATTTGGGGAAGTCATTCCTCCCCACACTTGCTTTCTCTAGGTCTACTAAACATAAACACAACTGCCTATTCTTCTTGTAGCATTTTTCAATTACCTGGCGCATACTGAAAATCTGATCCTGACAGCCTCTCTGTGGTCTGAAACCACGCTGGTTTTCATCCAACTTCCTCTCAACCACTGATCCCACCCTCCCTTTCAAGATGCCAGTGAATACATTGCCTGGTATACTAATCAATGAGATACCTCGATAGTTGTTGCAATCCTTCCTGTTCCCTTGCTTACACACATTCACATAAACAAATAAAATCTAGTTTGTGGAAAAAGCAATACTTAAATGCAAATAAAATTCAATAATGAACTTGTCATAGTATTATTTGTACATGGAATGAATACTAGTGTTCATCTAAAAAAGTACACGTTAGTTATTTGTAGAACGAGACAGTCATAATGATCTGACATACATTTGGATTGTACAGATTGTTTGATATTAATGAAGCGTGGATTAATTAAAAATGTCGAAAAATAAATCTTCGAGCGTTGTTGACTGAGAATCAGGTACATAAAATACAGTAGAGTTGTTGACTCCAAGTGCTTATGTAATAAGGTCAAAAGGCACTTGAAGCATCAGTATAGAAGTGTTGTGTCTCCTCTAGAATAATCTTTGTAATAGATTGTAGTCGCGAGCTGTCTAGCATAGATTCAACAAATAGGGTGTTCAATAAAGCCTTAGATGTGGGAGAAAAAATGAATTTTGCTGCTTTTACCTTTACTGACCCGGCTATATATCGTATAACCAGTCCGCTAAAGAAATATGACGTCAAAATCGAGTATAAAACTCGTAACATGAATCGTAATATATTTTTTAACTCCAATAACGTAAATTCAATACACAATAAATTTTCGAATTCACATAAACAAGCATCTTTTCACAGTCTGATTTATAGAGCACTTAGAATCCCATCCGCTTAAGATGGAATGACGTGGGGTATGTATGTATGTATGTATGTATGTATGTATGTATGTATGTATGTATGCATGTATGTACCCTGTCATATGCTTTCTCTAGGTCTACTAAACATAAACACAACTGCCTATTCTTCTTGTAGCATTTTTCAATTACCTGGCGCATACTGAAAATCTGATCCTGACAGCCTCTCTGTGGTCTGAAACCACGCTGGTTTTCATCCAACTTCCTCTCAACCACTGATCCCACCCTCCCTTTCAAGATGCCAGTGAACACATTGCCTGGTATACTAATCAATGAGATACCTCGATAGTTGTTGCAATCCTTCCTGTTCCCTTGCTTACAGATACGTGCAATTACTGCTTTTGTCCAATCTGAAGGTATCTTACCAACACTCCATGCTAATTTTACTACTCTATGAAGCCATTTCATCCCTGCCTTCCCACTATACTTCACCATTTCAGGTCCAATTTCATCTATTCCTGCTGCCTTATGACAATGGAGTTTATTTACCATCCTTTCCACTTCCTCAAGCCTAATTTCACCAACATAATTTTCCTCCTCCCCATGAGCATGGCTGTTCACAACACCACCAGGATGATTTCCTTTTACATTGAGAAGATGTTCAAAATATTCCCTCCACCTCTCCAGTGATTCCCTGGGATCTATTATGAGTTCATCTGAATTACTCAAAACACTGTTCATTTCCTTTTTCCCTCCCTTCCTAAGATTCTTTATTACTGTCCAGAAAGGTTTCCCTGCTACTTGACCTAGTCTTTCCAGGTTGTTACCAAAATCTTCCCATGACTTCTTTTTGGATTCAACAACTATTTGTTTCACTCTGTTTCTTTCATCTACATACAAATCCCTGTCTGCCTCAGTCCTTGTTTTCAAGAATCACCATGTTGGCTTCACCGTTAAACAACCTTCGGCTGATGGCCGGAAGCGCTATCTGTCAAGGAGTATATAAGTCATATATCACATCCGGGGAAAATATCGACAAAGATGTCGAGGGCAGTCAAAGAGTATGATAATTACCAGAAGTGCACCACCAAGGCAAGCTTGATGCGGCACATGGTGTGCGACTCCACTAATACGAATGCGTTAAGGCATTAATTTTTTTAAATGTGCTCAAGTTACAACCAGTGAGCTGTGCTGTGTTATAGTGTTGGAGTACAACTTTCAATTGCACGCCGGTTCATTTGGCAACTAAGGTGAGTGTGATGAGGTAATTACGTTACTTCTGCTTTACCCTGTTCAAAAGGTGACCTGGAGTATAAACATGCTCATCTGCCCAAAGACATTAGCTCTCTTAGGGAGTCAGATTATTTACCACCATCCAACACACAGCGTTGAGCTGCTGGCTGGATGGTCAAGTCCATTACTGTAGCAGGATGTCCTGGTCAGACACATTACACTTCAACATACATCCTGGCCAATCCAGGCTTAAAAATCATGTCATGAACTTACAGCCAGGGGTGCCCAAATTCTCATAATTTTAAGACAATTATGAATGCATACTGTACCTTATATCCTTTCAAATTTCAGAAAGGTTCATTGTTCTCA
The DNA here is from genome assembly GCF_040414725.1 of Anabrus simplex. Taxonomy (NCBI): domain Eukaryota; kingdom Metazoa; phylum Arthropoda; class Insecta; order Orthoptera; family Tettigoniidae; genus Anabrus; species Anabrus simplex. The sequence goes on from NC_090265.1 coordinate 318,707,141, forward strand.
GCCTTATGAGCAATGGCAGGAAAGAAATTTTGGACCAAATAGCAATACATGGAGTGAAATAACCAAGATACAGTAACTTGGAAAGTAGACAACATAAGAAAAATGGGATACAGTAGATTCCTATTTCAGTCAAAAGAGGTGCAGTTCTACCTATTCACAATCAAGCACAGAAATAGGATTTTCAGGAGAAACAAAATTTTAGGGTTTGTTCTGGTGCTGGTCATGTTGTTTATAGGCATTTGTAGATTTTGCTTAAAAAACGTTCAAGAGAGTTAAATGTTACAGCATATCACTGGCAAAATAGTTAATGATCTTGGCATTGTTGGCGATTATTGCTGCTCTTCATGTTCAAATATTGCACTGTTCACGTACGGTCAAGAAAACGGAAATAATAATTAATCTCTGATTCCTGTATTCTGATATTTGTAGTTCTGCATAGTTCAAGCCTCCAGTCTGCTTTGTACCATAAATCTTTCAGTATTTAAGACAGGAAAAAACAGGAGAAATAAGTGTTATTTATTTTTAAAAGTTATTACCTTCGTACAGTAATATGTGGAACGGGCTGAGAAGTGCTATACGATATATCATGTCTATTGCCTCCACAAAAGTAAAAGCTGTGGAAGTTACAACTCCATATAATAGCCTGTTTTTATAAGTATTCTACCAACACAACTACACACAAAAAGTGAATATTATTTCCTATTAACCAACCCTAAGTCGAAACAAAGAAAACCTAACTTATGTAACCTAGAGCATGTAATTATAATGATCACCTACCTTCCAACCTAGCTGCTCTATTTGTCCTGCATCATTTCCAAAGCCAGAGCTGTGAATACCTTCCACTATCTCTACACTACAGCTTTCTGGAACACCCACATGTGTATCATACACCACCCATCACTAATTCTACACGAACTTATTGTACATAAATCTACAGCTGGTGACTTCTACTATGTCAGCTCACCTGCTCTCCTCTTGACCTTGACCTGTTATATCATAATTTCTTCTTCTCACTGGCTGACTTATTTCCCAGTGTGTGTATACAAGCTGATCCCTCCCCTGTTATTAATGTTATGCTACCACTGGAGAGAGATATTAACCGCTCATCTGCAGGCTGAGCAAGATAGGATATTGTATTTCTTCAGTCCTCAGCCCGAATGCTGGTTGGATCCTCAACAGCTCCTCCATTTGCTGTCATAGAGCACCTAGGCATCACTGAAGGGATGTACTAGGGAAATAAGGAGTGAGGTAGTTTCCCGTTGCTTTTTTCAGTGAGCCAGAAATTGCTATTACATATCAGTCTCTCAAGCCTACTAAAATGCATGCACCAGCTGACCCTATCAGCAACATTTTCACACCATTCATATCAGGGACTGGCTGCATAAGGAATGGCATTTCTAGCATTGCTCATACCTCAGTTGCTTTCATATTGTCAAAACCAAGGATAAGACTGAGAAAGATCAATGAAAGTAACAAAATTTCTCTAGCTTATACCAGAAGTCATAGCACACTTTAAGCACTAGGTTTCACCAGCAAAGGTGCGAAGTTATTACTACTACTGTACTAAGTTGTTTTAATTCCTAACCTGAAAGGGGGGGGGGGTAACTTGGCCAAGGTTGTATTACGTCAGACAGAATGTTCCATTCTTTTCCATCGTTAATTTCTTCCAGATGGATTAATGATATGAAGAAATAAACCACATCACCGTATAGCCTAATTTTTTATAGTCATAATTCCCAAGTTTCATGGAGATCCGTTAAAATGTACGAAAGATATTAGCAATTATAATTCCCAGGGGATACTGAATAAATAGACAGGCATTTTGCTTGTCAAGCCAGTCTACCTTGTGCCACAGTCGAGGCCGGTCGGTCGGCTGTTGGTCATGCTGTTGCCGTGATGTTAGTCACCAGTTTGACTCTCCGATGGAAGTTTAAGTTCGCGTACTATTGAACTCTGATTCTACAACGCATCTACAAGACTTAGAAGTATTACAGTATCGTTTACGTGTGGTAATAGAAATTGCATATGAGTTGAAACGTGAACAGTTAAGGTGTTTAACTATTTAAAGGAACAATGTGATTCGAACTAGTACGATACTACGTTACCAAGTACTCAAACGTAATTTGATGTTTAAATTACAAGAGATGATAGAATTTGAATGACAGTGTTTAAACTTCACAAAGTGATTTAACATTAAATACTAAAAGTGATAAAACCTTGTTGTTAGTGGAACTTCAAAACTGTACATAATTTTGTATTTAACCCTAACAAGTGATAAACCTGTGCTAATAGCGAGACGTAATTCAGTACTTCAAACTGTACAGGTGATTGAATTTTGTGACAGTGTTACTCTACCAAGGTGTTAGAACATTTCGTCAAATTATACGTTTATGTTACATGCTACTGACACAAGTAGTTGAATTTAACAGTGCTATCGAACTTAAGATTTATTTTCCAAGTGACCATATTCACGATAGAACATAGCCTTAGAACTGTGGTTAAATAAACTGGTACAGTTAACATTTCTTGTGTTGAACCCAGGACGGTTCTTGAAAGGACAGTGTTTTCTTTATTTAATTGTGAACGGGACTAAATTCATCCCAGAACAAATTCTTTGGTTTCATTTATTTCTAGAATTAATTCGAACTTGAACTGTGTAAAGTTTGGAAGTGGAATATTTTATTTTTTACGTCACTATTCAGCCGAAGTTCTCATATTTAACTTTGATAAAGTGACGTATTTATTTTCCGTGGTTGATACCTCACGGATGTAATTTTGAGTTAAATTCAAGCCATCAGCAATAACGGTGTTCATTAGTTAATCCCACTGTGAAGTCAATTGAGTGCAGACCGCTACTAACTATTATCTCATTTGTGCAGACCAGTTACTTAGGATCTATTTCATGCCCAGTGCCACGTTACAACCAAGACTACGGTTGCTCCTAGACCATCCAAACCTCCGAGATATTCGAGACCTTCCAGATATTCAAGACCGGCTCGGAAGATGGTGGCACCATAAGCAGACATTGTGACCCGCAATGTATCAGGGCCAATTCCGCCCCCAAGGAGAAGTACTCATTATAACTGCTGTGCTGAGGTGATGTTGAAATCTGACTTTATTTTATGAATAAACTTTTTTTTAAACAATTAGTGTTCCATTATACTTATCTGACTTCCCTCTCCTCTGTAACAATTCAGATAGTGACCGGTCACCCCTGGGCCGAGTTTTATGTTCAGCTAGCCATCAAAACAAACTTTTACGGTTGCAGTATTCAGATTTGTTATGCAAGCCATTTCCACTGTGGAGCTTTATGTATGACAGTGATTAATTCCCCATTATTTACTTCAGCATGCTTGTCTTACAAGTTCATTATTGCTATCAAGTACCGTGGTGACATCAATTGTTCCAAAGAATGAAGTTGTCAAAATTCCAAGGAAAAGGAACATCGTAAACTCCTTTTTCTCCTGAAACTCCTATTTCTATGTTTGATTCTGATTGGGCAGAACTACCCTCTTGTGCCTGGAATAGGAATTAATTGTATCCAATTCATCCTATGTTGTCTACTATCGAAGTTATTGTATCCTGGTTCTTTCACTCCATGTATTGTTATTTGGTCCAAAATGTTAGGGTCTGTTCTGGTGCTGGTCATGTTGTTTATGTATAAGCATTTTTGATTGTTGTTAGTTGTTGTTTGAGTGTTGTTTATGTATAAGCATTTTTGATTGTTTTTCGTGCTATTGCACTAGTTTATTAATTCTCAAAATTACTTTCTATTGTTGTAAGCATTCTAATTTGTTCTTAGATTCTGAAATATCCAAATTGAGAAAGAAAGTATTTGTATGGTATAATAAAAGATTTCTTTGGATTTTATCATTCCATGTTAATCAAAAGACATTATTTGGGACAATTTATGTAGCAGTATTCCTTACCTCGTGGAGTGATTCAAATCAGTCTTGTTTGATCATATTCACTTTTCTATTCCTGATCACATTATCCTCTCCTGAGCCCTCAGCTTCCTGTTATGCTTAGTGTTCTTACCTCTTTTTGTATAGGACTTATAATCATGCGACGTTGCAAACCATAATCAAACAACTACCCCTTTGCATAACCTACCAAATACTAACAGAGCTACTCAATGTAAAATTTAAATAAATATCACCAATCTCGATTACTAGCAACAAACACTAAACAGCAATACTGTATATATATATAATTGGATGCTGGTATATTTGAGATTAATAGACTCAAAAACTACTGGACCGATTCCGCTGAAAATTTCATAATTTGTTCTTATTACTTCTGAGAGGGATTATGAAGTGATTCAAAAGAAATCAAATAGGTACTTTTGTTATTATGAGTAATTTTATGTAATTTTATTAAATTGCAAAGCCGCACCAAGATTGGATCAACTTGATGGACGGACTGTCACTAGGCGACAGCAGCTTATGCTATACTATGATAGTCCGGTAATAAATGCTGTATGTAGGAGGATGGGAACACACCACCATGTTTTATAAAGTACCTTTTTTTTTTGATAGGAGGTTCATTCTTATGCCTGTTATTTGGAAATAGCAATTCAACATGCCGTGATCAAGTTGTACTGTACTTTCATGTCATAGGACCAACTTTGATAGGTCTGCCCAGTTTGAAGAATGTAGCTGTGTATTAGACGCATAAAATATTTAGGGAACTATGAAAAATATTGAATATCAACAATGGAAAGACATGAGTTATCATCCACTCCTAACAAAGAGCAACTGGGGGTTCTCAACAAGCAAAGGTGAGTCTATGTAATCTATATATATGTCATTATAAGTGGATGTGTATGTATTACATCTTAGAAACCACTGGAGCAATTTCAACGAAACTTGGTACACTTGTATATATATATATCTGCCTGCTGTCATTTCTTGATGGATACAGTACTTTTGCATCCATCTCTTGGCACAGGCCAGAGTAAAGTGTAGCTTCCACCGAAGTCCCAGTCAACATCCATGGCTGTGACAATATGGAAGCTGCTGGGGTATGAGTAGTGCTGAGTAATGACATTCAGAGCACGACTAGTGCGTCTGAGTGTTACGAAAGGTGCTGCTCATAGGGTCAATCATGCTGCAATAGTACTTTCTGACCCAGTGAGGAAAGCAATGGCAAACTACCTCACTCCTCATCTTGCCTAGTACACCTCATTTTGGTGCTGTCATTGGTTTTTGGGGTTTCCTTATAACCGCATAACCTTTAGTGGTGCTATTTGAGGATCCAACCAGCCTCTGGGCTGATGACCTAACAGACACACACACATATATATATATATATATATATATATATATATATATATATATATATATATATATATCAGGTGGCTGGCCCAGAGATGCAAGTACAAAGGGAAGATGTGAGACAGGCCATCAAAAGTATGGGAATGGGCAAAGGCAGAGGACCATCAGATATGAGCACTGAGATTGTGAAGGCCTTAGGAGAAGAAGAGTGGGATTAGGTATTGGGCTTGTTTTGCAAACTGTCTGGGATGAGGTGAATATCCCAGATTGAAGAAAGAGCTGCATCATACCAATACAATTGTAAAGGTGAAGTCAAAAGCTAAACCACTGTTCTCTTCCTGGGAAGTAAATGAGGAAATTAGAAGGAAGAGGGGATGAAAGAAAGATTCAGGGAGAGAATTGTTTAAGGACTAAATGAACAAGGAGGGAGAATCACCAGTACTGGATTTATAAATGAGCCCAGGGCACCAAACTTCAGGTGAGCAAAATTTGCTATGAGGTAATGATTTATTAACGTTGCTCTATAAAGGAAGAATAAAGGAATATTTTAATTGTATCATACATTGAACTAATTTAATCAAATTAATTTTATATTTTTGCCTAAAATTATACAGTTGTTAGTAACTAATATTTATTTTATGAATAATGTTTTCAAATGATCAGTGTAGAAGTTAGGGCAAGTGCTAGGTGAAGACCGATAAGAGAGACAATTATGTATGATATGTATCTTGTGCCTGTAAATTGGAATAGTTAATAAAATTAATAAGAAAGACAGAACTGACATACACACATCTTCCTACCCAGAAGAGTGAGAAACTTTTAAATTTAAATTAAATAGGGTTTATCAAATACATAATACAAATAATATATTGAAGGGCCAAGTGCAGAAGATGCCTTTGTCACCTTTCTTAGTTTCATGGGAATTAGGATTTATTTGAAATGTTATTTAAATTAACATTGTTCTCCTGAGCAAGTCCGTCCGTCCGTCCTGATCTGCATTTAGGGCAGTTGCCCAGGTGGCAGATTCCCTATCTGTTGTTTTCCTAGCCTTTTCTTAAATATTTTCAAAGAAATTGGAAATTTACTGAACATCTCCCTTGGTAAGTTATTCCAATCCCTACAGCTCGGAACATACCACTTAGTCGAGCAGCTCGTCTTCTCCCATTTCTTCACATCCCAAACTTTGCAACATTTTTGTAATGCTACTCTTTTGTCGGAAATCAAATGCCGGGGCTGTACCTTAATTAAGGCCATGGCCGCTTCCTTCCAATTCCTAGGCCTTTCCTATCCCATCGTCGCCATAAGACCTATCTGTGTCGGTGCGACGTAAAGCAAATAGCAAAAAAAAAAAAAAAAAAAAAAAAAAAAAGTCATCCTCCCCAGTTGTATCCCCTGACCCAATGTTTCACACTCCAAGACACTGCCTCAAGGCGGTAGAGGTGGGATCCTTTGCTGAGTCCGAGGGAACAGCAACCCTGGAGGGTAAACAGATGAAGTAAGTAAGTAATAGTAAGAGGCACCAACACTCAAAAGTGCCACAACCTACCTATTGACTCTAAGTTCCAGTTAACAGTATGTTATGCGAATTAATCATCAAAATCATAGACTATGAAGTAAAAAATGCACTAAAGAAACAGTGCATAGTATCATTCAATGGAAAGAGAGTCCAAGTTTTGGGATTAGCACTTGCATACGTATAGAGAAAATAAGGAAGAAAGTATGACAGTTAAGGTAGTTGACATTAATTGAAGATAGGTTAATAACTGAGGACAATTGGATAGGATGAATATGTAAATATCACATAGATGTATTGGAAAATGAAATGTTCCTCATTAAATTCTATGAGTTAAGGATTTATGAAAGCGTTATACAGAGGAGAAATTTAGGTGCAAGTATTCTTAGGTATTCAGATAAGAAGATGACTTGTGATGTAATTACTAAAGCCTAAAGAAGAAAGACAGAAGTAAGAAATTAAAGCAGAAAATAGATGTAGAAGAGAAATATGGAAAAAATTATAGTAAATGCCAGAAAATGCCTTACAATGTGAAATAATGGGTTACACTCCATGGTACTGTTGAAATATTAACAGCCACGCTTAGTACTATTTGAAGACAATTGTAACCTCCAATAGTATTCCACAAATATTCTGTAGAATAGCAGCTTGACATATCTCTTACTTTCTACCCAATGGACAACCACAAGATTACAGGTATGATGACAAAAATTGCATTACATTACTTCCCTGCTGGCAAGCAGCCAGAGACATTGCCATGGTAACCAGTAGATTCATTGTCGGTCTACGAGGGTGTCTGTCACTTGGCGCAGAGTATGAAACCTGCAGATAATAGTAATTTTCTCTGTCATTTGAAGAGTAAGTGAAATTATGTAGATAACAAAATGTATTTAAAATGAAGGGACGTTTCACATATAGTGTACAGATTTTAGAGAAAATCAATAGTATATGCAAAAATATCAAATAACCCATTTGATTTTCCCGACAAATCCCCAGTCTATTAAGTGATTTTAAAATCACATGCATATCAAAACATGCTCCTGGTAGAGCAGACACTAAATATGAAGTTTGGTTGAGATCTATCCAGCTGTTTCAGTATGATGGTGGAAGAGACAGACACAACAGCAAAAAACTACTGATATGGTCTTTTGAGTTGACCTAAAATGGATAAACATCTGAAAAATTGGCAAAAAAAACACAATTACAGACAGCGGACCCCCTACAACTTTATTTATATAGATTAATACAAATTTGAAATAAGTGTATTAAAGCATTTTACATGTACAAAAATATCACCCCTGAAGGTGAAAGTAACTAGAATCTATTCTTTTAATTACCTTCTTGATTAAATTCTTTATTTTAAATAGAATAATTGTGAGATGGGCAAGTTGTGTGTCAAATTCATCAATTTATTCAATATCATCCTTATTACCTTGATCATTACCATTGTCGTCACCTCCCTTGGCCTGTATGGTTTCATAGGAAATTGTCTTTTTACTCTCTGGTATATACTGCAAGAGGTGCAGGATATTATCAACTTCCTTTGAATTTAATGCAATATAGCTTGAATAAAAGAAAGATAAGGTATTGCAATCCCTCTGTAGAATCTTTTTACTTTCATTCTCAATTGGTTACACACTGAAATGTTATATGATCAGTCATGATGTATCCGTCAGATACAGGTATGATGTTGCCTGAAAGTACTCAATTTTTTTTAAGAATTCAATTTATTAGGATATGGCATTTATTCATTTTCAGAGAGTTTATTAAGCCCCTTTCTAAATAATTAATATATCATAGATATACACAAAATGTAAACACCAAAGATTAATATATAGGCTACACAACTTAGAAAATACCAGTTCACATTCATGAACACAATGAGTGTTATAGTTGAAGTGTCCATCTTTATGATATATACCGTACACATTTTACAAGGAATATACCAACCATTTTCAGTAAACAATCAGTTTACATGAACATGCACACACATACACAGTGACAACCTACAACACAACAGACTTGATAATACATACAAATACACATATTAGAAGTGAATACGATGAGTGATATTGATCTCTTTACATTTCTTCTTGTCATGTCCACTAGCCATCACTCACTTCCCAAAAGATGTACAGATTATTTCAGCATGTTCCAGACATAAATACTTCTGATATTTTACACATTTGTACTTCATCAACCTTGTCCATTTCAACTCATTCTGGCATGTAGACCATCACTTCCCTTTTGCCACTTCTGCTTTCTTGTTTCCTTCCATTAAATTTTCTTCTGCTGGATTACATGACCCCTGCATAGTTTCTCCCCTTCTCTGAAGATATTTGCTTACCAGCTCAGCAGATAACCTCTTCAGGAAGAGTACACAAGTTTTTATTTCATTCTAGATTACCTGAGAATTTATTCTACAGATATTGAGTATTGCATATAAAACTACACTACATTGTAAGTGGCAGACATTTTATCCACAACATTGACTCCTGATATTTCTCCATGGTAAAATGTCACAATTTCTGGTTTTTCCTGTGGGGCCTGTCATCACATCTGTGGTATCATCATAATGCAAAGTCCGACTCGTTGGCTGAATGGTCAGCTTACTGGCCTTCGGTTCAGAGGGTCACGGGTTCGATTCCTGGCCGGGTCGGGGATTTTAACGTTAGTTGGTTAATTCCAATGGCACGGGGGCTGGGTGTATGTGTTGTCTTCATCATCATTTCATCCTCATCACGACGCGCAGGTCGCCTACGGGAGTCAAATAGAAAGACCTGCACCTGGCGAGCCGAACCCATCCTGGGATATCCCGGCACTAAAAGCCATACGACATTTCATTTCATTTCATTTCATTTCATCATAATGCAAAGATGATTTCAGGTCTACATTCTTGTACTTTATGGGTACATAAGAAAACAATAGTCACCTTTTCCTTGAAGCCAAAGAAGCTTGATCCTTCTGGCCTGTTTTTAGTAGATACAAATTCAGCAAGAAATTACTTCTTGTCTTTTCTTCAAGGTTGATGACGACTCCAACTGTTCCGTGCTCCCGATATATATGTGTTTTTTCTTACCTTGTGCATATTTCTTCGCTCCTATAGACATTGAACTCCTACGTTTTCCGTCCATCTGCTGCCTTGTCTGCCTTACGACTGTTGTGCTCCCTCCCCCTCTCCGCGCCACCCCCTCTGACGTCACCTATTTCCAGCACTTTCCACGCCTGCCCTCTCCGGCCTATATTAACTCGGCGCTTCGCCTTGATCGGCGATCAGGTGTGTGCTTCATGTTGTGATAAGCAGTGGGAGGTTATACCGTTCGCGCGGCTGGTCCATGCTGGTTTTAAAACCTGTGTGGAACTTTCTTCTTCTGGCTGGGTGAGCAGACTCATATTTTATCATGTTTTCATGTTAACATCTTTCTTGCTCCTGGTAGACTTTGTTACGATTATCAACTTCGAACCTTGGTCTCTTTTGGACTTAACTGCGATATGGAGCACTGCCCTCACTTCTGTGAAGGTTAACAACGGTGATGAGGGAGTTATGGTTGGCAGATTAACAAGTGACTTGGAACTTTACTCATGTGTTGAAATGAACCTTATTTCGAACTGCGTATTCGCAGCCTGATCCCTGTCTGTTCTATCACACCTTTACCTGTGTTATTGTTTTTTCTTATCCTTTCCCTTGCTCTCTTTCTTCTCGTGTTTTGCCTTTATCACTTCCTATTCTCCTTTTCCTAATGAGAAATTGTAATGGTACTAAATGGTTAATCGTGGTCTGTGAATCTGATAGGTGTTCTTTCCATTCAATTGTTTAAAATGGTGCCAATCTTGTTCTTAAGTTAAATGAATTCAGTTCGGGGGATTAATATAATAAAATAAATAATAAATGCGTAATTGCATCTTGGCATCCCAATGCTTACGGAATATATCATTCCTTTTGAGTAAAAATGAATAGGACCCCTTTTTCTAAAATATCTTCGTGGCACGTACTTGTTACGATGTTGGTATCATTGTGAGAATTTGGACCTAGTCATCTGTGTGCTACTATAAATGTACTTGTACATATAGCCATTTTTAACTTTATCTTCTGTAATTTCTACTACTCTTGTACCTGTGAAATACCAAAGATAATGAGTTCAATTACTATGTACCATGTCTGTAAGTCCTTTCTCTTGATACCGTTGTAATATATGTCTTGCTTTCTTAAAACTTGCTCCCTTGAGTTTTATTATTTATTTGATGTCCCTTTCACATTAATTCTAATGCTCCTACCACAGAACACCTCTAGGAAAGGGCCTTGCTTTGTGTTCTGCACGCTGTGTTTGTGATGAATTGCATATTGCCTCGTGCACGCTTCCTTCTGCTCAGCTTGGCCTGTTACCTACTGTAAATATTGTTCATTACCTTAAGATTAACTGGGTTCTCCCCTTCTCCTAGCTTGACATCGTGGGTGAACTGATCTAACTAAAAGATACGTAACACAACTCAAGTCGAAACTAGTCCTATATCTAGGTGTGTGTGTGTGTGTGTGTGTGTGTGTGTGTGTGAATAATGCAGTGATTTAGTAAACAAATTTTTATTGATTAGGTGGATCTGACTCCATACCACAGCACAACATTTTACAGTTATTTACAAATTTTGTGAACAAATCCCGAGCTGCTGCAAGGCAATCAATTTTCCTTCTTTCTTCCCTGCTCGAGTGGTCATTGAACCTGATGCACCTGATAAGAAATTTGAAATGTCGTAATGGATCATAAGCCTAAACTTCTTACCACCATCACCATCTGTACCCCGCAATTCCTGTAAGTTCTGCTTGCTGCCTCTCATTGCCCTGCCACATAGAGTAAACCAATAAAAGCTTTTATTTCTACTTTGCTTGTGAACTTTACATCCCTTCCTCTGCTGAAATTGACTTGAACATCTCCTATGTACTGATTTGTGTACTTAACTACATCATCCAGCATATCTCTTCCAACACTAAACAGCTCCAAGAATCCAATGGCGTCTTTGCATTTCTTGCTTCCCTAATGGCTTCAGGTAGCTTAATCAGCATATTCTGAGACCTCTGACATACTTGGGAAGAACACTGCTCCTTCTCCAGCTTCATCACACCATCTTTTCCTATAAAGTATGTACCAGGCTAATTTATAGAATAAGAGTTATCCACATTTACCTCACTCTGAGCCATTTTCTCTTACCTCACCAATATCATCACTTACGGATCCCTTGTCACTGATACACATTATCATCATGACTGTCGCTTGCACATAAAATTGAACAAATTAATTCAGCATCATGTGTGTTTTCTGGGTAAAAGTGCTCCATGTTTACAGCCACTAACATACATACTCAAGGATGCCATGCCTCATCACAATCAGTGAGCTGTATCCCACAGATACGAAGACAAGACTAATATGGAATGTAAGGACAGAAAGACAGGAAACTCTGACAGGGGATTCCCAGAGCAGCAATAAGCAGCCACAGGAAAAGCATGGGCCATCAGAACATATAGAAACATGTTGTGATAAAAGACTTGCATATCTCACAGATACAGCGCAACTGACGGAGGGTTAAACAGAGCTATTTTGTATATTAGTTCTATCATGGTCTCCCCAGCCTAGGGTTTATGTCTAGCCAACATTCTGCTAATTGGCTATGCCTGAGACACAGGTCTTTAAAATTCTTTCCAAATAAGATTCTTCAATCCAACACTAACTACTCATTTATCTGTCATGTTTCTGTCAGCACAAAGACTGTGTTCTACACAAGCAAACTGAAAAGGATTTTTGTTCCGCATTCTTTTATCGTGTTTATATAATTACTAGCTGGTACCCACAGCTTCGCTTGTGTGGATTTCGTAATTTGATAAAAGTAATCGTTCCTCAGTACTGCGCTGAGACATTATCTGAAAATCCTTAAGGTATAAAAACTCACCGAATAATTGAGTTTCATTTACCCCAGAACCTCTTTGTAAACCATGTTTGTGGTATTGTTTTCTGGGGCTAAGATGACGAGACTACTCGCAGAGCTAACTCCGGAACATGTGACATAGAACTGTACATGTGAGAAACAATTCTCTCTCAAGTCTAAAACAAGAAATACTTGTTTCTTTATTTTTAAAGGAGATTCCAAATACCTATTTCCACGTCTGAATCATCTTCAGTTTTTGAGATATAAGTATCCCCATTAAAAGAATTCAACCCCTTTATAAGTCCTTCTCCCCCTAATCCCCCCCAACCCAAGTGGATTTTCCAAAAACAAAATATAAATGTTTCTTTATTTTTGAAGAAGATTCCAAATACCAAATTTCACATCTGTAACATCTTCAGTTTTTTGAGATATAAGTATCCTCATATGAAGAATTCAACTCCTTATTAATTATTCAGAAAGGGGCTTAATAAACTCTCTGAAAATAAATAATTAATATATCACAGATATACACAAAATATAAACACCAAAATTTAATACATAGGCTACACAACTTAGAAAATACCAGTTCACGTTCATAACCACAATAAGTCTTATAATTGAACTGTCCATCTTTACGATATATACCGTATAAGGCTTTTTTCAAAACAAAAAAATACATGTTCCTGTATTTTTAAAAGATTTTCCAAATACCAATTTTCATGTCTGTAACATCTTCAGTTACCAAGCTCGATAGCTGCAGTCACTTAAGTGTGACCAGTATCCAGTATATGGGAGACAGTGGATTCGAATCCCACTGTCGGTATGGTTTCCCATTTTCACACCAAGCAAATTCTGGGGCTGTACCTTAATCAAGGCCACAGACACTTCCTTCCCACTCCTAGCCTTTTCCTGTACCATCGTCACCATAAGACCTACCTGTGTCAGTGCGAAGTAAAGCAACTTGCGAAAAAAAATTCAGTTTTTGAGATATAAGTATCCCCATTAAAGTATTCAACCCCTCTTTCAGTTCTTTTCACCTCTCCCCTTTAAGTGGATGTTCTTAAAACAAAAATACGTTTACTTTATTTTTAAGGCAGATTCCAAATACCAATTTTCACGTCTGGTACATGTTAAGTTTTTGAGATATACTGTAGATATACTCATTTTCAAAATTTACCCACTTTTGAAAACTTTTCACCACATTAAGTGGATTTTCCAAAAACAAAAGACACATTTCTTTATTTTTAAGGAGATTTTAAATACCAATTTTCACATCTGTAATATCTTCAGTTTTCGAGATATAAGTATCCTCATAAGAAGAATTACCCATTTTTCTGTCCTCTTCACCCTCTTAAATGGTTTTTCCAAAAACAAAAGAATATGTGTGTTTTTATTTTTAAAGGAGATTCCAAATACCAATTTTTATGTCTGTAACATGTTAAGTTTTTTAGATATATTCATTTCAAAAATTCACCCAATTTTCACTTCTTTTAACCCTTCCTAAGTGGATTTTCCAAAAACAAACAAATATGTGTGTCTTTATTTTTAAAGGAGATTCCAAATACCAATTTTTACATCTGTAACATGTTAAGTTTTTGAGATATATTAATTTTAAAAATTCACCCTATTTTTCACTTCTCTTCACCCCCTTGAGTGGATTTTTCAAAAAAGAAAAATTGTTTCTTTATTTTTAAAGGAAATTCCAAGTACCAATTTTCATGTGTATTTCATCTTCAGTTTTTGAGAGATAAGTATCCTCATAGAAAGGATTCAACCCCATTTTTACTTACAGTATTTTTACGTTAAGTATATTTTCTGAAAACAAAAAACACACGTTTCTTTGTTTTTAAAGGAGATTTCGAATACCAATTTTCAAGTCTTTAAACTGTTAAGTCTTTGAGACATAGATATACTCCTTTTATTAAATTCATGCCCCCTTTTCACCCTCTTAGTGAAGGAATATCCAAAATTCCTCCCGTGGTGAGCACCTACACTGTAATATTAATGTATCCCTAAAATTTTATTTCTTTACATCCAGTAGTTTTGGCTCGGCAATGATGAATCAGTCAGTAGTCAGTCATACAGTCAGGACATGTTATTTTATATATATAGATAATAAGGATTATGCAGTTTGTCTTCTTTCTTTAGTGCTCTGTCTGTTAAGTCTTCAGCATGGAAGCTGTTTGGATTCTCAACTAGCACCACCAAATGTTTTGCAGTTATAAGGAAGCCACAGAAACCGATGGCAGTGCCTTACTGAGGCGCATGATGTAGCACGAGTGAGGGAGTTTCCTATTGCTTTCTTCACTAGGCCAGAAAATACTGTTGCAGCGTGATAGACCCTATGAGCAGTATTGTTGTTGTTGTTGTTGTTGTTGTTGTAACCTACGACTATGACTTTATTGGTAAGTTACTCCAATACAAAGCTGATATCTCTAGACAACAGAAATATACATATAACGATAACACTGTACAGATGTATTAGGGAACAGAGTCTTGTTTCATCTTGTTTCTGCCTGTCCAGTATAGGGCTGGTAAATTGCCTTGTTTTTATTGGGTTGGGTTGAGTCCTGTGCAGTGAAGTAGGTGTTTCGAGTCCATCACTAATCCAGTAATTTTGCAAATGGTACACTTTTCCGTGAGATATATTTTGATTCTAGCTAGAAGTGCAACTAAGCAGTCATGTCCTTTTTCCAATCTGAAGATCACCATTGCTTCTTTCCTCAGCAGTATTGTAGTCAAAGGAATATGCACGTATATGCCATATGCCCTCTGCTCAACTCCACTCATTAGTGTATGCTTTCACATTTGGTTTCTTTTCTTTTTTAATTTCACCATTCTGTCAGTGTTTTAACACTGTAACTATCCTGTCGTGTTTTTCGAAATGTCATACTTGTACACAACCTGAATATAGTCTCAATAAATTCTAAACAATTCATTCAAAGTGTTACAAACAGTATTACCTTCAGGTATATGTGAAGTCTGTTTTCACCTTTGTACAATTGATATTGGTGTACGAAGGAAAATATCCTCTTTTGATTGTGCAAGTTTCTGCTACTTTCTGAAGTCCCAATGTTTCCCTGACCTCCTAGAAGGCATGTGATGTCTTGGTCGTTCTGCCTTTGTTCCTCTTTCAGAAAATCAATAAATCTCCATAGCGATGGATGGTGCACCACCATCAATTTTTGAAACTTGTTGTGCCAACCTTCCACAGCATTGTTGATTCTGTGTGATCCACTGATTGTTAAACTGTACACATTCCAAACATCTGGAGTGAAGCAAAGGTTCACCACTCACTTTCATCCTTGAGTTTGATGACCCCTGAAGTACGCATGAAATGTCCTATTGGATGAGAAAAATATTGGACATCTTTTAGTATTGGACATGATTTCGGATGGATGAAAATCTTGGATGATGTGCCCTGAAACCAGAAATGGTCATAAAATGGACTTAGGTATTTCTCACATTTGGGCCTTCAATTATCACTCTCATATCATTCAAATGTTTTCATGTATTTCAGAATTATAATTTTGGAATCCCTTTTGTAGTTATTCATTGACTCGGTACGTACAATTAATGTGATGATGACAATCAATGCTTTTCAAGTGACAACGGTAATATATGTGCAGTATCAATGCACAACTTAGGAGAAACCAGAACTAACTGATGAATGGCAGAAGTAAAATTTGAAATGGCGTATGGCTTTTACTGCTGGGAGTGTCCAAGTACAAGTTCGGTTCACTAGATACAGTTCTTTTGATTTGATGCTCATAGGCAACCTGTGCATGATGATGAGGATGAAATGGTGATGAAGATGACACATGCACCCAGCCCCCATGTCAGCAGAATTAACCAATTATGTTTAAAATTCCTGACCTTGCTGAGAATCAAACCTGGGACCCCTATGACCAAAGGCCAGCACACACTGACCATTTAGCCATGGAGCTGGACAATGACAGAAGTATAAGAATGCAAAGACTTATGAGGGCGAAGGAGAGTACATGCAGCTAAAGGGTAATAGTTGAAAAAAAGCTTGTAGTATTACATGACTATTGTTACTCTGGTTATAGCTGTAGGAACACAAACATTATGTAGAATCTAAACTACAATAATGTGACTTTTCATTTCAAGAATCTGCATTTGTTGGCCAGAATTCAAACCACAGCTGCCTTCTTGAGAATCCACTGGCAATTTAATTCAGCTACTGCATTGCAAAATGGCTGAAATAGAAGTTTTTGAAGACTGCATGGCTGAAAGAAAGGGGAATTCTGAAGTCTGGCCTCTTGGCTGAATGGTCAGTGTTGAGGCCTCCAGTTCATAGAGCCCTGAGTTTGATTCCCAGCTGGATCAGGGATTTAAATTGCATCTGGTCATTTCTCTGACTAGGTGACTGGATGTTTGCCAATGCACTTCTCTTCATATTCAAACAATACATCACACCACCAACCACCACAGAAATACGCGATAGTGAATATATCACTCCACTTAAGTTTGGCATCAGGAAGAGTATCCAGCCATAAAACAGGTCTAAGTCCACAAGTGCGACCTAGACCAAGGAGTGGGAAATGTGGTACCATACAAGAAAAATAAAATTGTGAAGACAGATGCATGGTTTGGTCATGAGGTCAGATGGGAAAGATAAACTGGAAAGATGGGTGGAACACAGAGCAGCTGTCAAGGAGAAGAAGTAATGAACTGGAAAAAGAGGAAGCTGTTAATGCAGGTAAAATGAAAGGCACAATTTTAAGGTCAGAATTTGCAAGAACACTGAAGATCCATCGTAGGAACGAGATACTCTGCATAGTTGATACACATTTAATGGTTGGAAGCAGCCTTGACAAAGATATTATATTTAGCATATAAGATTTTTAAAACATGTGAATTATTATTTGGTTTTAAAAAGAATGTGATTTTCCCTGAGCTGTAGAAAACAGGTGCTGACATGTGTGGAAACTACTACACCATCATTTTAGTATTACTGTTACATACAATTTTAACACAAAAAGAGAGAGCCAAATGAATGAGAACTGGCAGAAGATCAGTTTTACGTTTGAAGAGAAATAGGATCACACAAATCAAATTACTGACTGTATATCTGATTGAAGTTTTGCCATATATGCTGCTGTATTATCTCAGTCCACAGAGAATTAGTGGAGTTGCTAAATGGTATAGTACTGGAGAAAGTAGGTGTAAAACATTAATTAAATTTTAGAAATAAGTCGTAATGAAGTCAAGTGATATGAAAAACATCACATTTGGTGGAATAACCACAGGGTGGCTAGATTGAGAAATGTTCAGGGGCATTCTAGGTTAAGAGGGTCCATTTTACTCCTCAGGACTCAGGATATCTTATTATAAATTAGAAATAACAGATATGAAGGTAGTGAGAATGATTGCTGGTATAAGCAAGCCCAGATTTAGGGTGCTTAGTGCCCTGAATACAACCCATTTTCATACTCTGAACTGTTACATTTTATGTGGAGCCTACAGAATAGTAATAAAAGTAATAATTTTAGGATATGTGAAAATTTTAATAATAAGGCAGTCATAGTTGAAGTTTTATGACTAATTTATAAAAATAATGTAGTAGCTATTTTATTTCAGTTAAATGGAAAATAAATTAACATTAAAATATTATGCCATTAAACTGAACTGCAAAGTGATAGCATTCCGAAGCGTTCCCGGTAGAAGCCAAGAAAACCGTTGCCGTCACTGCAACGAGATAGAAACCCTCCCTCCATGTTCCTACAAACCCTGTTTTAAGTACTTTGAAGAAAAGTATTACATACCCACCAGTTGCTGGGAAGTGATTGGGTTACTCCTCAGTGCACGAGGATCTGTCACAAAATTTTCAATGAATTTCTTTCTTCATTTTGGTATTCCCATTTTGTATCTAAAAGATATTTGTTTAGATGTTTTACGAGATTCATTGGCAATGGTAAATCATCATTTGTATGGTGTGTGTAAAGATAAATAAAGTTTCCCTGATTGGGATTAGCTGTAAGGCTACAACAGGGGAAATTCCAAATGTTAAATATACATATAAGCTCATTTTATCCTAAGATAAATAGTGAAAAAATTAATATTTATTTGATGCTGTTATCGTGTGGTATCCCTCGTTCTAGGACAGCTATCCCTTTTGGATTCTCTCTCTCTAAATGGCAATAATAAATTATTAAGTTCTGGCCAAATTTGCACCCCTCAAAATTATGGCACCCTGAGCCCATTCATAAATCTGGCACTGGGTTCACAGGTGTGGAAACAATGGTAGGAGGGCATTCAGAAGGAGTTAACTTTATGTGTATATAAACTGGCTTCGATGGTGGGGTCATGTGAGGCAAGTGGTGGAGTGGAGTGTAGGTTACCTGGGAGAATAATGAACTCAGCCATGGAGGGAGAGACCAAGGCAATTAATGATTTAACACGTCATCACACGCTCCCGCGGCAATTTGCCGCGTTTGAACAATAATGCTAATATCTTCCTTTGTTGTCTCCAAGAATGAGCCGGCTGTCAGGTATTCTTCCCCCCACATCTATGTATAACGACCGTAGCCTAATCCAGTTCGTCGCTGTCTCCCCTCTACGTCAGTTAACATTTGTGTTGGTGGTGTCACGTTATGTGAGTAGAATGCTAACGTGCGTGCTATCGCGTA
Organism: Anabrus simplex; assembly: GCF_040414725.1. Classification (NCBI taxonomy): domain Eukaryota; kingdom Metazoa; phylum Arthropoda; class Insecta; order Orthoptera; family Tettigoniidae; genus Anabrus; species Anabrus simplex. The sequence goes on from NC_090265.1 coordinate 318,726,496, forward strand.
CAAACATAAGTGAGCATATTGCTAACGGGCGAGTTCTCGCGTATATTTTATATGATACAGTTGTAATATTTCTGTTTTATTGTTTGCGCCATTATCTGGAAACGGATCCGTACGACGTACAACAAGCTACAGTGAGAGATTTAGTGGACAGTGTTCCAGAATGTCATTCAAGAGAATTAGGTAAAGATACTTCTGATTATAGTGACGTTGATGAAACAGATATTTTAGAGCATGTTAATAGTGACTTAGAGAAGAGTGTTTCAGAAAAAACAATGCAACCGTGTGAGGTTGGTGACCAACACCACACCCCACCGTCCAACGAAGAGGGACTGGACCTTTCAGTAGGCGCTCAGGGAAACCATCTTCAGGGCTGCCGACAGTGAGGTTCGAACCCAATCTCTCCCGAATACTGGATACTGGCCACACTTACGCGACTGCAGTTATCAAGTTCAGTAAGGCTGCTTTCTGTAGCAGCCATATCCATCGAGGATTCTCTTGGTAAGGTAATGTGGTGGTTTTTCATTGCCTTCTACACCGTAGTATCATGGCCGATGACACCAGACGAAATCCAGTGAAGAGCCGCTCCAAAGTCATTCTTTGTACACCCGAAGTTGGTAATTACAAGCACTGTTGGCCACTGTTAATGCAACTTGTTTGAAAATGCCTAAAATATAGTATGCGGCAATTTGCTAACGGGGCGTGCTATGATGTCAGGTCACAGCCTTGGAATTGCGGCAGTTTGCTAACATAGCGTGTTCTCGTGTTGCACAATATTTTAAATTACTAATAAAGATTTACAATTCTAAATATGATGTTTTGGTAAGTAAATTCTCTTTCTTACAATGCTGTTAAAGTTTTAGGATTGTTCTCTTCATTTTAAAATCAGAGCAACAATATGTAACGTGCGTGAGCAAAAGTGCCGTGGGGCGTGCTGTCATGTAAAAATAAGGGGGCGTGTGATGACGTGTTAATGATAAGTAGTTTAGAACTAAATTAGGCCATAGAACTTGTTACAAATAGAGATCTTGGAGGTATATAATTAAGTTGCAGAAATTTGCAAGCTGAATGCTGAAATGCATAACAATTTATGATGAAGATGTCTGTCTGTCTGCCTGTTAGGTTTATCAGCCCAGAGGCTGGTTGGATCATCAAATAGCATCCCCAAAATTCATGTGGTTATAGGGATATTACAAAAACCAATGGTGGCACCAAAATGAGGCATACTAGGCAAGATGAGGAGAGAGGTAGTTTGACATCGCTTTCCTCACTGGGCCAGAAAGTGATATTGCAGTGCAACTGACCCTATGAGTAACACCTTTCATAAGAGTCAAATGCACTAATCATGCTCCGAATGTCATTAATAATCACCACCCATACCCCATCAACTTCCATATTGTCACAGCTATGGATGAGACTGGGACTTTGATGGAAGCTACACTTACTCTGGGCTGTGCCAAGAGACGATGTTAAAGTACTGGATCCATCAAGAAATGACAATAGGCAGAAATGAAGATACAGGGTGTATCCCTGATGATGTTACAAACTTTCAGGGATGATGGAGGATGGCAAATGGATCATTTTGAGATAAGGAACCATATTCTGGAAACGATCGAGTCAAAAGTTAAGCAAACTTCTACTCATTTAAGTCCCTTTACCTGCACAAGTTTCACAAGCTGCCTCCATTTACAACAAATGCTCAAAATGGCATCCCCTGTGTCAGTGCAGGCATGGCATCATCGAACAAAGTTCTGTCACAGCCGTTTGAATATCTCTGGTGTCATTTGAACAGCATTACAGGCAGCAAGAATTCTTGCCAAGAGATCCTCTTCAGTCTTGGCACGTGTCTAATGTACAATCCCATGTCGTTGGCTTCCAGCACGTTAAAAAACTACTGTGGGACAAAATTCTGACACCCCGACATCTGTTAAGAATGGATGGACATTAAACAGCTTGGATTATTAATAACCTTTGACTCGAAGGTTTCTGGACTACGGTTCCTTATCTCAAATTGATCCATTTTTCATCCTCCATCGTCCCAGAAAGTTTGTAACATCATCACGGATACACCATGTGTATTAATTTGTGTAGTAGATAGCTGTTTTAAAAGTGGAGTGATTATTATATGGTATTTATATTTGTGTACCTAGCACTCTTCACCTCAAACAATGAAAAACAAAATGACACTGCAACTTCAGTACGGCTACCAGATATTTGACTTCTACCTACACTATGCAAGATTTACTTCTATGCATTGAGCATAGAGGTTAAAAATTATTTACTATGCTCAAGAAGGATGGAATTTTAAGGTACCATATGACTATGTTAATAACATTAAAGACCACCAACACTGAGGTAGACCTAAACGATGATGACAGGACACCATCAATGCAGAAATGAGAATCTGTAGTACACATCTGACTGAAGCTAAGAACAATACAAAGTGGTGAAGAAAGATCCAAAGAACAGACCCTGCACCAATTGGGACAACACTAAGAAGATGATGATGATGTTCAGGATGATATGAAAATATTACAATAGCTAGAAATCAAAAACATTATGGACAAATATTTTGATAGAAGGCAGTTTGGGTTCAAGAAAGGTTATTCCAGTGAGGTTCAACTTGCAGGATTCCTGCAAAATATAGCAAATATTTTAGATTTGGGAGGTTAAATGGACTGTATCACAATTGTCCTATCCAAAATCTTTAATAGGGTAGATAACAGGAGACTGCTGACAAAAATGAGGGTTTTTAGACTAGCCAAAAGAACAGTTGAATGGGTGGTTAAATTTCTGGAAAACAGAACTCAGAGAATTAGAGTAGGTGAAGCATTATCTGATCCTGTAATGATTAACATATTCAATCCCAGCCATTTCCTGAGCCAGCATGTTTTCTGGTGTGGTACGCCCTCTGTGGGGTGCATGCAATCAATCAAACACAGTGATGCCGTGTTTCTTTTTTAATGGCAAAAACAGACCTACATTCAGAGGCCATCCATGCTTACCAACCACCGTTTATTTTCCATTGGCCCTCCCCATCCAGTTACCACAGGCTTCAGGAGTATGTCTGGCTCACCCTAAAAGACATTACTGACCTATGGTCGTGCAAAGTATACTTTGGCCTTGCAATATGTACCCATGGCCAGTAGACAGTAAAAGCGAAGTGTAGTAATCACAAAAATTCCATTATGGTAAACCACATCATATTCTAGTGTTAAGGTATTAAATCCAAATAAGATTTATTGGTAAACCTAAGATGCTAAATGCATATTGAACTTTTGAAGCTTGAAATTTTTCTCACCAAATGCCTTAAGGCACTGGCAAAATTTTATCTGACTTAAGTCGGATATAGGAGTGAATTTGTTAAGATAGTGGTCCCGGAGGGCAGTATTATTGGACCTTTATGTTTTCTTATGTATATAAATGATATAAATAAATAACTAGAATCACAATAACTAAAAATATACTTTGTGATATCTGAAGCCATCTCTTTTCAGTTTGGACTCAGTTGATTTATAACTGTTAGGTTCTTCAGTCTGCTGAAACTAATTTTTAATAAATAAATTTATAAGATGCCATAAAATGGGGTGAATCCGATAAAAATGGGGAATTTAAAAATATCCATTCACTGCAGTTAGATCGCAATGTAAATTTGAATTTTTTACAATTCAGCTTTGATGATGTTAGATCCACAAATTAATTTATATTTTCTTCATATTTTCACCTATCATTTACACTTAATATTTGATTGGTTTCACCTCACAAGGTTGGGTGAATCCGATCACTAACTTATTTTGCAAATAAAAACAGAATCAATCTACCAATGTGAGAATCTCATCACTGTTATTTTGTAGTTTTAAAATGTGTGCTAAGTATTTATAACTATGTATGAAGGTACAGTCTTAGTTTTTAAAGACAGGATAATACACTTGACTCTAACAGTTTTACGAATGATTCCCAAACAAATCAAACTGCACAATTTCTAAGTGGTAAAATGATATACTGTGAACATTACGGATGATTTACTCATTAGCATAATAATTTATGGCATTAAATCTATGTATATAAAAGTGAAACTATGTGTGTTTGTCTTGAATGGACACCAAAACTATTGACCAGTTTTGCTGAAAATTTCACAATTTGTTCTCATTACTTTAGAGATGGTTTAGGAAGTGGTTTGAACAAAATCTGATGGGTAGTTTTTTTATGAGTAATTTTATATAATGAATTTAATTGCAAAGTTGCACCAAGATTGGATCGACATGATGGACAGATTCACAACTATATATTTATTTATTTTCCACCTAGTCGATACAATGATTGCTTAAGGCAATTTAATGGTTAAAAGTGGTACATGTTTCGTATATTATCAACATCTTCAACCACATAACACTGTTTAGATGAATCAATCTTATGTTAATTTTAAGGACACTTCCTCTAAAGCATTACTTTGTCAATTTATGTATTTTTCATTTAAACAGTGTTATGTGGCTGAAGATGTTGATAATATACGAAACATGTACCACTTTTAACCATTAAATTGCCTTAAGCAATCATTGTATGAACTAGGTGGAAAATAAATAAATAGTTGTGAATCTATGGAAGTGCAATACGGACCATGAAGCTGATTTTATGAAATGATGGACAGATTGTCGCTAGGCGATAGCAACTTATTATAGTCCAGTAAGAAATGCTGTATGTAGAAGGATGGGAACATGTCACCATGTGTTATAAAGTGCCTTTATTGCTAGGAGGTGTATGACAGTGCCTGTTATTTGTAAATATCAATCCAACATGCCATGTTTGAGATGTACTTTCATGTCATAGGACCAACTTTGATAGGTCTGCCGAGTTTGAAGTATATAGCTGTGAATCAGATGTAAAACAATATCTAAGAAACTGTGAAAAATGTAGAATATCAACAGTGGAATGACATGAGTTATCTCCCACTCCTAACGAAGAGCAACTGGGAGTTTGGAGGCATAGTCCCCAACAAGCAAAGGCGAGTCTATATAATATAAAAATTGAAGTAAGTAGGCTATGAGTATAAATTACACATCTTTTCCTAAACCACTGGAGCAATTTCAACCAAACTTGGTACACTTATGACTTACTATCTGGATACAAATACTGTGGGGGAAGCCACTCCTAGGGAATGGGGTGGGTGGGTAGGGGTTCACATATAAAAATAATCGTATCTACAGTCAGTTTTCATGGTTGCTGAGATGAACAGTGACACTAGAGATGTCATTTAATTCCAAGTTCAGCCCCCATTGGCATAGAGGGTGAGAAGGGGTAAAAAAGAAAATGTCCAAAAAATGATTGAGATTGTGTGTGTTCTTCTCATGAGACAGAGAATAGCTCTCAACCAAACTTGGTACACATATGACTTACTATATGGAAAAAAATACTATGGAGGTGAGAAATATGCTAGGAGTAAGGAATGGGAGGGGATGACATGTAAAAATAATTAATAACCAATATTAATGTTGAATCTATTGTTTATATATCACTGAGATGAATTGTGATGCTCTAGATACTGTTTAAGTCCACGTTCAGCCTCCATTCGGACAGGGGCTGAGATGGTGTGAAAAGTAAAGTAAATAGTCTAAAATGACCAAGATCAGTGTTGAATCCACAGTTTTTGGGGTCGCAAGGCTGATTGGCGACAATCTTAATGACAATTAGAATTGTGTACACCATGTCTATAGTGCAACAGTTTTTTTTCTGAAACAGCACATGTCAATAAATCTTAGTTTGGAGATATCCACCGAAAACGTACAGGAACGGTAAATAATATACACATTGTAAAAGCACTATGCTTTATAGGTAGAGGATATTGAAATCTGTGTTTTTTATTGAAAAATAAAGGAATTAATATTGCAGTAGTTTAGGTTTGTCGGAAATTATATCCCCTTGACATGTGCTGTTTTACCAAAAAAAATGGGTGACAGAAATTAATTTGTTACAAAATATCTTTATTTTCACTGTTTTACAAAACTGTTTGGTCAGTATTCATTCTAGTCATCGCCGAACACATCTTTGGTAACTGGCCAATTAACAATCTCATTGTAGAAATCAAGATGCTCTTCTGGAATATACTGCATTGTTTTCCTTATATTCTGTATTTTCTTCTCTTGAATAGGCAGTCTTTCTCCTGAATATGCTAACTTTGTAGGGAACGTTATGACTCTCATTGAATTCCTGATACCTAGATTGAACGTATGTACCACTAGACCATCAATGAAATCTCGAGCTTGAACAGTATTCGGCATTTCACTTGAGTATGTGAAGTGATTGAAGAATGATATCTGGAACGATTGTTTTTGGTCTCGTGGAAGTCTGCGATTCATTGATTCCACAGATAGGCAATTTTTTTAAAAGAATGAAGGCCACCAATATTTGAAGTCAATAATATCTTTGAATTCAACCATTTTAACTATAAACTTTCTTTGACTTGTGGACAGTACAATCATCTCTGTATAATCTTTGGGAATGTAAATTCTGTTATTTTTCCTTACCACTCTTTTTACTGCAGCAAAATGCCTGTCATTGGATAAATAAGAGTGTCCTCTTTGAGGAAAATACTGATTAATTGTCTGAAATCTGCCCATAGTAACCAAAGCTAAGAAAAATCGTATGACCGTGTGGTTATGATTTTGTCCAGGGCAAGAGTCTGAAAACACATGGAGGTGTTATATCGAATTAGGCATTTCATTGTTAATGAAGTCCAAAATAAAAGAGACAACCTCATTCAGACCTTTATGTCCTTGCCCCTCATGATATGTATAAAACTTCGTCTTATTAGGACCCAGTGATGTGACGCTAAATATATTCACTGTTAACTGACAGAAGTAAAAAATATCTTGCACAGGGATATCTGACAGAGGCAAATTTTGCATATAATTAAATGTAATAGCAGCAATTGAATGGTCTTCCAAGCATTTCTCTTTGACAAATTTCATTTTGGAGTAAAATTTCTTTGCCCTCCTTTTGTGTATAAGTAATTCTGCTGCTGCAACTTTCTTTGCTTTGTCATTTAAAGATGGGTTGTTAATTTTTACTGAGAGTTCTTCACAATGGGAACATGTATCCACTTATGGACGACCAAAGGACAGGGTTAATCTTTCCTTAAAAACATTTCTGAATAAGCTATAAGATACTTTAATGCTAGGATGTTTTTCTTCAAAACGTTTGTGCATCAATACTAAGTTCAGTTTAGGATTAAGATATTTCACTTCTTTGCTTGTATAATGAGCTATTTTTGTAGGAAAACTCTTGATATGGTCAATTATTGCTTGTATAACATCACCTGGTTTAGCATTGGCGGGAGTAGATTTTCCTCTTCGATCAATGGCTGGAGTTGAGAGAGCAACATGGCTACAAATCCTACGTAGTCGTCCAGCGGTGACAGCTAAAATATGCATAAGTGCCTTTTTTGCATACCTGAATTCTACCATGAGAAGTAGTTACACTACATACAAACGTGTATCCTTTTGGTTTCTCCCTGTCCCCAAGTCTTGGACGTTTACTTTTAACGTCCATTCTTGCAACAAGCCCCAGCAGAAATGCGTCTTGTTCATCCTTTGTTTGGAACTGCCGGAACTGGGTATGGATCTGTTCCCTGTCTTCAGGAGTTGTACACTGGAAACACATCCCACGACACCTATTTGAGAACATTAATATAATGTAGTAGATGGCTATAAAGGCATTTAACACGTCATTTATGTTGTACAAAGAATATCCCCTTAAAAGTCTTATCTGCAATCTCCTCTTGGTTTTCTTTCAGGTACAATGTTGCCTCGATAATTAATATATCCTTCTCCAGAAATCCTAGCCTTTTTAATTACTTCTCATTTATATATCTTCCTCTTTCTTTTCACATTCATTTCAACGATTTCCGCATCTGCACTGCACTCCATGTCTGTATATTGCACGTTCACGCTCATTTCAATTATAGGTGCAATGTCTGTCAGCTGGATTCGTGGAACTGCCGATTGGATACAGCAAGCCAGTTCATTTTACGGATAAAGTGCACATGTCAGTGACAAGTGCTGTTTCTCCAACAAACTATTATTACCAGGCAGAGCTACCGGATAAAGCAATGCAGTGACCTGTGTAGTTTCTGCAGAAAACGATAGATCTATACTTAAAGACTGTATTACTTGCCTTAACTCAATTGTGGCAAAATCTTGACATGTGTCGTTTCAAAAAAAAAAAAATTTATACATACTACTTTTTGGAAAGGATCATACATTTCCCAGTCAATCTGGGCTTCCACAAGGACAAAGTTTTACTAAAAAATGAAATAATCTAAAACTTGAAATCAAACATATATAAATAACTCTAACACTACATAATGGATCATAAAATATCAACCGACATCTCAAAAAGGAATTCTACAAAAATACACTTCACACATAATTAACAGGCAATACAGATCTTAAAGGTAAACATTCACAAATTATCTGGGCAATGCTGGGTACAACAACTAGTAGACTATATATACCATGCCTTCTACCTTCACATTACCTAACCTTGATGTAGAGGAGCATGAGGTAAATGAAAATAGAGGAGGAGGATAAAGAGAGTGCAGAATTAGAACTATATGATATCACCATCGTAAATTCTCCTACAAAAGGAGGGTTGTTATTGTTATTATTATGATCATTATTAATGAAATGCGCACAAACTTTGCAAGTAAATGATTACAGTTTTAATCACTGAGACATTGGATAACTGGTTTATCTCTTTTTTGACATTGGAAAATGTGGTATCTCTCACAGAAAAGCCTACATAGTTCACATATGTATCCTGGATCAGGTTGGTGGTGCCCATTCATCTTGCATATTCTATAGTGATAGCCAGGCTATACCCATGATGTGGGGTGGGAAATTACGAGGGTTCACACCCTCAAATAAAAAATGACTTGACAAATTTAAACAGCACATACTTTGAAAATTAATCTCATTAAATGAAAACTATTATGAAATCCAGACTTTGGAAAATAAAACAACTGAATTTTAACCTACAAAACTGCAGTCTTTAAAAGTTTCTCTATGAATATAGCAGTGTCATATACTGATGGCTACCAAGGCTATCGGTGAACCCCAAACCTCAAATAAGAACGATGGACATCTAAAGAACATTATAATGTAAGCATCTGATAGATCGTTCCATTTACAAAACTTGTAAGCAATGAGAAAAAGCATCGCTCATATTTCTGAGAGCAAGGCATCGGAGACTGATATTGCAGTCCAAGCACTGCGTCCCTCTCCCCTCGCCACACCTCACACATCCTGCTGCTGAAATCTGATAGGTGCAGGGACCGAGGGGATAAGTGTACTAGGCTTCAGTCTCTCAGATCACCACTGCTAACGAAGGAGTGATAGCTCAAAGACTCGAAGTTCTCTGGAAGTTTTGATCTGGTGAACAACCATGCGTTTCTCCTCGTATATACTTCTGACTTAATTAGATAGATAACAGAGTGCTGATATTTCACTCCTGTTTACTTCTATATCCTTGTAGAAAAATACTGCAAGGCTGCTGTTATAGGAGTAATATAGTTTTCCTTTTATAGATATTATTATTATTATTAGCATATGGCAAGCAAATTATATACATAATATACAATATATACACAATAACAAAAAAACATTGATTCACTTCAGGCATTAGTGTTATCTCTTATATCTGAATGTCCAATTTATCAATCTACTGTAGTGCTTCCACTGTTGGAGATAGGAAGTCTTCCAAACTACCTGGATAAGCCCGTAGTTGACACTCGCTTACAATGTGGGGAATAGTCTGGCGAGGGGCTCCACAGTCACATTCTGGAGATGGTACAAAGTTCCACTTGTAGAGAGAATCCCTGCACCTTCCATGACCTGTCCTGATCCTGTTCAGTCTGGACCAAGTTGCACGTGGCAGTTGGGATCCATTTACAATATTTTCCCTTCTGAAGATGTTATGCAGGGGCACGTCGGGAGAGTTATTCCAACAGCCTTTCCACTCCTCCAAAGCATTGAAGTTGGTGGACGTCTTCAGAGCAGCATCACAAAGGGGTGGATGTCATGATTTCAGTCTTTTGAGACTAAGAGCTGGTATGTCATTTAGAACAAGTAGCAGAGGATTCTTGCAGGTCTTGTACTCTCGAACAAGAGCTCTGGATCTTCGTAAGTCAGGAGGCATTATTCCTGACGACAGTGGGAGCCAGTTAACTGGAGTTGATCTGATGGTGCCAGATATAAGACACATGCTGGTATTCAATTGTGGGTCAATATACTTTGTATACGGACTATTAATCCATACTGGAGCACAGTAGTCAGCAGCAGAGAAAACCAGTGCTAAGGCTGAAGAGCGTAGGATGTTTGCAGTAGATCCCCAAGTAGTACCAGTTAGCTTCTGAATAATATTGTTTCGGGTTTTCAATTTCTTCGACAAGTTCAAAAGATGTTGTTTGAATGATAAAGTCCGGTCCAAGGTAACACCGAGATATTTTGGATACCTATTGCGATTAAGTACTTGATTGGAGAAGGTAATATTTAGTTTTAAGTTAGCGAGCCGGTTGCTCAAATGGAAGCAAGAAACCTCCATTCTGGCTGTACTGGGTCTGAGTCTCCATTTCCTGAAATATTCTGCCAATGTGGATAAGTCCTGAGTCAAAATGTCTTCAGTTTTCTCAAAGATCTTGTGTTGTGTGGCCAGGGTCAAGTCATCAGCATAGCAGAACTTCCTGGATATTGTTTCTGGAAGATCAGAGATGTACAGATTAAACAGCAGTGGCGATAAAACTGATCCTAGGGGCAAACCATTATGCAGTTTTCTCACTGAGCTTTTCTTTTCACCTAAACAGACCTGGAATTTCCTGTCGCTGATCATGTTGTTGATAAGCTGTGCAATCGTTCTGCAGGGTATAGCTCTGAGTAATTTATAAATCAATCCTTCCCTCCAAACGGCATCAAAGCCAGCAGTGAGATCCACAAAGACAGCAGATGTCTTAAGCATTTGCTGGTATCCGGCCTCAATGTAAGATGTTAATGAAAGTACTTGATCACAGCAGTTTCGGTTAGGTCTGAAGCCTGCCTGATCCACAGGAATGAGTTCTAAAATGGTTGATCCAATTCTGTTGTAGATAAGCCTTTCAAAGAGTTTGTAGCAATAGCTAAGGAGGGCTATTGGTCTGTAACTTTCAGGTCTGTTTTGAGGTTTTCCAGGCTTCAATATGGAAATAATTTTAGCTTTCTTGAAGTCAGGTGGGATTTGTCCAGTCTGAAGAATGTCCGTGTAGAACTGTGCCATCCATCTCTTTGCATTGTCTCCTGTATGTATGAGGAATTCTGGATGAATTCCATCGAATCCAGGTGCCTTACCAGGTTTTAGTTCTTTGAGGGCCTCTTGAATATTAAGGGCTGTAAAGGGACGTGAATAGCTAGAAATGCGAGGTACTGATGATTTCAGAGAACGAAGCTGGCATCTAACATACTTTGTATGCTTCTTATCAGCTGGAGCTCGAGAAGTTGTTACAATATGGGAAGCTATTTGGTCAGGTGTCACCTGAGGTTGACCCTTCACTACTGGTGCACCTTCTCCTAGCCTTCTAAGAAGGCCCCAGGCCTTTCTGCTAGAATGAGTCAAATCTAAGCTTTCAACAGTTTCAACCCACTTTTGTCTTCGACGATCATCCAAGCTAGCCAGAAGTTTGTTAGCAGTTTCCGCATCTCTGTTTTGTTGGAAATTCTTAAATAATTCCTCATTCTGGGCATTCCAGCCAAGAACATATTATTTCCGATAACCTCTGGGCATACATTTCTTAGCAGTAGATATAACTGTGCCAACAAAACGTTGATAACTTTGGTGATCTGCTAAAATGAAATGCAGTCTTTCAGTGTTAGTGTTTTGTTGGTTGGATTCGAACCTGTAATCATGGGTTGTACACCACCACTGATCTACTGAAGAAGTTAATAAGCCAGAGAATGATGGGTATGATCGCTGGTAATGTTGTAAGATTGTACATTTTAATTTAACAACAACAACAACAACAACAATAATAATGCATGGCATCTGTATAGGCTTGGTGGTGACCTAATGAGAATGAAATTAATGGCAAAGACGTCATAAACACCCTGTACCTAATCCAGCGGAATTAAGAGTACAAGGGGGTTGATCCTGAGAATTGAACCTGGGCTGTCGGACCAAAGGCAAGCATTCTATGCATTTAGCCATAAAGCCGGACATTAATTTGCTAAATCTTAGGCTAACATCTCCACTGATAGTATTGGAGTATTGACAGTAACAAAGGCCAAGGCAGTTGTTTGACAACACAGCAGGCTACTCTGTTGGTTATTGGCTCCAGCTAAAAACGCTTAAGGCTTGACATTCACTAAACCAACTATCAAAAAGGAGTAACTTAAGTCTAGTGGTAGTCTATGTTTTGATCCCAGCATACGCCATTGGAATATAGTTAACAAATTTACTGAAAAATTAATTAAAATATTAATTTTAGCGAGATTTGCTTGCTTTTAATATTTTAAAAACATTTTCACTATCATTCAATTATTTGTATTTACACATTGGACCAAGTTATTCTTGTCTAAAATGTTTTGATTGGGCCTTTTATTAGGGTAGTATAAATACAGAAAATGGGAAACATAAAATATATTGTAAGTGTTAAAATAACTATGTATTTCAATAGTTATATGCTTAGAAACTTACCATAATCTTCAATTTTTGACTCCTTTATTATCAGTTCATGTGGATCATGTTTCAGACATAGGAAGTTAAGAGATTTTTCTACTTTCCTGGCCTTTTCCCAATTATCTGGGATCAGCACCAACATTGATTTAGCCCTGTTTTATGGATGCCAGATGCTCTTCCTGAAGCTAATCCTATGTGGGTGAGGGGCATTTATATACTGTTCTATGTTTCTGTGATGATTAGTAGTGTAATATGCTATGTGTAGGGGAAGGTGCAATAGGATGATCAAAAACACCGTCTCTGAACTAGAAGAATTAACCAAACGTGGTTAATATTCTCGGCTCATCCTGGGAGCCCGACTTTCAGATTTAATTTAAGAGCCTGAAATAAACATTCTTAAGATCATTTTTGATAATTTATAGTGAAGGGTTCAAATAAATTCTTTTTTTTTTTTTTTTTTTTTTTTACAAAATATTCAGTTCTTAGTCTTAAATTTTGCAGTGTTCTACTAGATTTCATCCAGAATGGATGTTGCTCATTCATGCTTATAAATAGGAATGAATTATTTTTAAACAGTTTGTGATGGTCACTAAACAACATAATTTTGAATTTTCCTTAGAATGTATGCATTTTGTAAAACACTTGCTTGTGTCAGCCGATTTACAAAAGGCCAATGACATTCTAAATAAATATAATCTCCTTATGAGAAATCTGGTTGCATTGAAATCACATTCCTTTCAATTAACACACGTTGTCATTTGTAATACTCTAACTTGTTCATACAACAGGTCTATAATATTAATGTTTGATACCTTTACATCAGAATACAGCTTCTGAATTCTAGCCTCATTAATACATTGTCTCATGAATTATTTTATGATTCTCTTAAGCCTTCAGAACTCTGACAAGTTTCTTGTTTGCCTCAGCCATAAATTAGCTGTCAATAACTAAAAACTACCTTACTATTCAAGAATATGCTTCAAATTCACATTCCTATCTAAGTTAATGTAATCATGGAATGAAGCATGTTATATACAACTTTAACTAGTTCTAAATAAGACTACAAGATCTCGCATATCACTTTCAGCTAGGAAAAACTCATTTACGAAGACATAAAATAATATTAACCCATATACGTTCTCACATTCAACAGCAATGATACGGGTCATGATAAACGAAATGTTGGAATTTAGTGGGGAGAATTGTGATATTAGTGAAGTAAGTTCTGCCGAAGGGGAATTCGTAAGTGACAGGAAATTACGTGGAATAAGTACTGCAGGCTCGAATATACAGAGTTTGGGTGTAGCTGATGCGAATGTTCAGCAGTCGCAAAAGAGACAACAAATGTTCGATTCCAGTTCAAGTAGCAATCATGACAGTGACAGTTGTGATGATAATACTGATTACATTCCAACCATTGCAAGTTCTTCATCAACTTATACTTTAAATGGACAAATTCCTGCTTTGATCCAAATTTCCATCGTGATGTAAAAAGAGTGCTTTTAGGGAAAACAAACCTGAGTGAAATATTTAAATTACTTTTTATGACAAGATATGCCAGAACATAGCTGAACAGACAAAAGATGCCGAGCAGGACCCACATAAAACCCAGTTTAGTAAGACAAAAGGAAGGAATCGAGATCAAGACCGTGTCTGAACAAATAAGGACGAAATAAAGCTGCTTATGGCCGTACTGTTGCCGCAGGGGATTGTACAGAAACCTAAATTAGGACACTATTTCTCGCAATCGCTTGTTCACTATGTCTATTTTCTATGAGCTGATGACACAGAAGAGATTCTTTCTCACCAGACTGAGTGGCCTGGCCGGCCTCCTGACCCTAACTTGACAGGTTCGATTCTGGCTCAGACCGGTGGTATTTGAAGGTGCTCAAATATGTCGGCCTCTTGTAAGTAGATTTACTGGCATGCAAAAGAACTCCTGCGGGACTAAATTCCGGCACCACAGTGTCTCTGAAAACCGTAAAAGTAGTTAGTGGGACGTGAAGCCAATATTATTATTATTATTATTATTATTATTATTATTATTAGATTTCCTCCACAGCTTTATACATATCTCTGACAATGAGGTGAATAATGCACAACTTCTTCCAAAAATATACGAGATAAATCCAGTATTTGACCACCTGTTAGCAAAATTATCGGAAGCTTATACCCCTGATGGCAAAATGTCAATTGATGAGAACCTCTTGCTATGTAAAGGGTGGCTAGGGTGGAAAGTTTACATAACAGGAAAACGATCGCGTTTCGGAATGGAATTATATAAATTATGCGAAGGCGATACAGGTTATATAACATGACCGGCTTCCGTGTGTATCATAATGAACAACTGCTAATTCTATTCAATAAACCAACAGTATTCAGATATTAGAAGTTAATGCAGACATTTGTAAGGTCTAACAAAGAAATTAGAGATATAAGCAAGAATCTTGAAAAGAAACATAATCTTGTTTAATTAGAAGGCTTTGAAGGTTTCCCAGGGTGAACAGTCTCCACCACAGCCAACTTCCAACAGAGAGGAGGAAGATTGTCCTCCTTCAGAAGAACAACTGTACCAGTAGCTAGGTTCTCCTTGGGACAGGTCCATTTTTTCCTCTGCTGCAGTGAGTTCAGGTAATCTGCAGACCACCTCTTCCACAACTGCTGCTGCATTGACTGGATACGCTGCCATCGAGACAATCTGTTGATGGGCAGGTCAGTAATGTCAGGCTCAGGGATGGTTGTAAAGGGGGCACCAATTAGGAAATGAGCAGGTGATAAATAATTAAGGTCACTGGGGTCATTAGATATGGCAGATAGGGGGCGAGAATTAAGACAGGCTTCTATCTGTGCAGTAAGGGTACATAGCTCCTCAAAATGTCAATAGCGCATTACCAGCAACTCTTCTCAAGTGGTACTTCATGGACTTGACAGCTGCTTCCCACAGTCCGCCAAAGTGTGGAGAGCTGGGAGGTATAAAGTGCCACGTGATGCCTTCCATCGCTAATGAATTCCTTATCTCTTCACAAAAGCTGGTTGAAAGGAATAGTTTTTGGAGATCCTGCATTCTTCTATTGGCACCAATGAAGTTAATCCCATTATCACTATAGATGATGGAGCATTTCCCACGTCGAGCTATGAATCTCCTCAGGGCTGCCATAAAGGCATCAGTAGAGAGATCACTCACCACCTCCAGGTGAAGAGCCTTGGTAGCCAGACAGATGAATAATGCAATGTAGCTCTTCGTTGTCTGTTTGCTTCTCACATTTCCCCTCTTGACGAAGAAAGGACCAGCATAATCAGTTCCTACATTAAGAAATGGGCGACTCTGTTGCACTCTGGTAACAGGGAGCTGTCCCATCAATTGTTCAGCTGTTGACGCCTTGAATCTAAAACAGGTCAGGCACTTGTGGATGACTCTTCGAACAACTGCCTTAGCCGTGGGAATCCAGAATCTTTCTCTTAACGATGCAATTACTAATTGAGCACCTGCATGTAAAAGCCTAATGTGTTCTGCCATCACAACAAGGTTTGTGAGAGCATGCTGGGGAGGAAGGATAAGCTGGTGCTTATTGTCATAAGGTAGTTTTGAATTTACTAGTCTTCCTCCTACCCTTAGCATTCCCTTATCATCTAAGAAAGGATGTAAATCTGAAATTTTACTTTTCCTTGAAATGCAACACTTAGAGTTGAGACTGGCTATCTCTTGAGCGTAACACACTTGCTGTGCAATTTTGATACAGGAGTGCAAGGCCATCTTCAGCTCTTGTGTACTTAATATCCCTAACCTCTTGTCTTGAGGATTGGCACTATTGTGAATAAATCGCCAACAATATGCAGTAACTCGAGTCAGTCGGGACAGTGACAAGTACTTCAGCATAAGTTCATCCCAGTTTGTACCTATCAACGTAACTACAGGAAGTGTGCTTCGTGACTCAGGTAGTTCCTCTTCTGCATGGGCTGAGCTTGTGTCTGGCCATGATTCAGTGGGCTCAGTTAACCAGGATGGTCCGTGCCACCACAGGTTCATACCTCGTAGTTGTTCTGGAGCAACACCTCTGGATATTAAATCTGCTGGATTACAACTGGTAGGAACATGTCTCCATTCAGCCTTGTGAGTGTATTCTTGAACTGAAGAGACTCGGTTGGCCACAAATGTTTTCCAGCGAGTAGCAGGAGATGCGATCCAGGCTAAGACAATGGTGGAGTCCGTCCATAGGTACAGCTTGCTGACTGGCAGAGACAAAGCTGGAAGGGTCTTGTGGAGTAGTCGGGCAAGTAGTAGCGCTCCACACAGTTCAAGTCTTGGTAGTGTCAGTTTCTTCACCGGTGCTACTCTGGATTTAGAACATAATAATCTGACACAGGTCTGTCCCCCTTTGTCGACAGACCGTACATAAAGACAAGCTCCATAAGCTTGTTCTGAAGCATCAGAAAAACCATAAATTTGTATATCAACAGGGGGTCCCTTACATGTGACTAACCGTTCAATATAAAATTCTCTTACTGCCTGTGGCTTAAAGTGAAGTTCTTCCCATTCTCTGACTAGTTGAGATGGTAGTCTGTCATCCCAGTTCAGATTGACTAGCCAAAGTTTCTGCATAAAAACCTTGTAAGAAATTACCAAAGGGCTGACCAACCCAAGTGGATCAAATATTGATGCAATAACAGATAAGACCTTTCGTTTAGTTACATGAGAGTCAGCATGATAGGGACTGTCTGAATACAGATTGCCACAAATGAGAAAATGATCAGTAACTGGATGCCATAACAGGCCTAAAGATTTCACGCTAGTGCCTTCATCAAGACTTAAAGGCAGCTGGGTTTCCCTGTCCTCTTCTGAAACTGCTTCTAGTAATGCTGGGTGGTTTGAACACCATTTCCTGAGGTGAAATCCTCCACTCTCTAGTAAATTAATAATTTCAGACTGCAACTGAAGAGCATCCTGGATATCGTCACAGCCGCTTAATAAATCATCAACATAAAAATCTCTGCGAACAACTTGTGCTGCTCTGGGGAACCTCGATTCTTCATCTTCAGCAAGTTGCTGCAGGCATCTGGTAGCTAGGAAGGGTGCTGGTGCTGTACCATATGTTACAGTTGTCAGTTCATAGTGAGAGGGTGGGTCCCTAGGTGATTCCCTCCAGATAATCCGCTAAAGTTTCCTATCATCTGCATGAACCATGACTTGCCGATACATTTTAGCAATATCTGCGGTGAAGGCAAAGGTATGCATTCTGAATCTTAGAATGATAGAGTAAAGATCCTGTTGTATTGTCGTTCCAACCATTAATATGTCATTCAATGAAATGTTGTTAGAAGTTTTAGAAGATGCATCAAATACTACCCTAGTTTTGGTAGTCAAGCTACTAAGCTTAAAAACTGGATGATGGGGTAGATAATAGCTTCCACCTTCATTCCCTGACTGAGTAGATGTATCCACCTTGACCATATGCCCCATCGCCTCATACTCGTGAAGAAAGTTAGAGTACTCGTGCTTAAGTGAGGGCTGCCTGCTGAAACGCCGTTCTAATTGAGTTAGTATTGACATGGCATGATTGAAGGAGTTTCCCAGAACCTCAGGTTTCTGCTTGAGGGGTAAGCGAACTATGAATCTACCTGTAGCATCCCTAGTAGTATTCTCTGTAAATGATTTTCTGTGGCTCTCTCTTCTCTTGTCATGACTTGTGACGTAAGCTCTTCTATTTCCCAGAACCGTTGTAGTTGGGTGTCTAACCTGTCCTCTGATTTCAAGAAACATGTAGTTAGAGTAGGATTTTTCTCTTCCCTACAATGGTAGTGTCCAGCAATAATCCATCCTAGTTCAGTGTCTTGAAGGATAGGATAATCTGGTGATCGAGTTCTGTGCCCAGGTTTCAGTAATGAAAAGAAATGTTCTGCGCCTATTAACAATTCAGTGTCACCTGGCTGGAAGAACTTGGGGTCAGCGAGCTTCAAATCAGTGGGCAAGTTCCAATGCTCATGCTGAATGTAACTACTGGGCATGTTACCTGTGATACGTGGAAAGACAGAGCAAGTCATACTCACAGTGAAGTTACTTACAGTGGATTGCAATTCTAACTGAACACTGTACCTTGATTGAGAAATTGAATCATTTATGCCACTGATTGGTATGGGATTCTTCATTTTCTTAAGGCCTAATCGCTGTGCTAGACTTTCGGTGCAAAGATTAACCTGGCTGCCACTGTCAAGAAGTGCCCGGCAGACCTGCATTTGCTCCCTAGAATCTAGTACCTTGACCATGGAAGTGGACAGCAGAACCCCTACAGGGTCTCTTGTATTGCAGTATGTGTGAGGGGAGTTGGATGCAGTTTGATGGGCTGTACCTCCCTCTCTACCTGATGGATTATGTAATGAGGTGTGATGCTTCCTACTACATAATTTACAGCCACGTGATTTGCACTGTTTGGCAGAATGCTGTGTACGCAAACAGTTAAAACATAAGTCCATTTCTTTAACCCTTCTTTGTCTATCTTCCACACTCAGAGCTGCAAACCCTTCACATTTAAATATTGGGTGATTACCATGACAGCAGGGACACTTTATGAGACTGGTAGTGGTGTAAGTGTAACGTGGTTGAGTATCCCCTTGAGGTTTAGACTTATTTCTGTCAGCTTGTTGTCTGTGCGATGGTGCACTGTGCTGTGAGCTAGGGAAGTTCTCCAGAGCTTGCCGTTTGTGCTCAACAAATGACAGCAAGTCATCAAGTGATGGAACCCGAGTGTCTGCCTGTGATAATTCCCAGTCTCGTCTGGTACAAGCATCAAGTCCTTGAGCATACAGTTGAGTCAAAATAACTTCATGCAGTGGAATGTTAAGTTCTAGGGCCTTGAGTGCATTCAAATGACTATTAAAAGTGTTAGAGTACCTTAACAGTTCTGTGGCTGTTTCACTGGAGACTGATTTTAAAGTTAAGAGTGCCTTAACATGAGTAGCTGCTATTAGTTTCTTGTTCTCAAATCTGTCCTTCAACATTTTCCACGCTACCTCATAATTTGCCTCTGTGATGGGTAAATTTTGAATTAATTGGCTGGCTGGGCCCTTGAGAACAGATGCTAAGTAGTGAAATTTCTGGACACTTGGCAGATTATTGTTGTTATGAATCATAACTTGAAAACTGTCTGCGAATGAGAGCCAGTTTTCGTATTTTCCATCGAAATGTGGAATGTTAATAGCCGGTAACTTTAAACTCGCGACACTGCTGACCTGAGTTCTTCCTGAATCTACCGTGTCGCGTGATGACTCTTCAAGGCTCGCTATTATTTTACTCATTTCGCCCTTTACCTTGTAGTATTTGGCTTCGAATTCGGCACGCACCTGATCATGAGCTTGCTCGTTTTCAACGTCTCCTAATTCTAATTCTGACTGCACGTCATCAAACTTCGACATTAATGCACTCATGTCTTCGTATCGCAGTTTAATTTCATGCGAATTCGAATGTTGTTGAGCGATGAAATTCTCAACGAAAGTTTCCGAGCGAGTAAGTTGCGCTTTAAATCGCGACCTCTGCTTAAGTAGCCTTTGCCTTGTTGAGGATTCCATGATGGAGGGGGTAAGACAATAACAAGGAGAAAAGGAGAGCCTTAAATGAATAGTACTGACCTGCCTTCTCAGTTTAGTTTACCTCTGGTGCAGGAACATCGAACCTGGGACTGCCAGATGATGTCATTAAAGTGAACTTCCAAGTATTTCCATGTTACTGTAGAAACTAGTCGTCCATACTACACGCCACGCTGCTTTCACAAGGTCCTCGTGGTGTAGATAATCCGGCCCGTAATTGGACCATGTTTTGAACGTAATTCACTCACTTGATTAAATAACAACATTTATTACATTTACAACACTTATAACACATTATTAATACATAATACTGAGTACTAATGGGCTGATGCCCTCGGTAATAGTCAGTCACATGTTCCCGTCTCCTCACGCACGAGGCACCCAAGCTTAACAGTCTCTCATTCCCTTCCGTCCACACCACTTCCGGCTGGGTGCTGAAGGGTGCTGCTATCTGTCCTAAAGTGGTAACGAGTAACTAGGTGGTCCAGCCATAGCTAGGCCGGAACACTTCCTAAAGTTTTGTTCTATCTTTTCAATGAGAGATTTTTCGTATTTACGTTTCTCAGTTCTGAACACCCTAGCTGCTTGGTCACGTTGGGTTTTGTAGGTTTCCCAATCATTTTCTGATTTCGTAGAGTAGTACTGTTTCCACGCATTGAGTCTTTCTTGGAGGACTGAATCGCAGGTACTATTCCACCAGGCATGCTTTTTGCTTCTCTTGATTTCTGCAACGTCTTTGGCGCCCTCAATAAGGAGACTTTTGGCGTTGTTAAAGTCACAGTCATTTGGTCTAGCCTTCTCCTGGAACTCCTCGACCCTTTGCCAAAGTTTATCATTGTCGAAGCGTGTGATCTGTTTGGTTGTCTTCCTTGTGTTTGCGGGAATTGGTTTGAATTTGATAAGAGACACATAATGATCTGAGGCCACATTGATGCCTTTCTTTACCTTGACATTCATAATCTCAGGGCTGTTTCTCCTGGAGATTGCAACATGATCAATTTGGAACTCTCCGAGAGCTTGGACGGGAGAACGCCAAGTCATTTGCTTTCTGGGTAGATGGCGAAAGTGGGTCGGCATGACTTGCAGGTTGTGATTTTCGTAAATGGACACCAGTCTTTTGCCGTTGGGATTGGTTTTTTTGTGAGCAGGGTAATTTCCTATAACTTTCTTGTACTTCTGTTCATGACCTAGTTGGGCATTGAAGTCACGCAAAAGAAGCTTAACATAGTGTTTGGGGATTTTGTTTCATTTTTCATCCAGTAGGTCCCAGAAATTATCAACTTCGTCTGGATCAGACTTGTTCTTATCGTTTGTAGAAACATGTGCGTTAACTAGGGCGTAGGTTTTGTTCGCGCATTTAATTGTGAGTATAGACAATCTGTCATTCACAGGTTCGAAATTTGCAACCGATTTAAGGATCTTGGTTCTAACAGCAAACGCGGTTCCAAGCATCACAGCTCCATTGAGGATTCCTCTTTGCGCTTTGCTCTTGAAAAATCGGTAGCCTTCGGATTAAAAAATCTCAACATCTGGGTACCTTGTTTCCTGTAGGGCCATTATGGATATCTGATTTTTGTGAAGAGCTTTGGTGAGGGTTTTCAGCTTGCCAGTTTGTGTAAGTGAATTTATGTTGAAAGTTGCTAGAAAGGTTTTAGATTTTGGCCTGAGTTTTTGACTTTTCGGGGTAAACCGAGACGCTCCGACTCGTCTCTTGCATGATGTCGAGTCTCCCCCAAAATCCGAACAAGACTCGTGCACCGTGGCGTTCACGAGGAGGGATTTATCTGAAGATTTACCCCCTGGGGTATGTTTCTTGAAATGTTGTGCCATCATGCTTTTTGACTTCACTTTGCTTTGGACGGGTACCCATCCTTTTACAACTAGGGTTGTTAGCCCTAGAGGTTGCCTCAAGATGTTTTCTGGCCTCTGGTCATTTACCAGTTTTCGCCGTAACCCTGGCAAGGGACCAGTTTTTTTTTTTTTTTTTCACGGTGGTATTTTATTTCCCTACAACCCTCTGACTCTGCTGGCGGCAGAGCCAGCGAGCTTCCCCAATTCCAATGGGACGCGCCCAATGGAGGTAACCGGTAAATCCCCACACGGTTGTTGTCGTCGTCGTCGTCGTTGTTGTTGTTGTTGTTGTTGTTGTTGTTGTTGTTGTTGGGCAACCAGCCTCCATCTACTCCAATCAGAAGGAATGTGGAAGTTGTCTGAACTTCGAAAAATGGAGGCATCAGCAAAAGGGAGGTCAATATAGGGGGGTTAAAATGAAAGATATCCTAGGCCTTGCAAAGTTAATAATGCCAGAGTCAAAAGAGAACAAGTATTGACCAAGGGTGGTCAGATAGGAAAGATGAAAGTGAAGAGCCAGACACAAGTAAGTGGAAACAATGCTAGACTCATCTATGGCAACCATGGATGCCAACCCACGCTCCCAAACTGAGAGCCCTAGGCCCCCTTTTTAGTCACCTCTTATGACAGGTGGAGGATACCGTGAGTGTATTCTGCCACCCCCATCCACAGGTATTTTATTGCTCCTATAGTGTTTGTCTTTGGAGCCTCTCCCCTTGCCAAAAAATCATTCCCCTGCTCAAAAAATATTCTTGGGGATGGCCTTGGTGATAACCATGCACTACCAAAATGTTGGAGCTCTTGATTCATGCCTGTCTAAAATCAGTTCATCAAGGTCTCTGTTGAATAGAATTCCAGCCAAATATCCTTACGCTTTTCCTCTCTTTTTTGTAGTAGTCATGTCCAGCAAAATGTAGCTCAGGTCAAATTCAAATTGTAAATTTCCAATTAAGAATGTCTAATAAAAAAAAAAAAAAAAAAAAAAAAAAAAAATTGAGAAAGAAAGTTTACTTTGTCTTTCTAAAAACAAACATGCATCTGAGGCAGAAAAAGCACAAATTGTTCAAAAGGTTGTCTAGGATACTTGTTTTCGAGCTCGTCCCAGAATCTTCTTATATATTAGCATGATCGGATTCACCCAACAAAATTTAAATATTATAATTAGATACAGATTCACAAATGTGGCACACATGAGAAACATCTGCTGACAGTTACAATTGTTAGTACTGTGCACGACAACTTACCATTATTGTCGACCAGTTCATCTAGAACTCAAAACAGTGATCAGTTATGGGACTGTTGTCATGGTACCGTGTCAACATTTCCTATTATTGACAAATAGGCAAATGGTCAGATTCACACAATCTGATCAGAATCACCCCATTTTATGGTACCTGAAACAAAGAAATGGTAACAAACCACAGTGGAAGAAATACAAAACCGAATAAATGGACAGATGCAACTGAGCCCGTGTTGTGGAACTTTTACACACTTATTATTTGTATGGGGCTAGTTAGGTACCCTAAAATATTGAAGTATTGGTCAAAGCATTTCTTATACTGCTTCTGTTCTTATATTTTTATGTATTTTTTATATAGATAGATAAGTCTTTATTGGCGTACTTAAAGCCATTGGGCCTTATCTTACACTAGAAGGCCTTAAGGCATGGAGTGTGCATATTGAAAAGTTTCTTAATTAACGTATCTCCAGGTACCCCTATTATGTTCCCCATCATAAGAAGTTAGTTATTTTTCCTTCTGTACAGACAAACCAGAAAGTTTGAAAGCATAATCTGTGAATGATGCACAGTGTGACTCCATTACATACAATGCTTCATGAGACCCGCGGGTCTCACTGTCCAGAAGTAAAGAATTGGCGTGATCTCCCAGTGGGTGTCATAGTTGCCAATGTGTTAATTCCTCCAGCTTGGGAAGTGGATGTTTGTGTACGTTTTAATATACATCTTCATTTGCATACAGAACATCACACTACCAACCACCACAGGAACATGCAATAGTGAATACATCCCTCCACATACAGTAGTGTTGATGTCAGGAGAGGCATCCGGCCATAAAACAGCGCTAAATCTATACAAAGTACAAACTCCAGGTAATTAGGAAAATGCCAAGAAGAAGAAGAAGAAGAAGAAGAAGAAGAAGTAGAATAAGAAGAAGAATATTGGTTCAGTTCTGGTTCATTTGTATTCCAAGCCACACGTTTACATCTTCAAATGTACAACATTTCAAAAATATATATTGTCTTTCTTTCTGCACTTTTTGCTATTTCACATCCATGTAAATGTCATGCTCTAGGCCAGGGATGGCAAACCTTTATTGTTGCTAGTGGTTTTACGTCGCACCAACACAGATAGGTCTTATGGCGACGATGGGATAGGAAAGGCCTAGGAGTTGGAAGGGAGCGGCCGTGGCCTTAATTAAGGTACAGTCCCAGCATTTGCCTGGTGTGAAAATGGGAAACCACGGAAAACCATTTTCAGGGCTGCTGACAGTGGGATTCGAACCCACTATCTCCTAGATGCAATCTCACAGCTGCACGTTCCTGACCGCACAGCCAACTCACCTGGTGGCAAACCTTTACCGTTTAGCATGTCAGTTAAGGTCTTGTATATTATCTTTTGCTGCTAGTGTGCCATCAGTTATATTCTTTTAAAATCATCATGAAATTCCTCTTTTGACTTCAGTTAGGTGACTGCATAACATATAAATCCATTTGACTGAATTTTCATGATTTATTTTGTAAACATAACTGAAAATTCAATTTTTAAAACAGGTTAATTTTAAGAGTAAGGTATACCTTTGCTTTAACGTAACAAAAAGTGCAAAAAATATGGGAATACTTCTTTATTAAAGTGTAATGTTAAAATATGCTATGTTTTTCGACCTATTTATTACACGTTAAATCATCATCATTGTACAGTTCCAGTTTCCCGGGTACTGTTAATGAGCTTCTTCCACTTCTTCCTGTCCATATACAACTTGTCATGAAGAACATCATTCACTGTCCATCCTCTGGTAACTAGATCAACCTTGATCATGTCCATCCATGGGGTTTTATGTCTTCCTGCAGGTCTTTACATGTTAAAAACATTAGCATATGTGGAATGTTGTCTGACGTGCTACAGAAGCCCTGTTTGAGGTGGCACTCGACAAAGGTTCGCCATCCCTGCTGAAAGCAAATGTCTCTGGAGATCTTTTCTTTCCTAATACCGTATTGATATTGTGAGAAAGTTTCTCTTCTTCTAAAAAATTTTCTTTACATAGATTAGCCTACATTCTATTTTCTCCTTTTCCTGCAATCACTACTTATTTTCTATTTAAAACTTCCACAAAATTTCATTTCTTCCAGCGCATAGCAGCATAGAATTAGTGGTTTCTGGTAAAATTTCAGAGAGGCTGTTCATTGGATTTCTAGATACTCAAGAAAGTATTCATACACGTGAAAATGCTAACTATTTATACATTCATGGTGTCTCTGGATATATTGATATGCACAGGGACTGTAGGGATTACTATAGAATGAGGCATAATATCTGAACGTTCTTTGCCCCTTTTCATTGCATCAAGAGGTCTAGATCGTTGATTGTACAGGTTGAGTCTGACATTATGCACCTCATAAAAGTATTCCTACACCAAGAAAAGAGTTCCTTGGAGTCACATGCAGGGCCCTTCCCAGGCCTATGTACATGCAGTGACACGCAAGTATTGCAGTCCATGTACAATTGCTGTGTACGCCTGCAGTTGACGCAAGGTCCAAACAAGCACAATGGGGCAAAAAGGGCATGAAACAATGGAAGAGGAATGGAAAATAATTATTAAGCTTCACAACGAAACAAAGT
Organism: Anabrus simplex; assembly: GCF_040414725.1. Taxonomy (NCBI): domain Eukaryota; kingdom Metazoa; phylum Arthropoda; class Insecta; order Orthoptera; family Tettigoniidae; genus Anabrus; species Anabrus simplex. The sequence goes on from NC_090265.1 coordinate 318,752,474, forward strand.
CCCTGTCTGAGATTTCACAAATAATCAATCGAGCGTCTAGGAGAATTTTTTTGTTAGTATAAGGAACCGCAAGAAACGCCTGGAATTCACTTTAAAATGTGTGGATAAGACTGACGAATTTTGGAAGCATGTGATTTTCACCGATGAAAGTAAATACAACATATTTGATTCCATTGGGAGAAGATAAATGTGACAAAAACCAAACACAGAACTGGACCCCAGAAATCTCACTCCTACAGTCAAACATGGAGAGCACTCCATTCTTGTCTGGAGGGCCATGAGTGCTGCCAGTGTTGGAAATTTGTGTTTTATAGATGGAACCATGGATCACAAATGCTACATAAATATTCTCAAAACACATACCCAGTGCTAGGAAACTTGGTTTGGAACATAATTTCTTGTTCATGCTGGACATTGATCCAAAACACATCGCCCATAATACAAAGATGTGGATACTTTTCAGTGTGCCAAAGCATCTTCCTACAGCCCCTCAGTCCCCCGACACCAATCTGATAGAGTTAGTATGCGAGATACTGGACAGAAAATTATGATCCTCGGTAATTTCCAACAGGAGTGATCTCCAAACTGCCATACTGGAGGAATGGAACAACATTGCATCATCAGTTACCGAGAACTTAGTTGCTTCCATCCCACGACAACTGCAGGCAATAATAAAGGTAAAGGGGAACCCAGCAAAGTATTGAAAAGTGAAGAAATGTCTCAGACTGGATATGGTGTACTAATACTTTTTCCATGTGTAATTCTTTAGGTTTTTTGTTTCAGACATACCTTTATATTCTAAGCAATTATTGATGATAATAAATAACTAATATTCCTAATGATGCAATCCCTGTTTTATTTATATTATCTTTTGATATTTGCCCTTAAATCTACACATATATACATCCTGTTCTCGCATAATGTGATGTGTACAAATACTTTTTCGAGTATCTCTATAAATTTCTATCCCAACATTACTGAATAATTTGTATTTGATAAACAATGAACACAGAGGTTTATTAACAAGACCAGCATTTACCCACAGCTTCATGTGAAATTCCTTCCAGTTTGACATGAATTTCAACCAACAGTAACGCGCACCTATTCTCCCAAGAAACAATTGAAGTACTTCAGAGCTTCATGTGAACAGTATGTAAAGCTTGTCAGTATGAGTGTAGCCGGCAGAAGCAGCATGCATGATAGTCCCTCGACCAGGCATGGAGAAGTTTGAAGAAGTCTGGACCTTGTGGAAGCGGGTTACCTTTTCTTACTCTTTGCCTTTGTCTAGTAGGATGAGTAATCCATACAAATGATGGTGAGCTGAATCTTCCATAGAAGAAGCACATGTGACTTTTTAAACACTTATTAAAGCATACTACTAATTGAAAGCAAATATTGTATTATATATTGTAGAAATGAAATTCTGTTCCTTATTGTGATTAACTTCTGTTCTGTTCATTTTCAGAAGATCTTGGAGGTTTTTACTGTACTCATCATGCATTTTACCTACAGCTTTTCTGACTCTGTGCTGGACATGTGAGATTCCTCCGCTGTATGTTTGAAATGCCTCTTTAACATGTAAAAATGGGCAATGTTTTGGCAAATCAGCAGAGTTACGATGAAAATGCATGTGAACATTTGTATAGGAAATGTAATTCTAAATCTTGTATGTATGCTCCTTTCTTTGTAAGACTAGCGGATTATCAGTTATTTTGGTTTATGTTGGATAAATCATGCAGCAAAATATAGAAAAGCATTTTTTTCCTGAAAAATTGTTAGAAAGAAATTTTTTTCTAGGAAACTGAATATTCTCAGTTTACTTAGTAGGCTCCATAACTTAATAGAACTAACCGTTAGGCAGCTTATGACTATTTAGTTCCCAGGTGTATACTTTACTCCAACTTGCTTGAATAGTCTTTACATGAAGGAAAGACAGACAGTCAAATAGACCAATATTCAGATTTATATATTAGTAAGAATGAATAATGTTTATACCATGTGAACATACTGACTTGTTTCAACAGCTGTTTCTGGAATGGAGCCCCATGGTAGTGCTGAGAGACCTGGCACACAGCTCTGGATCAATATCTAGACCAGATAATCAAAATATGTAAGGATGATTAACACACATGAGGAACCTAACCGCTTTAAAGTCAGGAAAGCACAATATTGTTGATACCTGACAATATCTAGCTTATATGCACAATATTAGCTGCTCTTATTCATAGGAAACCAATGGAAATTTGAGTGGTGTGAAAAACAACTGTTTCAGAGTAGGAATATATTATGAAATGAAAACCTACAACTTATTTTCCAGTAAGTAACCAGGTGAGGGATGGAATGAATGAAGCCCCCATCCTGCGGCAAGGATAGGAATTGTGGCGGCTACAGAAGCTTGTTGCACTCCTTTGGGGCAATGATTAGTGACTGACAGATGAAATGAAATGATATTGGAGAATGTTGCTGGAATGAAAGATGACAGGAAAAGCCAGAGTACCCGGAGAAAACCCTCTCCCGCCAAATCTCATATAGAGTGCCCGGGATTTGAACCACGGAACCCAGCAGAGAGAGGCCGACGTGAGAGGTCGCAAAATGATCACGAGCAGCAAATGAAGAATGAGGCCCTAAAAGTAAATTAAAAGTGAATTCTTTTGGTGTGGTAAATCTTTCAGGATTTTTCATCATCCTGAAGGAGACTGGTTTTGATTAAAATGGATTGAACATTTGTATAAGTGCAAGGATTAATTCTTCATTCACTGTTCATTGTACATTTCGAACTGTCCATTTTGTGACCTCTGACAATGACATATTTGTGGGCTTCTATCTCCTGTAGATCATCATCCTATTCAGAGACAGATGCTTTGCACCACACCAAAGATGAACTTTTCATCATTCACCTGAGGGTAAGGTTTTTTTTCATTAACAGTCATATTATGTATGTGAACTAAATGTTCCATGATATTTGCACAATATCAATAATGTTGTTCTTTCATAACTGTGGAGTGCAACAGGTTCCTTGTTAAATGGTCAAGATCTTCCTATCAATTCTCATGTTGGAATATTTACCTGAAAAAGAACACATGATGCCAAGAAGGTCACTTAACCTTAACTAGCTCTTTGAAGTTTGGGTCATCATGTGTCACGATGTACATTACTTTTATCCATCGGTGCTGACTTCGCAAACTTCCCAAAACTGCAGAATAAATAACTAAGTTTTAGCCCATTTTACAGAATTAATAGTAATACTTTGTTCAAAATGAAATCAAGGATTGAGGGCATGTTTTTAATTTATAATTGTTAGGTTCTTCAGTCTGCCAAAACTAACTTTGAATAAATAAATTTATAAACAACCTGAAAAAAACAACATACAGTAACAGAATTATACCTAAAAAGAAAGAAACAACTTAATCTAAAAGCTTAATTTCAAATTGTTAAGTTGTTCATGGGAGTGTAGTGAGAGTACGAACGAAAGAAAATAAATTGGGATATGATTAAAGTAAGCAGAAAACAAACTCTGGTATGCTTATTACTTTGTATAGCATGCAAATACAACAAAAAATTTATCTTAGGTTTTAGAAATAGACTATCCTTAATGTGTGATTTTACAGGAAATGTATTGACTCCATCTTTTGGGGTATTCAGCTGACTAGACTCAGGTGACTTCTTATAGCTCGTACTCCTAGCCAAGGAAGCCTTAGTTGAAATGGACTCGGCTCAGATGCCTGCTTCCTGTAAGAATACTCTGAGGAACACAGGTCTTGGCATTGTTTTAGTGACAAAGAGCTTCATGAGATCTTTTTATCAACTCTTACCCTGAAAAAAAAAATTCTTAATTAATAATTGATCTATGCCATCTGCCTCTAATTGATGAAAAGAAATACATTAAGACTGAAGAAAACTTCTAGATCATTCAGAGAGGTAAGGGAACATGCCAATTTCAACATCTATTCTATTCTATTCTGTACATTTCTACCAACAACTGCCAAGAATTCTTTGCTTATTTTAAGTTTTGACCTCAACCTTGACTCCTGTTTGTGAATTCAATTGTGAATGCATGAAGCTGATTTAATGGGAGCAAACAGAAATTGCCAGTAATGGAATAAAACATACAAAACTGAATGAATTGCATATTGTTGTTGCATAGATTTACCATTAATTTCCATAAATCCAAAGTTCCCGTATATTGTGACACTGCATTGTTTAGTTGACCAGCGGTCAAGTTACTCATTGGTTTCTATCATATTTCTCAGTGGAGAAGGCCATCATCCACTTTGGGAACATCCGACTGAAAATGGCTCAGGTAATCTATCCTGTAAGTTTGATTTTCTTTACGAATAGAAGATATTTTAATTCTAATGTAAACAACTTGTGAGTGATTTAGAGAGGAATATTTCACTGTATAATATTTCACCAGTTTCAAACGAAACCTAGTTTTACTGACGGCCAGGGAAACATTTTCAAGATAAATTATTGCTGGGAATTTGACTCCTTGCTTAATTTTACTATTATTACTTCTTATTTTGGAGCTAGCTAGTGACTCTTTGGCTATCAGCAATTTGGACTTATATGTATTGAATTGCATTGAATCATCTTGAGCCTTCTGTGCATTTTCTTAGCTGGAAATTAAACTAATTTATTTAATTTATTTATTTACTTACTTATTCATCAAAGTATCCTCCTTTTTTCTATGACCTTTAGTCTATCCAATAGCAGCAATTGGGAATTAGAAGTGGTGGGGAGGGGCACACAAATGTATAGACAACAAAAAGTACCTGGGTCCAAAGGATATAAAGGGGGAGGTGGGTAAACATCAAAATTGCTATAAAATGGTAAGTTTTTTATGCTCTCTCAGCAAATTTCAATAGGTACATAAAGGTAATAATTGTACCATACAATAAAACTTTCACCAAAGGAACAATAATTACGCATGTATTACAATTAAATAGAGGTTCGGTGTGATCATACAGATAAAAAATCATTTAGTACTTGGCTACTCACTAACAAAGTACCTAACAGACACTGGATAGAACTGAATAGACACATTGACTGAGCGAGAATGACAGACTACAAATGCGTGTGACAAGCGGGTGTCCTTGGCAAAAATATACCCCTGCTACCCTTCGTCAAAGAACGTGCTGCACATTTCTCCACAGTCTCCACTACTTGCTGTGGCACTCGACAATTTAGTTAATAATTAAAGAAAAGAATCAGCTCAAAAGACAACAGAGTTTATACAAATTGTTTTTAATAAACATTTAAGTTTTTCTCCACAAAGTGGAGGGGGAGACTCCCCCCTCCCCCCCTCCCCCCCACACACACCACACCACACCTCTTCATCACTACTGAGTCTATCTTTCCAGCAATATTGAAACTCTCAGAATAGGATAAGCTTGGAGGAGAAGAAAAATGTTTATTATCACTAAACTATTTTGTATTCAAAGATTCTGTAGGGACTGAAACAAATGAAAGTTAGGTGATGCAAAGGCTGCAGATAGGGGATATGTTAAGACCTACATAATGTCGCACAACTTTCAATCAATCAATCAATACTGATCTGCATTTAGGGCAGTCGCCCAGGTGGCAGATTCCCTATTTGTTGTTTTCCTAGCCTTTTCCTAAATGATTTCAAAGAAATTGGAAATTTATTGAACATCTCTCTTGGTAAGTTATTCCAATCCCTAACTCCCCTTCCTATAAATGAATATTTGCCCCAGTTTGTCCTCTTGAATTCCAACTTTATCTTCATATTGTGATCTTTCCTACTTTTATAAACGCCATTCAAACTTATTCGTCTACTAATATCATTCCACGCCATCTCTCCGCTGACAGCCCGGAACATACCACTTAGTCGAGCAGCTCTTCTTCTTTCTCTCAATTCTTCCCAACCCAAACATTGCAACATTTTTGTAACGCTACTCTTTTGTCGGAAATCGCCCAGAACAAATCGAGCTGCTTTTCTTTGGATTTTTTCCAGTTCTTGAATCAGGTAATCCTGGTGAGGGTCCCATACACTGGAACCATACTCTAGTTAGGGTCTTACCAGAGACTTATATGCCCTCTCCTTTACATCCTTACTACAACCCCTAAACACCCTCATAACCATGTGCAGAGATCTGTACCCTTTATTTACAATCCCATTTATGTGATTACCCCAATGAAGATCTTTCCTTATATTAACACCTAGATACTTACAATGATCCCCAAAAGGAACTTTCACCCCATCAACGCAGTAATTAAAACTGAGAGGACTTTTCCTACTTTTAAAACTCACAACCTGACTTTTAACCCCGTTTATCAACATACCATTGCCTGCTGTCCATCTCACAACATTTTCGAGGTCACGTTGCAGTTGCTCACAATCTTGTAACTTATTTATCACTCTATAGAGAATAACATCATCCGCAAAAAGCCTTACCTACGATTCCACTCCTTTACTCATATCATTTATATATATAAGAAAACATAAAGGTCCGATAATACTGCCTTGAGGAATTCCCCTCTTAATTATTACAGGGTCAGATAAAGCTTCACCTACTCTAATTCTCTGACATCTATTTTCTAGAAATATAGCAACCCATTCAGTCACTCTTTTGTCTAGTCCAATTGCACTCATTTTTGCCAGTAGTCTCCCATGATCCATCATGATGTTTGTATGAGTGACCAAAGGCATATGAGGTCTTGCTTCTTGATGGAACACAACTCCATTATTTTTCTGTTGACTAGTTCTGGCCTCTTCTATTGAGTGTTTTTAATTCCTCCAACTGGCTAACATATACTTGTGAATTGTGATTACTTAGTGACCTAACAGTGCAGAATGTCTTTGAAACCCCATCAGACATCAACTGTTAATTGTTTCCCGGACAGGTTGTGAAAATAGAAGTGTTTTGAAGCTTCAATAAATGTTAGGGGTGTCTTACCCACTTGTCTGTGGTTTGAAACCAACTAATGCACATGGGATTTTAAAAAATGAAGTCATATCCTTGTGGTTCAGTTTCCATATAAAACTAGATCTGCCTGTTGCTTCTTAAAAGGTGCCATTTCTTGCATCTGTCTCTTGGTACAGGCCAGATCAAAATGTAGCTTTGATTGAAGTTTCAGTTTTATTTATAGCTGTGATAGTATGGAAGCTGCTGAAGTATAGGTGGTGCTGAGTAATGATGTTTGGAGCATGGTTACAGCATTTGAGTGTTATGAAATATGCTACTCAGAGGGCCAGTAGTTCTGTAATAACATTTTCTGGCCCAATGAGGAAAGCAATGGCAAACAACCTTGCTCCTTATCATGTCTTATACACTTCCTTATAGCGCTGCCATGGTTTTTGCAGTTTTCCTTTAACCGCATAACATTTTATGGTTTTATTGAAGGATTCAGCCAACCTCTGGGTTGAAGACTTAACACATTGAACACTGAGAAGGTGAAGTTAGATCTTATACTGTGGACTGAGCATTTTAGTGCGTATTCATATTTTAATACAAAAATAACTGATAACCTTACTTATAATCACAAACCTAGTTTGGATTCGGCAACGTTTGAGCTATGCATACATACCTTGTTTTTCAAAATTGGAGCTAAACCACTAATTTTATAAATAAATATAAAAAAACTTTTTTCTACTTTCAATTTTTTCATTTCACAATGCATATTAAAACATGAAAAGTTATGTATTGACACACACCACAATACATTTATGAAACACAACATACATACTAGTCATTGAGAAACTAAACAAAATACATTAATTGTGGAAACTGGCTCTAGTCGTTGGCCGTGCGAGACCATGTGGCTATGAAGCTGCCTCGGTAGTACCAACTTAGTATCATAATAGAATTAGGTTCTGATAGTGTGCTGCTACCTGGTATATTTTTAATGAACTACAAGCACTGTGGAATGTGTTCGAGCACTATGCTAATGTTTGTAGTATGTTGTAGCGGATATATAAGCACTAGAACTCAACGCCGTACGGCGTATGTCCCTCGTCCTCTACGGAACATTACCATCGATGTATGGCACACATTGCTCCTCTTCAAAGTGTTAAAAAACTAGAGGTTCAGTGGCTATGATCATGATGTACACACTCAAATAAAACTACAAACTTGCTTTCTTTACTAAACATTCATGGACAGTCCTTTAGAAAATTCCCAGAATCTCTACTAACTCTGAAGTCATTAACTATGTGCTGGCATTTGTGTGTATCTTTATGAATGATTATCCACTGCTGAAGGTCTTCTAGAGCTCTCTTAGTTTTCTTGGCAAGTACCCTTCAGCTCTGAATTCCAAAAACCATTCCTGAACTACAGTAAAGATTCAGCAGCAGCAGTCCTTTCATTTACCGGGCAACTTGGCCGTGCGGTTAGGGGCGCGCAGCCGTGGGCTTGCATCCGGGAGATAGTGGGTTTGAATCCCACTGTTGGCAGCCCTGAACATGGTTTACCATAGTTTCCCCATTTTCACACCAGGCAAATGCTGGGGCTGTACCTTAATTTTTTTTTTTTTTTGCTAGGGGCTTTACGTTGCACCGACACAGATAGGTCTTATGGCGACGATGGGATAGGAAAGGCTTAGGAGTTGGAAGGAATCGGCCGTGGCCTTAATTAAGGTACAGCCCCAGCATTTGCCTGGTGTGAAAATGGGAAACCACGGAAAACCATTTTCAGGGCTGCCGATAGTGGGATTCGAACCTACTATCTCCCGGATGCAAGCTCACAGCCGCGCGCCTCTACGCGCACGGCCAACTCGCCCGGTGTGTACCTTAATTAAGGCCACGTCCGATTCCTTCCCATTCCTAGGCCTTTCCTGTCCCATCGTCGCCATAAGATCTATCTGTGTTGGTGCGACATTAAAGCAAATAGCAAAAAAAAAAAAAAGAATCATTTCATTTATTCCACAAATATCTTTATTCATCTGTGCAATATTTTTAACCCTCCTTATTAGTATCATATGCTAAAAATGTGTCTATGTTATCTGTGTACATAATTCAATGAGAGACCGTAGTTTCTACTACTGCTACTGAATACTGAGAGGCATAATCAAGAGACAGTTTCATGTGATTTTACCACATGTGTAATATATTATTATTTCCGTATGGACCCTGTTGGATCATGCATTACATTTTTGATTCACCTTTCTAACAGACCATATTGCTTTTATTCTTTCACTGTGTGCCTGTTTTCTTTCCTCCAATCTTTTAGGGACTTCATTCTCTGGCTTTACTACTCATCTATTTACCTTCTGATGGTAAATGTTTCTGTCCAGTATTTCTGACGTTTCTCTTTGGGCCTTTTCCAGATCATTTTTAACATCTTGTATCCATGGTACGTTCTTAAGTTTTTCAGTATATGTCAAAATCTTGTGGGTTAGCCTTGAAGACAATAGTCTGTGAACATGTCCATAGAATTTCAATCTTCATTTCCTGATGTTTGTGGCAAGGTTGAACAGTCTTTCTGTATCATTGCATGATTTGAGTCTATACCCTTTGTCTTTTGTTTCTGGACCCAGAATTTTCCTCAAGATCTTCCTTTCCTCCTTCAAGATGTTTTCTAGATCACCTTTATTATTAAGTACTAAGATTTCACTTGCATACAGCACTTCAGGTTTAATCACCATATTATAATGTTTGATTTTTGTATGTATGGACATGCATTTCTTGTTGTCACGGGTTCTCCAATGTGCTCTTTTGATTTTTTGTAATCGGACTTTCTGTGCTTCCTTTTCCAACCCTGTTCATTCTAGGATCTCAATGAGATATTTAAAGTATGGAACTCATTTGATCTGCCCATATTTTTTTTGTAATTCCTGAATGTTGAATTTAGTGCAAATAAATTTGTCTTCTCGAATGAGATTTGTAGTCCAGTTTTCTGAGCACAATCCTTGAGGACTTCAATCTGTTGGATCGCTGATATGTCACTGTCTGTTAGTATAGCTAGGTCATCTGTGAAAGCAATTGACCTGTATGTCATCGTTCTTTCGTCCAAGTTGAATGGGTTTCCAGTGCTTCTGAGCTTTCAATTCCTTCTCCCATTCTCAAATGAATTTACCAAGAACAAGGTTGAAAAGCAGCAGTGACAATCTGTCATCCTGTCGCATGCCAGTCTTAATCGCAAAGGGCTTAGATACTTCACCCATGAATTTCACTTTTGATACTTGTGTGATATACACGGTGCCCACAAATGATTGGAGCGGTTTCAAAAAATCCTGTTTGTTTATTATTTGTTGTAACATTACAAAATTATATAGACAGACAGAAAAACTCACAACGGTTTATGTGCCTACAAGTGCTCGATATGTGCTTCATGAGTGACTCTACGCACATCAACTCTATAGTCAAGTTCGTCCCACACCTGACATAGCATGTCGCTGTCAATTTAACCAAAGGCGCTGATGATGCAGGCCCACAGTTCTGTTAGATCATGTTGGCATAAAAACTGCATCTTTCACATAACCTCATACGAAGAAGTCACAAAGGGTGAGATCAGGAGAGCGTGGAGGCCATGGCATGAGGGTGTGATCTTCATTCCCAATACAACTTTTTGGAAGTCTGCTGTTCAGAAAGTCATGAACATCAACATGGAAATGAGGTGGAGCACCATCCTGTTGGTCTCCAACTGTGGCATGAGCCAATTCTCCAGTATATTCAGGTAGATGTGCCCTGTAATGGATTTTTCAGTGAAGAAGAAAGGACAGTGAACTTTAAATTTCAAGATGGCACAGAAAACATTGAGCTGGGAGAGTCACGAACGTGCTGCACAGAGTACGGGAATTTTCAGTCCCCCAAATTCGTACATTGTGCCTGTTAACTTTACCACTCAGAAAAAAATGCTGCTTCACCACTGAAGACAAGGTTGTCACAAAGTTCATCATCTTCCATACGCTCCTGAAAATTTGTACAAAACTCAAAACGGTTCACTTTGTCAGCCGGCAACAATGCTTGGAGCAGATGCAGACAGTAAGGGCTCATCCGCAATCTTTTCTTTACGACCTTCCAAACGGTCGAACGAGGCATGTTCATTTCCCTGCTCACTCAACGAGTTGACTTTTGCGGGCTATGATCAAAACTGCGTCGCAAATGCTCAACCGTTTCCTCAGGCACACTAGGCCGGCCTGTTGATTTTCCCTTGCAGAGACATCCTGTAGTTTTGAACTGTTGATACTTTGTTCTAAAATTTCATCGCACTGTTGTCACAGATTGGCTGGAATGAAATTCCAGAACAGCATACGCTTTTTCACTGTTAATCGCTATCTTGGCAACTGTTGGAGTAGAGGATGCATCATGTCTGCCGGATGTTGCCACTGTTGCGTTCTCGCGGGCATTGGGGGAAGCACAATGTCTGGAGGGCTATTCAAACAAAACTTCAAACTTCAAAATTCAAACTTCAAACTTAACTTTGAGGAATACTTGGCTTACAACATCAAATACCATCACCATATCTCTAATAATTTGGCTAGAAATAATTGACAGAACCGCTCAAATCATTTGTGTGCATCCTGTATATATAGATACAGATAGTATAACTGGGTGTGGAAAATTTTTCTCTCACCTAAATATCAGTCGATGAGAGATGTGGAGAAAAAGCAAGTAAGGAAGCATGCTAGTAGTTTTATGCAACTCTCAATATTGTGATTATAGCCATTGGACCTGCAATTTTATGTGAAATCTTAACCACACAGATCTGATTTTTCTTTTCAAAAATCCTATATGCATTGATCAAGATTTGCACTGTAGCTACCTTGATGAGAAGTCAGTGATCATTTCATTTGATTACCACACCCTCAGATAATGAAATAGATGGCAGTAACTCTCTAGACAAGATCTTTTAAAAATAAAAGTTAACTCATTGCATGAAATTCTCAAAAAAGATGAACATTTCAATTCCTCCCTACTATTCCTTCCTACTATGACAATACCATTTCCACTATAATTATCATTTCTCCTTATCCAGATGCAGCCAAGTCAGGATAAACAGAATTCCTCTCCACAACTCTTCAACACCATCACTATAGTTTTGCTAAGGTTCCATTCTTTTATGCTGTTCTTAAGTAGGTCCATCCAATGTAATCTGAGTCTTCTTTTGGCTTCTTCCCTTTCATTTGTAACTCAGTAGTTTGTTTTGTATTCTATTTCCAATCATCTAGACAGATAGATAAAGAATGGGTGAACCCTGCCTTCGCAGGGCTCCACACGTAGGTCTGTGAAGACCCTTTGTGTCCCTTAAACAGGTTTGCCTAGCCCAGCACTAGTGCTCCTATAAAGGATACCAGTGTCCAGATGTTGGCATTCCTGATGTCTTCCAGGCTCACGAAATGTGAGCCAAGGTATCGATGTCTAGTGCTTGCAAGAGCCTCGCACTGACATAACACATCCGCGGAGGTCAACTCCTCCCTACCGCATCTTCTACATATCGGATCCTGACTGATTTTCATGATGTGTAGGTGTCTCTGTAAGGTATTGTGGCCTGTCAACAGTCCAACTACCATTCACATTCTAGTCCTATTCAAATTTGTCAGGACCTTTTTATAACTTTGGCTAGGCCCTTTGATAAGTTCACGTGCCTGCCTTGCTATAGTTAACCTCTTCCAAATGTTTAACTGAGACTGGTTTGTCCAGTGGGATATTACCAGTTTCACACTTTGGAGTGACACTCCCAAGAAGGGCTCTGGTCCTATGAAAGGACCTTTTGAGCCTTGTTTCGCTAGTTTGTCAGCTTCTTCATTTCCACTGATACCCATGTGCTCAGGGACCCATAATAGGGTAACTGAGCTAAGTTCACACAGCTGATCTAACATCCTTTGGCATTCCCATAACATTTTTGATGTTGTTTTAACTGCACATAGTGCTTTTAACGCTGCCTGGCTATCGCTGCAAATGGTGATGCATCTTCTGTGTCCAGGCATGTTCCATATATATACAGCACAGGCCAGTATTGCGTATACTTCGGCCTGGAAAACAGTAGCGTATTTACCCATAGGTAGGGAGAGCCTTGTCTTAGGCCCCCAGACCCCAGCGCCTGTGCCCGTCTCTGTCCGCGAGCCATCTGTGTACCATGTACACCCCCCAGACCTAAGACAGGCCCCAGGATCTGCGGCCCACTCCTCCCTTGTGGGTATCACCACTGTGAACTTATAATTCAAATTAAAACTGGGCTTCATCAGGTCCCCGATCATCATTGTCGTAGGGCAGGTCTGGTGAAGCCTTGTAAGAATAAAGGCATGACCTCTATTCAGATTCTTGAAGGACCATCCTTCGAGTGACCAGAGGCGGTAGGCACTCATTCCCGCTATTTCCTTAACATATAAATGTAAGGGGAGAAGACCTAGGATGGCCTCCATTGTACATAACGGTGTAGTATCCAGTGCCTCTGTTATTCCTAGACATGCAAGTCTTTGGACACTGTTTAACTTGGTGGTCACAGTTTTACTCTCCAAACCTGGCCACCAGACTAAAGATGCGTAGGTGATCGTGGGCCGTACAATAGAAATATAGAGCCACTGGACCACCTTAGGTCCTAGGCCCCAAGTCTTTCCGACGGCCCTCCAACAGGCCCACATAATCTTGCGAGCCTTATCCACTTTATGGTCTATATGTTTCTTCCAACTCAGTCTTGCCTCAAGGATTACCCCTAGGTACTTAACTGAGGTTGTCTTAACTAATTTTTTCCCAAATAGGAAAGGCTCTGACAGTCCGTCTATCCTCCTCCTCCTCCTGGAAAAAAAAACCGCGAGCTCCGTCTTGTCGGGATTAACCGACAAGTCCGTGTCGTGGCACCATCTTTCCATCCTACGTAGGGAGCTCTGTACGAGCTCTGAAACCGTACTGGGGAAATTTCCTACCACCATCAGGCTAATGTCATCTGCATAGCCTTGGGCGTAAATTCCTCCAACATTTAACCTGGTAAGTAGTTCATCCACTACTAGACACCATAATGTTGGTGATAATACTCCTCCCTGTGGACACCCCCTGTCTATATTAGCTCTCAACATTACTGCATTGAGGGTAAACAGAACTTGACAGCCCTGCAGTGAGGCCATAATACATTTTATGAGCATCCTGCTCACTCCTCTTCTCTCTAGACTAAGTTCTATGGAGCCCAAAGATGTGTAGTTAAAGGCCCCTTCTATATCTAGGAATACAACCATAGCAAGTTGTTGCTGATCCAAGGCACTCTCCAGCCTAGAAACCAGCTGGTGTAGTGCCGTCTCAACCACTTCCCTAGTTGATATGCATGTTGATGAGGATGCAGGGGACAGTCTCTTAATACTTTCTCCCTGATATGTCTATCCACCAGTCTTTCCAAGGTCTTAAGAAGAAAAGACGTTAGACTGATGGGTCTATAATCCTTAGACCTTCTGGGTTTGGGTATATACACTACCTTCGCCTGACGCCACAAAGAGTACACGTACCCCATAGTGAGACAGGCTCTAAAAATTCTGACCAGGTATGGTATAAGGACCCCACTCGCTTCCTGAAGAAGCGCCGGGAAGATCCCATCCATTCCTGGGCTTTTGTAGGGGGCAAAAGATTCTAATGCCCACTTCACACTTCTTGGGGTAACAATCTCTGCTGCTTCCTTCCAGCCACTTCTATCGGGGCTGAAAGATCCGCTCGATTCTATTTCACTATTCATGACTGCTGAACCTGGAAAGTGGGCATCAAGCAGTAAGTTCAGGGTCTCCCTCTCTGTGGATGTACATCCACCCGAAGGTGACTCCAGTGAGCCCAGCCTTGCCCTTCCATCCAAGGTTAGAATTTTATGAAGCCTTGCCGCTTCATGTTGACTTTCAATGGAGTCACAAAACTGTCTCCAAGATTTCCTAGAAAACTTTTTGACTTCTGACTTGTACCTTCGTTGTGATTCTTTATAAGAATCTAGGCTTTCTTGATCCTGAAGTTCCCTGTATTTATTCCAGAGCCTTCGTGTGTTTCTCCTCAGGTGTTCAAGATAACTATTCCACTTGAAGCTTCCTGTTACTCTTTTTGCCTTAAGGACTGGGCAGTTTAATTCATAAGAGGTAACCAGTGTCTGTGTGAGAAAGCTCACACTGAGCTCCAGCTCCTCTTTGTTCTTAATTATGTTTGAGGGTCCTCCTTCCAGTCCCCTCTTCATGTCCTCCCTGAACAAAGTCCAATTGGTTCATCTAGGGTTTCTATAAGGTAGGATCTCAAAGGAGCCATCTATATGAAATACAATGTGTCTATGGTCTGACAAGGAAGGCTCCAAAGAAACTTTCCACTTTAAATTCCTGTATGATTCCCATGGAACCCAGGGCAAGATCTATGATGCCCTCACTCCTGTTATTGATGAAGGTAGGGGTATCACCTATGTTCATGATCTCAAGATCAGTTGTACATAGAAATTATATGAAATGCTCTCCCCTTTGGTTTGTATGTTTACTTCCCCAAATGCTGTGATGAGCATTGGCGTCACATCCTACTATGAGGTTTAGTCCTTGTTTCCTACAGTATATCACCAGTCTCTTGAACTCCTCTGATGGGGGTGGAGGTTCAGAGTCTCCTGGGAAATATGCAGAACAGACAACCAGTTCTCTTGGCTGTCCGCCCTCTTCATATCTCACTAGAACTGCTACAAGGTCTCTAGTAATGAAGCCTGGTATAGCCCAAGCGTTATGATTCTTAACTAGTATACATGCTCTAGGCTTTTCCTCTGCGACTCCACTGAATAGAGTGAAGCCTGCACATTTTAGTCCCATGATATGCCCCTGTCTAAGCCAGGGTTCTTGTATCAGGGCAACCGAAAACCTGCCTTTCTGGATACTTCTGATAAGTACCCTAGAGGCCGCTATACAATGTTGTATGTTTGCCTGTATGAAAGTAATCATTTCTTACTTTTATGCAATACTTTACCTTATGTGGTCTCCGGAACGTGCAGCTCCGTCTCCCGCAATGAATTTTGAGGCTTGGCTGGCCCTGGTTCCTGTCCGGGCTCCCGCTCTTCGCCCCCGCTGGTCTCAGTGTTGTCTGTGGTGGGGTTGGTCCTCTGCTTGTCGCGCTTGCCGCCACCAAGGTGAAGGTAGAAACATGCACCCCGCAGAAGATCTTCTTCCCCACCACTTTCTCCACATCTCTGGAGTCCATGCAGACCACAAGTCGGACACCTCTCTTCTCCTCCTTGCGGTCGTAGACCCTCCAGCTGTTGGGATTTAAGCCATGGTTCTGGCATGCCATTCTTCCCAAAAGGACGTTATTGTCCTTTGGTTCTCCTGGTATCCAGACCATGACTCTCTTATAGGAAAGGAGTTTATCCATGCCCACAATTGTGAGCCTAGCTTCTTCCCACGGTTGTATACCTGTAACAAGACTAGAAAGCCATGCTACAGTCTCATCATTCTCTGCAATAATGATGGCCGCACCTCTCGACAGATAGCAATCCAGGAACTGAGGCTTAATGGGCCCCTGCTCCGGAAGCTTGTCTATCAGATTGGCGATAGCCTCCTCCACAGATTCCACCAGTTTCTCGGTTAGCTGCTGGTCAGGATATCCTACAGATACTACGGACATCCTGATCCCAGCTTTAGCTATCCTAGCATACTCCACGTTGGGTTTTTTGTGGGTCTGCCGATCTTCTTCTGGGGTTGCCCCCAACAGAAGTTGTTTTCCCACTGGCATCTTGGTGGGTGGAGTCCTCTGTGCCCTAGAAGCAGAGCCCTTTTCAGGGTCCCGCCTTTTGTGCCCATTGGATCCCCCCACAGTCGTTGCTGTCGTGGCAGTAGAAGGCCTCTCAGCTCCAGGAGTTAGGCCCTCTTTGGCCTGCTCCCGGGCCTTTAAAGCCTTCTTATACCTCCTCTTCTCAGCGCCAGAGCACTGTTTCTTCTTTTTCTTCTGGACTAGTAGATTGCCCACCTCTAGAGTGAGCTCTCTTACTGTCGAGGTCGTGCTGTTCGAGGGTATCTCCGAAGAGTCCCCATCGGTTGTTGCTGAACTAGTGTTCCTCTTGGAGGCCCCAGAAGAGCTCTCCGGTTTATGGGTAGCTACGGTACTCATTTAGGTCCCACGAGTAGCTAGGGAAATATATGTCTGCCCAGGCAGAGCCCCGCATACCCGGGTAAGGCTACTTGCTTCAAGAGGGCGCCAAGTATCTCAAAGGCTCCGTTCAGGACACATCTCCCGTGTGCCATGCACCCCATCGGCATGGGTTGCGTTACCCCTTAGGGTTGGGTGGTGCTTTAGCTTCCTCCTCCTTGTATACCAAATGGTTACCCAGTAGGGCTCCATTCGGCATCGCAAGAAAGGAGCGATTAGTCCCCCTCACCACGCAGAGGATCTTCAATTGAAGAGGGTAACCAAGGTTAACCCCCTACAATTGTAGAAGCACACACGAGGGGGTTCCATTCATCTATTTAAAATGTCCAAATATCAGTCTATATTTCTCCATTTTGTCACTCAACAAGCTCCCTGTATGGATCAGGGTGCCATGCCACTTTCTACATAATATCTGTAGTTGTCATTCTTCCTACTTATTTTGAAATTTCATGTTAAAATATGTTTAGATTATTTCACATTTATTTTCATGTTTTAAAGTCTTCCCTTATAATTGTTAAGTGTTAACCTGCCTGTACAAGGTTAAGTGTTGAAAACAGAAGAGAAAAACCACAATACAACTGTAATGATACTTTAATTGCTCCTTAGAATTACCGACTGGGGGCGGGAGTCATCTTTGATCTCTAATGATGACACAGAAATAACATGTGCAAGAGTAGCTCTTGCAGTAGAAGTAGTAGTAGTAGCAGTGTTATATTCACTGTGTTATCTCATGGTTCATAGGTTTCATTTGTTTACTTTATTGTCAATCATAGGTGAGGTATTTTATTAGATTTTGATTAATCCAAAAGTTCATCACTTATCCTTTTGAGGGACTTGAGGAGCTCTCTTAAGAATGTTATCTTTACTGCATTACATCATGATCTAAGGGTTAACAAATCTTTACTGTATTACATCATGATCTAAGGGTTAAAAATCCATGACAAAAATCTTATATCGAAGAATTGATTCTTCCAAGAGATAGAAAAAATCCTCAAAGACTTGATGACGGCACTGAAATCTTGCTTTTGTCAGCTCCCGTAATGATTGCAGGAAAATTTACTATGAAGTTTCAGATATTGTGATCAGCTGTTTCCAGGATCAATTTTCTACAGGTGCTATGACTCACTGCAAAGAAAATGAAACATTTCTTCTTTCTAAAACTAAATATTGCAGTCATGAGGCAGCCTTTTATAAGGATGACTTTGACCGTGAAAGATTAATTTTGCAAAGAAATGTGATGTTAGATGTGTGTGCATATAAAGAATGTATCATTTAACCCGCGAGTGGTCGCTAGCCGAAATATAATGTAAGTGGTCGCGCGTGAGACTTTCTCTCACATTAAAATAAATATGACATTTTTCACAGTTTTGTGAAATTTGCTACTGAAATGAAACACAAGTTCTACCTTATATATTTTAGATAAAAATGAAATGATTAGCTGTTTATTAAAGACACAAGTTACTACTTAAAATAACATAGGCAATGTACATAAAAATAACTTCCGTACTGAAGTTGTAAAAAATAGAATTTCACACATGCATTTATCTAGTAATATTTACATATAAAGCAAGGTTTTTGAACATAATAACATTTTCAAAAACAAGAAGTGCTCATAATACAAATACTAACGTGTACAACAGGAGCGAGTTTCCCGCTCCACTTCAACATAACACCAACGTCCTTAGTCGCGCAATGAGAGAAACTCTCACGCAGTGCTCACGGACACATAGGAACCTTTGTTCTGACTAGGGGAAGGGGTGCTTACCCTTCAAATGTGAATCGCTCTACTCACGACAGTTATAAACTCAGCTAGAAGAGGGAACAGTCACCTCCCTTTCATCACTGTGAAGTAACATCACAATAAAAAGTAATCATCATCATCATCATCATCATCATTTCCCTTTATCCAGTTGTAGCCGGGTAGGGGCAAATATGGTTCCTCTCCACTTTCTTCGGTATTTCCACCACTCCTCCTCCAACACTGTGTCCCAGTCCAGGTTTCTTTCTATAATGCTGCATTGGATGGTATCCTTCCATCTCAATCGTGGTCGTCCACGGCCTCTCCTTCCTTGGATTTGCATTTCCATCACCTTTTTTGGCATTCTTTCATTGCTCATTCACTTTATGTGCCCAAACCATCTTAGTCGGTTTTTCTTTATTCTGTCATTCATTTTTTCCACTCCAATTTCTTCCCGGATTTTCTCATTCCTTATTTTGTCTCTTCTACTCTTCTGTATCATACTCCTCAAGAACTTCATTTCGGCTGTCTGTATTCGACTCTCATCCTTCTTTGTCATTGTCCAAGTTTCTGCTCCGTAAGTTGTTATGGGTACGTAATACATCTTGTACATAGTATCCTTTGCTTCCGTTGGCACATTTTTGTCCCATAACATGTTTCTTACACTATGATAGAAACAACTTCCAGCTTTAATCCTTTTACTAATCTCAGCATCCAGTCGAGCATTCTCCATTAATTCACTCCCCAGGTATTTAAACGTTTCCACTACTTCCAGGGGCTTGTCTGCAAGTCTAATCTGACCTTTCCCTTCTTTCTCCCCTCTAGTCATAACAAGAGTTTTACTCTTTTCTACACTTATTTTCAATCCACTTTCTTCGATCTAAAAAGTAATATGAGAGAAAATCTCATATAGCGACCACTCGCGGGTTAATGTATGGATGACTTAGTACGCTTCTTTTCTTCAAATAAACACGTTAACAAATTAATTCCAGAGGTGGTTAAGTTGATAAAGATTGCTTTAAGTATACTGTACCTGTTTTTACATGTACATCAGAACATTCTTTTTCCTTCCTGAGAAGATGAAACACCATCGTGTGAGGAAAACTGAATGACAAACCAATCGTGCATCAAGAAACAAAAAAAAAAAAGTGAACCTTGAAACTGTGGTGAACATTTTCATCGACTGTTTGTTGGAATATATTCTGTATGAGTGAAAATCAGAAATTCAGCAAAGATTTTAATTTTTTTACTAAAGACATATGACTTTCAGTTCTCTTTTATTTTTAAATTAACAGTAAGTGCCCATTATTTTTAATTTTTAGCCAACATAGGACTACTTAGTCAGGTTTATGGAGGTTTTCTTCTTTTTGTCAGCCCAATACTGTTTCATCCTTTCTGAATGTAATTTTCTTTCTGCTTCTGGAATCACTCTTCCTATTCTCTGCTTGTTGATTTTTGTCTGTAGTCTAGTGTGTTTATCTTTCAATATACTGAGTGTATTTGTTTTGTATTTTAAATCTTTTGTAATATGCAACTCTCTTATGTCTTATTTAAGTTCTGCAATCCATCTAATGTTATTCTTACTCTTACTCTTCCACAATTTTTCTATTATTTTTCTACTGATTCTATTTTCTGGTGACCGTATTACTGTAGATGGCCTAAGAATGATATTTGTTTCTTTTTCATTGTGCTAGTCACAGGTTCTATTTCTTTATAAACTGTCTCATTGGAAGCTAGCCTCCAGACTCTGTTTACTTGATAATTTACAGGTTCTCACTATTCTCGTTTCTAACTTGAGTACTCTATTCATTGCAATTGTGTTTGTTGTTTTGAATAATGTTTCACTTGCATATGTAATTTGTGGCTGGGTGACTGTTTTGTAAGTGCTCAATTTGAGACAATTTACTTTTGGCTTAATTTATTATATTTCTAACAGAAAACTCATATGCAGTATCTCCTACTTTTTCTCATGATTAAAACATACCTTCACCTTTCATGTGGATAAATTTTGTTTGTACTCATTTATTATTGTTGAAAAAGTGCCTAATCAAACAATAGCTTTTTCCATCAAGTATTGATCATTCAAAAACACCTAAAACTGCGTTTTCACAAGGATTAAATGACGAAGTTTTCCACTCCCACCTCTTTTGGTGTGTGAGTTAGAGCAACCGCACTGATTTTCAAAACCCAGCACCCTTGGTTCAGAGTCTCAGTTGCTGGATACAAAACACAAGAAAACAAGTGCAATATATGCAGTTCAGTTTCAACTACTTGCTCAATTTATCTTACATTTTTTTGGTCCAACAACTTTATAAAAAATCGCAAAACATTAAAACAAGACTGACAGTTAAAGTAGACTTAAAGCGTATGATACTGAAAACAAACACATATTATTATTAAAAGAATGGGAGAAACAGCTGATGAATTTGATGCAGGGGGAGGATAAACCAACCATAGGCCACATAAAAGGTAGGCAATTATAGCCTAAAGCATTAATAAATTGAGAAAAATGGTACCGTATTATGTAAATTGCAAGTGGCCTGTATTTTAATGCTAGGGTTGCCTTTTATGTTAATGTACTCATCCCCATGAACATGTGACTTTATAATTTGTACACAAGAACAGTCCACAGCTCTGATAGCATAAGGGAAGGTAAAATGTTCTTGTCACTTAGGCTGTGCTTCCTGCATCTCAGCAATATTTGTTGGAATTTTTTCAATAATCTGTTTTCATTCCTATTAATGTCAAAACCTGCAAAAAATCTTTTGACACACTGCTCTGACTTACACCGATGTCTTCACCAACTCCACCCTGAAACCCAGGATCACCAACATAACACAAGAAGATTCTTTCTCTCTCTCTTTTTTTTTTTTTTTGCTAGTTAGTGCACAGTGTATTGCTTCTTTGGAATGTCCGAGAAAATGCTCCATTAAACATTCAACATGTTCCTTACTGAACCTATATAACACTTTGTAATCAAGTTGAGATGATTCTCTGTGAAGTTTACATAATTTCCTTTTCTGATTTACAACTGTCATAAACTCTGCCATGTTAAACTTAACACTATCACTTGGAGATACTTACTGAATTAGCTTAAGAAAACACAAACAAGCACTACATGGACTGTGTGCCTGCTTTACCTTTATTCACCAGAAATCTGGAACACCCCCTCTGCTACTTGAGTGACTGGAGTATGTGCTCAAAAGCACAGGTCTGCTGTGACTGACTGCTACCAACCAGTGGCTGAGTGCCCATTCTAAATTTGCAAATAAAGAGCGTGTGCTAATTTTTATTCACACCACCCATTGACTTGGACCATAATTTAGTAATGATGAAGAGTAGACTACAGCTGAAGAAGAGAATGGCAAAGACAAAATTGGCCAAGTTAAACCTTGGCAAAATGAAAGAAGGCATTAATGCACATCAAAATTTTAAAGAGATGACAGATGAGAAAATAGGGTCTGAAATTACTAAAAACACATGGAAGAAAAATTGAATTTCCTAAAGACGGCACACCTAGAAACAGATGAAAACTACTTTGGAAAGGAAAAGAAGCCTGTTTATAAGCGTTGGATTACAGAGGAAACAATTTGTTAAGAAGGAAATTACTTTCAAAGTAAGCAGTAGATCTCTTGGAAGAATGAAGGAAGTATATTACAATAGGAGAAAAGAACAATGTGGAAGAGCAAGAAACAATTAATAGACTAACAAGGAAATTGAGACAAGAATGGACTGAGAATAACTGTAAAGAGATAGAGAAAAATATGGCTGAGGGTAATACTGGAAAAGCATAATGTAGAAATCAGAAAATAGTTTAGAACTAGGAAACACTCTCTTAACTTTCTGAGAAGGGAAAACAGAAGGATGGAAAGAAAACATAGAAGAATTGTACCATATAGCAGACAAATGCCTTGCATCCTGGAAAAGGTGATGATGATGATGATTGTTGTTTAAAGGGGCCTAACATTGAGGTCATCGGCCCCTAATGTTACAAAATGAGACGAAATAAAATGACGAACTAAAAGTCTAAAATTCTCCACTGACCAGAATTCAAATCATAAGAACGAAGAATGGACATGAATTTAAAACAATCAGTGGATGTGACCCGCAATGCCTTACATTCACAGAAAATGACATAAAAGAATAGGATTACTGACCAACGGACTGCTGCTATAGCATAACACTGAAACAATGAGGCTTGCAGTCTAAAGGGGGGTCCAAAATCCAAGTTATTGGCCCCTCATAATGGTACTGATCGCCAGAAAAGTTGAACCATGGTATTTGTTCTGTTGTAGTACTAATCAAAAGTAGCAGAGACTTGCGGTATTCCACACATTATTGTACTACTCAGAGGTTATGAAATTCAACATATAATACAGACCTATGTTTTTCTCACTTTGCGGCACCATTTACAGGCAACACAAACCTATGGTGTTCATCACATAAGAGTACTAACCACAGGGACCTTCCACTATCCCGTGGTGTTCTTCATATAGTGGGAACTAATCACAGGCAAGGCAGAACCATGGTAGCTATCATCCCCTGGTCCTGCTCATATGGTGGTACTAATCACAGGTACTGCAAAAGCCGACCGCACGGTGCTCCTGTGTGCTACTAATCACAAACCTATTTGGTACCTAATATAGTGGTACTATGTGCAAGTAAAAGCGACCCATGATGTTCTCTGCGTGGTGGTACTAATCACAAGTAGTTTCATGGTTCCAAGACAATCATCCCTTGGTTGCCCCTTTTAGTCACCTCTTACGACAGGCAGGGGATACCGTGGGTGTATTCTTCATCTGTGTCCCCCACCCACAGGGGCTTGTGTGTTTGGTCCGCGAGAGGTATTTTACTTCCCTCAAGTCCACCGGCAAGCCGGTTAGGAACCCCCTATCCGCCACCTGGGACGCGCCATGTGGGAGTATCATCTCTCCCTCTGCTATGCCAACGTAGCAGGTTCGTGGTCCTGGAAAAGGAACATGAAGTTCAAGAGGAAGATATTGACTCACCTGTTATGGCAGTGGAATTCGACTGAGCTCTATATGAATTAAAGCATAGAAAAGCACCAGGACCAGATCTAATACCTGGCAAAATCCTGCAGGCAGTGGGGGTAAAGAGCAAAATTAGCCTTCACAAGTTGATTAATGAAATGTATTTGAGGGGAAGTATTCCAGAAGACTTTGAATGGAAATCTTGATTCCTATTGCAAAAAAGAGGAGGGCACAAAAGTGCAAAGAACATAGAATGTTAAGCCTCACATCTCATACCTCAAAAACCCTAACAAGAATTATCTATCATCAAATGGAAAGGAAAAGTGAAGAGAATCTTCCGGAAGATCAGTTTGGATATTGCAGAGGTAGAGGAACCCGAGAAGCCATACTAAATCCAAGACTGATCATCAAGAAAGCTCTGCAATTAGATAACTCCTTACTGATAACTTTCATTGACATGGAAAAGGTATTTGATCACTTACAATCACTTTGACTGGAATGTTAAGTTCAAAGCCCTAAGAGACCTCAAAATAGACTTCAGAGTTTGCAGAATTATATGATCGAGCTATACAAGAACCAGATAGCACTGATAGGGAAGCAGAAATTGGAAGCAAATATCTCCAAATAAGTGCGGCAGATATGTGATATATCACCAAATGCTGTTTAATATTTATATTGAAGAAGCATTAAAAGAATACTGGGTAAGGAATACATGCAAGGTTAACATTAATGGAAGGCTGTACAACACCATATGCTTTGCAGATGATATTGCACTGCTTACAGAACCAACCGTCATATGGAGATTACTTTAGAACTATTGAAGAACTTGCTCAACAAAAATGTAGTTTGTAAATAAGAATAAAAGAAAAGTAATGAAATGTACCACAATGGAGAAGGAAAGGCAGAAGTCAGATTGGGTGGAGAAAAGCTATCACAGGTGGAAAATCTTCCCTTAGCTTGGCAGCTTAAATTCATCTGACTGTAGGAGTGAAAAGGAGATAAGAAGCAGAATAGCACATGCCAAGGACGCATTCTATAAGAAAAGATCATTTCTGACATCTAAGGCAACTAGCACAGATATTCACAAGAAATACATAAAAACATATGTATGGAGTGTTGGACCTTATGCATCAGAAAGCTGGACTCTTATGGTCAGGGATTTTTAAAAAATCCAGGCCCTTGAAATGTGGTGCTGGTGCTGCATGCCAAAAATACCACGGACCCAGGGCCGGATTAAGGGGGGGGCTAAAGGGGCTGCAGCCCCGGGCCCCGCGTGCCAAGGGGCCCCGGCCCTTGGCTGGACCTAAAATGGTATAAAAAGGCCTGCTGCTCCACCTCCGTGCATGTATATGAATATTTACGCTCGCAAAATATCAAACAGCGCTCTTCCTTCTTATCAGCTGTCCGCGTTAGTATTTCATCGCTGCTAGAATCAATTACCGTCCGGAGATACGAATCCTCGCTACTTACGCACTGCAATTATAGTAAAGGTTATTGTTGACGAAAATTTTAATCTGGCAGTTTGCGAGTGCCGGCAGAGGGAAAAGGGGGGAAGAGGTCTAGGAAGTTGAGCGGGAGGGGACAGGGGAAGCGCGGTGGAATGCGCATGTAATACTATATCTTTGCATAAGGAAGAGAACTTCCAGTTCACCTCTGATTATTGAACCATTCTTAAGTTACAACTGTATTGTTCCTGTAAAATGGATAGAAAATATCCTAGTGGTGCTAAAAAGCGTAAATTAAAAGAACAACATTTGAAAGAAATTGAAGAGTTGCCGAAAATATCAACATTTTTTGACAGGAAGTCTACAAGTGCATCGACGACTGAAGAGACTGTTACTGGTGAATTGGAATCTTCCACAGGTAAGCGAATAGTGTCATATCTAAGTCTGCTGTTTTATGAGAGATTAGGTCTTTACGGAACTGGAAAGCATGAGCATTAGGAAGATGGTTTTAGGAACAATGAAAGGGAATCCTAATGTGTATTTTAAACTTCAGTCACATTGTATGGAATACTCGAAGTAGTAAATAATAAATTGCCGACCTCGTTGGTGTAGTGGTAGCAATAATGACTGCCACCCCCGGAGACTCAGGTACCTTCCCCGGCATTGCCTGGGGGGGTGCCTTCGTATGGGGTCTCAATAACTTGATCAGGGCACTCCGAATTAAACCCAGACCCGACACGGTGTGGTCACACGTTTACTTACTTAGTAATAAATTATTTAATAAATACACGAATTAAAAAACCCCAAAGGTCTACAGCCGCGGAGGACCTTGTCTTACCAAGTGACTGCTGCCCAACCTCTAGGACCTGCAGATTCCAAGGTGTTGTGTGGTCAGCACAACGCATCATCTCGGTCGTATTCTTCGTTTTCTTGCCCGGGCTGCCATCTCATCGTCAGATGACTCCTCGATTGTAATCATGCAGGCTGATTGAGCCACTTGCTAGCCCTCAGGTACAGCTGAAAATCGCTGACCTAGCCGGGAATGGAACTCTAGGCCTCCGGGTGAGAGGCAAACACGGTACTCCTACACCACGGGGCTGTCTAAATACACTAACACACAAGTAAATTACTTGTGTTCTTATGTTGCAGGTTCAGATTTAGTACTCAAGAATGAGGCCGTGTGTGTCATAGAGCCTGGTTGCAGCTCTGCCACTGCTAATGGCAGTCCTGCTTCAAATCTTCCTTCTGCTGATCCTGGTTATTGGCCTGAGTGCATGATGGACGAGTTTAGAGAGCAATGTATTCAGCTACCGGGCGAGTTGGCCGTGCGCGTAGAGGCGCGCGGCTGTGAGCTTGCATCCGGGAGATAGTAGGTTCGAATCCCACTATCGGCAGCCCTGAAGATGGTTTTCCGTGGTTTCCCATTTTCACACCAGGCAAATGCTGGGGCTGTACCTTAATTAAGGCCACGGCCGCTTCCTTCCAACTCCTAGGCCTTTCCTATCCCATCGTCGCTATAAGACCTATCTGTGTCGGTGCGACGTAAAGCCCCTAGCAAAAAAAAAAATGTATTCAGCTTGGGCCTCAATACTTTCAAAATCGTTCAGTTACGGGAAAGTATCTTGAATCCAAACAAGTGCAAAAATCGCAAAATCGTTATTTGTCAGACAGTTTGTTTATGCGCAAACTCAGAAATGGAGACTCTGTTGAAAGGATTTGGCTTGTATATTCACCATCTACTGGAAAAGTGTTTTGTTACCATTGCAAATTACTTTCAAATGACAAGATGAACTCTGCATTTTCTTCACATGGTTTTTGTAACTGGAAAAAAGCAGACGAAGCTGTCAGTAGCCATGAAAACAGTATAGAACATAGGAATGCAATTAATTCTTGGCTGTATAGGAAGAAAATTTCCTCGCGAATTGATAGTCAGTTAGTTAAACAGATAACTTTAGAGTCCCGGTACTGGGGCGAGGTGTTGAAACGAATTGTGGCAGTCGTAAAATGTTTGTGTGTGCGAGGACTAGCATTTCGTGGAGAAAATGAGATTTTTGGAGTGCATAATAATGGGAATTATTTAGGAATCCTTGAACTAATTTCCCAGTTTGACCCTTTTCTGAAGGAGCACATTTCAAAACATGGTAATGAAGGAAAAGGGAAGCCTTCGTATTTATCGAAAACAATTGCCGAAGAACTGATTCATTTAATGGGGGAAAAGGTGTTAAATACAATCCTAAGTGAAATAAAAGAATCAAATTACTATTCACTGATAGTAGACTCTTCCCCGGATTGTGCTCATGTAGACCAATTGTCAATTGTATGTAGATATCTTCATTCTGGGGAAGTCAAAGAAAGGTTCCTTTATTTTAAGGCTATAGAAAGCCACACAGGAAACTCATTGTTTAATGAAGTAAAATCATTTTTGGATAGCAAAAGCATACCTTTGAGTCAATGTAGAGGTCTTTCTTGTGATAATGCGGCGAATATGTCTGGCCAGTACAATGGGTTCCAGGCACAACTAAAGAAGGAAAATAAATTTTCCCCGTTCATGCCTTGTGCAGGACACTCATTAAATTTAGTCGGAGTAAGTGCTGTTGAATCCTGTCGTGAAGCTTTGAAGTTTTTCGCTTACCTACAACGACTGTATGTTTATTTCTCAAGCTCTCCTCGTAAATGGGCTATGTTGACGAGAAATTTGGAACCGCACTTAAATTACAAACTTCTTCACCTGAAGAGTTTGAGTCAAACCAGATGGTGTTGTCATTATGAAGCAGTGAAAGCCTTGCGTATCAACTATGACAATATTTTGTGTGTATTAGATATTATATGTGAGAATGCTGAAGAAAAACATGAGTCCCGGAGAGAAGCAAAATCACTGAAAAATAAGTTCATGAAATTTGAATCGGCTTTTATGTGTGTCTTTTGGCATGAAATTTTGGAAAGATTTGATAAAGTTAGTGTGAGTTTACAGAAACCTACACTAGACTTGTTAACAGGTTGTAAACTTCTGGAGTCTCTGGTTACATTCACAATCAATGAAAGAGGTAATTTTGACAAATATGAAGAGGAAGCTAAAAGGTTATGTGAAAAATATCTCACAGGTTTTGAGCACAAATCTGAAAGACAATCAAAGAAGAGATATGCTGATGGTAATGCCCTTAACGAAACTATTCTGAAAGGAAGAAAAGAATTTGAAGTAGAAACATTTTTGGTGATAATTGATAGTTTATGTAGTGGACTTAATAATCGCCTTCAGTCTTACAAAACATTTCAGTCATTGTTCCAGTTTCTAGTAGACTGTAAGGCTTCGTGTACTGTGGATGAAACTTCTCTTAATAACTGTTTACAATTTTACCGAGATGATCTCGATGAATCTTTGAAACTAGAAATTAAACATTTTTATGATTTCATTAAAAGTGTAGATGTAGTTACTTGCCAGGAGATAGCTAAATACATATACAAAAATGATTTGATTAGTGTATTTCCAAATGTATTTGTGGCATTGAAATTGTATTTGGTAATTCCAATAACCAATTGCAAAGCAGAGCGTTCTTTCTCTAAACTGGCACTAATCAAAAATAAATTACGGTCAACCATGCTTCAACCAAGACTGGACGGTTTGACTATCATGTCTTTAGAACATGACATAACAAATGAGTTGTCATTCGATGATGTTTTACAGTCATTTGCAAATCTGAAGGCAAGGAAAAAGACAGTTTTAATGTAAAAGTTATTCAACTACCAATTAGGTCAGTTCAGTACAGCATCGATTATCCGAAAGTATTCGGGAATGGGAACGATCAGATAAGTGAGTTTTCGGGTAGCCGATCATTTGCGAAAAGTCTGATCCTACGCCATAAGAGCAATGGAGTAATACTGAACATTTTCAAAGTTTATCTGTTTCAAGCTTCCGTCCTTATTGTCAAATGCACTTATAATCTTTGAATAGGTATCACTCTTCATTTAAATGTTCGTTACTGTGTTCTTCCAGCTCCAAATTCTTGAACTAATCTTGACCCGCCAACACCATCTTTAACTAGCCTATTTTAAATTTATCGGAAAAACATAAAATGACCTGTGTTCCTTCAGACGTCTTTGCGAACTGTACAATCATTCATTTCATTTCAGTACCTGCCACAAGCGAAGATTCATGCGCCACTGACGCCAACGGCAGTATTGTTAATTACGTCGGAGTAAAAAATAGGTAAACGTTGGATGAAAAGAGTTACAATTGGCTGAAATGGACCTCGATTACAATTATAATATATTTTAACGATATTTCTGTATTTTTGGATGCGAGGCTGCTGACGTAGGAAGGAGAAAACGTTATTTTGTCACAGCACTTGCGGATATGCATAACGCAGATATTTCAATTTGCTGACTGGGACACTTTCTGTTAGCCGATATTTCTCTTGATCGACATTCGGATAATCGATACTTTACTGCAGGCAGGAACGAGTTTGCCAATGATATAACGAAGGACAATGTAGTATTATGACTTGTAAACAAGTAGTACAAGTCATAATACTACAATGTCCTTCGTTATCTCATAATACCACTTGTGCTAGCTTTTTACATGTTGATTTAGTTTTAAATTTTAGATTTTAAATTCATGTAATGCCAATAAGATAATGGGAATGAGTTCGTATTAAGTTCTGTTTTGTATGTCGATTTGATAGTGATGATGAGACAAATGTAAAATATGTTTTGGCATTATGAAATATTAACATGAAAAATAGAGAAAAATTGTATTCTATTTCAGCACTTCCCTATTCATCAATTTAAGTGGAAGTAGTTCTATAATGACTTCAGTATGCTAGTCTTACGTGATGTTATGAAGAAGGGGCCCCACATTTTTAAATAGCCCAGGGCCCTCAAACACCTTAATCCGGCACTGCATGGACCAATAATGTAAGCAGTGAAGAAATGCTAGAAAGTTTGAATGAAAAATACCAGCTGGTAAAATGATTAGAAAGTAGAAGAAATAGATTCATAGGTCACCTCCTAAGACATTCAAACTGGTGCCCTAATATGGTGGGGAAGGATGGAGGCAAAAAGAGAAGAAGACCAAAAATAGAATTTATGACTGGCATTAAGAATGGATGATTGTTCGCAACAGTAAAGTAGTTAGCACTGGAGAGAATACCTCTATCTGAAGATGGCAATGCTGCCCACCAACCATGTAAGACTGAAGAGATAAAGAAGAAGGAAGGATTTAAAGGAGAGGGCATATGTCTCTGGTAAGACCCCAGTTAGGGTATGGGACCCACAACAAGATTGCTTAATACGAGAACTGGAAAAGATTGAAAGGAAAGCTGCACGATTTGTTCTGGGCAATTTCTGACAAAAGAATAGTGTTACAAAAATGTTGTAAACATTGAGCTGGGAAGACTTCGGAGTAAGAAGATAAGCTGATATTCTAAGTGGTATGTTCTGAACTGTCAGAGGAGAGAAAGCATGGAATAACATTATTAGATGAATAAGCCTGAGTGATGTTTTTTAAAAGTAGGACACTTCATAATGTGAAGATAAAGTTCAAATTCTAGAGGACAAATTGGGACAAATATTAATTTATAGGAAGACACATTAGGGATTGAAATAAAATTTATAAAGGGTGTTGTTCGATGAATTTCCAAGTGCTGGCAATGCTGTGTAATGTATTATTGCATTTACAAATTTTATTCTGTGCTTGACAAACTTCCTTCACTGTGTTGACCGATCATCTGATGTTCCACCTATGCCTGATGACACTATTGCTATGATCATGGTGGTACCACTGATGCATGCTAGTTGCCTTTCTAGATATTGCAGATCATTGCAACTTTAATCATTTACACCCATTTGATGGTACATATATGTTCCAAATTGTGTCAAAATAGGACCTTTCCTTCTGATATTTCATTATTTTTGTCAGTGAATGTGTTTCTTTCCAGCTACCTGATAGCTCATTATCATATTTGATAGTTTCAGGAAGATGATGTGGATGTTATCCCAGATCAGACTATCCCTGAGTTCTTTGCAGAACAGAACATCCTTGTGACAGGAGGCACCAGCCTACTGGGGAGGATTCTCATAGAAAAACTTCTACGTTCATGTCCAAATATTGGCACTATCTACCTGATTGTTCGACCTCAGAATGGGGTCAGTCCAATTGATCGCATCAAAGATTTTGACAATCATGTGGTACGTCGACATATTATTTTGATCAGTTTCTAGAGAGACATTTATGATGTGAATGCATTATTATTTATCAGGTAGGATATATAATTTAAAATTCCCTCATCCACTAGAAAGAATTAAAATGATTTAATTATTTTTAATAACTCTTGGTCCATTGATTTATCTTCCAAGAAAAGAATCGACTTGTCAGGCATTAGATGAATATGTTATTTTGTTCACTAGATTTTCCAGCGGTTGAAGGCTGAGCATCCAAAGGCACTTGCAAAACTCAGTGTATTGCAAGGAGATGTGGGAGAGCTAGGATTAGGTCTCAGTACAGAGGACCGGCAGCTTCTTGAGAGCAATGTAAGTTTTGTCTTCCATTTGGCAGCAAATTCACACTTGGAGGATCCTCTGCAGAAAGCTGTGCTTGTAAACTCCAGAGGAACTCGAGAGACAGTGAGTTTGGCACTTGGGATGAAGAAACTGAAAGTAAGTTCATGGAGAAATGTGTTTCCTTCATAATTACCCAAGGAAATCTGAATAAATATGTTTCCTTAACTATATACCTAGAAAACTAAAGCCTCAATTTTTTTTATTTTTTTTCCCAGGCATTTGTGCATGTATCAACCGTTTTCAGTAATGCTGACCACTTTGTTGTTGAGGAGAAATTATATCCTGCTCATGGTGACTGGCGAACAATTATCCAAGCAGCAGAAATGTTAGATCCTCCCACCTTCAACATCCTTACTAAGAAGTAAGTGATTTATCTCTGGATATGAAGAAAATTTAGAATATGAATCAGTGGAAAGACCAGTGCATGGTATTCCCGTATTTACTAACATAATGGATGTCCTCACAAAGTTTGTTCACTGTACGGTAATTTAGAGTTTAAAGTGGAGTTACATGACCTTGATATTCTGAAACTTTTATGTTACTACTAGCAGTTACCCGCGGCTTTGCTCACGTGGATTTCGTAAAGTAATAAAAGTAATCGTTCCTCGATACTGTACCAAGACATTATTTGAAAATCCCTAAAGTATAAACATTCACCGACAAATTGAGTTTCCTTTACCCCGGAAACTCTTTGTAAAACACATTTGTGTCATTGCCTTTTGGGACTTACATGAAACAGTCTTCTCTCAAATCGAAAAAAAAAAAATTTTTAAAGGAGATTCCAAATATCTATCTCCATGTCGTAACATTTTTAGTTTTTGAGATAGGCTATAAGAATCCAGATAAAAAGTATTTAACCCCTTTATCTATCCTTCCCATTTTTCAAAAACAAAAAGAAATACATGTTCCTTTACTTTTAAAAGAGATTCCAAATACTAATTTTCGCATCTGTAACATAGTAAGTTTGTGAGATGTAAGCATACTCAAAAAAATTATTTACTTCTTTTTTCACTTCTTTTCACCCCCGTTAAGTGCCTTTTCTGAAAACAAAAATCACGTGTATCTGAGGACATGTTTGGTTCGCCAGGTGCAGGTCTTTCGATTTGACGCCCGTAGGCAACCTGCGCATCGTGATGAGGATGAAATGATGATGAAGACGACACAGACACCCAGCCCCCTTGCCAGCAAAATTAACCAATGCTGATTAAAATTCCCGATCTTGCTGGGAATCGAACCCGGGAACCCTGTGATCAAAGGCCAGCACGCTAACCATTTAGCCATGGAGCTAGACACATATATTGTAGATGTAGTGGTACTCATTTTCAAAATTCACCCACTTTTTCAATTCTTTTCAACCCCTTAAGTGGATTTTCCAAAAACAAATAAATACGTGTTTCTTTATTTTAAAAGGAGATTCGAAATACAGTACCGACTTTCACGTCTGTAACATCTTCAGTTTTTAAGCTATAAGTATCCTCGTAAAATGAATTCAACTTCTTTTTCCCTTTTTCCCACCTCCTCTCCCATTAAGTGGGCTTTCCGAAAACAAAAAAAAAGTGTGTGTTTCTTTATTTTTAAAGGAGATTCAAAATACCAACTTTCACACCTGTAACATCTTCAGTTTCTGAGATATAAGTATCCTCTTAAACAGAATTCAACTCCTTCTTTACTTATTTTCACCCCTCCTCCATCCCCAAGTCAATTTTAGGAAAACAAAACAATATGTGTTTATTTTTAAAGGAGATTCCAAATACCAAGTTGCATGTCTGTAACATCTTAATCTTTTAGAGTTATAAGTATCCTCATACAAATAATTCAACGAATATTTCAATGTGGATTTCTGAAAACAAAAGCAGACGTGTTTCTTTATTTTTAAAAGAGATTCCAAATACCAATTTTCATGTCTGTAACATCTTTTTTTGAGATATAAGTATCCTCAAAAAAAGAATTCAACTCCTTTTTCAGCCCACCCCCGTTAAGTTGATTCTCCCCTAAAATGCATGTTCCTTTATTTTTAAAGGAGTCTCCAAACACCAATTTTCACGTCTGTAACCGTCAGTTCTTGAGATATAAGTATCCACATAAAAATTCAATTTTTTCACTTCCTTTCACCCTCCCTCCTTAAGTGAATTTTCCAAAATCAAAGGAATATGTGTTACTTTACTTTGAAAGGGGATTCCAAACACCAATTTTCATATCTGCAACATCTATAGTTTTTGAGATATAAGTAGACTCCTACAAATAATTTAACTAATTTTTCAATTTTTCATCCCCGCCTAAGTGGATTTTCCAAAAACAAAAATGCATTTCTTTATGAGATTCCAATCACCAATTTTTACGTCTGTACCGTCTTCCGTTTTTGAGATATAAGTGTCCTAATACAAAGAATACACCCACTTTTCAGTCCTTTCTACCCACCCCTCCCCCCTCCCCCAAGTGGTAATTCCGAAGACATAAAATACGTGTTTCTTATTTTGAAATGGATTAAAAATACCAATTTTCACTTCTGTAACATGTTAAGTTTTTGAGATATGCTGTAGATATGCTCATTCTGAAAATACACCCTCTTTTTTTCTCCTTAAGTGGATTTTCCTAAAAAAAAAATGTATGTCTCTTTACTTTTACAGGAGATTCCAAGTACCAGTTTTCAAGTCTATAACATGTTAAGTGTCTGAGGTGCAGTGTAGGCCTAGATATGTATTTTTTTAAATTCCACCCCGGTTGTCACTCCCGTTCACCCACTAATCATTGGATTTTTCAAAAACAAAAAATATGTGTTTCTTTGTTTTTGAAGAAGATTCCAAATACCAATTTTCATGTCTGTAACATCTTCAGTTTTTGAGATATAAATATCCTCATAAAAGGTATTCAACTAATTTTCCCCCTTTTTATATCCCCTCACTGGGAATTTTTGAAAAAAAAAAGAAGGTTTCCTTATTTTTAAAGGAGATTCCAAATACCAAGTTTCATGTCTTTTAACTTTAAAGTTTTTGAGATATAGAAATCCTCATTTAAAAATTTCACCCCGCTTTTCACCCCCTTAGCAACAAAAAAATACGTGTTTGTTTACTTTTAAAGGAGAATCCAAATACCAAATTTTACATCTGTAAACTTTTAGAGTTTTGAGATATAGATACACTAATTTTAAAAATTTCTAAAGTTTTACCCTATTTGTCACTTCTGTTTAACCCCCATTAATTGGATTTTCCAAGAACAAAAAAAATACATGTTTCTTTATTTTTATAGGAGATTCATAATGCCAATTTTTAGGTCTGTAATATCTTCAATTTCTGAAATATAAGTATCCTCATTAAAGGCATTCAGCCCCATTTTCACCCCTTTTCACCCCTTCTAGTGGGATTTTCCTAAAAACAAAATACGTGTTTCTTTATTTTTAAAGGAGATACTAAATACCAATTTTTACATCTGTAAACTTTTAAAATTTTGAGATATACATACACTCATTTTTAAAATTCACCCCCCATTTCACCCTGTTAGCGACGCAATATCCAAAAATCCTCCCTTAGCGAGCACCTATGTTATAATATAAATGTATCCTCAAAATTTCATTTCTTTATTTCCAGTAGTTTTGGCTCGCCGATGGTCGGTCGGTCGGGACAAGTTATTTTATATATACAGATTTGTAACAACTTATATCACTTAAAAAGGAAACAGTAGGATCTCTCAGATCCCGCACCCAAGTAAATGGCAATTCGAAAACAATGGCACATGAAAAGAAAAAATATTCATGGTAAAGTTGGTAAATTTGGGTCACTCTTAAGCTACAGGGTTCAGTGGTTAGAGATAGCTCCTCTCCTGTAACACTTTCCTTCCTTGATAGCGCTGAAATAATTAATAACATTACTGGTAAAAGAACTAAGACCAGGAAGAAGATTATAGAACTCACAATGTAATATAATTGCACTGTATTGAAGGTCAGTTTTTAAAATGTCAGAGAATGGTGTGCAAACAAGTTGATATTAGAGTCATGATTAAGAAGTTCAAATTGTTTGCTTGCCAAACCACAACCTGGGTTATTCAGAGAAAAACCATTGTACAGTGTCATACCCCTCCGATTTCTTGTTGTTGTTAAGTACACCCAGATGGCCTTCTCTTCAATCGCAAGGGTATGTACAAGTTAGGGGGTTTGTTTAGAAGGGTTATAGGGAGGTACATTGTAGGGAAACATAGGAACTAGGAAGCAAGGAGTGTAGAGGGAGCTGGAAATTAAGTAAGGATGACATGTAATTACTGTTAAACTTGGCCACATGAACTCTTTGGAGTAGAAAGTTAACAAGAGCATGCTATCTGTGTTTTTATATACAGTATTTATTTGTAATTTAGAGAATTCTTCAGTGATATTCTGTTCTTGTACATTAAGTTTTATTATTTAATGTGGACTGATGTAATATATGTAAGATTTCTTGTATGTTTTTAGTGGATTTGATATCTAAATGCCATACCTGGCTCATCTATATATATAAAATAACTTGTCCTGACTGACTGACTGACTAATTCATCATCGCCGAGCCAAAACTACTGGACATAAAGAAATGAAATTTTGGGCATAGATTCATATTAAGATGTAGGTGCTCGCTAAGAGAGGATTTTTGGATATTCCTTTGCTAAGGGGGTGAAAAGGGGGGTTGAAATTTTAAAATGTGTGTATCTATATCTCAACACTTTAAAAGTTTACAGATGTAAAAATTGGTATTTAGAATCTTCTTTAAAAATAAGGAAATACATATTTTTTTATTTTCAGAAAATCCCAATAGTAGGGGTGAAAAACAGTTAAAAAGGGGTTGAATGCCTTTAATCAGGATACCGGTACTTATATCTCAGAAACTGAAGATATTACAGACCTGAAAATTGGTACATTTGATCTCTTCTAAAAATAAAGAAACACGTATTTTTTGGTTTTTGGAAAATTCAATTAATGGGAGGGTGAAAAGGGGGGTGAATTTTTAAAATGAGTGTATCTATATCTCAAAACTTTAGAAGTTTACAGATGTAAAATTTGGTACTTAAAATCTTCATTAAAAATAAAGAAAAACGTATTTTTTTGTTTACGGAAAATCCCAAAAAGGGGTGAAAAGGGGTGAAAAATGGGCTGAATGCCTTTAAGGAGGATACTTATATCTCAGAAACTTAAGATATTACAGACCTGAAAATTGGTACATTTGATCTCTTTTAAAAATAAAGAAACACGTATTTTTTTGTTTTTCGAGAATCCAATTGATGGGAGGGTGAAAAGGGGGGGGGGTGAATTTTAAAAATGAGTGCATTTATATCTCAAAACTTTTAAAGTTTACAGATGTAAAAATTGGTACTTAGAATCTTCATTAAAAATAAAGAAACACATATTTTTTTTGTTTTCGGAAAATCTAAATTGGAGGGGTGAAAAGCGGTAATAAATGGGTTGAATGCCTTTAAGGAGGATACTTATATCTCAGAAACTTAAGGTATTACAGACCTGAAAATTGGTACATTTGATCTCTTTTAAAAATAAAGAAACATATATTTTTTTGTTTTTGGAAAATCCAATTAATGGGAGGGTGAAAAGGGGGGGGGGGTGGATTTTAAAATGAGTGCATCTATATCTCAAAATTTTTTTAAAGTTTATAGATGTAAAAATTGGTATTTAGAATCTCCTTTAAATATAAAGAAACACGTTTTTTTTGTTTTCGGAAAATTCCAGTAGGAAGGGTGGAATAGGGTGAAAAATGGGTTGAATGCCTTTAATGAGGCTTGTTATGTTTCAGAACCTGAAAATATTACAGACCTGAAGATTGGTGTTTGGGATCTCCTTTAAAAATAAAGAAATATTTTTTGTTTTCGGAAAATCCAATTAATGGTGGGGGGGGGGTGAAAAGGGGGTGAATTTTTAAAATGAGTGTATCTATATCTCAAAACTTTTAAAGTTTATAGATGTAAAAATTGGTATTTAGAATCTCCTTTAAATATAAAGAAACACGTATCTTTTTGTTTTCGGAAAATCCCAATGGGAAGGGTGAAAAAGGGTGAAAAAGGGGTTGAATGCCTTTAATGAGGCTACTTATATTTCTGAACCTGAAGATGTTACAGACCTGAAAATTGGTATTTGGGATCTACTTTAAAAATAAAGAAGCAGGTATTTTTTCGTTCTTGGAAAATCAAAATAATGTGGTGTGAAAAGGGAGGGGGGGGGGGTGTGGATTTTTAAAATGAGTGTGTCTACATCTTAAAACTTTACAGATGTAAATATTGGTATTTAGAACCTCCCTTAAAAATAAAGGAACACATATTTTTTTGTTTACTGTAAATCGCAATGGGAGGGGTGTAAAAGGGTTGAATGCCTTTAATGAGGATACACATATCTCAGAAACTGAAAATATTACAGAACTGAAAATTTGTATATGGGGTCTCCTTTAAAAATAAAGAAATACGTATTTTTTGTTTTTGGAAAATCCAATTAATGGCGGTTAAACAGGAGTAACATATTGGGGTGAATTTTTTGAAAGACTATATCTACAGAATATGTGAGAAACGTAAAATGTTACAGACATAAAAAGTGGGTATTTGGAATTTCCTCTAAATGTAAAGAAACATAGGTGATTTGTTTTTGGAAACTCCCCTTAAGGAGAAATAAAAAGGGGTGAAATTTTAAAATGAGAATTTCTACAGTATATATCAAAAAACTTAACATGTTACAGAAGTGAAGAATGGTATTTTTATCTCTATTAAAAATAAAGAAATGTTTATTTTTAGTTTTCGGAAATAATACTTGGGTGGAGGGGGGGGGGGGGGTAAAAGTGACTGAAAATGGTGTTGATTTCTTTTAATTAGCCTACTGATATCTCATAAATGAAGATGTTACAGACGTGAAATTTGATATTTGGAATCTGCTTTAAAAGTAAAGAAACACGTATTTTTGGAAAATCCAATGAAGTGGTGGGGGGGCTGAAAGAATTGAAAAATTAATTGACTTAATTGTATAAGAATACATACATCTAATAAAAATAAAGTTGTTACAGACGTGAAAATTGGTATTTGGATTTCCTTTAAAAACAAAGAAAAACGTGTTTTTTGGGGGGGTAATATCTTGCGAGGCGGGAGTGAAAAGGAGTTGAATTCCTTTCACGAGGACACATAAATCAAAAACTGAAGAAGTTAGAGTCGTGATAATTGGTATTTAGAAGATCATTTACTATTAAAGAAACAAGTATT
The DNA here is from genome assembly GCF_040414725.1 of Anabrus simplex. Taxonomy (NCBI): domain Eukaryota; kingdom Metazoa; phylum Arthropoda; class Insecta; order Orthoptera; family Tettigoniidae; genus Anabrus; species Anabrus simplex. The sequence continues at coordinate 318,791,441 of NC_090265.1, forward strand.
TTTTGCCGGATAATTCACTTAGGGTGGGGAGGGGGGAGTATGAAAGGAAGTGAAAATAAGTGAATTATTTTTATGGGGATACTTATATCTCAAAACTGAAAGTAATGGACGTGAACATTTGTGTTTGGAATCTCCTTTAAACATAAAAACATGCCTTCTTTTAATTTTTCTGGGCGGGGGGAATAAACTTAACGGCGGCGGGGTGTAAAAGGAGGTGGGACCAATTGATTTTACTGTTCATAATGTACTTATAAGGAGCCTACGTTGTTCACGCATCAGCGTGCCGGCCTTTCACAGCTGGGTTCCGTGGTTCAAATCCCGGTCACTCCATGTGACATTCGTGCTGGACAAAACGGAGGGGGGACAGGTTTTTCTCCGGATACTCCGGTTTTCCCTCTCATCATTCATTCCAGCAACACTGTCCAATATTTCATTTCATTTGTCATTCATTGCTCATTGCCCCAGAGGAGTGCTTAGGCAGCCGGCACAATTCCTATTGTCGCCGCTAGATGGGGCTTTATTAATTCCGTTCCTGACCCTGTCGAATGACTGGAAACAGGCTGTAGATTTTCGATGTACTTATTCTGATCATAAACCAATCATTTTTAATCTTTCCTGGGTTCGATTTCAACAGCCATCTTTTCCTTCGGAGAACGTTCTTGGATTACAGTAGACTCTCTTGGCATATAAATAAAAATTTAAACACATTTGAAATAAATGATAGGAATGAGATTGACCGTCAAATTGTTCGCCTCTATAATAAGGTCAATAATGCATGGAAGTATGTCATTCGTATCACCAGAAATCCCGCACACTTGCCTATGCGCAACATTGGTGCTGGTCACTTTGTCAACAATGACAATGGCAGCAGATGTAATTTACTGCCAAGTAGCGGTCTTGTATCTTGCTGTGGGGTCCAGAACATCTAATAATAATAATAGTAATAATAATAATATTCTGGACCGTTGTCAAATTGAGCAGACCACGCTGGAAACGGGTATTGGACTGATAATGACTAGGAATACAGTCTGCCCGCAGGTTCAGTACCGCCAAGACACTCAAGACGACACCACGCCGGATCTCCTTCAGGATTTGATCCATACTAAAAATGCTTATAGGAAAAGATGGCAAAGATATAGGGACCCAACTGACCACGTGGAATACCTGGACCTAGCCCGGGAAGTAGGAAATCGATTGCTGGAAAGAAAGATTGAAAAATGTGAGGAACTTTGCCGTAATCTTTCAGAAAACGAGTCAGATCGCAAATTTGGCGGATTCTCTCAGAAAATGAGTCAGATCGCGAATTTCGGAGGATTATATATAAAACGTTAAGCATTCAATTATAAATTTCAGTATAATACCGTAGCGAAGCACAGGTATCTTGCTAGTCATTTATATTTATTTACCTTGGTCATCAAAGACGTAGGATTGGTGCTTAAACAACATGTTATAATATTATCATTTAGACTTTCACGGCCTGTGTAACTATTCATGAGATATCTTTTTGGGCTTATGCCGTGTAATTAATTGTAAACACACTCTATGCGTTTCAAAAGGAACCTTGCCTTTCTTCATCAGGAGGCAACAAAGAAATGAAACGACATATGAAAGGTTGCTAGGAGAAAACAACAAGGAACTTGAAATGGTGCCCTAAGATGTAAAAGGGACGCCATTTTAGCCCCATGCTGGAGACAAACGAATGGCAACAGTAAAGTATTACTCTCTAATGGTTCTGATAATAGGTAGCCATGATTCACTGAGGTTTTAACCTGTATCGCGGTTGAAATTATCTGGGTGTTTACGTATTTCAACCGTCTCCCTGAAAATTCTTGGGCGATATTGCTTTATATGGGTGAGAACATCCACTTCTTGGAACAAGACATCATGACCAGGTGTTAAGGCATGATCAGCAACAGCTGATTTATCAGGTTGGTTGAGTCTGATACATCTGGTATGTTCTTTGATGCGATTACACACTGTTCTCGAAGTCTGCCCAATATAAACCTTGCCACAAGTACAGGGAACTCTGTAGATACCAGGTTGTTGCAATTTAGGCAAACTATCCTTAGTTGGTCGCAGGAGTTGCCTAATCTTAATTGATGTTTCGAAAACAGTTCGTACACGCTTTTAGCAATACGATCCCTCATGTTATGTATGTAAGGTAGGTAAGCAGTTCCTTTTACATCTTTTTCCTTAACAGACGTCCGATTATGTGTCGATTTCAGAACCCTTGAGATCAAAGCTCTGCTGTAACCGTTGCTCTCAAAGGTAGTTCTCAAGGTGTTAATTTCCTCTTGTAGAGCTGACACTTCACAAATCCTCCTGGCCCTGGTAGTCAGAATTGTAAGGATACCATATTTCTGGGCAGGGTGATGGTGAGAATCTGCGTGGATGTTCCCGCCCTTATAAAGCAATATCGCCCAAGAATTATCAAGGAGGCGGTTGAAATACGTAAACACCCTGATAATTTCAACCGTGATACAGGTTACAACCTCAGTGAATCATGGCTACTTATTATCAGAACCATTAGAGAGTAATGCTTTGCTGTTGCCATTCGTTGTCTCTATCTGGGGCTAAAATGGTGTCCCGTTTACATCTTAGGGCACCATTTCAAGTTCCTTGTTGCTTTCTCCTAGCAACCTTTCATACGTCGTTTCATTTCTCTGTTGTCTCCTGATGAAGAAAGGCAAGGTTCCTTTCGAAATGCGTAGAGTGTGTTTACAATTAATTACACAGCATAAGCCGCAAGATACCTCATGAATAACATGTTATAAGTTCGTATGTTCAGAATGGTGGGAAGCAATCAATATGACAACTAACCTTGTCGCAGTTCACTCCTTACCGGGAAGATCCCAGGACAACACCCTCTGTCGTCATTGCCACAGAGAGTATAGGCAATAATTTTCATGTTAACCCGTAGAGCGGGGCTTGCGTCTCCATCCGCACTTCAAACTCTGCGCTAGGTTGGGCGATGCGGCTCCAGACGCGGGACTGTTTTTATTTTTTTCTTATCTTCAATATTAGGCGCGAGCCTTGAAACTTTCCTCACATGCTTTGGAAGGTGCTGCCATCTTGACGATTTTTTTCGAACTACGTAGTAAGAACGGTATTGCGACAGGGAATCCCCTTTCTGTTTCGTTCGTATTTGTTCAGTGCAAAAATCGCTTAAGCGCCGCATCACATTCAGCCCGTGCATTCGTCAGTAGGCCGCATGACTGGCCCTGCGCTGTACTAAGTTCACGATAAATAGAAGCTTCAGTGTGTTCCTTTTGCGTTTTTGAAATGTTTATTTTGTTTTATATCATAATACAGTATGTTTAAAAGGGCGGGGGATATTCCAAGTGATTGTACTATTCGTGATATCCTTGAAAATAGCGAAGATGAAAGTTGTAGTGACTTCAGCTCGGAAAGTGACGATGAATCTCCGTTATTAGTAAATATTCCAGGAAGTAGCTTTTCTAGTAGTGTTCCAAGACCGGTTCAATCGGTGCGGAGTTCGAGTTCCAGTGAAAGCAGTGAAACTGAAACTGCGAATGACGGTAATCCTGCTGCTGTACAGGGTGAATGGGATGTGCGGGGTTGTAAGCGAGCAAGATTTCCAACAAATTACAATGCTGGAATTCAGGGTGAACTTTTGGATAAGAAACAGCCCGAAGAAATTTACGAATTTTTTATAGATGACGGACTTTGTGATCTTATTGCACAGCAAACAAATCTGTATGCTCAGCAAATAATTACCTCAAATTCGTTGATGGCAAAAGTGAAAAGAAGAAGTCGTGAGAGAGACTGGGTACCCACTAACAAAAATGAAATAAAACTTTTTTTAGGAATCTTATTACTGCAGGGTATTGTTCAGAAGCCGAAATTAGTCCATTACTTTTCTCGTAATAAACTGTTAGCTACTCCTGTATTTTATGAAATTATGTCTGAGAAACGATTTTTCCTTTTACTTAAATTTTTGCATTTTGCGGACAATGAAGCATATAATAGACGGGTTCAGCCGAAATTGTATAAAGTGAAGCCAGTTCTAGACGACCTATTATCAAAATTCAGAACTGCATATACTCCAGACGATCGCCTATCTATCGATGAGAGCCTGTTATTGTGGAAAGGTAGACTGGGATGGAAGGTATACATACCGAAGAAACGGTCGCGCTTTGGTATGGAATCTTATAAGTTATGTGAAGCTAAATCTGGGTATGTGTGGAACCTCCTATGGTATACGGGGAAGGAAACTGATCTGGTAAACGAAGTTTGTGGAATAGATATTTCTGAGTACACTAAGCCTTCCAAAGTTGTATTTACACTGGCCGAAGGTCTGCTGAATAAAGGTTATCTAATAGCTGTGGATAATTGCTACAGTAGTCCGGAGCTATTTGACCTGCTCAATGACCTTCAGACAGATGCTGTAGGCACTGTAAGACCGAACAGGAAAAATCTCCCAAAAGATGTTATGGGGAAGAAACTAAAAAAGGGGGAAGTTGCGTTTGCTTATCGTAACAAACTCATTGCTCTCAAGTGGAGAGACAAGGGGGATGTGTGTATGCTAAGTAGCATACATGATGCCGAAATGCACACTGTGAAAAACAGGAAAGGGGACACAGTAGAAAAGCCTGTCATGTGTATAGATTACAATGACTCAATGGGTGGGGTCGATTTATCTGATCAGTGTATGGTCCCGTACAGTACAGCCCGAAAGCGAATCAAGAAATTCTACCAAAAGATTTTCAGGCACTTGTTGGACATAACAATGTTCAATTCCTTCGTTATTTATCAAAAACATGGAGGAAAATTCACTCACTTACAATTTCGTATGCACGTTATCCAGAAGCTTTTTGACAAGTATGATAAATCAAGCCCTGCTGAAGCCCAGCCAGTCAGATCAGTAGTGTCACTGTCAAATGACCCTTCGGATCGATTCTCGGGAAGGCACTTCCGGGATTTCAATGCCCCTTCAAAGACGAAACCCATTGCAAGCAAGAGATGTGTTGTTTGCAATGCAAATAATAAAAGAAAGGAGACACAGCACTGCTGCAAAATCTGCGATGTAGCACTGTGCCCGGCTCCTTGTTTCGGAGTGTACCACACAGCTAAAATGTGAACTGAGAGGCGTCCATTGAACGTGTATTGTGAATAGTGTCCCTAATTGTGTAAACTCGTGTGTGTGCGTGCGTGTAGACAGTGACGGCGACTAGCGGATAAAGAAATTAGAAACAAAAGGGTAGGACCTACATTTGAACTGCGAATTTAATTTCTTTTTTATACGGCTAAAATGCAATAAAAATGTTATTTTTCCCCAAAATGTGGAGGAGCACTACCCCGCTAACCCCCTCCCCCCCCCCCATTGTCACCGCCACTGCGTGTGTGGATATATAGACTAGTTAAAATCTATGAGTGAAATTAGTGACTCGGCAGTTTCATATCCAGAACAAGAGAAGAAAGTAGATATTCGGTGAGTACATTTTTCTCTGATCATTTTTATATTCTTCAATAGCGTAATAATAGTAAAGTATAACAATATATTATAGTGCTTGTGGGACTACAATGACAGTTTGATTCGTAAATGTTTACTGCTTATGTACAAGTTTCAGAAAGTAATTATTACAATGCCCATAAAAAAAAAAAAAAAAAAAACGGGAAATATGAGACTTATGCGTTTGTTGCACTAAAAAACGTAGTGCTTAAAAATCATTCTTTATCGTGAATATACGGTGCAGTATCGAAATTAATGTGTCTTATTGTCACAATATACAAGTAATCTTAGATAGATACATGTCGGGTTGCGTAAATCCAAGTATTTAAAAAAATAAATAATGATGAAAACACCTCCCCACCGTAGTGTGTAAAGAGGAAGAGCTCGCTCCCCACTTAACGGGTTGAAACCTGAATTGATAGATATGACTTTATTTACAAAAATAAATGTTTATATCCACCTAATTAATACATCAGATATGAGATAATTAAAATTAACTCATTCAAATTTTTTTGTCTTTAGTACTAATTTCAATCAGTGTAATGATCAACTTCGGCTAACAAATCAATTAACAGGATAAAAACACAACCAAGAAATGAGTACACAGATCTAAAACATGAAGGTGAATTATCCCTTTAAAGAAGTCAAAAGGGACTGTGAAAATCCTATAAGAAAAGAACACAATGAGCAAGAGAATATGTACAATCAATGGAGTTAATGACTCTAAAAGTTAAGTATATAGTCCATAATATTATTGGCAATATATTGGCTTGAAATCTTGATGTCTAGAATTAAAATAAAGTGACGGCCACTTCAACTTAAAATATCACACTGAACATCTAGACTGTTATTTCTGAATGAATGTATAAAAGTATAAAATGTGCCTAGGCACATAAGATTTGTGTGTCTGATTGCCACTAGTTGATTATGGAGGTTTTTTGTATGGCTGTATTCTATTTTTATCCAAGGTTGTGGTGACATCCAATTTAATGCGAGAGGAAGAAGTTAAGTCTTAAAGAGACGGGAAGACAGAGTCATATCAATCAGCACGCTGAACGAGGCATGTGATAGGATATCTTGAAAGAGACAAATTAAACAGGACTCAGAGTTGATAGAAAGATGAAAATAAAGAAAAAACTGAGTGTAATTATTTGGCTTACCCCTTGGACATCACCACAACCTTGGATAAAAGTAGAAACCTCCATAATCAGACACACAAGTCTTTTGTGCCTAGGCACATTTTATACTTTTATACATTCATTCAGATATAACAGTCTAGATGTTCAGTGTGATATTTTAAGTTGAAGTGGTTGTCGGTTCATTTTAATTTTAGACATGGGGCCGATTGCAGATTTAGATGATGTCTATGGTTAAACACTGTCTAAGTATGGCTGCCAAAATGCTGAGACATTATTTATAACTTATACACTGTCTAAAACCGATGTTCAACCGGCCATGTTTAAACACTGCCGAGAACACTGTTTAACCTCAAATGATTATTTAGTGTAGGCTTATATAGACAATATCAGTAATATATATACATATTTACAAATGAGAAACAAAGTAATTTGTTGCCAGTGATGCTTTCACGGCCCGTACTTATAGAAAATAATATTTTCTTGACACGGCATAAGCCCAAAAGCCTATACAGTATCATGTCTAAAAGTAATTTGTGCTTCATAATTGAATATCTAGTTCTTCAATCCAGTTTACAGCATCTGGAGTTACCAGCAAGAAGTCAGCTTCATCACCGTAATAGGCTTGAATCTTGCATTCCCTGATGATATGATGAATAGTCTGGGGTGGAGCTCCACAGTCACAGTCTGGATTAGGTAGCTTTTTCCACTTATGGAGAGTGGCTCTGCATCGGCCATATCCTGTTCTGATTCTATTCAGGGCTGTCCAGGTCTTGTGTGGTAGGTGGAAACCATTTGGAAGTCTTGGACCTGTGAAGAAGGTATGCAGCGCACATCGGTTGCTACTTCCCATCGACCTTTCCACTCATCAAGAGATTTAAAATCCTTAGCAACCATGTCAGCAGCATCACATAAAGTTGGATGGCATGATTTTAGTCTATTAAGGTTCAAAAGTGGCAGGTCACTAAGCATGGGTAGACTAGGATTTCTGGAGAACTTGTGATATTCCTTCATAAGGGCATTAGATCGGCGTATATCAGGTGGCATTATATCAGTTAGCAGTGAAAGCCATTGAAATGGAGTAGATGTGATTGCACCAGATAAGATGCACATTGTGGTATTAATCTGCGTGTGAACAAGCCTTGTATGATGACTGTTCAACCAAACAGGTGCACAATACTCAGCACTTGAATACACCAAACCCAAGGCTGAAGATCACAAGGTGGTTGCTGAAGATCCCCTGGTAGTTCCACATAGTTTATGGAGGATGTTGCTTCGAGACCTCAACTTTTGTGCTAAGTTCAGGAAGTGTTGTTTGAAGGATAGTGTATGGTTCAAGATGAAGCCAAAGTATTTTGGGGGGCCGATGACCTTCGATGTTAGGCTTCTTAAAACAAGCATCATCAAGGTATTTTGGGTTCCAATTATGACAAAGAATTCTGTCTCTGAAACTGACATTCATTTCATGTTTGCCAAACGATTATTTAAATGGAAGCAAAACACTTCAGTTTTACTCATACTGGGTTGAAGTCACCAGATTTTGAAGTAGTTTTCCAGTAAAGACAGGTCTTTGGTCAGAATCTTTTCAGTAATCTCCATTACATGACCTTGTACAGCTAGAGCACAGCTGTCGGCATAGCAGAATTTTCTGGATGAAGTGTCAGGAAGGTCAGAGAGATATAAGTTTAACAATAACAGTGAGAGAACTGATCCTTGGGGCAATCCATTGTTTAGCTTCCTCTCCTTGCTTATCTTGCTTCCAGTGATTACTTGGAACTTCCGATCACTTAACATGTTGTTAATCAGTTGAGCCATCTTTCTGCATGGTATGATATGAAGAAATTTGTAGATAAGGCCTTCCCTCCATACAGTGTCAAAGGCAGCAGTAAGATCAACAAATGCTACAGATGTTTTCAGATTCATTTGATATCCTGCCTCTATGAAGGATGTTAGTGACAATACTTGGTCGCAACAGCTTCGCCCTGGTCTGAAGCCTGCCTGTTCAACTGGAATATGTTCTAGGATTGTGCTATTTATTCTGTTATTATCAACCTTTCAAAAAGTTTGTAGCAGCAGCTAAGATGTGCAATGGGTTGATAGCTTTCTACCTTGTTGCTGGGATTGTCAGGTTTCAGAATAGAAATTACCTTCGCCTTCTTGAACTCCAATTGAAGTTGACCAGTCAGAAGGATGTCAGTGAAGAACTCTACCAACTATTTCTTAGCATATCCTCCCAAATGATTCAGGATTTCTGGATGGATGCCATCCAAAACCAGGTGACTTAAAAGGTTTGAGGTCCTTCAGTCCCATATCAATGTCTAAAACTGTGAAGGGACGTGCATACTCAGATGAGGAAGATGTCTTCTTTTTCAGATCATGAAGCTGTAGTCTAACATGTTTGGTACGGTATGTTTCTTGTCGGGAGGAACTCTTGATGTGGTTAACCTCAAATGTGAGGAGTGAATCACAATCAGAGGTTATGCACCATGAAACATGTACTTTGTATTATTATAGCGTTGAGACGATCCTGGGAAGAAAGGTTAGTCCGACCGCCTCTCTCTGGGTCATCCACTGTGAAACCATAGCAATGCTTTTGAAATGTACAGGGAGGTACAGCTTAAAATAAGATTTTGTTCTTCAAAAGACTTGTTTCTTGAGACTGACAAAGGGACAGTCTGGTAACTGTCAATTTGACTACAATTCTTGGCAACCGATATATTTTATTATATATATGGCATAATTTCCATGGAATTATAGTTCACTTTGACTACATACATGTCAGAATGACTTGTCTCAATCGTCAGAGGGCTATCACATACCTCAACCGAGAGGGATTCACTTATGTTTACTGCCAAGTAAGCACACATAATAGTGACAACTAAAAGGTAGGTTGTATTTTTTTTTTATAATCGTCACGCTAATTCAGATGAATTTTCGGCAAGTATAAGATAGGAAAAGGCAAGTGGTGGTGATGGTGGTGATTATCGTTTAAAGAGGAGGACTGGGGAAGAAGAGCCGTGGCCATAACAGCCCTAAAATATGCCTGGTGTAAAAATAGGTAAACTGCAGAAAACAGTCTTCAGGGCTGCCGATGATGCATTTTGAACCTATGATCTCTAGAATGCAAGCTAAATTTATATGGTCCATACCTCATTCGGTTACACAGTACTATTGTTTCATCTTCCCTTTGCTGAAGCTATTTATGAGTAGATTACACTCACCGTAACAGCACAATATCAAAGCTACACTTTCTCATACGGTGGCGTGTTGCTTTAGTGTCGATAATATTATGAGATTTAACTTCCACCGAAAGAGATATCTTATCTCTGGGCAAGTCATGCTCATGATTAGCCATATTTGAGTAATGTGTAGGAAGATCCAGCTGACTAGCGTTCAGCGTGCTCACTGACAAATTTCATTGTTTGAAACAAGCAAAGAGTTACATGAAAGATACTTCTATCTCCATTTCTAACCAATATTGAAACTTTAAACGATGTCTATCTAAATACCGGCTGAACATTGTTTATGCAATGGAAGACCGTGCGCAAGTTAGACATTGTTTGGGTAGACATTGTCTAAGGCTTAAAACTAGTCATCGTTTCTGCAATTGGCCCCAAGATTTTAAGCCAATATATTGCTAATAATATTATGGACTATATACTTAACTTTTAGAATTATTAACTCCATTGACTCTAAATATTCTCTTGCTCATTGTGTTATTTTCGAATAGGATTTTTACAGTCCCTTTTGACTTCTTTAAATGGATAATTCACCTTCATGTTTTAGATATCTATATACTTATTTCTTGGTTGTGTTTTTATCCTGTTAACCCATTCGGTGGGCGATGCGGTGAGATCCGCAGCTACAAGTTGCTTGCTCGGCGGAGAACGCGAATATAACCACCGATTCTAAATTTTTTTCTCAGTTGCCTGCCTGCAGAGGTTTATTTCTTTTTCAGCAGCATATTCTGGATGAGTCTGCCCTCTGATGTGAATTTTTTCAACTATGTTCCCCCAATTCCAATGTGTCATCCACAAGTTGTATCATAAAGAACACGACATACGTCCAGACAAGAACGACCTAAAGTCTAATAGCCTCGCGCTGAATCTTTAGCTCATCGCCTAATCGTCCCTTGGATGAAATAATATTGCTGTAGAAGGTATTTCTACAGATTATGATATTAAATAGACCTCTCTGATGACACATTAGAACTGTGACCTGATTTATTATCCCCAGTCTTGAGTTCTTCCTTTGCGACTGGAGTGTGTGTTTACTGCGAGTTACACAACATTTAATATAGAATGCATGTGTTCCATAATACAGGCAAAATTCATGATTTTTTTTTTCCAAACTGCAGAGACCAGGTTTCTATTCAATTCCTTTTCTTACATATTTTTGCTAAAATATCTAAAAGGAATTACTGGCCCCCACCATTAGAGGAAGATGATTTACTGGTCATGAAAAAAGAAATGTTGGAATGTAGTGAGGAGGATTGTAATCTTAGTGAAGTCAAAGGGGAATTCATAAGTGACAGGAATTTACCTGGAACAAGTACTGCAGGCTCAAAAGTATGGGGTTCGGGCCCAGCTGATGAGAATATTCAGCAGTTGCGAAAGAGAAAACACGTGTTCAATTCCATTTCGAGTAGCAATCTAGACAATGACAGTGGTGACATTAATACAAGGGTCGAGTCATAAGTCATGGCAACTATTTTTTTTTCTCGCGAACAGGAGCCAACACGGAAAATCGAAGATATGCATTTGGAAATATAGGGCATGTACTTATGCACAGTGCCTGAAGACAAATTCTGACTTCAGGAGATTCTCGTAGGAAAGTGACAGAACACAGGCCATTGGTAAACATCGTTTTATTATGGTATAGACAACAAATACACAAGACTACGTACAAAGAACAGGTCACCACTGGTTACAGACCTTCGAAATAATCGCCCAAGATTTCCACTGTGCATTGCCAGTGGTGAGGCAGGCACTGAATACCACTCGCTGCATGTGTATCGCTAACGTGTGACACCTCTCTCCAAAATGCTGTTACGATGTCCTCTTTGTTAGCAAACCGTTGTCCACGCAGTGGCATGCACACCTAATACTTCCTGCAGCTCTGCATGGCTTTGGCGTGCATTTCTGCTGCGGAGAACTGCTATTTTAATATACGATCGTTGCTCTTACTTGTTGACTTCCATTTTGTGATGCTCTCACTCACACACTGAACTTGGGGGCATGCATAGACCCACACTGTTGTTTACATACACCATCTTGTGGCATCATACACGAGTACATACCGTATGTTTCAAATGCATATCTTAGATTTTCCATGTTGTCTCCTGTTTGCGAGAAAAAAAATAGTTGCCATGACTTATGACTCAACCTACGTATTAAAACCAGTGTAATTTCTTCATCAACTTAGACTCAAAATGGACAAAGAAGGTTCCGCTTTGATCCAAAATTCAATCATGATGTATAGGGAGAATTTTTAGGGAAAACAAAACTGAGCAAAATACATGAATTAATTTTAGATGACGAGATATGCCAAAACATAGCTGAACAGTCAAAAGATGCCCAGCAGAAAATCGCACATAGAACCCAGTTTAGTAAGATGAAACGAAGGAATCGAGATCAAGACCGGGTCCGGACATATACAGATGAAATAAAGATTGTTATGTGCATACTGTTGCTGCAGGGGATTGTACTGAAAACTAAATTACGACAATATATTCCTCACAATTGCTTGTTGACTACTCCTATTTTCTATGAGCTGATGAAACAGAAGAGATTTTTCCTCATCAGGCTGAGTCGCTCAGACATTTGAGTTGCTGGCCAGCCTTCTGACCCCAACTTTGCAGGTTCGATCATGACTCAGTCTGGTGGTATTTGAAGGTGCTCAAATATGTCCGCATCGTGTCAGTAGATTTACTGGCATGCAAAAGTACTCCTGCAGGACTAAACTCCAGCACCTCGGCATCTCCAAAATCTGTAAAAGCAGTTGGAACGTAAAGCCAATGATATTATTATTATTATTATTATTATTATTATTATTATTATTATTCCTCCACAGCTTTTTACATTTTTCTGACAATGAGGCATATAATGGACAAATTTCTCCCGAAATATACAAGATGAAGCCAGTATTTGACCACCTGGTAGTAACATTTTTGAAACCTTATACCACTGATGGCAAAGTGTCAATTGATCAGGAATCAGAGATAAGGGTGTTTGCAGATGATGTTATTCTGTACAGAGTAATAAATAAGTTACAAGATTGTGAGTGGCTGCAGGGTGACCTCGATAGTGTTGTGAGATGGACGGTGGGCAATGGTATGATGATAAATGGGGTTAAAGTCAGGTTGTGAGTTTCACAAATAGGAAAAGTCCTCTCAGTTTTAATTACTGCATTGATGGGGTGACCTTCATTGACCTCTGACCTTCACTGAGTATGTTGGGTATTCAGCCCGAAGGCTGGTTTGATCCTCCACAGCTATGCCAACAGCTGTCATAGAAGGCCTATGCATCACTGAAGAGGTGTACTAGGGAAATGAGGAGTGAGGTAGTTTCCCGTTGCTTTCCTCACCGAGCCAGAAGTTGCTCATATATCAGTCTGCCAAGCCCGCTGAAATGCACGCATCAACCGACCCTATGAGTGATATTTTCATACCATTCATAACAGGGACTGGCTGCATAAGGAATGGTATTACTAGCATCGCTCATACCTCGGTCACTTTCATACTGTCAAAGCCAAGGATGAGACTGAGACAGGTCAATGAAAGTAACAAATTTATTCTAGCCCATGCCAGAAGACACAGTGCACCGTAAACACTACATCTCGCCAGCTAAGGCATCTTCATTGAGGTAATCACATAAATATGATTGTTAATAAAGGGTACAGATCTCTGCACATGGTTATGAGGGTATTTAGGGGTTGTAGTAAGGATGTAAAGGAGAGGGCATATAAGTCTCTGGTAAGACCCCAACTAGAGTATGGTTCCAGTGTATGGGACCCTCACCAGGATTACTTGATTCAAGAACTGGAAAAAATCCAAAGAAAAGCAGCTCGATTTGTTCTGGGTGATTTCCGACAAAAGAGTAGCGTTACAAAAATGTTGCAAAGTTTGGGCTGGGAAGACTTGGGAGAAAGGAGACGAACTGCTCGATTAAGTGGTATGTTCCGAGCTGTCAGTGGAGAGATGGCGGGGGAGGACATCAGTAGACGAATGAGTTTGAGCGGTGTCTTTAAAGTAGGAAAGGTCACAATATTAAGATAAAGTTGTAATTCAAGAGGACAAATTGGGGCAAATATTCGTTTATAGGTTAGGGATTGGAATAACTTACCAAGGGAAATGTTCAATAATTTTCCAATTTCTTTGCGATCATTTAAGAAAAGGCTAGGAAAACAACAGATAGGGTATCTGCCACTTGGGCGACTGCCCTAAATGCAGATCAGTAGTGATTGATGTGTATATCTTTGTTTACTTGCCCAATTTTGGCTGATGATGACATCTGAGACGTTGAAACCGGTACGAAATAAATAATGTTGTGATTTTGAATTAGCAGCATACTTTGTATTGAAAAAGGTGGATCAATTGCACTCTTCTTTATTGTTTGTTTAACTGAAAGAAAGCGACCTAGAAATCCTCGAGAGAGTGAAAGCAACATTTCTAAACATAACACTTGGTGTATCTAGATTCACCCGTTCAAGACTTGTGTACAAACTTACCCAGGAGGACTATCTAATACAAAACATCAGAAATAGTATGCTCCTGCCATCCATGGCTGGTAGTATTACCTCTGCTAACAGCAAAATTCTGTTTGTCACACATTGTACAAGAAACTTTCCAACGAAGATAAGAAGGGATATTCCTCAATAATAACCAACATCTGCACTCTTAAAAATTAGTATTATCGGGCTGTTTTTAAGTCCGGTGGAATTTCGTCTGTGTTACATATTTTGAGAATTAACTCATACAGCTGTTGCGTGAGTTCCTCAACTCCTTCCTTAGAAACATCTGCTGGTATGCAATAAGGTTCTGCAACTTTGCATCACTTTCCTTGTTTATTGTTGGTAGTTCATACAGGCTAACTTGCATTCACCTTGGCATATCCTCATCATCATGTTCATCATCGCTTGTCCTGCCTAGTCCAATGTGGCTTTGTTGTCTCCATTTCAGTTGGTCATAGACTGTGTTAGAGTATAGACTTACTCTCTTCATGTTGTTGTGTAGTGACCCTGGAGTATAAGGAATCACATATAAGAATTGTGCACACTTGCTGTAAACTTACATTCTCTCTAAAAGAGGTCTTATATTCATAATTTAAAGCTTGTAAATTTGCTGCAATGTGAAATTTCATAGTTATGTGTGTCTAGTATTGGGACAACTTATCCATTTCTTTAGGATAAGATTTTAAAGAACAATTTTGTTTGTTGTGCTCCATTTCCGCAATTCATCTACTGTATCGTAAATGAAGAAGTAAACTTTTTCGTTGATTGAATTTTTTCTCTGTTTCAGATTACTAGGCAGATTGCACAATACACACATATTTTCAAAATCACTTGCAGAACATGTTATCAATGATTTCAAAGAGAACCTTCCAGTCATCATTATCAGACCATCAATACGTAAGTATCATTATTCTTCTAAATTTTGATTTCCTTCTTCACTGTTAATACTGTGATCTTCTTGTCCTGGATTTTTATAAAATTAAATGTTTGAAATTAAGGCCATGCATATCTACAGTCCACAAACCAACAAGGATATCAACAAGCTGTTCATGAACTGCCTCACCCCTACCTACTTCCTGGGGCGGTTAACGAGGTAGTGACAGAGTGCCATGGCACTATTAGAGTAATAAAGAAAGAATATGAGATCGTTTTCCCTCACAAGAACAGTTTCTGTTAGATTAAAATTTCAAGAAAATGTATGCATATCTTATTCTGTCTTCATTTGAATGAGCATGCAAACTGACATGTGTTCTGGTGGCATTTATCGGGTATGTAAGCCAGATCTCATGGTCACTGCTTCCAAACATAATGGCTGGTTTACACGTGGACAGTGTTTAGTACAGTAGTAAGTGGTAAGTTACTACTTACCTCACGTAAGCTTGTTTAAACGTAAGACAGCGTTTAGTACAGTGGTACATGGCAGTTTGTCACTCAAGCCACGTGATTCAGTCGTTCCTGTGTCGTCAACTAGATCAGAGATAAGATGGACGGCAATCAACAACATGTAATACTTGTTAATGATGTTATTCGCTGCGTGTTAGATAACATTTTAGAGAAAGTTGAGGATGAGGTTACTAAAGTTAGGAGAAAAAGAGAATGGGAGCGAAAATGGATTACCAGAAGGAATAATCTCGGGGCAAGTACAATTCTCTTTAAAGAATTAGCCGAGGAGGATCGACAGGAATATATGTTAACCTTGTGAATGTCAGAAGTAACATTTAACCCTCAAACACACGCGTATGGGGTGGAATCCATCCCAGGTCTTTTTATTTCTTAGTGAAATGTACAAATAACTTTTCTGTGCTCTCTCCGCTCTTGTACCTTTTTGGCTGGATCCCCATAGAAAGAAGTTACATAATCTATCTTAAAATCTCCAATTAATACAGTAATTCATATTTTACAATACAATGATATGTGGGGTGGAAAGCACCCCCACGCGTGTGTCTGCGTCCTAAGATCTGGCGCGTGTGCTTGAGGGTTAATGAGTTACTGCATAAAGTTGAACCAATGATACAAAAGACGGATACAATCATGAGTAGTACATTATCAGCAAAGCTGAAACTGCATATCATGCTGTGCATGCTCGCGACGGGAAATAATGTCCGAAGCCTTCATCATTTCTTCAGAGTTTCCAAATCCAGTATATCTTTAATGATTCCCGAAGTATATGAAGATATATATATACTGCTCTGAAAGATTTCATACAGGTAAGGAAAAATACAAATACATATTGGTTACAATATTATATATATGCAATTGTTTAGCAAAACGACTATTATCAAAGGTTTATTGCTTTTAAATTTCAGTGAATACACATCAAAAACCTATCACAATAATTAGTATTGTTTCAATTCTGCAGTGACTTAAAAGCTTCTGTCCATCTAGCCATTGTTCTCGGCAATTAGAATGAACGATCAAAAGAAAAAAAGAACTCACAACGATGATCACCTCTGTAGCTTTACCCACAACTTATGAACTTGACTAAATTGCGCCGGTTTGCACGTGGTAAGTTGCAAGTACAGTGCTCCCCCACTACTCCGATGGGTGCGCGCGCAGCTGGTGAGAAGTCTACTTGAAAGGAAAAATAGACTGGATTCTATTCCACTTGACTAAATAGTTACTTAATCGTTTACTTACCACTTACCACTAAATTCACCGTTCACACGCTGCAAGTCACTTAAAATTAAATTAAAAATTTAGTTACCACTAAATTACTGTCCGCGTGTAAACAGGCCATAAGACACTGTATAAAAGACTGTTTGGCTCAGTTTAGTTTTATATGTATTTTATTTTTATTTTTATAAGTTGCTTTACATCACACCAACACAGACAAGTCTTTTGGCAACAATGAGATAGGCAAGGGTTAGGAGTGGGAAGGAAGCGGCCATAGCCTTAATTAAGGTATAGTCTCAGCATTTGCCTTGTGTGAAAATGGGAAACCACTGATAATCCACTTGGGGGCTGCCAACAGTGGGGTTCGAACCCATTATCTCCCGAATGCCAGATCACAACTGTGCGCCCCTAACCACATGGCTACTGGCTCAGTTTATATACAGTATATGTTGTTGAAGGCTGAGAATGTGCCAGTGGTTGCACGATGAAAAGCTTCAATTTCATCCGCTGGAGTACAACATGTACAAGCACGTGTCAAAACTGCTTTATATTTCGACCACTAGAATTGCCACAGTACAGCATGTGGCAAGCACAACACCCAGAATTACCAATATAGCAATTTTTTCACTGTATCTGATGATTATTATATCTTTTAACAAGACAATCTTCATTCTCTCTTGTTAAAATAGATGCCTAGCAACTTTTTAAAATGTGTATTAGCAACAGAAATAAATCTTTCTCTATTTGTAATGTAACAGTCTGGGATATTTGCAGTGAATTTAGCTCAGTTTAATGTAAGTTGGAGACACAGTTACCTTTACGTACCAGAATGCAAGCACAAAATATCAAAATTGTTAACTTTTCTAGTGTTTGTTTTATATGTTTATGAACAGCATCATTAATTATTTTTTGTGTGTAATGATATCGGTGCAGCAGATTACCCTTCCAAATTTATATATTATGTGTGTAAAGTAGCCTTAAAGTTGAATGCAAGGAATGTTTTAAATTTCAGTTTTGCGGCAACTGAAATTGTGACCGAGTGTATGTGCATGTGCGAATGTTGGCAATGGCTATGGTTATTTATTTCTAAGTGTGGCAAGCACATGTTACTTTCAGTACCATTCATATTAGTTCTTTTCAAGCTGTTATTTGAGGTTTTGGAACAAACACTTTTGATGAGAAGGCCCGACATATATTTTCTCTTTTTTTTTTTCTGAGAGGCTTTTAATATTTCACTTCCAAATATATATATATATGTGTGTAAAGTAGCCTTAAAGTTGAATGCAAGGAATGTTTTGAATTTCAGTTTTGCGGCAACTGAAATTGTTACCAAGTGTATGTGCACGTGCAAATGTTGGCAATGGCTATGGTTATTTATTCCTAAGTGTGGCAAGTATGTGTTACTTTCAATACCATTTGTATTAGTTCTTTTCAAGCTGTTATTCGAGGTTTTCGAACAAACGCTTGTAATGAGAAGGCCTGACATATATTTTCTCTCTTTTTTTTTTTTTTTTCTTTCTGAGAGGCTGTTAATTTGTTCAATAATTTTCTTAAAAAAGATATTTTAAGAATAATGCATGTGGCTTAAAGAAAACATTTATATTAGTTTCTCAATTTATAAATTTATTTCAATTGGTTCTACATTAAAAGAATGGTCATGTACAATAGCACAGTCAAATAATGTGATATCGTGTACCAGAATTTTCTTTCGACATTAAAGATATTTACAAAAAGATACAAAAATTGAAAGTTATGAAAGCAGCTGGGATCGATAAGATTTCTGCGGATATATTAAAGGCAATGGGTTGGGACCAGTGTTGCCAACACGAGGCTTTTCCCATTAAATCTAGTCTTTTTCTCTTCGTCAGTGGGTAAATTTTAACACATGGTGGGCAGTGGGAAATCTAGTCCTTTTGATGCATATGTCAATGTGTATTTTGGAGGCTTTTCCAATTAATGTTTTATGCAGTATGATAGAGTGTGTAGTAATGTAATCGTTCAAATTCAAGTACTTGATGTTGATAGTCATGATACCAGCGATATGGAAAAGAGCTGAACTGTTGGCAGTACTGATATGTAGGGGATTTCCTTGATTCAGTGCATATAGTAACAGTGGTTAAGTGGTTCCAGCTTGAGAGTGGTTGAAAGTACGTGTATCTGGTGATGGTAAATACTGTTTACGCTTTAATGATTGTGTTTTTATAGTGTATACAAAGATATATACATATACATATGAGATGTGTGTGCCCTTCCGTACAATTGGCAGTTTCCCCATGCATGTGCTAGCACTTTGCTCAGAAATATTGAGTTTCTTATAAGTGAGATTTATAATTGGTTCTAAAAATCTTCCCTTAGACAGCTTGCATACAAACACATTTACCAGGCTATCAGTGATGGCCATGAGCCTTTGAAAATAGTTCAGTCCTATAATACTCAGCGATTGATAGAAAAGTTAAACAATGGTTGGAACTGAAAACACATTTTAGAATTGTTAGGATCAGTGAGAATATTTATACTGCAGAAACTCTGCATTGCTATACTTAAAGAACAAGACAGTTTACCTGCTATTCTTTAAAGGGATTTTTGAGGATGTTATAAAAGTAAATAAAGCCTTTGAATCAAACAAAAGTAAATAAAGCCTTTGAATCAAACACAGCAGACCCAGCTAAACTCTTAACACATTGAAGACCATGTCTTAAGGTGGCATATGGGCAGGCAGACCACTGTATTTTGAAGGATTTGAAAAAAATTGTAGAAAATAGTAAGTTGCAATTGTAACATGTTTATATCATCAAAAAATTAAAAGTGTCTATTTTACAGATTAAAAAGTTGCATTAAGATCTACTGAATACTTTTCACATTACACATTTTCCAATGGTATGCCTTTTACAACAACAAAAAAATGTCTGTCAACAAAGTCTTGCACATAATGAGCTTGAGTGTGGAATAGTTTGAAGCATGCAGGTAAACAAAGTGCTACAGAACTCATTCGACACTACCAGTATGTCTCTCTTCTTGTTACTTTCCTATTTTCTGCTTTTCTTTCATCTACACAGACTTTGCAAGTGCACGTTGGTTGTGCTTTCTTTTCTGTAGGAGGAATTCTCTAAACAAAATGCCATCCTAGCAATTTGTTGGAGGCTGTGCTTGATCCTGGTTGCTGGTGGACATCTGTTCCAGATTTTACTACAAGAGCTTCACCTAACTCAACCATGAATTGTTGTAGATGACATTTTTTTTCTGGTACCTGCATTCTGTGTTTCCTGGTACAACACAAATGCATTTGTGATTACCATAACATGAAGTTCGAAATCAGAGTCTGGATCTGAATCATCTACCTCTTCTGAACCACTGTCATCAAAAATCTCCTGTAACATCTCTACAATTCCACTTTCATTCAATGATCCACTCATGATAGCAGCAGAAAATGACAAATCACAGACTAAACACTTTGCACGATGCAAACAAAATGGTGAAAGCATGTGCCTTGAGCAGCTGGAAGCGTGGCGTGTAGAAGTGATCACCTGCAAAAATAAGCTGCTATAAGTTCGAGAAAACAATGACAGAGGACTCGAGTGCATGGTATAACTGTTATAAAAGTTCTACAAAGTGGTTTATATAGTTTCCACCTAATTCTCATTCAGGCTGTGTTGACAATCTAATAAATACCCGGGCCCAAGTTAGCCTCAGGCGTGGTCAGTCTGCGCTGTTATCCCACCCCAATACACATTCAGGCTCGGTCTCCAATGTGTTAACTGACTTATAATTATTGATTGAATCATTGGGAAAAAACTGCTGTATTGCCTACATTTAAATTTGATTATACCATTAGTGACTATGAAAACCATCTTAACCCTAAACTACTTATGTGAAGGTAAAATTGGAAAGATGAAGCTGAAACAAAGTCTCACAGCAGAAAATGAACAGTTAATTCAAAGACGCTGTTCATCTTTTGTCGTTTATTTGATCAAAGAACTGCAGGGATGACTTCCTGAAAATATGAAAATATTAAAAATTGTTGCTCGACTAAGTTCTGGTCATACTCTTTGACAAATTGATTCCATTAATGGAGATGTTTAGCATCCTACCAGAAGTAAAGGGTAAAATAAAGGCTCAGGGGGGTGCAGTAAACTTAAATGGCAGAATGTCAGCAGTTCTAGAAGTTTTTGGTGCGAAGTCATTACTTATAGAGATGCATCAGATTTAAAGAACTAGCAGCATTATCTATGTTACTGTATCTTTGCCTTGGTCAAATTCAGAGGTGGAATGGTTGTTCAGTCAAATGAATGTTGTAAAAACCAAAATTAGAAATAGGATGGGGACAGAGCTATTGCAGTCAATCTTGACAGTTAGAGCTGGACTAAAACAGCTTAGTAAATGTTGCTATGAGCTTCAACATCTACAGCCACTTCAGAAAATGAAGATGGAGGTGTAGAAGTATTAATTTTCTAGTTTTGGTAAGTGCTCATTGATGATTTTACTCTGTTTTAACAGCTCTGTGGGGCCTTATGCTAGCTTAATACAAGTAAACTAATATTACTGATATTGAGGGGTATATGTAGGGAGTGGGAAGAAAAATCAGTGGGTTTTATGTTTGATTCGGTGGTTTTTCCTGTGTATTTAATGGCTTTATTCACGTTGATGATGGCAACACTGGTTGGGATATAGAACCATATCTGAATATTTGATTACTGTTTGCTTGAAGAAGCTATACCAAATGAATAGAGAGTTGCAATTGATGCTCCAGTGTACGAAGGAAAGGGTCATAGACATAAAGTGGATAATTATTGGCCAGTCAGCTTGAGGTGTGTTACATGAAAGCTTTGGGAAACATTTCTTTCTGATTTTATTAGACATGTTTGCAAAATTACTAACTGATTTGATAGAAGGCAGTTCAGGTTTAGGAAAGGTTATTCCTGTGAGGCTCAACTTGTAGGATTTTAGCAAGTTATAACAGATATGTTAGATTCAGGAGGGTAGATTATGGAAAATTATTGGAACAGACAAAAAAGTGACTGAATGGGTGGCTAAATTTCTCGAAAATAGAACTCAGAGAATTAGAGTAGGTGAAGTGTTATCTGATCCCATAATGATTTAGATAGGGGTCCCGCAAGGCAGTGTTATCAGACCTTCATGTTTCCTTATATACATAAATTATATGGGTAAGGAACTAATATCACAGATAACTATTTGTGGATGATGTTATACCATATGGAGTAATAAATAATTTACAGGAATGTGAACAACCGCAACTGCAAAAAGCTCTCAACAAAGTTGTGAGATTATATATAACAAATTCTAACTTGTATGTTTGGGAAGTTCCACCAAACCTACAAGTTGGTATTTGTTATTTATAATACTGTAATTTATAATAACTCCACTGTGGATCAAGATGAAATTTATTTGATAGCCATCAATACCTAGTCTCTCATATTTGGAAATCTAATTTCTGCATTAGTCTGTAATTGCTGGGATGTCAGTTGTTGGTCAGTCTGAAAAAATGAAATAAATAGCATTCTAGTGAATAATTAAATGTTAAGAATAGAATGTAGTTCTACATTTGAAATTTAACTTGCCCTCCCTTCCTCATCTCCCAAATCTTCATCCGTATCCATACTTGGTTCTAGAGGTTCTATGGAAATATCCATGCCTTCATCAATTTTCTGATCATAAATAATATCCAAGGCTTTAGCTTGTGAAAATCCTCTCCTGGTGAAAAAAATACATCGATCAATATCACTGAGTATAAGCGTCTAGCAGGTTCAGTTTAGTTCAAGTAATTTACAAATAGTTCTTCACAGAGCATTACTTAAGTGTCTTCAGGTCTTTCAGAAATGGAAAGTGTTACATCATGAACACCTTGACTGAATACCACCTAACTGATACCCCAGTATTTCCATGCCTGTGAGATATGTTGATTAAAATTTCATCCTCATACGTCCTAATTTTTAGTACAGGAAAATTCCATTCCTAAAAATGGCAGCTGGTGCTGTTGGGTGTGGCTAATGTTACCGTCTCCTTTCATGTAGAGATCATAACACAGTATGCCTAGAGGACGTGCACGGACAGCTTATCACCATCTTTCGGACTTTTTGAAAGGTCGAGTCATTTGCATGAGACATAAGGGAGCATCATACCGACAGATTGCGCACACAGTTGGCTGTAGTGCAATGACTGTAGAACGAGTAGTGACGAAGTGGGCTCAGGACAACAGTGTGGCACGAAGAGCCAGCACAGGTCCTTCCAGAAGGACTACACCGATAGAAGATCATAGGATTTGTCGGCTGGCTCTCACAAACAGACGGATGATAACAGCTGAAATCCAGGTAGAGGTTACAGGCAGAGTGTTACCATGAACCGTCGGGAACAGATTACTGGAAGCTGGGTTCAGATCTCGAGTTGCCATGAGTTATGTACTGCTGACACCAAACCACAGACAATGGAGATTTGCATGGGGCAGAGCCAGAGACAACCGGGATATTGAGTGGCATTCTGTGGTGTTCAGCAATGAACCTTGCTTCTGTTTGTGATGGTCAAATTGACATGAACATGTCCGTAGAGGACCTGGTGGAAGGTCACAGGAAGCAGTGATTATCGAGGCGCATACCTCTCCAACTCCTGGAATCATGGTGTGGGGAGCAATTGGATATGACAACAGGATCGATTTAAGACTTGTTGAAGGGAGTCTAAATGCTTGCCAGTATGTGGCGATTGTCAAACCCTTCACGATGAGGGTACCAAATGACATATTCCAGCAGGCTAATGGAAGAGCCCACACTGTAGTTCACAATAGAAACCCCTTGAGGAATGTACGGATTCTTGACTGGCCTACCCGGTCCCCTGATTTGTCACCCTTAGAGCATGTCTGGGATGTGATGGGAAGACACATAGGGTCATACCAGCCTCCAACCTCCAGCCTCCAGCCAGCAACCTTCATGAACTGACACAGCATGTGTTTCAGGCATGTAAGAAATCCCTCAAGATGACATTCGGAGGCTGTTTGCTTCCATGCCACACCGAATAGAAGAGTGTATTTATGACCATGGGGGTCATACCCCTTTCAGACCTGAAAGAAAACTGGTGGTGTGAATTTTTGTTTGTACTTCAAAAACTGACTAAAATGCTCTTAAATACATATATTTTTAGTTTATTTTACAAAATAAAAATTAACATCTGAGAAAAAGCACCCACACAATTGTGCGTGTCAGGACTTAATTCACTACTTACAAAAATGAAAAATTACCTCAATGCATGTGAATATACATATGTACATGATCAAATATTCTATTTTACAGTGGGGAATAATTTAAAACAATTAAATCTCCGTTCAAACACAAGTAAATGTTACATTTTCTACATTGAGGATGAGTTTTGCCTTTACTGCCCTTTTGGCATCAGCACCCTGTCGTTGGATCTGCAAGAAAACTGGAGGTGAGAATTTGTCAAAAACTTACTAAAATGCTCTCAAATACATGTTTTTTACAGTTTATTTTACAAAATGAGAACTTTCAGATAAAAAACAGAACCCACACAATTGTGTGTGTCAGGACTTTATTCAATACTTACAAAAAATAAAAAATAAGGAAATTCAGCTCAGTATATGTGAACATACACATGTACATGATCAAATGTTCTATTTTACAGTGTGGAACAATGTATTTTAAACAATTGAAATCTTATACATTACATGTCTCACGTCGAGTACTAGTTCTGCCCTCACAGTCTTTTGGTGGCAGCACCCAGCACTCTTGCATGCATTGCCTGCAGGGAAACCTAACCCGCACACTTGTGTGTATCAACATTCAAAACCTCATGGTATCACGTACGATGTTGTAAGTTCACAATTTACGTTCGCTAAACAATTTACACACTTCGTTGATTATATTCTGATATTCAGTAGAGCTTCTAGATTAATATGAATGCAATAAATAAATACTTAATTTTAGGCATTACTGCTTCCCGCCATCTTGTCAATGAACTGTATCTTTAAACTCTTCTTCCTACCCCCCCCCCCCCCCAGTGGTCAAGCGCTAAGTAAAAACAACTGAAGTACATGCTACGAGTCCCGCACAAGCACTGCAGTCCAGTCTAGCGCCAAGAAAACATCAAATAAGCTCAGAGATAAATAAAATACGAACCCGCACAATTGTGCGTACACGGTTTGAAAGGGATACCTCATACTGATGATAATGATGCTGATAATGGACAGTTCAGAATGGACTGAAAGTTTAATGATTTAACAACTGTTATTTGATGAACATCTCAACAAAGTTTGATAAATATCTAAGTGGTACTTCATGGTGTAAGACTTTCCATTTCCGCTAGTGTATAAAGATAAAACTATGTACAGTCATAATTTGATACGAACAACTGTCAGTGTAACAGAGCTTCGATATAAGTCAAATGCTTGTAAATGATTGATCAATTGGGTTGAAACAAAGGAAACAATTTTGAATTATCCATGAATATGCATTAGAATTGGGTATTCATGTGCTCATTGCTCCTGAGAGTCCACCACCACTGTTCTCTTCTCTCTTCTCACAATCCTTTTTACTTCCAATTTCTTTTTACTTCTATATTTTGGTATTCACGGTCTAACTTATGCATTTTCTCATCTCTCAATTTTGTAATGTTGTTGAGCCTTGAGCTCTACTTGTTATTGCCTGAGCTTCTTATTCTCTTCCTGTTACTTTGTTATATTGACGTGATAGGAAAGAAAATACACATTTTTCAAATTTTAATATGTTTCCTCAAACTTTAATTTTTTCATTATACAGCCTTTTACCCTCATGCTTCTTTCTCTCTCTACTCCATAGAAAACTCAGTTATTATTATTATTATTATTATTATTATTATTATTATTATTATTGTACCAGAGGTACACCTAGTCCGTTCATTTAAATTGAGCACCTTTCAGAAGGCCATCTGTGATTTGAACGGCGAAATGTCTAGCTGAAGAGGTTTCAAACTTTGTCTTCAGGTGCCTCTACTGTTGATTATGTGCCCCCTCTGGTGAGAAGATGAACAATTAATTTTCAAGAGGATTTTGTATTCATCAGTTTGCTAAACTGAAGCATTGTTTGTGTTCTTAGGTTACTAGCACTGTTATCCCTACCTTCTTTATGTAAATTTTTGACCAATCGCCAATTTGGGATATTTATTAAATTAGCCAATAGAAATTGAGAGACCGAGCTCGATAGCTGCAGTCGCTTAAGGGCGCCAGTATCCAGTATTCAGGAGATAGTAGGTTCGAACCCCACTGTCGGCAGCCCTGAAAATGATTTTCCGTGGTTTCCCATTTTCACACCAGGCAAATGCTGGGGCTGTACCTTAATTAAGGCCATGGCTGCTTCCTTCCCACTCCTGGCCCTTTCCTGTCCCATTGTCGCCATAAGACATATCTGTGTCGGTGCGACGTAAAGCAACTAGCAAAAAAAAAAAGAATTTGAGAGTGTGTTCAGGGCTCCGGCCCAGAGAGATCTGGAACCTTCCTCTCCGCTATAAAAGCTGGGACCTTTTGGGCCATGTTGTCTTTTCCATCAGTCAAGAGGTTTAGAATATGTTGGAGGCAGGGGACAAGCTCCGCCCATCATCGGAAGGACCACCAGCTCAAGGTAATGGCAGACATGTAATAGTCTCAGAAAGCTAACTTGAGAGGAAGGTTTCAAAATTCTTTCTTAATGTAGATCTCTATCTTTCAATGTAAATTTTCAAACAATATTCTAACTTAGGGAATAAAGAGTGTGAATCCTCTTTTAATTCCCATTCAACTTGGTATTGGGATGACTATGATTTCCTAAAATTTAAACTTTATCTCTTCTTTTGGAATTTAACTTTTCTCCATCTAGTCACCTCTGTATTATAGGCTTAGCCTCTGTAGCTTTGGGCCATAAGCCCATATAGGTTTTTTTTTTTTTTAAAGAGCTTTCAAAGGAGTGCAAGTGTTTGCCTCCTAGCATTTTGGTTTTTGGCCGACAACTTTAACCTTTCCTTTTGATCACTAAAGCCATCTAGAATGGGCACTTATTGCCCCTGTTAAAGTTTAACTATTTCTATTTAAGTGTAACTTAGACTGTCGAGCAGATAAGACAGTGAAAACTGTTTGTATTGACATAATGTAAAATTTAGATTGTGCCATGGAGAGTATTCTCCTAGAGAGTTAATTGTGTGGAGCAAAGGCGCTCTTTTGAAATTTCTAACTTGGAAGCTTCAAGGTCATTCTGTAAATCATTGTGTACCTGATTGTTCTAGAGTATTCTAATATTGTTACTAGAGCTGACAAGCTAACCTTTATCTATCCAATTGTCATTTGATGTTGTTCATCTTTCAATTGAGGAGAAAAAAAAAAAAAAAAAAAAAAAAAAAAAAAAAAAAAAAAAAAAAAAAAAAAAAAAAATAAAATTTCAATTCTTACAGTTTTAAATTATACTTTGATCTTTTCTCTGTCCTCCCATTCATGCCTGCACCTTCTTACACCTCTGTGTTCCTCGGAAACTCCATATCAATTATTGTTATTGTTCTTCTTCTTATTATTATTAAAATCTACAGTTTGGGCCTCTAACCAAGCTTGATAGCTGCAGTCGCTTAAGTGCGGCCAGTATCCAGTATTCAGGAGATAGTAGGTTCGAACCCCACTGTCGGCAGCCCTGAAAATGGTTTTCCGTGGTTTCGCATTTTCACACCAGGCAAATGCTGGGGCTGTACCTTAATTAAGGCAACGGCCGCTTCTTTCCCACTCCTAGCCCTTTCAAAATCAAATCAAATCAAAATCTCTTTATTTGCAAATGAGGTGTCTACCTCGGTGGCAAATGGTACACTAAAATACATTATTGTCAAGCACTAAATTTTAAATTAACAGGAGACGAAGAAAATTTTCCTAGAATACAATATTATACAATTTACGCTAATAATATTTTCTATTAAACACACACATCATCCTTCATAAATTTATATTGTTTACAAAATTCTACTTATAATATCTTACAAACATAGTCAACTTATATACAGTACGGTATGTGAAATTACTTCTAATAATACTATACAACTGGTATAAGATTAAAATTAACATTGAATTTATTTACATATTTATATTTTACCCATTTTGGAACATAAGTAGCATAACGACCTGCTGCGTCTTAACCAGAGCCCCTTTTGCCACCACTTTTCAGAGTTCCTGAAGGGCCTTCACAGCTACCGTAGCGGTCCCAGGGCCCTCGAAGTCCCCACTGTACTTCACCCCTACAGGCAGTCCCCTACTTGGGCTGTCCAAACTCCTTAGACCAGGGGATGGAATTAATTTAATCACACACATTTATTATTTGCTATATCCTGCACTGGTCGAATGCCCTCTAACATTTAATTTATTATCTCTGTTGTTGTTTATTCTCTTCTTGAATATCTGTACAGATTTTGGAAAAGGATCAAACACTACCCCTGGTAAACTGTTCCACTCCTTCACGCCCTTCCCAATGAAAGAAAATTTACCCCAATCGCTTCTGCTAAAATTCCTTCTAATTTTGTACTTGTGGTCAGTTCTACCAATATAATTATTTTCCAACCGAAGCCTCTCACGGATATCTCCCCATGCTTCTTCTCCTGTATAGGCTCTATATAATCCTATAAGTCTACTTTCCTCCCTTCTCTTACTTAAAGTTTCCCACAAAGTTCCTTTAACATTTCTGATACACTACTCTTTCTCCTGAAATCCCCTGTTACAAACCTTGCTGCTTTCCTCTGCACACCATCTAGTTCTTTTATTAGGTATTCTTGGTGAGGATCCCAAACACTGTTTGCATATTCCAATAATGGACGAACCATACTTAAGTAACATTTTTCTTTTAATTCTTTGTTGCATCCTTTAAGTAGCCTCATTATGACATGTAACGATCTGTATGCTTTCCCAACAATGTCATCCAACATGACCCTTCCAGTGCAAATTACTTTCAAATCTCACACCTAAGTATCTGCACTTGCCATCTTTTGGGATAACTACCTCATCCAAAGTATATTCAAATTCAGTTTTAAAGCTCCTGTTTGTAAAAGTTGTAACAGTTGATTTGTCTCCATTAATCTTCATATTATTTTCTTCAACCCATTCCTGGATACTGTCAAAGTCCCTTTGTAATTCTCAACAATCCTCAATGTTATTTATTTCCCTATAAACAATTATGTCATCTGCATACAATCTTATTTTCGATGTTATATTGTTCCCTAAATCATTTGCGTATATTAAGAAAAGTAACGGACCGATTATACTACCCTGTGCAATTCCCTTCCAGACTTTCTCTTCCTGTGATATATTATTTCCTACTTTGACTTTCTGAACCCTTGAATTTAGAAATGTTATCCAACGTATAACCTTTACGTCCAATCCTATTCCCTCCAATTTCTTTAATAATATTCCATGTTCCACTCTATCAAAGGCTTTGGAAAGATCTATGGCTATGCAATCTAACTGGCCTCCTGAATCTAACTGATCTGATATGTCCTGCTGAAATCCCACCAGTTGTGCCTCGCAAGAAAATTTCTTTCTAAATCCATACTGGCTCCTCATGAACCAATTTTTATCATCACATATCCCTCTGATGTACTTTGCTATTAAACTCTCCAGTATTTTACAAACTATACTGGTCAGGCTGATTGGTCTGTAGTTCTCTGGTTTCCTTTTATCACCCTTTCCTTTATAAATTGGTATTATTATAGATTCCTTCCATTCCTTTGGTATCACACTATTATTTATGACATAGTCAAAGAGAAATTTTAAATAAGGCACTATATACCACCCCATTGTCTTTAATACCTCCCCAGTAATTTGATCACTTCCTGCTGCTTTTCCTTGCTGAAGCAGTTGGATTTCTCTGAAAATATCTTCATTTGTGAATGAGAAACTTCTTGTTTCCCTCTGTGTCTCTCCCTCTCTATCTTCTGTTACGGTTTCCAAGTCCTGACAATCTTCTACTGAATCACGGAATTCCCTACTAAAGAGGTTTGCTTTCTCAGTATCTGTTAAGTAGTGTTCACCCCCTTCTCCCACCATTGTAGGAATTTGGATTCCTTTTCCTTTTTGATTCCTAATATATGAATACAGCTTTTTCCATTTCCCTTTGTGGTCATTACCCTCTTGAAGAATGCCATTCATATAATTCTCTTTTGCTTCCTTTTTCACTCTATTCAGTTCCCTCATTAGTTGTTTTCTAGTTTCTCTATTCTCCCTACCTTCTTTGATTTTCCTGTTTACTATTCTACATTTTCTTTTTAATTTTCTTATTTCCCTTGTGTAATAAACAGGGTCTGAGGTCATTTTACCCTTCTTAACAGGTACAAATCTCTTCTCTCCTTCCCAAATTATTCCTTTAAATTTAGCCCAAAGTGTATCCACATTATTCCCTTCACTTATCCAACAACTGAATTGTGATTTAAGGTAAGTCCCAAATTCATCAACTTTAGTTTTTCTGTATAATTTCTTGTCTTTTGTGACCCTCTTATTAAGCATTTTTGGTACGAGTCCTACATCCATTATTACAGCCATATGGTCACCTATTCCTTCAATTACCTCAGTTTTATCAACAATTTCCCATGGTTTAACCAAGAATACATCTAGCAAGTTATTGAGACGAGTTGGTTCTTGTACTACTTGTGTAAATCCTCCCTCCCAAATTAACTTATTTGCCAGTTTCTGTTCATGGGCTTCACTTGCAGCTCCATTCCATTCAACTTCAGGCAAGTTTAGATCTCCCCCAATTATTACTGTATCATTATTGTTTTTATGAGTATAATCTATTATTTTCTCAAATATTTCCATATCTCTTTCCTCTCTTCCAGGCCTATATGTTCCTATAATTCCCACCTCCTTCATATTATTACAAACTAATTTTATCCCTAATATTTCATCCCTTTCATCAGTAAACCATTCATGCGAACAATAAGTTTCCTTCACCAGAATAAATACCCCTCCTCCTTTTTTATCTCCTCGGTCTCTACGATAGACTGTATACCCTTCTGGAAATACTTCTGTATTACCCACCCCTTCTCTCAACCACGATTCCACTCCTATCACCACATCCTTCTCATAAGATTCCATCAATGTACCGAATTTTAATTGTTTATTTACTACACTCTGACAGTTTACCAAGAGCAATCTCAGACCTCCTTCCTCCCTAAAACTTGACTGTTGCAATGGGGTAACGTTTGACTCATGAGTTGAGAACTTCCCTGGAACCCAGATCCTTGTACATAGATCTTGATTTAAGGGTCTGGGTTTTCTGGCAAGTTTCCCTGTATGTGCCAGTTTAGTGGTATGGGTTTTCTTAAGTACCGATTAGTTTGCAAATCTCTGTTGATAATTGTAGCAATTTGTCTACAGAGAGTTGCTTTTCCATTACCATTTAGATGTAACCCATGTCTAGTGAACATTTGCCTGCCAAGACCTAAAGTATCTACTACATAAGACATTTCTAAAACTCTTACATAATCTCTTGATTTTTATATTTACATCATGTACAGCTTTGTTCACACATGAGTCCTCTAAAAGGTCATACCTGGGTGGCACATTTACTACAATTACTTTTGAGTCATGTAGTTTGGAAATCTTACCTCTGAGAGTCGTAATTAGTTCCTCACCTTCATTTGCAGCAATGTCATTTGTACCACTCACAATCACCACATAATTGTCCTTCTCTGACACAGGATCACAACTTGAAAGGACGTCTTCGGTTTTGGCACCTGGTTTTATTAGTCCTAAAACCTCAGTCTCTGGATTCTGCAGCTCATCCTTGATGCCTTCTGCCATACCCCGCCCTTGACTGTCTGCGTAGAGATGAATCTTTGGCGATCTTGACTTTCGGTTGGTTTTCTTACCTCCACTGGATTTAAAATTATTTGGAAAACTTGGTGTGTCTTCTTCTGGAACTTGCTGCAATAACTGAAATCTATTTTGGCACTGCAAAGAGTTTTTTCCCGGTTTTAAGTTGTACGTAGTTTCTCCCATATGTTTAACATTAGGCCTAAAATGGCCACGCGTCACTTCCGTCCATGGCGATCTTTCTTCTCCAATGTCTTCTTTATCTTCCAGTTTCTTTATTCTGTCCTTTAAGCATTCATTTTCATGTTTCAGAGCGCATAAGTCCTCTTGTAGCACTCCTAAAATCTTAATTATAGTTTCGTAAGTCTCTCTTTCTTGTTGTTCTGCCTCACTATCAGTTTGTTTACACTCGGGACACAGCCACTCACTTTCTTCAATATCAGTCCTATTTACAATATTTGCACAACGAAAATGGTACGGTACCATTCATCACACTTACGACACAGAATCCCATTTTTAACTACTCTTCTGCATTTGCCACATTTTTCACTGCATCTTACACCATTATCTACTACGGATATCACAGACTCACACACAGTAGTCGCCATCTTGGTTGCCTTCCCATCCTGTCCCATCGTTGCCATAAGACCTATCTGTGTCGATGCAACGTAAAGCAACTAGCAAAAAAAAAAGTTTGGGTCTCTTGAGACCATGGTTAACACTTGTCAGCCTTTCTGGATTTCCAGTACTCCTTCATCTAGATGAAGGATGTAGTTATTCACTCTTCAGACCACTGTACACCAGGTTGTTCTCTCACTCTTTCCAGAAAATCATTTAAACCATGTGTCCAAGTCCTGAACTTAATTCTGTCCTGAACCAGTTTCTCAGAGACACCGGACAGATTGTCATTCAATGCAGTTGCTTATGGAGTGGTACATTTCCAAGTCATGAGAAGATCAGGAATTGTTTTAGATATTCTGGTGTGAGGTGTTTGAGACAGATAACTGTAAAACATAAGACAATGCTTCTTCATAACAAGTGGGAGCTCTACAAGTTTATAGTAGATACAGCTCTGCATTTGACCTCAGGTGATATTCGCTTTCAGGATTTTGACATGGGCTGAAGACCTTTCTTAAGAAGTTCCTCTTTTTCATTTGGCTCCTCTCAGTAGGGTGAGTGAGAGCCAAGCTCTCAGCATCATATAAAGCTTCTGGAGATATTACTATTGTATAGTAGCAGTATTTGTACTGCCATGAAATTGATCTGGACTGATAATTGGGTTTGCAGAGGTCAAAAGCTGTTTTCATGCATTTAGCCTGATATTTCAGAGCTTCTATCTCCAATGCATTAAAGGAAATGATCTGTCCAAGATACTTAAAATGAATGGAACATTTGATATTTCCATATTTGGTGTGGAGAATGCAGTGGTATTATTAAGGTCAGACATCATAGCTTCAGTTTTACCAAAAGATATCTGGAAACCTACAGCTTCAGCTACTTTTTGTAATATTTCAACCTCGAGGCAGGCAGTGCTGAGTTCATTTGTCATCTGCTGTTAGGACTATACCATCTGCAAATACAAGGCAGTCCACATTCACTGCTTTGGATCCAGTGCCAAGCCTAGTCTGTTTCTCCACTCACAGATGACCTTACCAAGAACACAGCAGAAAAGAATGGCTGAGACCCCATCACCTTGATGAACACCAGTCTTAATCTCAAAGGATCTAGAGATTTTGCCCATGAATTGTACTTGTGAATAGGTGTTGGTCATAGTTTGTTTGATGATGGAACAAGTCTTGTTGTCCACACCCATTTCCTTGACGATATAAAAAAGAATGAATCGATCGACAGAGTCATAAGCCTTCTTGAAATCAATAAAAGTCAATACAAACGGTTTGGTATGAAGAGATATGATCTGATGATACTCTTTAGTTTGTTGCAGAAGCAGATCTTATGGAATCTGTGATTCCAGGCTTGAGACAGTTTTTTCTGAGCTTATTTACACTGTTCAGTTCACTATGGGTGTCTTTTTTTCTACTAAATTGATCATTAGAGTAGCAGCATTCTGAACTTTCTTGGAAATGTCTTCTCACATGTGTTATTCCCGAGACTCAAACTCTTTGTGGTAATCATGAATGACATTTTGATTTATCATGAGTCCGTTGATACAAAATCCATGGATCTTCAGTATTTGGGATCTGTGGTGGGACTTTGGTAAAAACCATTTTCTAGCCTTAGTTAGATAATGGTCTGAATCAATATTAGCACCTCTAAGCCCTTTCACATTCTATATCACAACATGGTTTTTCAAGCATTCACCAATCAGTTCTTTAGTGCCAGATCATACATTTATGATAATTCTTTCTGAACCGAGCTCGATAGCTGTACTGTTAATAAACTTAACCATGATAGGTTAATATTGTGTTTGGTCCATATTGACTGGTCTGAATGTGTAATATAACTATTTATAATAGTTTATTTAAATCCGCCTTGATCAATGCGGCCAGTATCCAGTAATCGGGAGATAGTGGGTTCGAGTCCCACTGTCGGCAGCCTTGAAGATGGTTTTCCGTGGTTTTCCATTTTCACACCAGGCAAATGCCAGGGCTGTACCATAATTAAGGCCACAGCCGCTTCCTTCCAACTCCTAGGCCTTTCCTATCCCATCGTCGCCATAAGACCTATCTGTGTCAGTGCGACGTAAAGCAAAAAAATAAAATTCTTTCTGAAGTAGGTGGTCACGATATTAAGGTTTATCTACTTGCAGGTGTCATTGAGGCATTTTCCATTGTGGTTGGTTTGGGCGTGGACTAGATGTTCATCTATACTTTATCGTAACTTTTGCTCCTTACCCAAATGGGTGTTGAAATCATCTTAAAGAATGACTGGAGTCTCAAATCCAGATAGGACATTATCAAGTTGAGTCCAAAAGGTCAGTTGATCAACATTTAGGACAGTCACCCAGGTGACAGATTCCCTACCTGTTGTTTATAGTCTTTCCTTAAATAATTGAAAAGAATTCCGAAATTTATCGAACATCTCCCTTGGTAACTTTCCCAATCTCTAACTCCTCTTCCTATAAATGAATATTTGCCCAAATTTGTCCTCTTGTATTCCGACTTTATCTTCATATTGTGATCTTTATTGCTCTCAGCAATACTTATTTAAAACAGAAAAACTACAGACATATATGACATACAGACCATCTATAAACCACACCAGAAGTTAACCCATTATCTGCACCAGTGAGAGACGTATTATAAGTACAGGCCCCTGGAGTCTATCAAATTGAATGTACATGGGTGCCTGCAAGATGTTCTCCAGGTGGGGGGCGGGGGCACGTTAACAATTTTCTTCAAAATAGTATAATATAAAAACCAATATAACGTCAACAACATTAAATTGTTTACAGAAATTTCTGATTATAACAGATGCTAGATAGCTGTCAGTAAGTTCAGTTTATGAAATAATCTGGTATGATATTAAACAATTGAACATCAAACTTTTTAGAATTGCAGGTGGGGCAAGTGCCCCCCCCCCCCCCTAGCTCCCTCTTGCGAGCGCCCAGGTGAATGTAGATGTGGTACATGTTATGTAGGCAAAACAAAAGAACATATCTGTCATACTAAGAGACAAGACACAGAAAATCAGCAATTCTTGGATGACTATTATACATAGATTAAAAGATGCAGGTTGCAACATGAACATACAGGATAAACCTCAAGTTACATAACAGCACTGGCAATTCCCAGCTACCTGGCTGTGATACATACATTTCAGAATTCTCAAGAGACCACAAAGGGCTTACATCAGGCTGAGAGAGAAGGCTAAAGGCCAGCATAACAACTAACTCATAGTTAATTAGAGCCTGGGACTCTGATTACCTCAGAGCGAGTAGGGGTATTTCAGTCACCTTGACAAAGAATACTGCAGTGTATTTGCAATGTTGGCAAACTAAAATGTACAGAAAACAATAACATGGTTCAACCCAGAAAAAGAACTAAATAACTTGGGAATATATCTAACAGAAACTTTATCAGATGAAATGGATGTAGAACCGGAAACGATGGGAAGAGAGTCCTTCTGTTTGAAGACAGGAGTGTATGAAGATGTGGAGAGCGTCCTTGTTCCTTTTATGTTATTATGTTTATCTTGTCCCTCTTTTTATCTTTTTTATCTTTTTTTTTTTTCCTACTGACCTGTCTTCATGTTTATCCTGTTATTTGCTCTTTTTCATGTTCTTGTCTTTGTATAAATGACTGATTTGTCACTTGTTTGTTCCTTTCCATTGCTGATATTACTCACTAAGTGTTGGAAGGCAATGTGTAGGAATGAGGAGGCTAAGGAACAAATATGACATATAGATATGTTTGTACATCTAGGCTGCAATAAGTATGAATGCAAGTGAAAAGACTTCCACAGGATAGGGTATCATGAAGAGCTGAATCAAACTAGTCAATATCTATATATATAAAATAACTTGTCCTGACTGACTGACTGATTCATCATCGCCGAGCCAAAACTACTGGACATAAAGAAATGGAATTTTGGGGATATATTCATATTAAAATGTAGGTGCTCGCTAAGAGAGGATTTTTGGATATTCCGTCGCTAAGGGGGTGAAATTTTAAAATGAGTGTATTTATATCTCAAAACTTTAAAAGTTTATAGGTGTAAAAATTGGTATTTAGAATCTTCTTTAAAAATAAGGAAACACGTATTTTTTTGTTTTCAGAAAATCCCAATAGGAGGGATGAAAAAGGGTGAAAATGGGGGAAAATGGGTTGAATGCCTTTAATCGGGATACCGGTACTTATATCTCAGAAACTGAAGATATTACAGACCTGAAAATTGGTACTTTGGATCTCTTTTAAAAATAAAGAAGCACGTATTTTTTTGTTTTTGTAAAATCCAATTAATGGGAGGGTGAAAAGGGGGTGAATTTTTAAAATGAGTGAATCTATATCTCCAAACTTTTAAAGTTTGCAGATGTAAAAATTGGTATTTAGAATCTTCATTAAAAATAAAGAAACACGTACTTTTTTTGTTTTCGGAAAATCGCAATAGGAGGAGTGAAAAGGGGTGAAAAAGGGGTTGAATGCCTTTAATGAGGCTACTTATATCTCAGAAACTGAAGATATTATAGACCTGAAAATTGGTGTTTGGGATCTCCTTTAAAAATAAAAAAACATGTATTTTTTGTTTCTGGAAAACCCAATTAAGGGGGGTGAAAAGGGGGTAGGCCTAATATTTTAAAATGATTGTATCTATATCTCAAAACTTTTAAAAGTTATAGATGTAAAAATTGGTATTTAGAATCTCCATTAAAAATAAAGAAACACGTATATTTCGCTTTCGGAAAATCTTAATAGGAAGGGTGGTAAAGGTTGAAAAAGGGGTCGAATGCATTTCATGAGTCTACTTATATTTCACAACCTGAAGATATTACAGACCTGAAAATTGGTGTTTGGGATCTCCTTTTAAAATAAAGAAACACGTATTTTTGTCTGTGGAAAATATAATTAATTGGGGGGGGGTTGAAAAGGGGTGATTTTTTAAAATGAGTGTATCTATATCTCAAAACTTTTCAAGTTTATACATGTAAAAATTGGTGTTTAGAATCTCCTTTAAAAATAAAAAAACACGTATTCTTTTGTTTTCGGAAAATCCCAATAGGAAGGGTTTAAAAGGGTGAATAATGGGTTGAATGCCTGTCATGAGGCTACTTATATTTCAGAACCTGAAGATATTACAGACCTGAAAATTGGTATTTTGGATCTACTTTAAAAGTAAAGAAACACGCATTTTTTCGTTTTTGGAAAATCCAAATATTGGGGGTGAAAAGAGGGGGTGAATTTTTTAAAATGAGTGTGTCTACATCTTAAAACTTTAAAATTTACAGATGTAAAAATTGGTAGTTAGAATCTCCTCTAAAAATAAAGGAACACGTATTTTTTTGTTTCCCGTAAATCCTAATAGGAGGGGTGTAAAAGGGTGAAAAATGGGTTGAATGCCTTTAATGAGGATACACATATCTCATAAACGAAAGATATTACAGAACTGATAATTTGCATATGGGATCTCCTTTAAAAATAAAGAAACACGTATGTTTTAGTTTTTGGAAAAGCCAATTAATGGCGGTTAAACAGGAGTGACAAATTGGGGTGAATTTTTTGAAAGACTATCTACAGAATATCTTGGAAACGTAAAATGTTACAGACGTAAAGAGTGGGTGTAAATCTCCTGTAAATGTAAAAAAATATAGGTGATTTGTTTTTGGAAACTCCACTTAAAGGGAACTCAAAAGGGGTGAAATTTTAAAATGAGAATTTTTACAGTATATCTAAAAAAACTTAGCATGTTACAGAAGAGAAAAATGGTATTTTTTTATCTCTATTAAACATAAAGAAACGTGTACTTTTAGTTTTCGTAAATACCACTTGGTTGGAGGGAGGGGGGGGGGGGGTAAAAGTGACTGAAAATGGTGATGAATTCTTTTAATTAGGCTACTAATATCTCAAAAATGAAGATGTTACAGACGTGAAATTTGATATTTGCAATCTGCTTTAAAAGTAAAGAAACGCGTATTCTCGGAAAATCCAAAGAAGGGGGGGGGGGGGGTGAAAGAATTGAAAAATTAATTGACTTAATTGTATGAGAATACATACATCTAATAAAAACTAAAGTTGTTACAGACGTGAAAATTCGTATTTGGACCTCCTTTAAAAACAAAGAAGAACGCGTTTTGGTGGGGAAACCATCTTGGAGGGCGGGAGTGTAAAGGAGTTGAATTCCTTTCATGAGGACACATAAATCAAAAACTGAAGAAGTCAGAGTCGTGATAATTGGTATTTAGAAGATCCTTTACTATTAAAGAAACAAGTACTTTTTGCGGGAAAATTCACTTAGGGGGGGGGGGGGGGGGGAAGGAGTGTGAAAGGAAGTGAAAGAAACTGAATTATTTTGATGGGGATATTTACATCTCAAAACCGAAGGTAATAGACGTGAACATTGGTGTCTGGAATCTCCCTTAAACATAAAGAAACAAGCATTCTTTTAAATTTGTTGGTGGGGGGGGGGGGGGTTGGCGGTAATTAAACTTAACGGCGGTGGGGGGTGGGGTGTAGAAGGAGGTGAGACCAATTGATTTTACTGTTATTAATGTACTTATCAGGATCCTCCGTTTCTCAGGCGGCAGCGCGCCGGCCTCTCACAGCTGGGTTCCGTGGTTCAAATCCCGGTCACTCCATGTGGCATTCGTGCTGGACAAAACGGAGGCGGGACAGGTTTTTCTCCGGATACTCCAGTTTTCCCTGTCATCAGCCATTCCAGCAACACATAATAATAATAATAATAATAATAATAATAATAATAATAATAATAATATTCCGGACCGTCGTCAAATGCGCGGACCGCGCTGGAAACGGCTCCTGGACGGGTAATGACTAAGAATGCAGTCCGGCCGCGGGTTCAGTGCCACCAAGGCACCCAATATGACACCACGCCGGATCTCCTGAAGGATTTTATCCATATTAAAAATATTATAGGAAAAGATGGCAAAGATTTACGAACCCAACTGACCGGGAGGAATACCTGAGCCTAGCCCGGGAAGTACGAAATCGATTGCTGGAAAGGAAGATTTAAAAATGGGAGGAAACGTGCCGTAAAATCATAGAAAACCAGTCAGATCGGGAATTTTGGTGGATTCTCGCAGAAAACGAGCCAGATCGCGAATTTCGGCGGATTATATATCTAAAACAATAAGCATTCAATTATAAATTTCAGTATAATACCGTAGCGAAGCACGGGTATCTTGCTAGTACTGTATATTAGCATTGCCATGAGTTAAGTGCTGAATGTAATTAAACATTTCTTCCTGTGTTGGCAAATTTAAAAAGTCAATTTTAAGAAACCTATTTATATGAATCTCTTTATTTACAGTTTTGGCAACTCTGAGAGAACCCTTTGAAGGCTTCACGGATAAGATGACTGGACCTGTTCGCCTGTTCACTGCAGCCAGTAAAGGCTTTCTTCATGTAGCACTGTCTGACCAAACTGTGACCCAAGACTTCACTATGCCGGATGTGGTTAGTAAGGCAATCATAATAGCAGCTTGGAAGCGGGCTTTTCAACAGTAAGTATGCAAGCATGTTCATTGTACTGTACAATAGGTATTTTACCTTACCATAATAAAACCATCACCTGTGGCTTTAAAAAAGACCCATTTATCAGTCTTTTATAATTCAGTATTTATTTCTTGGAAAGCAATTCAAGCTCTTATTATGAAGAGCCTTATGATAAATGTAAGAAATTTATTTCTCTTCCACCTATTCAATACAACTCAATATGTTAGAGTTAAATCCTCATTAAAATAAGAATTGGTACTACACCCTTCCGGGCCTCGAATGGAAGACCCGCGCATAAGAATGCCTCCACATAACAGGGTAAACACCCACGGATGAGACTTGAGTAAGGAGCGGCTCGACTTGCCTAACGAGCTTTGAACCGATCACCTTCCTACTTTCTGTGCTGGCCGCAGCGGCTTGAGCACTTGGGGAGTGGTTACGTTCGAAATAAAATAAAAATAAAAATCAAC
Organism: Anabrus simplex; assembly: GCF_040414725.1. Lineage (NCBI taxonomy): Eukaryota > Metazoa > Arthropoda > Insecta > Orthoptera > Tettigoniidae > Anabrus > Anabrus simplex. The sequence continues at coordinate 318,831,790 of NC_090265.1, forward strand.
AACAAATATTTAAGATGGAGCCTTATGTAATGTGAAAGTAGGATTCTCTGGGTTCAACTGTCTACTGGATACTGCTTAGCACTGCTACAAATGACAAGAGGCATATAATTGGGGGTTTACAAAGACAATGAACTCTCCGCATACGGGAGGAAAAGAAAATAATTAACACTTTAAAATTCGACTAGCCTATGGGCGTCGTCTGCACAAAGGTATGACTGAGGTTTTGCGACCACTACTGTCTATCTTGCCCTCATTAGTTCGTACCTTTTGTTCAATTTTTTATATTCTGTCGATCACACCGTGAGATGAGCTGATGTCCCTACACTTACTAATTTATGTTCTTAGCACGTAATTAACCGGTTCCTGCACCTACATGATTACCATATTAAAATATATATTTACATAATACATAGACAAAACACACATACCATTAGCTAAAATCCCCCCCGGACTTCCCGTATCTGTCACCAAGACCAAACAATGTGGAACAACAGTTCTGTTTGAACTCAAAATAGATGCACATTAAATACTATACACACAGATATATACACATCATGCATAAAGGAGGCTATTCCTACAAGGAAAACATAGTTATCAGTATCTTCTGCCTCCGGTGCAAGCCTAATGGAAGCTTGCCCAAGGTGACCCCTGCTGATCCGGGGCTTGAACTGGATGAATCCCAACTAAGAGGTGCATTCCTGAAAGAAAAATCCCTAACTAGCTACAGTCTCATATCACCGGATATTGGGGGGAGATCCCTACTCATTTATTAATTACCTTCTATATTACCGTGATATTCTCATTGATCGAAGTGTCTTAGCTGAACTAGTTAAAAACAACAAGCAATTAGGGGGAGATCCACAGCCTCAAGCCTTAACTATAATAGCCCAGCAGGGCCGCTCTGTCACGAAGGGCGAGAAGCAAACACTCACAAAAAAAAAGAAGAGGAGGGGACGGTCATTCACTTCATATGACCATTTCTCATTCATTGGCCACGCCAGATTCTTCTCTCCCTCACAATGTCCAGCCTTCCCTTCTCGGGGACATATATCTATGGCCCACTTCATTTGTTTATTCATCTTACCGCAAAATTCCCAAGAAATACTCATTTATTCCATACATTCTCATTCTCCTTGTAGAGCGATCACTTCCGAATCATCTCATCATAAAACTATCTGGGCATTCGGCCCTCTCATTACGTCTCATATCACATATCTTCTTTCCTTGGGCATAGGACTCTTATGATTCCTCAATTCCACGCTTCCTCTTCGCTCACCGCTCAAGGTTATGCATATATTTATATTTTTACCATCCATAAGACTCTGGCTTCCCTGAATCTCAGCCGGTTGCATACAAAAAAAATTCCATACATTTCTGGTTAACTAATCAAGAATCACGGGAAACTCGCGATCTGTCCCTCACTATTATCCCTAAATAACACATTTTATGCACCTCTCTCGGTCAGGATTTCTTCTCTCTTGTTGTACATGCACTTATTATATGTGTAAATTACACATGCATCGTCTGATTGACCCATGAGTTTCCCCAGCAAATACGATAGCAATGTTGGACATTAACTAGCAACCTTTGGACATGGTTTTCCCTGCTCATTTATTATTGTTCCAGCCATCCCTAGGGGAACTCGCATATTCTCCTATCCTTGTCTCCCTTACTTGCTAGGATATTCTACATACTACTAAGAATAACCCTTCATGATGGACTAATCATTAAGAAGAAAACAAATGGGTTGTCCGGGGAGTTAGCTTCCCTTGAATTTTAAGCTAACATGATCAAGAATAATAAAATTTCCATATTAGGACATGCATTATTTTACAACATTTAGGTATTACAGAGGAAAGCTCATCCTAATACCGGTTCTACATTAACGTGCTCAGATATATATTGACATCACTCATCTATTTGGTGGCCGTGGTTTTTCCTTCCACGGGAGACCCATGGCGGTGTTTACTGCTGCATGGCCTCAGCGCTGTAAACGGGTGTGCTGTCCTTCACTCCTGGTCCACACAAATCTGACATCCTGGAGATCTCGTTCACAGCTGAAATCTCAGAGTAATCCACATGTGTAACACTTCACCACTCGTCACATGGTCTTCTGTTTACCGCAACACGAACACAGAGTTTACACCGAGAACAAGCAGGTCATGCTAATCACAGCGAGCGCGTTCACAGCATGAATCGGGTAGCTCACAACACTTGAGCACCCTGACTTAGAGTAGCAATTTTGGTGATTCTGATTTACTAATATCACGGACTCATTTAGGCCGGCACTGTATATATCCGAAACCCGCTACTCGTTTATAAATTATGCCCGCAGTTTATTTAATGACATGCGGCACAGAGACATTCGCCTAGGCTCGCTTGGTTTCCCGTCCACACTTCACAAAGGCTTCGTATTTCACGGCCGCGACGGACACAATAGCACTGTCTCAGTATGCGGTCAGTAGGGTTCGGACTGTAAAACTGGAGCACAATGTGACACAATGTCCCTTCTCAACGACCCGCTAAGAACTGTCTTCAGCGAGGGTCAGCTCAGCTTTTATGGTATACGCACCGGAAAACAATGGGCGTAAACGATTCACAGTTCATTAAGGACAGCAGCTCCTTTCATCCCAGGAATTCAGAACATTTAAATGGTGCATATTGTAACCCTCTCTTTGCTCTCTTATTTTGAACCAGGCATGCCCTACCGACGATCGGCAGATTCCACGTAATTCGCTTCCCGCTTTTAATTATTCCATGAGCGTCATCTGGGGGGTGGAGTCAATTTTGAGCGTGACTCTTAGCTTGGGGAATGCTTTCTCGTTCACATGTGTTTGCAATCTGTTAAATCTGGACATCTGGTGACCTCCTTTCTTCCCCTGAATAAAGTATTACATATTTTTAGTCTGGGATACGCAGAAAATTCAGCTCTATTCATTGGTGTGTCTCACATAATTTTCCCATGTCTGGATCAAAATATCTTATTATCTTTACACGCCAAAATTCGACGTTGGCACTTGTGAAACGTGTATAAAAAACCGGAAGTTCCTTCTGTTAGTTTGGATCCCTGGGAAACTACGCCAAACCTAGGGGCGTGTTTGACTACTCCAGCATCACGTCATATCTCCAACTCTCTCTGCAAGTTGAGAGGGCCTTTTCACGGGGCTTGGCTCCTGCTCCATCTTCCCTTTGTTTTCCAGGCGCTCTTTCACGGGTTCCGTTCTGGCCGGACGTTGCTTGATCCCCATCGCCCATACTACTACCAATGATGCGACCTTTAGAAGTGTTAATGAGGTAGAAAGGCACCTATAATTCCAATGAGCTGTACAGGACACTGTACGGTTTCAGTACATGTTTTGCCCTTTCATATGAGGCATCATCAGCCATATCATTACCTCAAACCATATCAGATACCTGGTTAAAATTGATCTAAAACCGACTACAAAATTGAATAGGCTACATTAAAAACTTCACTTAAAAAAAGCTGTCATTATATGAGTAACTTGATTTAGGTACAAGTGAAAATTACAATATTGATGGCCTTGAGCCATGGTCAATGTTGAATATGAATGAAATGAAGGAATAAATATGACATGAGCCCAACTTAGCACACTGGGGCGAAACGCTGGCAACCAGAAATGAGTTAGCTGCAAAATTTATGATGTCTAGAGTTCGTGGTTTATAGCAGTTAAAAATCAGTGATTTAGCGTTTTGATTTTCAAATTTAGCGTTTTGTAGCATCTAAACTTCTCAAATTTAGCATTTTGTAGCAAATTGGTTAAAAATAGGCATAATTTGCTAAATTGCACACACAACAGTTGGGAGTAAAATCATACTGTTTAATCACACATTGCTTGTCATGCAGTTTTGAATTCATTATGGAAAATAAGACAAACATCAACATAAGACTGCAAGAAGTATTAACGAACACAGGAATATGCTTATTTTCAAATTTACAAACACAATTTCAAAGTGAAAAATACTATTTTGAACGTATTTATTTATCACAGTACAACACACCTACAAGGAAGAGGAATTTCAATGATGATTTAAGTACAACATGCCAATTATTTAAAAGGTGTCCTCCTTCATTTGAGACCGCCTATCAGTTACAATTATGTTGTACTTGCTTAAAAAAAACTCTACATCGACACTGTCCGTAGAGGCCCAAATGCACAGAAGTGCTGCCAAGGAAAGCTTGCAAAACACTTTTTTCTTCTTCAAGTTTTTGATTGAAGGCCATCTGTATCCTTACATAAAAATGTCCCGATTTGTGACTTTCTGCATGCTGTTTGATCGTCACTTCGCTTCTACCCATGGCTAACAGACAATAAAATAAATCGCTACCGTACTTTTAAACAGAACTACTACTCAACACCAATGTCAAGAATAACCGACTAAGATCAAGGGTCAACACACAAAGAGAATGAACGTGGTGCTTGAAAGTGTATTTGCTGTTTGATTGACTGGTCTTTGCAGTGCTCTTTAGCCAGTGAAAGAAATTCCACACATTGAATGATTTAACCCTTTGGCCTGCCATTACTTGTGAAAGGAAATATTCCCTTACATACTATTTATTTTTCGTCACTTTAACATAAATTTGATTAATCACATAGGCTACATAAGAATACACAAAGCAAAGTGAGCTTTTAGCTCAACTATAGTAACAGGAAACCAATGTTTTTGTTCGTAAGTATTACTGATTTCAAGGGAAGCAGATAAATTAGCAAGAAATGTAGAGGCATAGGTATTGGTTTCCTTAGTAACGTGATCCCAGAACTGTGGGGTTAGAAATTCATTCCCTAAGTCCATTTCTTTCGGATTATTACCCAACCCCCTCCTCACTAGAGTGAATTTCAAAAACTGGTTTACACGTTACAGAAAGAGGCTTATTGTCAACAAGATCATAATTCCAAGTATCATTTTACTAGACTTCTCAACGGGCGAGTTGGCCGTACGGTTAGGAGCGCGCAGCTGTGAACTCGCATCCAGGAGATAGTGGGTTCGAACCCCACTGTCAGCAGCCCTGAAGATGATTTTCCGTGGTTTCCCATTTTCACACCAGGCAAGTGCTGGGACTGTATCGTAATTAAGGCCACGGCCGCTTCCTTCCCATTCCTAGGCCTTTCCTGTCCCATCGTCGCCGTAAGACCTATCTGTGTCGGTGCGACGTGAAGCAAAAAAAAAAAGAAAGAAAACTAGACTTCTCACTCGCTCTTATTGCATTCTGGTTTTGTCACGTAGTTTCAATTGGCACTATCATCTCGGAACTGAAATCGGAATCACTTTCATCACTGTCATTTGAAGAAGAAGTATTTTCACTCTCCAGAGAATCTTTTCCACTTTCAACATCACTATTTTCAAATAAACTCATCCATGCCGCGCTTGGATGCCGCCATGATTGTTTACAACGAGCGGCAAAATGAGGTGCTTTTTATTTTCCGTATTTCAGCTCAGAGTTACTATTTACACAGAGAAAATAACTTCAGATATCACCTGACATCAATCGGTTAGGCTGCAAAACAAAGAGAATAAATCTCTCCGACCAGCTAACTGCGATAATGAACTTATAGATGTTCTGTGCACCAAGACGGAAGTGCCCGTCAAAGCATGTTACCGCTTTACGATCGTAATGAGCGCCGTAATAATTATTTCCCCTGAAATAAATAACATTTATATCTTAATTTTAAGAAAAATGCATAGTTTTTAAAAATATATGTTTATTTCGTATAAAACTGAGAATTTCGCATCTATTTCGCATAAATTGTATAATTTCGCATTTTGAACCAATTTCGCATTTTATCGCAAATTCGAAATCGCTAAAAACCACCCGTACGGGTCATATAAGATTAAGGCACATACACTGACAAAGTTTCGGCATATTTCGCATTTATCGCAAATGCTAAAAATCACAAACTCTAATGATGTCCAATAACGGACCATTTATACTTGTATTATAAATTTACCCATTCAGGACAAATATTTCAGGTTCCCTATGGGAATCAACATCTATATCATCTGATGGCCAGACAGGCATCAATTTTTGGTAATGAGACAAATTCTCTCAAAGTGCATTGACACTGCCGGTGGCTCCAAGTAGCCTACGCAGTGGCCTCCACGGTCTGGTGAAGGAATCGAACAAACTCCCTGCTATGGTATGCTACGCCTCCACAGTATGCACTAGCCATGCGTCTTGGTAGGTGTGCTATTTACCAACTGATGAGCCCAACTTAGCACACTGGGGTGAAACGCTGGCAACCAGGAATGAGTTAGCTGGAAAATTCATAATGCCCAATAACGGACCATTTATACTGGTATTATAAATTTACTCATTTGGGACAAATATTTCAGGTTCCCTATGGGACTCAACATCTATATCATACTGGATAATGGCCGCACTTAAGCGACTGCAGCTATCGAGCTCGGTGAAACTCTAGCTATCATAGATTGGAATGTTATCAAAGAAGAAGAAGTTTTGGAACTTCTCAATAGTCTTGATCAGAGTATAAAATTCACTATGGAAATGGAAATAACAGCTCACTTAATTATCTAGACATAACAGTAACACGCCATAGAAATAATGACTTGGCATTTAACATTTACAGAAAACCAACTTACACTGCTAACACCACTAAACAAAATTAAGTACATCCTGAAGCTTACAAAAAGCATGCTAGAGAGAGCTCTAGAAAATCACGCTCTCAAAAAAAGTTTGAAAAAAGAAGTCAAGACTATTCGCGAAATAGCTGTGAGCAACGGATTTAGCACAATGTTTATAAATTAGTTAATTAGCAAACATAGAATCAAACCCAAAACTACTTTGATGAAAGAATCTAAAAGTAAGGAAAAATATGCCACATTCACATTTAATAATAATAATAATAATATACATATCGTCACTAACATCCTAAGAAAAAAAAATTAAATGTTGGATGGTCCACCTTTTTCAATACTATATTATGCAATATTATTGAATTACATTACTAAACTAGGGACTAGTTTCGGCCTTAGCTGGCCATCTTCAGCCTCAATGTAACACATGTAATAACTAAACAAATGTAAAAACACTCAATTGACATGAAAACTAATGTACAAACACACAATTAACATTAAAATCTGGGATGAACTAAGTGTAAAATGTGAAAAATAAATTATTCTCTAAATTCTTAGCATCAATAATATTGCATAATATAGTATTGAAAAAGGTGGCCCATACAACATTTAATAATTATTATTGTGATCACAGTTTAATACAGATCAAAACCATGAAGTTTATATCCTATGATAAGAAAACATAACCTAAAATTGCCTTTAAAACCAGCAACACCAATGAAAAAATAATATTTTACTCACACACAGTAAATAGTAGCAATACACAAATTCTGGAATAAATAAACCAGAATGCCAGGGATGCGGATCAACATACATTGAACAGACCGGCAAGAACTTCCTGATAAGATAAGCTATACAGAACACCGCAATGCTTTAAAATATAATTGTTTCTCGGCCATGAGCAACCATCTTAAAGACCACAATAGGTCAAGATCTAAAAATTCTACAGCGTGAACAAAGATGTCCATTACTCAATATTTTAGAGAATTTTCACATTAGTATGGATCAATACAAGAATCCAACTCACAACTTAAACGAGATAAATGAAAAAAAGAACATATTATGCAAAACTTTCATCCCGATTATTTACAGTAAAAAAAAAACAAGATCAGAAGAATTCACAACTGCCACACTCAGTTTCAGTTACTATTCCCAGACTACCTGCAAGTCTCACCCCATTTCCCCACTCCACCTCCTCTTAATGGCACGTCACACATTTTCACTGTGGGAGTGCATCAGTCGAGAGCTGGACTCTGCAGTCAGCAAACACGGGAAGGACAGACGGGCCATGTAACATAAGCTGTTTTCATCATCAAAAACTTGCTTTTAACGTTCCTGTTAGTCACATTCTTTTCAAAACTTAATTTGGTTTTCTTTATCCACATTACAGATTATGAATCAGATGGTTCAACTTCACTAGCAACTTACATAATGTTAGCCTCTGGCTTAATACAATAATTGAGAATCAACAGTGTACAGATATACGTATCTGAACTGCATCAAGGTGCAATGAGGAAGTTACTATAAAAGACCTCCAGCACAAAAACTTTTATAATGACCATCGCCTCATATTTTATTTCATCATGATTTTTAATGAAAAACTTTTTAACAAGCACTGTATACAATCGTGTGTCTAATGTTTTTTAGATTATTATAATGTATTTTACTGAGGATGACTCTATGTTGGGTTTAAACACATCTAATTGAAAGCTCATCTTAACTAGATGTACATTATGTATTGACTAGGAGGATAATTAAATACAATTTAACAATTTGTAAAATGTTCAACCATCAATACGGATCAAACATGAGATTTATAGTCAGTAATAGTCTATCTGTTTCAGAATATTTTTAGGAAGCCTAGGACCTGTAGGAGTGATGGAGTCACACTGAAAATAAGTGAATTAAACGAAATTCTATGGGCAGTTATCAATATTGATAGAAAGTAGAACTAGTTGCATCAGCAAACAGGATCTATGAGGATGTGGGGTGGGAGATGGTAGGAGTTAATGATGTTCAGGTAAAAGGAGATAACAAGGAAAAGTTAGAAGATTATATGGTGTTAAAATGGCAGGATGTGAGGTCGGATTGCTCATTAGATAAACCATAGCAACATGTCTTTTGATCTTCACTGGTGTTAGGCAAAGATTGTGTAATGATCCTTAGAATTAGTATCAATTGCTCTTTCTGGTGAATAATTATTTAACATGCCGTATATCAGTAGTATCTTTTCTAGGGAGATGCACCACCACAGAAGCCTAGGTACTCGACTCCCAATCTGGATGTTGTGGGATTGAATCTCGGCAAGTTTGGGTGGGAATTCACATGGAACAGTAAATGATAGCAGTATAGGCATTCAGCTTTTAAACCCATGCCAAATCCTAAATTGATCCTGGGTGCTCCGTCAGTTCCATATAAACATGGAAAAGTTGCTTTGAAGAAAAATAAAGAAGGTAGGATCCTTTCCATCCAAAGGCACATATACTTATGCAACAAAATTTACATACTTGTCGTTCATCTGTGTTTCAGATCTAAGATTCTGCAGATTTACAATGCCTCTACTTACAAGTCTATTGCTGGTATGACAACTTATCATTTTCGAGAGGTTGGCTATTCCATCTTGCGTAAAGCACCACCAAGAGGAATCTACACTCAAAATTTAACGCTTACAAGATGTACTTTCATTTACTATTTATTGTTCTATTCATTTCAACTACTTCCAAGCCTAATTATTGATGGACTGCTGCGTGTTTTTATTATGATGAAGTCATGGTAAGTAACATTTGATGTAAATGAATAATTAATTTTCCAATAGCCATCACTAAAGATGCCAAATTTTTGTAGATGGTAGATATATATTTTTTTAGAATTCAGTTTTCTTGAAAGATTTAGGAATACATTGTGAGTTTCTACCTACTAGAGAATCTCATTTCATATTTACCATAAACTACTTTGTCTATAATATAATCACTATACAAAAATTAATTTTTCAGATGTCCTATAGGTCATCTTCATTATTATCCTAAACCATCTCCAGTTTCCCGGGTGTGGTATAATAGCCTCCTCCATCTCATCCTGTCCTTGTACCATTCTTCCTCCACCAACTTGTCCCAATCATGACCTCTCAGCAGTACATCGCTCTTAACTAAATCTATCCATTTCCTTTGTGGCCTTCCCAAGGGTCGTCTTCCCTCTACCTTTCTGTCAAATTCCTTCCTTGCAGTTCTGTTTACTGGCATCCTCTTCATGTAACCAAACCACTTCAGTCTTGATATCTGAATCTTATTGAGGAGAGAATCATCTATTCCTACTTCTTCTCTAATTTTCTCATTCCTAATCTTTTCTTTCCTGGTTTTCTGGATCATAGTGTTCTATCTAGTGCAGAATGTTATCAATCTATCAGACCAGTTTGATAAATAAGGCAATAGGACCTCTTGTTGCAGAAAGACATGCAACTCCTACATACATTTATAAAACATAGTATAGACTTGGTATGTACACTTTTTACTTATTGGCCTTATATTTGTGTAAGAACTTGTTCTTGTGGGTCAGTGAGGTATTTATTTGTGCATGGAAGAAATCCAGGTCAAATGTCTGATATGGATATGGCAGCTTGCTGAACATCACTACTGGATACTAATCTTCCTCCACCTGAATGCTTTTACAATGGTCCAAAAGAAACGTTGATGTCATGCCTGGACAGGATGGTCCATTAGCTCTCAGTGGCAGCACCATAACAACTCATGTGGGCGCTTGACTGAGTGTGGCCTAGTGTTGTGGAACTGTATAAAGCCTGTTCACAGCATAACAGATCTTTTTCTACGACGTCCTGAGGTGCTGATGTGCCCTATAGATGGCAAAATAGAATCACACTACATATCTCAACATTTGACTACCTTCCCATCAGCCCCAGCATTTTATAACTGATATTTAGATTGGTGTAAGTCTTATTATGTGCGGTGTTATGCTCATGAGACAAAGGAGTGACACGCTTGCTCTATTTTGATTTGAAATTATAATGAAATAGAGAACAATTCATATGCATGAGTCCTTATTGCATTACTTATTGAACCACCTACATAACTGAATATTTAGTTTTCATGACCATATTGTAGACCTACTTCAAGTAGGCCATGTTGAGTTCATACAGTACATACCATAAAAAGTTAGGTACAGAGTAAGAATGGCTAACCAGAAACTGGTGGATGTTTATTTGAACACACCCCTCTTCATATACACAGATCATATTAACCAACCAGCACAGAGACCACACAGTAGTGTATACACCTCTTCACGTAAGGCGTGCACCAGGAAGGTCATCCAGCTGTAAAAGTGGAACAAATTCACATGTAGTGCTGACCACAAATAAATGAGAAATGGCCAGGAGGAGGAGGAGGAGAAGAAGAGTTAAAGTATTCTGATATGTTATCTGGTTTGTAGGGGACATGCTGTTACTGTCAATTTTGTAGTACCACATTCACTGTGCAATATGGGAGAAACATCTAAAATTGTTGTAATAATGTTACAACCATGTGAGTTAGCTGTACGATTAGGGGCACGCAGCTGTGAGCTTTCATTTGGGAGATAGTGGGTTCGAACCCTAATGCCAGCAGCCCTGAAGATGGTTTACCATGGTTTCCCATTTTGACCCCAGCTAAATGCTGGGGCTGTAACTTAATTAAGGGCATGGCCACTTCTTACCCACTCCTAGTCCTTTCCTATCCCATTGTTGCCATAAGACCTATCTGTGCTAGTGTGACGTACATCCAAATGTAAAAAAGAAAGAAGAATGTTACACGACAATGTTAGACCTCACAAAGCAAACACTGTGTTGTTTATAACATTTGTACTGAACTTAGTCTGCATGACTTGGATCTCATTTTAAAGCAAAAAGGCCATTGCATGAAAAACACTTTGCCAGTCCACAAGACATAATAACTGTGAATCAGCACACATCAAATCTCATGCTGCTGATGAATTTTCCATCATCGCTGTCAATGGGAATGACTCATATGACATCACATGTCACACACTTCGAAATTTGTTTCCAATGTTAATATATTATCAGGAGATAAAAAGAAGTTTGCCATGACTTATGAATCAACCAACATATTTAAAAGATTATGTGAAGTTTTGTAAGAAAGTGATAGTACTGGTATAGATTGTAGTATTTAAACAATTCCCTTATTCTTCTATTGATATTACAATTCTGTTAATATGACTTGATCATATTTATGAATGTTCATTAAACTGTTTACAACAGTACTTTATTACTGGATTTTCCACCAAGTGTAACAGCATGTGAGGTAATTAATCCATGCGTGGTTAATAATGGGAGTTTGCTGTGTCAGATTCATCAGATCAGCTACATGTGGAAAGATCTTGAACTCAAATTTCAAAAAAGTGCAACATTTTCAATTCTACTCTTTGTAATGCACTATCTGATCAAAATTATCCAGAAATCCCTCTGTACACATTAACTAAGGCTTAGATGTCACTATGACCACTACTGCTGCTGCTGCTGTTGCTGTATAAGTTGGCTGAGGTTTCAATGTTTATCAGCACTATGAGATACCTACAGAATGGTTGAAGCAGAGGCGTTTAGTGATTTGAGCGTGGATTGGTTATTGATTGCCACATCTGTAAGCAATCAGTCAGGGCCATTGCCACCTTTCCCAGTTTGCACAAGTTGATGGTATGTGTTTATGAAGTGGAAATGGGAAGAGACAACAAAACCATGGCTAGGGTCACGTGTGTTGACTGTCAGGGATCGTTGAGCAATGAAGATTTCTGTCCTGCCACTAATTGTACGGCTACCACCATCACTGGACACCAGGCTCAGGTGTTTGACCATAAACTGCACATTTTGCTGGTGAACGCTAAGTGCCAAGTTCAGTGGTGTAAAGAGTGCTACTAGTTCACAGACGACTAGAGATGAGTGGTTTGGAATCATGTTAAATCAGGTGGCAGTCAGATAGGAGGGTTTGATTGTGGTAAATAGTGGGTGAATGATACAAGCCAGCGTGAACAGTGCACACAGTGAAATTTGGTGGAGATGGGGTCACAGTGAGGGGGGTGTTTTTCATGAAAGAGACTTGGTCTTCTCATAATGGAAATAAGTAAGGATATATTAACTAGCTGTGTGTTGTTTACAAGAGAAGACGAGTTTGGATATGATCACTGAGTGTTCCAGCATAATAATGCTTTCTATCTATTTGTGAGTGGTAAGATTCCAGAACTGGACTGGCTAGTCCAGAGTCCCAGTCTTAATCTCGTTGAACACCTCTGTGATGAATTAAAATGGTGAATTCACTTCATACCCCAATGATCCACATCACTAAGTTCGCTGCAGTGCAGCAGCAAGAATGATCTACCATTCCCTGGAGACATTCTGACACCTGATAGACAGTCTTTCCTGAAGAGTTTAAGTTGTAATAAAGGCCAAGAGTAGGTTCACTCCATATTAAAGTCCAGTTCTGAGTAGTACATCAAAGAAAGAGGAACGTTTCAAGTAGCTGTCAGGATATTTTTGATCAGATAGTGTATATTTAACCCTTTGTGATCCAGTTCATTTTGCAAGTTCCACCAGTGTGGTCCAAATCAATGTTGCAATATTATCATATTTAAGGGAAGGGATAGAAATTGACCTGAATTTTGAAGATGCCATATGGATTGAACAATGACTATCTTCTTCTTCTTGGTCTTTTTCCCAGTGTTTGGGGGTCAGTACTTCATGTGGATTTAGGCCAGTTTGAAGGCCAGATGCCTTTTCTGACGCCAGCTCATGCTGGAGGGATGTAATCACTATTGTGTGCTGTGGTGGTTGGTAAAGTGACGTGTTGTGTGTATATGAAAATGTGTACTCAAGTGATGAATTAACCATATGCAGTTAAAATCCCTGGCTGGGAATCAAACCCAGAGTCCCCCAAAATTGAAGGCTATTATGCTAAGCATTCAGCCAAAGAGCCAGACATGAATTGAACAACAATTATATTACCTATTGTTTAGTCTGAGATGTTTAGTGATACATTTTACCCTTCCAGTCAGAGATGTAGATTCATTCATAATAATTCAACTTCACTAGACTTGTTGAAATTCATTACCTAAATCACACAAATAATAATTGTCTTACCAAATGTGTTGGGTATGCAGTTCAAGTCATGTAGCTCTTAGCTTGCATTCAGGAGATAGTGGCTTTGAACCTACTGTTGGCATGCCTGAAGATGGTTTTCCATGATTTCCCATTTTCACATGGACAGAGATAAGTCCTATGGCAACAATGGGATAGGAAAGGCCTAGGATTGGGAAGGAAGTGGTTGTGACCTTAATTAAGTTACAGCCCCAGTGTTTGTCTGGTGTGAAAGTGGGAAACCATGGAAAACCATCTTCAGGGCTGCCGACAGTGGGGTTCGAACCCACTATATCCCCAATGTAAGCTGACAGTTATGTCACCCAAACTGCGCGGCAACTCACTCAGTTTCTCATTATCTAATTTGAGAACTTGCTTACACAGTCTCCATAAGTGATTACTAATTCTCTGTGCTTACTTGTGTTGCAGGGTGATTTATATAAACCGAGTAGTTTCCTAAATGACTCCATTTCCATCTGATAGCAGATAGTAAGATCTGATTGCTTTCTAAATTGCAAAAATCAACCTCATTGTCCGTATTGTTGTATAACATATATGGATAAATCAACAACAATTGTTCCACCTAATCGATACTTGATTTACCCATTTACGCTTATTTACGCTTTCTAAATATGAAAAAACTCTGGAAGATTCACTAACCAACATATATCAACAAATTATCTTTGTTAGGCATCAATTGTTTCCTAACTTTTGGTTTTTGCTGGCTTGCTTGTTGTTGACATAAATATGTCTTATGGTAGGTTATCTGAAAATTTGCGTCACAAAATTAGTGATTCAAAATGTGTGACATTATGTTATGTAGCAGCTATGCAGGCTTTGATGTGGGATGTTAGAGTACAGATGGTTGATATGATCTTGCAGGTTGTTGTCATGGATGGCAAAGAAGCCTCATCTCATTATACTCCAGAGAATTTATGATTTCATTCATGGTAGTTTCATAGGCCCTGGGTCAGTTTTAATCCTACACTTGTTGATTTCAAATTCCATACAGAGTAGATATCTCTGAAAAATGATTCATTAGATGAAAATAAAGTAATCATTATCAATTTGAGTTTCATTTGATTCTCCCAAAGGAAAATTTGACACCATTTTTTACTGTACATTCATTCAAGATGCAGTACACATTGCCTCAGTACGTGTTTTTAGTGAAAAGTTGTTGGATTACGGAGTCCATCATAGTTGCACAAAGGATGTTCAGGAGAGAGTATCATGTGTGCGATCCTCGTAAAAGAGACGTGAAAGTTGGAAACAACTAGGTCTTTGTTGAGCGAGTCTGACAAGCATCATATGTCTGGTTTGGCAGACGTGGCAGAAGATGTTCAGACCAACACCTCCTAGATAATAAGGCCTAACAACAGCGTAGTGACGTCACGCTACGGAGGCGATGGCAATGCAGAGAAACGCGGAACATAGTTAAACACAGACATGATTTTAATATTTTTTGAGAATGGAATAATTTATTTACTAACAAATAGCGTTTCAAATTTGAAGGATATTGAATTATACTGTCGTTAATACCGTATTTTTGTGACTCTGCCATTAAAGATTAACAGCAGACAGTTGTAAAACACGACAGCATTTTGCAATGTTAACTCACTTAGGCCGAATTGCTAACATCACAACAGAATGTTAGAAACATATTTCAATTTAAATAGGCATTACGTGATTTTAAAAGAAAACTAGCTCGAATAATATTAGCATAGGCCTAACATCTATGCTGATGTAGCATCACTGGCAGTATATGCACATGAGCCTACAATGTTTCCTCCCTTGAAGTACATGTATGGTTATGAGAATTTCACCTACCATCGATGTTACTAATTTGTAATTCTGTTCGAAACCTTTATGTATTCCAGAAAGTATGTAAGTTTCTAACCTAATATTGGACTACCATTCGGACGGGAGCCTACTCTTCTAAACGTATTGACATATTGTGGCAACATTAAATTGCTACTCTCTCATAAATTTGTAAAAATCGCACGGCGCAACAGCCCTGGAGGGCTTGGCCTTGATCCTGCTCAGCCCGAACGCCTGTAGATTACGAGGTGTCTTGGGTTCCGCAGGACGAATCCTTTCAGCCGTTATTCTTGGCTTTCTAGACCTGGGCCGCTATCTCACCGTCAGATAGCTCGCAAATGTAAACACGCAGGCTGAGTGGACCTCAAACCAGCCCTCAGATCTAGGTAAAAATCCCTGACTTGTCCTGGAATCGAACCGGGGCCTCCGGGTAAGAGGCCTCACCACGGGGTCGGCCATAAATTTGTAAACATGAGGAGATATCAGACAGAAGGTTGAACAAATAACAAGAAAATCATGCACATACTCCTTTATGAACTAAGAAATATTTTAACTATGGCTATTAAATTAACTGTGGGGACATCATCCTCGTCGGTGTTCAATTCACGAACTAGGACTAGAACTAACGTATTTCTTGAATCTTTCTACACATTGTTACACTCATTCCTTGTGATGCAGCTATGATGTTTTGTAACTAAAGAATATACCGCATTTGTATTAGTAATTTTGTCCACATATTCATTAGAAATATTTTTTACTTTAATAAAACCCGTTTAGAATAAAGGCCATGTCTTATAAGATGATTACATATGCCATGCAGTATGGTTGCCTTGATGTATCGACGTACAGAAAAATTAGTTACGTTCCCTTCATCACAGTACAACAACCATCAGGTAACAACGTGTTTATTGTACTTTTCAGCTGTGTTGAAATTCTGTGTATGAGATATGTACTATCTTCAATGGCTCTGTTTATTGCTCCTTTCTATTCTACATTTTTGCCTGGTTCTTTTAACTACTCCTCTTCCAAGACCATGATTGTCAGAGACAGCAGTGGCTTATATCTTTTACAACTGCCCATCATATTTATAGTCACATTCTGGCAGGATCAGTACCAGTTACTTCCCATAAAATATCACCGACTTTGAAATGTCTGTGGCATACCTGTAAAATAATGTATCACCGTGAGCGAAATTCGTGCATTTACAGAGTGAATCGGCCTACACCAGCAGCTCCTGTAGGTGGTATGTTTTAATGCGTATAATAATAATAATAATAATAATAATAATAATAATAATAATAATAATAATAATAATAATAATAATAATAATAATAATAATAATAATACCGTTGAAATAATGTATCCCATGATTGTGATCTAACATAACCTTATAACATTGAAGAGTAAATATGCCTACATATCACCAGCTGTTGCGTGTAGTTAAATACGTCATAGGCCTATACTCATTATGATTGTGTGAGAATGTAATAATAAGAGTTACTCACCATTGAGTTATTAATAAATCTGTAGTCTTGTCTTGGAATTGCACGTAAACATATCTGCCGCATAACCTCGTCTTTCGTAAACTTAATGCATGCACTTCGTTATCACTGCCGGAATTCTCCTTAAAGATGAGTACGCAACACATCAGTACCATTACGTACAACGGTATTAACAATTGGCACCATTAAACGAATTAAAACTCTTCTAATTTCAGCGTTACATGGCCAAACTCATTGCTGTGTTATTACTGAAAACGTTCAAGCTTGCCTCCCGATTTTGACGTCACAGTATATTCCCAGAACAGTTGTGAGGCCTTATATATCTAGGAGGTGTTGTTCAGACTCGTTTTGTTTCAGTCTCCTAGCCAATCATTACCGTACATTGTTTATCTCAGGAGGCGGGGTATTCACATCCTATATGTCAAAGAGCAAACAAGGTAAAGAAACTGCGGCCAAACGAGATGACTCCTATTCAAAAGTTGCAGGAGCTGGATAAGGAAAAAACAAGTCCATTATTGCACATGGTTCTTCGAATTTACTGTACGGCTACTGGAAATTCTAAACATCACATGGTTCATAGATGAGTCCTAGTTCCATCTGACTGGTTATGTGAGTTCTCAAAATACCCACATTTCGACCACACATAACCTATACGGCATTCATGAAAGACCCCTTTATCCACAGTAGGTTGGAGTTTGGTGTGCAGTCTTGGCAAACTGAATAGTGGGTCCATTCTTCTTCTGGGATACGATGAACACACACTGGTACAACAACATTTTCCTGCAATTTGTCAAGCAACTAGATGACATTTAGCTAACTCAGGGTTATTTTCAGAATTTTTGACCACCACGATCACCAGATTATTTCCTGTGAGGTTATCTCAAGGATGAAGTGTATCAAAATTAACCGCAAACAATTGAAGATTTGAATACCAACATCATGATGGAAATCAATGAAATAGATTAGGAAATGATGAAGGAAACTGCCAGGAACATGGAGCGATGGGTACGGCTGTATATACTGGAAGATGGAGGTAATTTCCAACATCCGCAGTGAAAAATTAATGTCACACAGTTTCTTCATATTCGGAACATAGTTGCATCTTCCTATCTGCTACAAGACAGAAATAGGGCCATTTTGAAAACTACCTGGTTTATATAAATCACCCTGTATCACCTATATGATATTTCAATCAATCAATCAATCAATCAATCAATCAATCAATCAATCAATCAATCAATCAAGAGGAAAGGGACTGGTAGGAAAGGGAAACATAAAGTAGAGGACAGAAAGAGGGAGGTGGAACAGGATAGTGAGAGGGAGGAAATGGAAGAGGAAGTGAGTTCTGCAGGCATCAGGAAAGTTAAGGGAGACTAGGAGTGGAAGGGATCTAATAAGGGTAGGGTTGAGGCTGTAAGTCATTTGTAATTTTTTTGTTTTTTCTTATATTGAAAAACAGTATTATCATTAATAAAGTATTATTATTCTCTTGGCAGAGTCTGCTTCTGACAGCTAGATGGTTCTCTTCGAGTGTGGCAGTGGTGATTGGAGTTTTAAGGGGAAGTACAACAGGGCAGCCATCCTCCATAATTAACACTAATCAACAGGAATGATGGGGGAGGTCTAACACTTCGAAGAATGAGGGTACCAGAAAAAGAAAGGGAAGGGCCACCAAGGGTGTGAAAACGAATGACACCCTAGGCCTCACAAACCTAACACTATCAGAGTTGGAAGAGAACAAGAGCTGGCCAAGAGAGGTCAGGCATGGCATGGGTTGTAGTGAAGAGCCAGGAAAAATAAATGGAAACAATGCCATACTCAGCTAAGGGACCCATAGTTGTTAGTAAATGCTCCTTAGTTGAGGGCCCCTTAGGGGTTATCCCATTTTGTTTCATCTTACAACAGGTAGGAGCTACCATTCTGAATAGAGTCTGATTACAATGGACATGCTTATCCCCACACAACCAGCAATGTCTGTGTATGATGGGCTGCAGTATCTTATGCCGATAATGCAGTGCCTGAATGGCTGTCTAATACAAACAGCCTTCTCTCTGCTTGTTGGCCATCAATTGACTTTCACACTGAGCCATAGGGCCCTTATCATTGATGAGCTGTGATGGGTCCTGACAGTGCACTGTTTAATTGCCTTAGATTCGTTAAACAATGACACACCTCACTTCAATGCCATTATTTCTTCAGTCCTGTCCAGTATACACCTTGTGATAAATGTCATAATACAACTTCTGTTAGGAGTTCCAATTTTAGTGAACAGTTATGTATTATCTGATTATAATTACCATACCATCTTCAACCATAGTACACTTTTGAAATTAAAGATCTGAATTACAAATAAACATTATTGATATTTCATATGAATAATACTAGCTGATGTACCCGTGCTTCGCTACAGAATTCTACGTTGTATACAGAATTCTAGGTTAGGTAGTGTACATGTTGTGAGCAAGATTGTCTTAGCTCTTAACGTTACCCTAGAAACGTGGCAGGAGGTCACCAAACATCTTTTCTCATATGAAGACTGAGGGAATTTTCACTGTAATGGTAGACCCAATTTCATACCACCAGTCACAATCAGGTTGGGATGTTTTCATTATAATGCCTTTTTACATCCTCAGAAAGACTGTCTTAGTGGTTTTCCCAACTGAAATGAACATACAATGACGTCAATAGGAATGGCGCGATTAAAAGCAATGCTTTCATATTACGAAATGCTCGTTCAAATTAAACATCACACATTTTCTCACTTTTAACGAACAGGAGTACGCTGCCTATCTAACAGTCCAAAGTTACAGACCTGGAATGAACAAACCGCAGACAGCCGTGATCCGTGAACACTCTTCGGCTTTCTTCGGCGGGGAGAGGGTCGAATAGTGGAGATTCCCAGGGCAGAAACTATGCCCAGTTACTATTCTGTTTCCTAGGAGTACCCGATGAGTCGGAAAATATCAATTCACTACACTGGCGGCGGAAAAATCTATCTGACTTGAAGGCAATTTTTTCCTCCAAGCCAGAAGAGAAAACCCCTCTTCACTGCTAGTTTGGAATAAATTGAATATTGAATTTAATAAAAGTGAAGAGAAAGAAATGGCTCTTTTCAGAGTTGAATTTTGAGTTATTTAGTGAATATTGTGGTGCTATAATTTGGAAAAGGCCTAAATTGTTATTCTAGACCAGGCCATACTACTACTACCACTAAGTGAGGCTCTGCCTACAGTATGCACACTGCTCATTCAAACAGCGCGTCAGAGTAGGGATCGAATAGCTGAAATACTATGATGATCCAGTGTGTGACGTACCAGCTGTATCAGAAAATGTATGAACCAGAGGAATGGCATGCTAAAGAAGAAAGTTTTCTGACTCCCCGGCTTTTTGCCGCCAATATTCAGTCAGGCTGTTATACTCGGTACGCAGCAGTAATCCCATCTATCGGAGTTGAGAGGCAGCATAAGAGACAAAGGACATCACGACAAACAATGGTCAATGTAATGTTATTGTTGATCAATGTTATGCACTTTCGATATTATACGCCTTCACATTTCGTTTTCTTCCGACTCTGAAATACCACTCTTATCATAGTCGGTATGGTAAAACTGAATAAAAAGGTAAATGATCAGAAATTGTATTCTCTATAACTTTTTATATAGTACGTTTCGATAGGTATTTAAAAATTACATTTTAGGCGCCTTCCCCTAAACTACAATTTCATCAAGGATGAATAAAATTGGTTAGAGCTTAGACTGTAGTTTCTTATTTCCCTACTCTATATACCAATAATTTTCATTAAATTCTGTTAACTCATTTTCTCATGGCTCGGCATTGATATGGACTTAGCAACAAAAATACAAATTCATGAATATCTGTGTTATCATAGCCGGTACGGTAAAAATGTATAAGACATAAATGGTCAGAAATTTAATTCTCTATAACTTTGGTTATGTAGTATTTATCGATACAATTAATAATATGAATATTTGAGAATTACATTTAGGCCTTTCCCTAAACTACCATTTCACTCAGCGTAAATAAAATTATTCATAGGATAGATTGTAGCAACATATTCCTAGACTTTGCATACCAATTTTTATGAAGATAGGACTACTAAAAACATAAATATTTGAAAATTAAATTTTAGGCCTTCCCCTAAACTACCATTTCTATCAGCGTGAATAAAATTATTTATGGCCTAGATTGTAGCGACTTATTCCCCGACTTTGCATTCCGATTTTCATTAAATTCTCTTTGGTCGTTTTCTAGTGATGCGTGTACAGACAGACAGACAGACAGACAGACAGACAGACAGAAATTACGGAAAAGTAAAAAGTGCATTTCCTGGTTACTGTGGACATGACCGATGCAGAAATACCATTCTTTTCAAATTCTGAGCAATGTACAGACAAAACTCTTATTTTATATATATAGATTATTATGGTGACATACTGTATTTCAATAATAGGCACTGTTCTAAATTCTTACTTCAGGAAACAAAATGAACAATAACATACAACAAGATAAATGTATACAAAGTTCCATCAGTAGGTATACTTATTAATGTTAGAAGTGACAAATTTTAAATGTTTGTGTCATGTTTACAGCATCTTTCTTTTCTACTTCTCCCCATCTGTTAGCCTGTTCAATCCCTTTGTGGGACAAAGGCCTCTCCAGGGCCTTCCAAATTTACCTGCCACATTCAGTCCTCATCCAAGTTGGTCCTGTAACCTGCTCACTATATAAATTACCCAGCTTCACTTTTAAGCCCATTGCAAAGATCTAATCTTGTGCCTGATTTTAATGTTTCATAAAGAGTCTTTTAAATAAAAGCCAAGTTTATTCAGGTGTTTGTTTGAGACTAAGTCTGATTACCATATGCAAGAACAAACAGTACAATGTATTGCTGGACTTCATATTTCAACAATTACTGTACTGTTGATCTTAATTTCTTCCTTCAACCCTGCTTACTTTTTTCTTTAATCTTAAGTCCAACTTGTTTTCTGTGCTATTTATGCCTTCTGTCATCTTCTGAAGCTGTAGGAGGCAATCTGAGAAAAGGACAATTTTATCTACGAACCTTAGAATTGAGAGTTTCTTACTATCAGTATTGTTGTTGATGATGATGATGATTATTGTTGCTTTACTGTGCCAAACATGTCAATGGCCTCTAGCGAGCCATATTGATACCGTACGGTTGTTGCTCTTCAAATATTCATTTTATGTATTAGTACTTGAACCAGTGCCTTGCACAGTGACTGACATGACATGAATTGTGTACAGGTTTTCATAGAAGTATGTGGCTAATTGTCTATTGTAGATTTTCTTGTCATTTGCAGATCCAAGGTACTGTAATTACTATCTTTTTTTAGATCTTACGTCACTCTCTTTTGACAGATTTTTCCAGATTGTACTTCTTGATGCCATACCTGATTGTTCTCTTGGTGAGTTTTTTTAATTTCACATATCTGATTTTGCTCCTTGGTCTCCTGTTATTGCTTTTCCTTTCTCTCTTTTTCTCATGTCTAAAGTTCTTTTGCTAATTTGTGTCTCTTTCTTGCTGATCAAATGAGATTATTTTGCATCCTGTTTTATGTAGTTGGCAAAAGTGCTATTGTATTCCAAGTAGTCTGTATATTTCTCTTCTAATACAGCAAATCTCTTCTAAAATTTGACAGTGAACATTTGTTTGTGCAGATTATCAAGTATGATTGATTCCTGAGATTTGGACCTTCTCCCCCCCCCCCCCCCCTGCCTTTCCTTCTTAATATTAAAACTGCTCAATAATAATAATAATAATAATAATAATAATAATAATAATAATAATAATAATAATAATAATAATAATAATAATAATACAGCTACAAACAATTACAAAAAGTACATCATCAAAGACACCAGTGTACTCTCCGACAAATGCAGACGATGCTCCATTCATCTCGAGACCATCGACCATATCACTGCGGGCTGCCCAGTACTTGCCCCCGTAGAATACACGAGACGACACAATCATGTCTCGGGAATCATACACCAGGCACTTGCTCAGGAAAACCAATTAATTCAGGAGCGTATCCCTTATTACAAGTACCATCCAAGACCATTCCTGGAGAACGAGTCGATTAAGCTTTATTGGGACACTGCTGTAGTGACAGACAAAACAGTCAACCATAACAGGCCAGACATCATACTGGTAAACAAGAAAACTGGGACGACTTTCATTATTGACATCGCTATCCCCAATGACACCAACATTGACAGGAAGTACAGTGAAAAAATCTCCAAGTACAAAGAACTTGCAGAAGAGATAAAGAGGATCTGGAAGATGAAACTGGTACGAATAGTTCCTGTGATTCTGTCAGTCAACGGCCTCATTCCACACATACTTCACAAGAGTCTGCGAGAACTGGGTCTTCCACCGAACATCTACAAAATTATGCAACATTCTGTCCTGTCAACATGCAACATTGTGCGATCATTCCTCTCGCAAGAATGAAGATCCCGTGATCTACAGTTTTGTATATACCTGTACATCAACGTTTGTATTATAATGTGTAAATAGTTTAATTATGTAAGGCACTTGGTGCATCCCGTGCCCCATTACTACCCATATTTCCTGTGGAGAAGTGTATGAATAATAATAATAATAATAATAATAATAATAATAATAATAATAATAATAATAATAATAATAATAATAAATTTCCTTTTGCAGCTTCACCCATGTCAGAATATTAATGACAATTTTCCATCTTCCTCTATCAAACCACCATTGTTTCCACTCAGCTGTGTTTCAGTCCAGGTTCCTTTTTATTATACTGTTCTTGGTCAAATTCAACCATGTTGTCTGGTTGACGCCCTGTTCTACTTCCTTAAATCTTAGCCTCCAGCATCTGCTTCAAAATCCTTCCCTCCTCCATCTTCAACATGTCCAAATCCTTTCAGTTTATTTCTCTGCATTCTGTTGGAAAACTTTTCTACTCCGATTTCCTTCCCGATATCCTCATCTTCTGTCCTTTCTTGTTTTTCTTATTGTACTTCCTAAAAATTTCCATTCACTGGCCTGAATTTTAACCTCTTCTCTTTTCTTCAGAATCTAGGTCTCTGCCACATATGTCAGCATGGGGCAATAATTCATCTTATATATCACCTTTCTACACTTTCTTGGTACTTTCTTCTTCTGGATGAAGTTCCTCACATTCTGTTAAAATTCATTTCCCTGTTGTATCCCTTTATTGACCTCCATGTCCAATCCTGCTTCATACATCATTTTGCTTTCCAAGTAATTGAAGCTTTCCACAACTCCTCATTACAGTTGAAAATTCCTTTTATACTGATTGCTTTTAAACACTGGCTACCAAGTCCTACTTTTATCTGTTACTTTCCTCCTCTTCTTTCCAGTGGCAATTGCAATTGTAGTTTATTGAATATACAGCGGCAAATATTTTTAACATTGAAAGAACTCAGTCCATTTATGCTGAAGCAATGGAAGTTTCCAAATCATAACTTCTTGGATTTGGAGAATTATTTGCTGCCATCAGATACTGATGATTTTCAATACTACTTGGGTGAGATAGATATTCACAAACATTATACAACTTGTGCTCAGATGGCTCTCAGACACATCTATAAGGAGAAATCTACTTATGAAGAAAATACTGAACTTCAGATTAGGTAAGTGAATATGGAAGAATGAAAATCACATGTATTAACTAAGTTCCTTAGTATATTTAGGTTTGTTCCTTTAAATCTGCTAATTTACTATTTTCATAAGGTAAAACTGTAAGAATTGTCTATAATTCTCCTCTTTCATTTTTTTTGTTTTAATTGTTATTTTCTCTTTTCTTTTCCTCTTTCATTCCTTATAATATAAGCGAATTACAACATAAATCAAAGGAAAGTTGTTGGGTTGATGTTTAGTGCAAGAGGTACTATTTCTTGCAAAATGCTGGAATTGTTTAAAACAATATTACATGTGACAAGCTTTAACAGCATCATTTTAGATAAAAACCCGTATTGACTATAAAATCAAGTAGCGGTTATTTAAGGATAATTTAAACGTTATATTTAAACGACGATCCACCTATTCAATACATAATCATTTATTAAATCTAGTACATATTTTATCCTCTACGGGACATCATCAGCTAGAACAAATCACACAGTATATCAGATATAAAATGACATTACTAGATTGGTAAGACAAATTAAAAACATTTTCATACACAAGGACTTGGTATCCAGAAATGTTCATTCTTAAATGAAATTGAAAGGAATGTCTATCAAAGATCTTAAGGATCTTTTATCAAGAAATATTTTAAATCAAAGGTTTTTTATTCACATCAATGTTCATCTTATGATTTTACAAATACAACTGTTAGTTTCCATGAACTTTGTCATCAAGAATTTTAATGAACAGTTTACATTCATTTTATTGACTATATGACTTGAAACTTTAACAAAGTTTGCTACCGGGCGAGTTGGCCGTGCGCGTAGAGGCGCGCGGCTGTGAGCTTGCATCCGGGAGATAGTAGGTTCGAATCCCACTATCGGCAGCCCTGATGATGGTTTTCCGTGGTTTCCCATTTTCATACCAGGAAAATGCTGGGGCTGTACCTTAATTAAGGCCACGGCCACTTCCTTCCAACTCCTAGGCCTTTCCTATCCCATCGTTGCCATAAGATCTATCTGTGTCAGTGTGACGTAAAGCCCCTAGCAAAAAAAAAAATAAAAAGTTTGCTAATAATTTGCTAATAATTTATTTTAAATGTCCTTGTGTATAAAAGTGTTTTTAATTTGTCTTACTAATCTAGTAATGTAATTTTATATTGATATATTGTGTGATTTATTCTAGCTGATGATGTCCCTTAGGGGAAGAAACATGTACTAGATTTAATAAATTATATATGTACTAAATAGGAAGACCATTTAAATATAATATTTAAGTTATGAATGTAGGTTTTCATGGCTCATAGTATTAACATAAATAAATAAATAAATAAATAAATACTGGATTAAAGCCACTATATTTATTTAATGAAGCCGAGCTTTCAGCCAAATTGCATTGGCCTTCATCTGGGCATGTTAAGTTCTGCTTCCTACAGTGAGCAAAGAAATTCAAAGAAACGTGGAAGTCATGACTGTACTATCCATGGCCTACCCCACTAATTGGACTCAAGGATCGTCTTACTGTGATTCACCGCCCTCTGTCGATGGTTTTGTGAGTGCGTCCCGCTGTTCCATGGTGGTGTTATGCATGTCTTTCTGCAGCACAGGTCCCCATGTATTTGATAACTTGAAGCCGTCTTCCCTGTTGATGTTATGTGGGCGCAGCTCTATCTCTATGGCTTCTCTTACAAGTTTGAACATAGAAGTCTTTTAAAGGCACGATGACCTTCGCCTGGTCAAAAAGGATTTCATGGTCTGTACTGTAGAAATGTTCTGCTGTGACAGACTGACTAATGGCATTCTCCATGGAGGATGAAAGAGTGACATTCTTTACCAACCTAATGTGTTCTTTCACCCTGGTGCTGACAAGCCTTTTCGTCATGCCAATATATGAGCAACCACAACCACATGGAACTTCATACACGCCTGGTGTTTCAAGCTGTGGTTTTCCTTTGAATGGTCAAAACAGGGATTTGAGCTTCCAGTCTGTGGTGAAAACTGGAATTATATTGTGCTTCCTAAGAATGCGCAATATTCTGTCAGTTATACCTGCCACATAAGGAAGGAATACTTTCTTCTTTTTACTGTAGTTCTAGTTGGTACTATCCCTGTTAGGCTCCTTGATCTTCACAGCTTGTGCTACATCTCCTGACGTGTAGGCATTTTTCTTCATGGATGTTGTCAGTTCTCTTAAGATCACGAAACAATTGACAGAGGGCAGTGAATCACAGCATGACAATCCTTGAGTCCAATTAGTGGGGTAGGCCGTGGATAGTACGGTCATGACTTCCATGTTTCTTTGAATTTCTTTGCTCACTGTCGGAAGCAGAACTTAACATGCCCTGATGAAGGCCAATGCAATTTGGCTGAAAGCTCGGCTTTATTAAATAAATATAGTTTGTTTGTTTGTTTGTTTGTTTGTTTGTTTGTTTGTTTGTTTGTTTGTTTGTTTGTTTGTTTGTTTGTTTGTTTGTTTGTTTGCTTGTTTGTTTGTTTGTTTGTTTGTTTGTTTGTTTGTTTGTTAAATATTTGCTTCTTGATTGTTTAAAACAATGTAAATTCCTGAGAACACACTTGAGGCATTTGTCTTTTCAGTACTGATCTTCTCCCTTAATAATACATATTATCACTTGTACTCTTTTTGATAACATAAACAATGAAAGTTAGACTCATTCTGATAGGATAATTGAATCAAAACTGGTCCTTATTTATTAAATTTGTGTAAATTACCGTTTGGAGTGTTGATTGGTGGAACATCCATCGAACAATTACTATACAGGAAGTCATTCTAATAGCCATGTACTAAACAGGTTCAAAGATATAATCTTGAGGTTTTTAATAAACCTTTGTTCTGATGACTTGATTATGAGGTTGATCCATTGGGAACCCTTGGTTGGAGTGGCTATCAATATGCTATATATACTGTGCCCATTAGTTGCGTAGAATCACAAGGATCCACAGTAGTGGACCATTTCTTAGTCAATAGAATAAACGTTAAGGAATAAAGAAAAATAAAAAGTATTTAAAATACCCTAGAAATTAAAACAAGATGTGAAGCAACCACATTTATTAATAAACTAGCATTTGTATCTGTTCTTTACACAGAAATTTGCAATGGAATATATGTTTCCTTCATGAAATTATACTTACATTAACTTACAATGGTGAGATATTCTTATTCTACTAGGGTCACTTAGCCACCTCCCCTATGGTGTTGTGCCAAACATAATAATAACAATGTTGAACATACAAAAATAGATAGAGACTTTGATTCAAACCACAACTATCAACTATGGTATCTGACAATATCTACAGGCTGGGCTATTCAATTAACTGGCTAGCTCACAGATAAATCGAGATACTTATATTGAAATAGAGCAATTATTATCTGCCTATTGCCTTTAATCACAGGAATCAAAGATGAGGCCATTTATGTTATTCTTACTGTAGCAATGAACTAAAATGTTTTGTGCATTAAACAGTAAAATAGTGTGCCTTAATTTAATGCAAGTAGGTAATTAAAAAATAAATAAGCTATTAATGGACCAAATACTATTATACATACTGCTATAAATAGAAACAAAACAAAACAAGGGAATTACGATAACTGTTTCACATTAATATTGCTAGTGTATTCCAAAAAGCAATTGTGCTTACAAGTTGTTCTAGTTAGCGATAAAGAAAAAAATGTAGTGAGCATGGAGTGGAATTGAATCACTGCGATTTATACCCTATCACCCACATGCAGATAACGTAGCAAAGTTTGGGCTGGGAAGACTTGTGAGAAAGGAGACGAGCTGCTTGACTAAGTGGTATGTTCCGAGCTATCAGAGGGGAGGTGGAATGATATTAGTAAACAAATAAATTTGAGTGGTGTTTTTAAAAGATCATGATATAAAGATAAAGTTAGAATTCAAAAGGACAAATTGGGGCAAATTTTCATTTATAGGAAGGGAGTTAGGGATTGGAATAATTTACCGAGGGTGATGTTCAATAAATTTCCAAATTATTTGTGATTATTTAAGAAAAGACTAGGTTAACAACAAACAGGGAACCTGCTACCTGGCCGACTGCCCTAAATGCAGTTCAGTGGTGATTGGTACGGTGCCTTTACCAACTAAGCTACTACATCCCAGTGTTTGACCAAGTTGTGTAACTTCGACTTGTTGATGATGTATGATATTAATGGGGTTGTCAGAAAGATAGCTGCTCTTTTACCTTCTAGAAACAATTTCCTGCACTATTTGCTGTTTATGGGTTACGCATCACTCTAGACATTGGATCTCAGTGACGTCTACAAGCCAAATACTATGTATGCTTCTGTTTCATGGCCAGTATTGTATATGTTTACCTTGATTTGGCAGTCTCTAATGTGGCATTATTTGATTTTACCTTGCAGCCAAATTTTGTGCAATTGAATGTACATGTTTGTGGGTCAAAAATGTGCATTCTTTAATTTAATATTTATTTAGAAAATATTTTCTGTAATATGGTGATCTTTTAAAATTCTCACCATTACTTCAAAAAATATGTTTGTAATGACACTTCTTCATATATTTCATATCCCATGTATTTTTGCTAATTTTTTTACAACTGTCATATTTGCATATGATTTTCAACATAATTCAAAAACTATTGAAGATACTCTTGAAATTTTGCATAGCAGTGTCTTTATATATATAATATGCTCAAGGCTCTTTTCTTTTTACACAAGTAATTAAACTTTCAAAAAATAATTATTACAGCAATAAATTAGAAAAACTGATATGAAAGGTAACAATTAAGGAAAACATATTTTCTGAAGGAATATCTTGGGAGAGTCTTTAAATCATTTCAGGGAAATAATCATGTAGATATTCAATGAACTGAAGTATTTATGGTGCAGAACCCAATTTAGCTGCAAAAGGTTAATAAGCAAATTTGATAATTTTACAGATAATCATGAGGCTTTTAATAAATCTGAAGATTATTTCATAAATGGTAGTGAATGTCAGTTAAACATGCAAAATTTTGTTTGAGAAGCATTTGTAGTCACAGAGAAACATTTGAATTTTACTTAAATTTAAGTTAACAAATGGTATACTATCTCTGACCGTCAGGTCAGGTACATCCTGCTATCGTATGCGACAGTAGACGGTACTACCTGTGACTGGATTGGGCGGCTGTTACCAAACCTGACAAACTAAGGGAGAATCAATGGCTATGGGCGGAGGAGTTCACCCTTAGGGGGCTTGTTAAAGCCATTGTGTAGGAAATGACACATAAATTCATCTGGAAGCTGCTGCCTTGCAGATGTGGCAGGGGACTGCTAAAGGCTAAGGGAGATAAACCTGACAGAAAATTTTCTCTAATGTTAGGCCTAGCAAGTCAGTTGGAGAGTAACTGCAATCACTTTCAACACTTATACGAGCCTCAGATGCAAACAAAGAACTCGGAGTAGACAACAGCACCCACAGACCCACGCCATGGCTTACAGCCTGATGATAGGCCAAGCCTGCGATTGTGCAACAACCCTGGAGAAGACAACACACTTGAATAGGAACATTCAATGTACTGAGTTTGACTGAGAAAGGTGAAGAGTTAGTGGATATCATGGAGAGAAGGAAAATATCAATTCTAGGACTGAGAAAGGCTTTTTGCGGATGATGTTATTCTCTATAGAGTGATAAATAAGTTACAAGATTGTGAGCAACTGCAACGTGATCTCGAAAATGTTGTGAAATGGACAGCAGGCAATGGTATGTTGATAAACGGGGTTAAAAGTCAGGTTGTGAGTTTCACAAATAGGAAAAGTCCTCTCAGTTTTAATTACTGCGTTGATGGGGTGAAAGTTCCTTTTGGGGATCATTGTAAGTATCTAGGTGTTAACATAAGGAAAGATCTTCATTGGGGTAATCACATAAATGGGATTGTAAATAAAGGGTACCGATCTCTGCACATGGTTATGAGGGTGTTTAGGGGTTGTAGTAAGGATGTAAAGGAGAGGGCATATAAGTCTCTGGTAAGACCCCAACTAGAGTATGGTTCCAGTGTATGGGACCCTCACCAGGATTACCTGATTCAAGAACTGGAAAAAATCAAAAAAAAAAGCAGCTCAATTTGTTCTGAGTGATTTCCGACAAAAGAGTAGCGTTACAAAAATGTTGCAATGTTTGGGTTGGGAAGAATTGAGAGAAAGAAGAAGAGCTGCTCGACTAAGTGGTATGTTCCGAGCTGTCAGCGGAGAGATGGCGTGGAATGACATTAGTAGACGAATAAGTTTGAAAGGCGTTTATAAAAGTAGGAAAGATCACAATATGAAGATAAAGTTGGAATTCAAGAGGACAAACTGGGGCAAATATTCATTTATAGGAAGGGGAGTTAGGGATTGGAATAACTTACCAAGGGAGATGTTCAATAAATTTCCAATTTCTTTGAAATCATTTCGGAAAAGGCTAGGAAAGCAACAGATAGGGAATCTGCCACCTGGGCGAGTGCCCTAAATGCAGATCAGTATTGATTGATTGATAAATGGAAAGGTAAAGGGAAGAAAGAGTTGAAGAAAAACTATACCCTCTACTGGAATGGTAACAACAGAGAGATGAGAAATGGAGTACGATTGAATTGTCTAAAGAGTTAGATGGTATTATAGAGATCCAGTACATCAATGAGAGGATAATAAAGGCAACAGTTTACCTTGGGAAAGAGAAGCTGACACTGCTACAAGTGTATGCCCCTCAGGCAGGTTGCAATCAAGATGAAAAGAACAAGTTTCTTGAAGACCTAAAAGAGATCATCAGTGAAGAGAGGACAATCATCATCGGGGACCTCAATGCATAGCTCAGGACAGACAAGAATGGTTATGGTTATGGGACCACATGGCTATGGGAGAAGGAATTCGGAAGGTAAAGGGACTTCTGCATAAGAAACTGTTTGGTAGTAAAAAACAGTTGGTTCAACAAAAGAGTCAGTCACAAAATTACCTGTTACAGCTGGGATGGAAAGAGCAAGACAGCCATTGACTATGTCATTACAGATAAAGAAAGAAGTAGACTTGTGACTGACGTCAAGGTGATTCCACGTGAGAACCTCAATAGCGACCACTGGTTATTAGTAGCAGATCTGAAAAACAATGTACCAAATATAACAACCAGGAAATTACCTAAGATTAAGGTGTGGGAACTACAACAGATTGGAAAAAGGACCGACTATCAGAAACGTGTAAAAGGACAACTGCCTACGGAAGAAGTGGAGAGTTGTGAGGTAGAGTGGATAAGACTTAAAAACACGTTGATAAAAGAAGCAATAGAGGTTTGCGGGAAGATAAGTGCGAGAGTAAGGGAAAAAGAGACATCCTGGTGGAATGAGAGAGTAAGATCCTCAATAAAGGAAAGGAACATGGCACAAAAAGAACAATATAGAAAGAAATCCAAGCTAGAACAGGTAAGGGATGAGGGGAAGATCAGAGACCTCGAGCAAGTTTACCGGGACAAGAAAGTGAAGAGTTAAAAGAGTAGTAGAAGAGGAGAAGATAAAGTGCTGGGAGAAATTTACTCAAAAACTGAAGGGAGACAGAAGAGGCAATATGAATCTATTGTTGAGAGTGATCAAAAACGAAAGGAATTCCGTTGAAACCACCAAAGCAATTGAGGATCCAAATGGAAACCTGGCCGGGAAAGAAGAGGACATCAGAGAGGTTCTGAAGAATCAATTTGATCACCTATTGAACAGGACAGCATCAGATCAGAGAATAAAAGAACCATCTGTTGAAACCTGCATAAAGGTACCTCCCATTTAATGGGCAGAAACAGAAGATGCCGCAAGAGAAATCCCCGGGAATCGATGAGGTCAGCACGGACATGATTAAAGTAGCAGGAGTCCAGGGTTTACAGTGGCTACACGAGAGTGCTCAATGCAGTTTGGAAAGATGGCAAGATACCTACTGATTGGAGCAAGGGTGTCATTATCCCCCTGTTTAAGAAAGAAAATCGCTGAAAATGCTCCAACTACCAGGGAGTAACACTCCTTTCTCATGGGCTTAAGATTCTTGAGAAAATCTTAGACAGCAGATTGCGAGTCATCTTAGAGCCACAGTTTGAAGAGGAACAGTATGGCTTCAGGCCTAACAGGTCCACAACAGACCTAATCTTCAGTGTTCATATGTTAATGGAAATATATTGGGGAAAAGGCAAAGATCTGTTTATGGTTTTCCTGGACATTGAGAAGTCATATGACAGCATTGCAAGAGAGAGAAGATATGGGAATGCCTGAGGAAAAGGAATGTGCCAGAGGGACTGGTACTGGGCGAGTTGGCCGTGTGCGTAGAGGCGCGTGGCTGTGAGCTTGCATCCGGGAGATAGTAGGTTCGAATCCCACTATCGGCAGCCCTGAAAATGGTTTTCCGTGGCTTCCCATTTTCACACCAGGCAAATGCTGGGACTGTACCTTAATTAAGGCCACGGCTGCTTCCTTCCAACTCCTAGGTCTTTCCTATCCCATCATCGCCATAAGACCTATCTGTGTCGGTGCGACGTAAAATCCCTAGCAAAAAAAGAGGGACTGGTGAGGAAAGTTCAGATGCTGTATGAGAACTGTACCAGCTGTGTGCAATTAGGTGATGGACATTCATCCTGGTTCAAGACTGAAAGTGGAGTCGAGCAAGGCAGTGCACTATCCCTATTATTGTTTATCAGCATCATGGATGACATAATGAAGAACATCAAGAAAACCTCTGGTGATCTAAGTGCAATGGCCTTAGCTGATGATGTTATGATCTGGGAGAAACTGAGGAACAAGTACAGTCAAGACTCAATGAACGGAAGGTTAAGTTCCAGAAGTTCAATCTCAAGATAAGCAAACTCAAAACAGTAGTGATGGCAATAAACAGAGAGGGACAACCAGCGAACATCATGCTAGGAAACCATCCACTAGAAAGTGTGGAAAGCTTTACATACCTTGGTAGCGTAATATCTCGAGATACACTAGCCACAAAAGAGATGGCAAATAGAGTGCAGAAGAGCTTTCACTTTTACCAGCAAGTACGAACACTACTCTGGGATCCCAAAGTACCAACAAAATCGAAGCTGGGGATGTTCAATCAGTACTTCATACCAATATTAACCTATGGTATTGAAACCTGCACCCTCACTAAGAAAGACTCATCAAGGTTGCAGGCATCTGAGATGAAGTTCCTTAGGTCCACAGTTCAAAAAACCAAACTGGACAAGTTGAGGAATGATATGGTTATGAAGGAAGCTGGGATTGTTACATCATTGTTAGATCGGATCAGCATGTCCAAACTGAGGTGGTTTGGGCATGTAATGAGGATGGAGCTAACAAGGACAGCATATGTTAATTTGGAGTGATATGTGGCAGGGAAACGGATGGTGGGAAGATCAATAACCCATTAACAACAGAACGTATCTCAATAATACAGTACAGAAGAGGCTCGCCAACAGTACCCGGAAAACTGGAACTGTAAGACAATGATGATGATGATGATGATGTGTTCTGGTGCTCTATATACCCTGTTTTGAAATGCTGATAATGAACACAAGGTATAGGTATGAAACATTCCTGTCCCAGGAGTCAGTTAATAAGGATGGCAAATATAATCTGTTGAACATGCTCCAACAAGGTAACCTGTTCACCATAAGAACTGTGGAGATGTCATTATCATACATTGTTAATTATTATCATCACTGTATAATGGATGTAAGCACGAAAATGATTGTCATCATTGATATATTCATGGTTGTTTGTTTAAAAGTTAATAATCCATTTAATAAATATTATGATCTTACAGTATATCCTCTCAAAAATTGTATTTTTATTCCAGGTTGATAATCTTACATTACATCCTCACAAAAATTGTACTGTATTTCTTTTTAGGTTGATGATCTTACAGTATATCCTCACAAAAATTGTATTTCTGTTCCAGGTTGATGATCTTACATTATATTCTCACTACTACAAGTACGTTCATTGCTGTATGGCTTCTGTTCCAATATTCTATTCCAACAAAACTGTTTTATAAACTTATAAATGCAATAACAGCTGTGTTAATGATTTGATATGTTTATCTTATTCTTGTAAAACTCATTTCTTGTTAGCTATGTTTCAAATAAATATTTCAAAAGTAGAAATAAAGAAAAGTAAGTTTATTCATCTAACTAAATCAAAAATAGAAATTCAGAAATAGGAAAATACAAGAATTAACATAATAACAAGTCAGTGTGGAAAGAGGAGCAAGGGAAATGAGAGACAGGACAAGGACAACCTCCACATATCCAAATGTGGCTATCTTAATATAAGAGGGCTGTAAATACAGTAGTGGCAACGTAGTCCAGACACTTGCAGGAGACCGGGCATGTGCAAACAGGATATGGGAGCAGTCAGGTGGTGCTCTTGTCCTCTAGAGAGTGCATTTGATGGGCATCCAGTTGAGAGTGTTGTTGCTATGGGGTGTTGAAATGAAGAGTGTAGATTTCGCTGCTCTAATGCATGTTTTCAAAAGGTGATCAATGTTTGTGGATTAAAATTGAACTTGCCCATGGTAGAAATGCATCAGAATGTTATCAAGGATTACGTAAAGCCTGTGGTGAGAATGCATTACCGTATAGGACAGTTGCACAATGGGTTAAGGCATTTCGTGCAGGTTGAAGTAATGAAAATAGACTAATTCAAAAAATTTGATAGGAAAGTATCTAATTGTGTACAGGTTGCATCATACAGAATTACAAATGTTTTAAAAAATAATCAGAAGATGAATCTTCTTATTACTTCAGAAGACTAGTGTCAAGTGAAAAGCCAAGATTTTTAATGTGGACTAAAGTCATTTCACAGCGTATTTATACTTTTAGCTCAGGGTTTACAAACCCCATTTTATTTAATGATTGTGTCCATATTTTAGTTTTACTTGTATAAATGAATAGCTGAAGTTGACAGAGTCAAATGGTCGAAACTAGTCCTATTCATAAAAAATAAAATGTATTGACTAGTTGGAATAAAAACATCAGCTTACAAACCAAGATTGTAAAAACTGAATTTGGCAAAAGGTAATAGACTTTGTGGGTGACTACATTGAAGGAATCTAATGTAAATGTACTTGTTAGTTCATTAAATACTGCTGTCTATCAATATTGCCACTACTTTATTTACAGCCCTTGTAGATGGACTCTCTCCTCATCAACATTTATTGTTGTACATGTTCCTATCCTTGAGGCACCCTGTTGGAGGCCTTTTCTTTTCTGATTATATTTGGTATATACTTCACCTGCATGGTTTACCAGCTCTACATGTTCGATGGATCCAGCTACTGTATCAGAATGCCACCAGTTATATCCGATGTGTGATAAGGAAGAGAAGGCCATATATGAACCTTCTATCCCCTTTCACCTTAAATCATATAATCTATAATCTAATCTCTTCTTTGGTGCAAGGGGCACAATTCTGACATCATTGAATCAATCAATAACCACTAATCTACATATAGGGCTTTCATCCAGGAGGCAGATTCCCTATCTGTTGCTTAGTTAGTATTTTCTTAAATGGTTTCAAGGAAGTAGAAAATTTATTGAACATCTCCCTTAGTAAATTATTCCAGTCCATAATTCTTCTCCCTGTAAATGAACTCTTGAATTATTCATCCTCATCTTCCCTACATATAAAAACTCCTCAAGCTTATTCATCGACTAATGTCATTCCATGACTTCTCTCTACTGACAGCGGGACAAAATTCTGGCATCTTGGTGTCTCTGAAAACTGTAAAAGTAGATAGTGGTACCGGTACGTAAAGCAAATAACATTATTATTATTATTATTATTATTATTATTATTATTATTATTATTATTATTATTATTATTATTATTATTATTATTATTATTATTATTATTATTTTTGCCTTTGCTGGCGGGACCTAGTGTTTACAGTGCACTATGTCTTCTGGTATGGGCTAGATCAATCTTGTTACTTTCATTGATCTGTCTCAGCTTTATCCTTCGCTTTGACAAAATGAAAGTGACTGAGGTATGAGTGATGCTAGTAATGCCATTCCTTCTGCAGCCAGTCCCTGCTATGAATGGTGTGAAAATATTGTTCATAGGGTCGGTTGGTGCATGCATTTCAGTGGGCTTGGCAGACTGATATGCAATAGCAACTTCTGGCTCGGTGAGGAAAGCAACGGGAAACTACCTCACTCCTCATTTCCCTAGTACGCCTCTTCAGTGATGCCTAAGCCATCTATGACAGCTGATGGCGGAGCTGTTGAGGATCCAACCAGTTTTCGGGCTGAGGACTAAACATACATACATTATTATTATTATTATTATTATTATTATCTACTGTCAGCTCGAAACATTCTTAGTTAAGTAACCTGTCTCCTTACTCAGAGCTCTTCAACAGTGTTCATAATTTATGAATTTCATTATGGTCTGTACTGACAAGCTGATGGTATTGAATAGGTGGGCCTTTCTCTACCCTTTGACAGTCTTCAGCAGTAGGTCAAATTGGGAATTGAGATACTCGATACCATTACCAGATTGTAAAATCTTTATCTTTGCATTTTTCTGTGTTTCCAAATGCTTTCTGAAGTTCTGAAACTCATTAAAGAATTCATTCTTCTGGCAACAAAACTTTACTTCGCACCATTCAGTCGACGAATGTGACAAAGTAACGCATGTTTCCATTCAAGGAAACTCTCATAGGACCACAAATGTTGGAATGAATCAGCTTCCCTGGTTTCATTCTCCTATCAGATTTCTTTGGAAAAGGGGGTACATATCATCTTTCCTTGGAGACAGATCTCACATTCAAAATCCTCTTCAGTATTGATGACTTTGATTCCCTCTATCCTTTTATTCTTCACTGCTTCACATTAATCTGTTATGTTCAGATGTCCCGATTGAATGTGCCAGTCCATAATAGGCCCCTTTCGTGTATCTTCAGCTTGGGCAATTTTCCCCTGTTCTTCAGTGTATGACCCATGAACGTAACAAAGGACAAGCATACTCCACTTATGGCCTAATCATTACCCTATTACATATTTTCTGTTAATAGGCTATGATAAGGTATCATTTTGATACCCTTGCATGTGTAGTTGCAGAAATATCTATGACAAACTGATGACAAGACAGCTCTGTCTAGAGTAGCACCCAGGTACTTTGCATTCCTAGACCACCTGATAACTTTTCCAAAGAAGTTCAGACCAGCTTGCTATCTGCCATATCTATTCATGAAAAGCATAGTATTTGCCTATATTAATTATGATTTTCCATTTCTGCTCAAGTGTGTCTGAAGGTACTGTTCATGTACCCACCACAAGACCATATGAACATGTCGTCACCATATCGATAAGCTTGACTTTCAATTGGGGATGCTATAGTCCATTCCCAGGGTCACACCATAATCAAGATAAATTTTGGGATGACTAAACATCTCAGTTTCCTTCAAACAAATTTTTATACAATTTTAATTTATCGCATTTATGGATTGGAGGTTGAAACTCATATGCTTTTTCAAATCTATTCACTCCATATGGCCATAATAATGTTATGGTCCAGCCTATTCCCTACCAGTATCACCCATTCCCTGTTCTCCAGTGCTATACTAAAAGATGCTGTAAATTCCCAATATTTAGTATACAAATTAATTTTCTTTTAAAGTCACACAGTGGGGGGGGGTTCTTCTGCATTTTGTTGAATTCTACCTTTGTGACAAGTAAACTAAACTATTACTTCCTCCCTAAATAAATGTATTTTAAACTAGACTCATGCTTTTGTAAAATATTTGCTTTCTTCCTTGTATAGTAATAAATACAGAGAATAGTCTTATTAACAAGGGAGTTAGCACAACTTGTGATCACAATTGCAAAACTTTCTGGTTTGTATTTAAGTGTTTTACATGTACATTACAAATATGCGCACAATATGTGCT
This sequence comes from Anabrus simplex, assembly GCF_040414725.1. NCBI lineage: Eukaryota > Metazoa > Arthropoda > Insecta > Orthoptera > Tettigoniidae > Anabrus > Anabrus simplex. Next base: position 318,870,431 of record NC_090265.1, read on the forward strand.
ATCGACAATTACACTGCACTTTACAATCATGCGCATATTCAGGCATCGAGTTCAAAATATGGGTTGTTGATAGCTCTTGGCAAAAGATTATGAGGATTAGCATGTCCACAGAGTATAAAGTGCCAAAAACAGAGTTGCTTATCACAGTAGGAACACTTCATAAAGGCTTGCAATGAGCAGTCTTCCGAGTCACATGGCTTTTGAACATAAAAAATACGTTTGGGTGGTGATTGAAACCTCTCTGGTCTGAAGTCATCATATCCAGCTACAGTCCAGGAGTACCGAACAAAGTCAGCAAAGACTGGAGAACAGAACTGATTGTGTAAGAATGCACATCAGCAACAAAATGGAATCCCTCGACGATAGTGTGAACTGGTAGTCGTTAAGGATAATGTGATCTTCAATCCGCTTCAGCACTGCCTTGAACTGTCAGATGAATAAAACATCAAGCAGCTGAATGTAAGGTGTGCACCCAGCAGGGATGGTCTTGACTGTATAGACCATATTTTGAGGTTGGATAGCATCGATATGCATTCTGTCACCATATGTCCCGAGGGAATCAACCAGAAGAAGAGACTCCTGTGCTGCATATGGGAAGTAGACATATTGAAGGAATTGTGTCATGAATTGTTTCATGATTAGGCCGGACTTTGAAGCAACTTGAACTAGATTTTGTGGTTTCAGCATGTGTTTTGCTACTCACACTCCAAACTGACCATTAGATTACTGGTAAATAACCAGCAACGTGGGAAACATGTATCCACTTGCCGAAGTAATGGGTTTGATGGTGTAAGAATGAGTTGTTGCATGATCACTCCACATCGAACTTCTTATCGACTTCTCTCCCTTGTAATGCAGAGTTTGCAATGAGTGAAGTTCTTTTTGTATACCATTTTGATCGGTATTATAAATCTGTATACATTCCATGGTATTCATTAAGGACATTACCTCTTTGCGGAACTCGTCATAATGTTTCTTCACGTCACCGTCTGTATTCCAGGCTTTAGTGGTTACACATTTTGTTATTGCCTGTGAACCAAGATGGTGTCTCTGTTTAAACCATGCAACCCATCCATGGATAGATCCAGTGAATCAAGACAGTCCTATTTCTCGAGTCTTTTCTAAACCCCAAGCACGAAAATCCCTATCGTGAACATTAGCGCCTAGAACAGTTCTCGCCACCCTGAATTTTTCAGCTACATAATCGTCAAGCAGGGGAAGTTTTGAGCACTGGCCTAGCTCCCCTTTTTCTACTACGTGACGTAAATATCATAGATGATGTACGTCTTGCACCATATGATATCGTTTCTGTACTGTATTGAAGCTTAATCATTTGGTTTTCCCAGAATCTTGGAATTAAATTATCTCCTTTACCTTTTCAAAAGACACAGCACCCCACCTCTTCCTCTCTGGTGGGCTTGGCAGATATGCAGACAACTGGCTTCCATCACTTTTTATTAATGACTCTTCCTCACAGTCAGGTTTTGGACCATCCATAATGTTTTCACAATCAGATAAGTGTTCCTCTGCATATTCTTCAATATAGTCTATTGTATGTTCTTGATATATATTATTACCATTGGTTGCCACTGTTTCGTCTGTTATATTGATTATGAATGCAGCTGCATTTCTCTCACTTACCGTAATTTCTCTGGATCTTCGTTTTTGTTCGTAATGGCTAAAAATTATACTCACTATATTGGCAGGATTTATTATCACACAATTACGGTGACAGTGACTCGCTACAAAATTGGAAACACCACAAACAGAAGGATCTTTATGAACGGTCGAAGCAGATACAACACAGACGGAGGTCCCTATTATACTAGCTTCCTTGCCCTTATGCGGAATGTCTGTCTGGTTCCCCTAGATGTCGCATTGGCAACTGTGTCGGGTGACCTTGGACACGGCGCAGCGTGTGTTGACCATAGCATACATGTACTGTACAATAACTAAAGTAGCTAGAGAAAATTACTATTTGCTTTACGTCGCACCAACACATATAAGTCTTATGGCGACAATGGGATAGGAAAGGCCTAAGAATTGGAAGGAAGCGGCAGTGGCCTTAATTAAGGTACAGCCCCGACATTTGCCTGGTGTGAAAATGGGAAACCACGGAAAACCATCTTCAGGGCTGCCGACAGTGGGGCTCGAACCCACTATCTCCCGATTACTGGATACTGGCCACACTTAAGTGACTGCAGCTATCGAGCTCGGTTAGAGAAAACTTTTACGGTGTCTAAAGTTACTAAAGCCACAATATCATGTTCGATATGGTCTACTTTGAGCGGAATAGTGAATCTTCGTAACTTACAGTGTAATTGGTGATGGCACTTAAGTTATACAGTGTTGTAATCAGCACCTCAAACATATTCATGCAAACCACAAATCACCTGCAATTGCGATCACAAGTTGTGCTAACTCCCTTGTAAGTGGAACACCCAGGTGTGAAATGTCTTAAATGAGAGAGCCCAACCCTTCTATGTCATAACACATTTCAGGCTTTGGTTTCTAAATTATCGTTAAGTTGTAAACTTCAGTTTCTGTCCCTATTCACGGCATTTGTATTATACTAGACAACAATCAATCTTAAAAATGTGCCATTTTGTTTTTGAAAGGAAGTACAGAGAGGTATGGTGTGGTATGGTGGCTAGACATATCTTCAATTTGTATCTTGAATACCACTTATCACTTCAGTAGTAATTATTATTAACAAAAATGTGCACAATGTGCAAAATACAAAAACTATATTACATTACTCTAGTCCTAGTTTTGTTATTGATATTTGTCTTCAACTGCAGATATTTTCATGATATCTTTCACAGTGTTCATTACACAATTCACACACACAATTTTCGTTTGGGTGATGAAATCTCTTATTTTGGCAGAAATTGTGATGAAAGCGATATGTTGCATATTACGTTATTACGTCTCGAAGCTCGTAATTTGCTTGTTTCCAATTATCTGTCATTATGGCATCTGTTGAATGAAAGTCATTTCAGATATAGCTGCGCTTTTCTATGAAAATTTGGAATGTATTCTCATAGACCTTAGTGTTTGGTAGGTGAATCTGCATTCTGATGTTTTCTATGAAGAAAGTTTCTTTTAGTGAGACATAGATCAGTCTTGATGGTGCTGCCTTCCCAATACCCAGGATTTGTTTCATATAATGAGCTTTAACTTTCTCTAACGTTATCAGGTCGTTAATTTTAAGTTTATCCCAGATTATATGGATCCCATAAGTTGCCATTGGTGCTATAGCTGTTTTAAATAGTATCAGTGCTGTTTTTGTTGAAGGTTTTTGTGGTTGTTGAATGTTGTAAATTGCTGATGTTCTTTGATATGATTGTTAAAAGATTCCAATGTTGTTTGAAGAGTAACTCTGAGATATTTTAATTTTGGTACTATTTCTAGAGGTTTATTCTGAAGGGTAAATGTATCTTTTGGAGAGAGTTTACCACCTCTTCTGAAGGTCAATTGTTTAGTTTAGTTTGGTCATGATTTATTTGTAAGTCATTTTTTAGGGCCCATGAAGTGTGTCTGTTTAGTACCTTCTGGAGCTCTTTTCTATCTTCTGAACCTATTACCATATCATCTACATAGGGAATAAGTATTGCTGAACTGTCCTTAATGATTGTCTACTGTCATGACATAGAACAGTAATGGGTTAATTGGATCTCCTTGTAGAACACCATTAGTTCAGTAGTAATTGAATAGGTGTTGAATGTGGAACATAAAATAGATATGGGTTCTAAGGTCACAGTTTTTATATGTGTGGCTTCTTCTTTGTACAAGTGTACTGTATAAATCTTTCATTGCAACAAATGCAATTTTGTTCTCAATGCCATCATAAAAATGGTGTTGTTTTGACGACAAATTGCAGAATGACTTCCCATATACCAGTATTTTAAAAAAACTGCTTTCTTGTAGTAAATGCATTGTCATATTTGCAGTTGGTCATGGTGGAAGATCTTAAATTATGGATCTTATTACATCTAAAAACATATAACAGCCCTTCAGGCTGCCTTGACCTCTGAAAACCTTAAAGTTATTTTCTCCTGTAAAACCTGACTATTAGTGTTTGGAATTGGCTGCAAGTGAGAGTACTTTTGCTTTTCATACAAACACAATCACAGTTTTGATTCTATGAACTGCACCTGTGAAATTGTTAGAGAAGTATTTGCAAGAAAGAAGTTCATATGTGCCCATCAAAAAGCCAGGGATACTATTGTGAATTTGTTAAGTACTGTACACCATGCAGAAAGCTGTTTGTGAATTGGAAGAGGCTAGGTTTCTATCAGTTTTTTAAGTTAATTTATTTATTTATTTTATTTTTTTTATTTATTTCCACATTGCCTTTTACAAAGCTTACCACAAATTACAAAAGGCAGTATATACATAGATAATTTAACGAACAACATAAAATGGTTGGCAAAAGAAGAATAGAACAAAACAAATATCTTGCAGACAAACAAAGTATCTTCATGTATAAACACTTGTTTTTAAATTCTAATCAGTGCATTCATTAATATTATCAGTAAAAGAAATCCTTCAGTAGTAAGAAATACTCTACACAACAGATAAAATGTACAATAAAGTGATGTACCGCACATAGCAATATACTGAATATACAAGTAGTTAATACTTTATTAATGGTAATACCATTTTACATAACAGTAGAGAAGAATAAACAAAACAAAACACACTAAAAAGAAAGTTCAATGGAGTATAATAATAATAATAATAATAATAATACTTTATTAACGGAAATACCATTTTACATAACAGTAGAGACGTATAGACAAAGCACAGTAAAAAGAAAGTTCAATGGAGTATAAGTAGAAAAAATATGTACAGATATATACACAAGATATATTACAAGTAAGCACAGGAAAGTAATACAAAAGTAATACAAAACACAGTAAAAAGAAAGTTCAATGGAGTATAAGTAGAAAAATATGTACAGATATATACACAGGTTATATTACAAGTAAGCACAGGAAAGTAATAGTCAATTCTGGAGATTATGTAAGTGAGTTCTAAATTTTGACAATGAGCAGTTAAATATATCAATATCCACTTTGTTTAGAGATCTTGACATTCGTTCAATTGGCCCACTGAATGCATAGTTGGTTCTATGCCAATTTGTAGACAATGTATTCTTGAACCTTGTGCGTCTGTCTGGTACATGTACGTTAATTTTTGCAAGGAGTTGTGGACAATTCACCAAGGAATGAAGCAATTTAAAAATGAAGAGTGTATCCAATAATTCACGGCGTTGTGACAGGCTATGAAGATTTAAGGACTGTTGTAGGGATGTATAATCAACATTATCATATGAGAATCCTGCTCTAAAAGAATACAAACGAAGAAATTTATGTTGTACTGAATCTAATCTATGGATAGAGGTCAGATGAGAAGGGTTCCAAACTGATGAACAGTATTCTAGTATAGGGCGTACCATAGATACATACAGCAATCGATAGGTAGCTACGTTTGAAAATTCCCTAGAATATCTAGTAATGCAACCCAATCTTTGAAATGCTTTCTTACAAATATTTTCAATATGTTCATTAAATGATAGGTTATAACAGAATAAAACACCAAGGTCATTAACTTGTGAAACAGGAGTTAGAATGTTGTTATTACTAAATTTGTACGGAAATGATATTTTCGTCTTGTTTTTAAAAAACGATATTATTTTACATTTCTCATGATTAAGTTTCAACCCATTTTGATTACAGTACTTTTCCAGATGATGTAAGTCTTCTTGAAGTTTTAAACAATCAAGTGGACAATTAATTTGCATAAAAATTTTTGCATCGTCAGCAAACAAAAGCAATTTAGAATTCTTAAGTATATTTTTAATGTCATTTATGTAGAGAGTAAAAAGTAAGGGTGCAAGGTGAGACCCTTGAGGAACTCCACTGGTAACAATAATAGGCACAGAAAAATGATTCCTTATTTTAACAATCTGCAGGCGATTTTTAAGATATGATTCAAACCATGAGAGGAGAGGCCCATTAATTCCGTAGCCCGTTAGTTTTTGCAGCAAGATATCGTGATCGACAGTGTCAAAAGCTTTTGAGAAGTCTGTATAAATGCAGTCCGCTTGGGAGTGGTTCTCTATTGCATCCAAGAGGAACTGATAGAATAAAAGAAGATTGCTACAGGTTGACCGTCCTGAAAAGAATCCATGCTGCTCATCAATGATGATGTTTCTAAAGAGAGGTGTGATTTTGTCAAGAATTATTGAGTCAAATATTTTGGAAATATGAGAAGAAATGATAACTGGTCTATATTGTTTTATGTCAGTTTTTTCACCATTTTTGAAAACTGGACTAACAAATCCTTTCTTCCATTCCACTGGAAAAACACCTTGGTTTAATGATAAGTTGAACAGATAAAAGAGTGCTTCACATAAAATAAATGAGCAGTACTTGAGCAGGTAAGTTGAAACACCATCAGGTCCTACAGTTTTCTTTAATTCCAGAGATATCAGTTTGTTGTAAATTTCTGCCTTACTAATGTTTATAACTGATAGATTGACAGAGAAAGAATAATCATATGACATACTACTACTATTCTGATAAGAAGAATAAACAGATGAAAAGTGGTTAGCAAAAAGATTGACAATATTTTCTCCAGTATCTGCTGTAACTTCATTAAGATGCATTGTTGAAGGAATTGAAAATTCTCTAGAATATCTAGTAATGCAACCCAATCTTTGAAATGCTTTCTTACAAATATTTTCAATATGTTCATTAAACGATAGGTTATAACTGAATAAAACACCAAGGTCATTAACTTGTGAAACAGGAGTTAGAATGTTGTTATTACTAAATTTGTACTGAAATGATATTTTCTTCTTGTTTTAAAAAAATGATATTATTTTACATTTCTCATGATTAAGTTTCAACCCATTTTGAATACAGTACTTTTCCAGAGGCAAACAAATGACATGTTAGTCTGTTAACAATTCCATATAGTAAAATTAGTACATTTAACTACTATAATCCGAAAATACAGCAAAAAGAAATGCTATATGCATTAGATACAATGTTTATTAAAGCCGAATATACAAATATACTGGACATGCAGGAAAATGTAGTATTAATGTTAGCAATTATATTTAGTGAAATTAGCACATTTAAATAATGTTATCAGTACCAAAATGGCAGCAAACAGAAATACTCTAAGGTACTCAATATAAATATTTATTATGTGGTCAGGTATATACAAGTATATTGGATATCATCATCATCATCATCATCATCAGTGTCTAAAGGCAATGTCTTTTCTATGCAACCAATTTTCTCTTTCCCCAGCTCCTCATTTCATTTCATAAAAGGAACCATAATGAAGACTCTTTTTCAAGTTTTGAAGGAATTTTTTCCTTGGTGGTCCTTGGCCTTACTTCCCTATGATTTTTTATTCCAGCAGATTGTAAGAAAGGTATTATGTTGCAAGATGTGACCAATGAATTTAGCTCTTCTTCTCTATATTGTTAGCACCTGTTCTCTCTTCCCTTAAATTGCTTGCAGAATACTTTTGTTTGTTCTCTTTTCAATCGATTTAATTCATAGTATTTGTCTCCAGACGCACATCTCAAATGTTTCCAGTCATTTCTAGTCCTGATCTCTGATTGTCCAAGATTCACAGCCATACAATAGCACACTCTATACAAAAGAAATCACAAATTTCTTTCAAGTTCCAAGTCTAAATATGCACTGATTAGATTTCTCTTACTACTAAATGCCTGTTTAGCAAGTGCTATTCACCTTTTGATCTCTTGCTTGCTTGCTTGCTAAGAAGTATTGGACATGGAGGCAGATAAATAATATTATATTTAGTAGTAAGGTGAGATTAATATCAGTCATGGGGAAACTTCACAAATCAGAGATGTGGAAACCAATGTGAAGCAGAAATTCATGAATTGGCATTGCAAATTCAATGTAATTAACATTTAAGGCTATATGATTAAACTGTTCACAAATTCTAAGAAATGGTGAATATCTTTGACTAACGGACGGAGAACATCTGCAGCAGAATGTTCATGTGTCCTCAGAACTTTACACTGAAGTTCACCCTAGGAAGCAAATCGCTATAATCTTTTATTCCATTTGTTATTTTATACAGAAAGACATGCTGATTAACTTCTCTTTGATTAATAAAGAGTGAAGAATTTGAATTCCTGGAGTAAGTATTTATAAAAGACTCCTCTCTTTAGAGTCAAACTTTTATGACGTAAGTAGTAAAGAATTCTAAGAAATTTCTCCTGAACCTTTTCAATATCATTCTTGTAAGATTGGTAATACAGATTCCACACAAAGCATCCATATTCAAGTTTGCTTCGAACAAATGTATGATACAGAGTGGTCAAGGCATGTATGTTTTTCAGTCCTCTAGAGTTTATGAAACCTATGGACCTGTATCCTTCATTGACGACCTTTCCAATGTGTGTTTTGAAAAACATTGTACCGTGCATTACAAGCTTTACTGAGTCTGTCTTCCAAAGGGTTATATTATTCATTTTATGATTAAAAAAATTTCAGTGCTTTTTCCTGGAAAATGTCAATATTGAAGTGTTTATTAATACTGAACTGAATTTTATCGCTGATGCTCCAAACATAAATATTGTCAATATTTTTTTCCTGTTTCAATGAATCTTTACAAGTAGTTATAGTTTTGTATAACTTTAATTCATCAGTAAGAAAAAATTTCAATTTGAAAGTTCAATAATCCGAGGGAGGTAATTCGTGAAGATCATGAAAAGAAGAGGTCCCAATTTGGAACCCTGTGGTACACCAGAATTTACAACACACAAGTATGATTTGGCTTGAATGTGTTACAAACTGTTGCCTACCAAACAGGTAATAATAAATTAGAGTAAAAAAAGGAGCATGGTAATCCATAATTTACCGGGCGAGTTGGCCATGCGGTTAGGAGCACGCAGCTGTGACCTTGCATCCGGGAGATAGTGGGTTCGAACCCCACTGTCAGCAGCCCTGAAGATGGTTTTCCGTGGTTTCCCATTTCCACACCAGGCAAATGCTGGGGCTGTACCTTAATTAAAGCCACAGCCGCTTCCTTCCCATTCACAAGCCTTTCCTCTCCCATCGTCGCCATGAAACCTATCTGTGTCGGTGCGACGTAAAGCAAATAGCAAAAGAAAATCCATAATTTGATGGTTTGTATAACAAAAATTTGATCCAGCCTGTCAAAGGCTTTTGAAAAATCTGTACACATCATATCTACCTGCTTTGACTGTCCAGTGCATTACAAATATCTTGAGTTTGTAAGGTTAGTTACAGTGGACCTTCAGTGATAAAAGCCATATTGCTGATAATTCTACAGAATATTATTTGCTAAAAAAAACCTTTACTGGAATGTTAATTACAGAAATTGGTCTATAATTCTTCACTTTGATGTTATCTCCTGATTTGAGGACTGCTTAATTTCCAAATGTCAAGAAAGATTCATTTAGAATTAAATTATAGATAAAATATAAAGGTTCCCTTAGTACTTCAGTAAAACTCTTCAATACATATGGTGGTGTATCATTGGCACCACTTAATTTACTAGGGTTTAGTTTCTTTACTACTTTTGAATATTAATTTTCATCAACAATAAAACTGGACAAAATATGAGGTCGTTTCTATATCCAATGCTGTAATAGAGTAAAAAGATACCTGCTGAGAATAAACTCCTTTAAAAAATGAAACAAAGCCATCTGCATATTGAACTATATGAGATCATGATACTGAGATACAGTTAATATACATTTTCATACAACTACACTGTACTATATGAATCATACAATGCTTACAAAAAGCAGTATAGGCCTACTCGTATTTGTGGATTACCATTCTATTCATCATTTCATTGACGAGGTTACCATTTTATTGATGTAACGGACCTAATAATTTAAAATGCCACTTTCTATACAATATCATTTTGTTACCAGAATGATGAGGACCACAACAGGATTGACCCTCAGAATAAATACATCACAATGAAGACATCAAGAAAAAGAAAAAGGAAAGTGAATAAACAACAAAAGAAACTTGCAAGGAATAGTGGACTTAAGTACACTACAAAAAAAAAAAGGTACAGTGATCCAGGTGAGAAGTGTACTTGGTGCTTCTTGTAAATGTGCTAAAAAGTGTTTTGAATGGATTGGAGAGGGGCTTATACAGAGTATAAACAATTAATTCTGGAACATTGGGAACTTCAACAGACAAAATGCTTATATGTTTGATTGCATGCAGCTAGAACCCATAAAAAGAAGATATACAGGCAATGAGATTAGTAGACGTAACAACACTGTGCGATACAGTGAAATAAAAGATGGCAGAAGCACTGATGTCTGTAAAGTTGCATTTTTAAGCATCCATGGTTTAAAGTACAACAGAGGTAGGGTAGAAAATATGCAATCAAAAATGCAAACAAGGGCTACTACTCCACCAGACGATAGAAGAGGCAAACACAAGCACAGACCACATGCCTACTCAGAGGAAGACGTGCAGTTAGTTAAGAAACATATAGAAGGTATTCCAAAATACAAAAGCCATTATAGAAAAGTTAATGGTGATCAATTCTGTGTGTCAATAGAATATTCTATACACAGTTGCTACAACCACTATAAAGATGAAGACTGTCCTGATATCAAAGCAAATCCTGTATATTTCGATAATTATAATCACATTTTATTGAAGATTTCAATATTTCTTTCAAACTGCCCAAATCAGATACTTGCCCAATCTGCGATTCAAATGAAATTGAACTGACGGCTGCGAGAAACGACAACAAAATATGGAAAAGTTAAGACAAATAAATGTACAAAAGGAATTACATCTCAGAAAAGCTCAGGCAGGCCAAGATAATCTAAAAGTACAAACAGAGCGGGCAGTTTTGGATAAAGATATCCATGTAATAACTTTTGATCTACAATAGGCATTGCCCACTCCTAAACTCTCTACAGGACCAATGTTCTATAAGAGGAAATCGTGGACATATAACTTCAGCATTCATCCCTGTAATTCCTCACCCGGTCATTTTTTGATTGGGATGAAACATTAGCATCCAGGGGTTCAGATGAAATAGGCAGCTGCTTACTGAAGTATTTTGAAGATCACGATATACGAGGGAATAACTTGATTGCAATTTCAGACAACTAGTCCGGGCAAAAGAAAAACTGTAATATTGTGTATGTTTGGATGCTGCTTATTGCAACAGGAAGATTTTCCTCCGTTCAGCACCACTTCCCTATTTCTGGACACTCCATGTTGCCAAATGATCGAGACTTCGGTGTTGTGGAGAAGTACGTTCGTCGACATGTGCAGTATGTATACGCCCCTAAAGACTGGGTGGACATCTTGAAGAAGTGTGGCCAAAAGAGACCGTTTTGTGTCCATGTTATGAAATCAGAAGATTTTGTGTGCTGCAGTGACATGAGATGTTTGTTTAGTCAGAAGAATATCTCAGAAGAAGGGCACAAGGTGTTACTCCGAGATGGTGTACGTCTCATCCTCACTGCAGACAAGCCAGGGATCATGTTGCTATCAAATACATTTAATGGGGAAGATTGGCAGATAGTAAACTTAAACAAACGAGGTCATCCTTCAACCTTTCAAAGTACCAGTCTTCGAACAAAGTATTCCGGGTCACTTCCAATTGACGCAAAGAAGAAACACGACCTCATTTCTGCACTGAAATTGATACCTCTTATTTACCACGACTTCTACAGGGCCATAAAAACTAAGAAGACATCTACAATTGAGGATGAGTATGTAGATGCCACTGCAGACTAGATGTGACAACATTCAGCATTCTTGTGCTAGTTGCAGGAAAACAATGGTATGCCACAACATAAGTTGCCATTGCAAAGAAAATAGAATAATTTGTACATTATTAATTCAATGTTTATATATTTTTCTATTGATTTGTATGCTTCAGTATTTGAACAGTAAATACCAGTTGCATTACTAATAAAATGTCAATAACTTTTGTATGAAATATATTTTTAAACCTTTCCAATTGAATATCTCCTTGTATAGCCAGTGTGGGTTACCATTATTTTTCCCCAAACCCTTCATGTGCTTTTGACCTCTTCTATCAACTGTTGAGCTATTACAGCATTTCTACAAAATCAAAGAAATTTTCCATGCAGTCTATTTTTCAGTTCTACATAGTTACTTGCATGAAGGAGCGATATCAAATTAATGGAAAGTACAATAGTAGCCCCAGTATACAAGGGTAAGGGTGACAAACATGCAGCAGATAATTACAGGGCAATGTTTGCAAGCTCTGGAAAATCATTCTTTCTGATTACATTAGACACATTTGCAAAATTACTAACAGGTTTGATAGAATGCAGTTTCGTTTTTTTTTTTTTTTTTTTGCTATTTGCTTTACGTCGCACCGACACAGATATTTCTTATGGCGATGATGGGATAGGAAAGGCCTAGAAATTGGAAGGAAGCGACCGTGGCCTTAATTAAGGTACAGCCCCAGCATTTTCCTGGTGTGAAAATGGGAAACCATGGAAAACCATCTCCAGGGCTGCCGACAGTGGGGCTCGAACCCACTATCTCCCGATTACTGGATACTGGCTGCACTTAAGCGACTGCAGGAAAGGTTATTAAAGTGAAGCTTAACTTGCAGGATTCCAGCATGATATAGCGGATATTTTAGAATTAGGCTGTCAAATAGACTGTACTGCTATTGGCCTATCCAAGGCTTTTGATAGGGTAGATCATGGGAGATTAATGACACAAATAAGACTATTGGAAGAGACAAAAGAGTAGTTGAATGGGTAGCTATATTTCTAGAAAATGGAACTCAGAGAAATAGAGTAGGTGAAGCATTATCTGATCCTGTAATGATTAAGATAGGGGTTCCGCAGGGCAGTATTATTGGACGTTTATGTTTTCTTACATATATAAATGATATGGGTAAAGAACTTGAATCACAGATAAGGATATTTGTGGCTGATGTAATACTGTGCAGAGTAGTAAATTAATTCCAGGTTTGTGAGTGACTGCAGGGGGCTTAATACATTGACTGCACATTTGTAGAGCATGACATATCCACCAACATGAGCAAGATATTTGAGTGGAACTCTTTAAAAGTTGTAATAATTAGAGTTTTGAACATTGGTAGGTCGAGTTATATCAAACTTGTGGACTTATCCCACTCACGCGCCTGTCGCATGACCTGCACGATGGTTGAAATTGAGAGGTAATACCGGTTATCGGACGAATCAGACGCCAGGCGCATGGGTAGTTTACTGTGCATTATTTACCACGGATAGCAAACAAATGCATAAGTATGATTACAAATATAAATGTATTCATATTTACACATCTCTGTTATAGATGTTGATTTGCATAGGGTATTGGTATTGCATCTCTATTATACATTTTTACATCACAATATCTTTATCATTGTAAAACTGCAAACTGCCGAGGTGTTATTTCTTCTGCCTAAGCACGCAATTTATTTGGTGGACTTTGTGATGTTGGAGGAACTGCATTGTCAGCTATCTGAATAAAATATAAAATTATAACATGAGGATCATGACTCAGTCAAAAATGATTACTACAAGTTCCTTCATGTTACTCATAAATATGATGGAAGAATAATGACATGTACAAATTCAGTCCTTTCACTGAATTTCCTCTTCTTCTTCTTCTTCTTATTATTATTATTTTGAGACCACATTGGATACTTAAATCAACCCTTTGGTTTGTCGATATCTTGGTAGGAACTGTCTGAACCTTGCAGTCCTCCCAGTACTTTTTCATACGTGTTGATATTCTTGCCCTTTCTTGTGTAAAGAATGTTCTAGTTGGAATTTTCTTCTTTGTGAATGTAAAAAGTCGTACTTTTTAGTGTTGTGTTTATTTTTTTCTTATCCATAATGTTATCCGCTGTAAGGCCAATTTCTTTCAAATACTCCCTAATTTCTTTTATCCATCTGCATCCAGTTGCAGTAATTTTTTGAAGCAAGATTGTACTGCACTAGCTGTTCCTGAAGTCACGAATCTGGCATTCTCAGGATGTGGCCAAACTATCCGAGTCTTTTCTTGCTCATGATATCAGTAATGGGTTCTAATTTCTGATATACAACTTTGTTAGGTACTATTCGCCATTGCCCATCTTTTTGTTAGCTTTTATTGATACAAGTTCTTCCAATTCGTCTTTCGATCTTCTGTAATCTGCCAGTTTTGAATTGTTCGTTTAGTTGGAATTATGTTTCTGCAGCATATGTGGCTTCTGACTTTATACCTGTATTATAATATTTGATTTTTGCATTGATGAACAAACATTTCTTTTTGTACATTTCCCATGTTAATTTTTGTGCCTTAGATAACTTGTTTGCTCTTATCTGAATTAAAAGTTTTTCATTTAAATTATTTGTTATTAACTCACTTAGATATTTGAATTGTGTTATGATTTTAATTTTAGTACCATTAATATGTATTTATTTTAATAGTGTTGGTTTTTGGAGCATAATTTCTGTTTCCTCAAATGATATTTTAAGGCCAATTTTATTTGCAATGGTGTGAAACTCTGATATTGGAGTTTTTGCTTCATCTAAATCTTTGGCTAGTAACGCCATGTCATCTGCAAAAACAAGGCAATTTGGATTTTCCTACCTATGTTAGCATTTGAAGGGCATTTTCTAGACCATTCTCGCATGACCATATCTCGTGCACAAGTAAATATTAATGGTGATAAGTCATCACCCTGCCGTAACCTAGTAGTTGCTTCAAATGGGTCTGATAATTCGCCACTGAACTTTACTTTTGATTTGGTCCCTGTAAGAATTAATTTTATCATATTTACTAATTTAGGATGTAATCCCATGTGTCATAAAATTTTTAATATGGATTTCCTGTGAATGCAATCATAGGCCTTCTTGAAGTCGATAAATGTTATCACCATATCTCTATTTCTTTTTCTGTTGTAATCCATTATCAGTTTGTGGCTCATAATTTGGTGAGGGCAACTCCTCCAAGGCCTCAAACCTGCTTGATATTCTCCTTGTTCATTGTCAAGTTGAAATTTAATTCTATTGAGAATAGTTCTAGAGAAAATTTTGTAAATAATGACCAGGAATGAAATCCCTTGATAGTTATCAGGGTCTATTTTGTCCCCTTTTTAGGTAGTGGATGGATGATGGCTGTTGTCCAATGATCTTGGAATTTTTCTGTAATCCAGGTGTTGACTAGTTGTTGATGAAGGGCAATTATTACTCAACTTCCAACATATTTCCAAATTTCTGCAAAGGTCTGATCTTCTCCAGGTGCTTTAAAATTCTACATGCCATTCAGTACTGTGTAAACTTCCTTAATTGTAGGAGGGGTTATATTCTTTGTTGAGGATGTTATTGGTGTATTGACATTTAAGTGAAGAAATTCTATTGGTTCTTTACAATTTAGGAGTGTTTTGAAATATTTAGCCGGGATTTGTGCATTGTTATGATTGGTATCAGTTAATTCACCATTTCCATCTTGTAATAATAAGGTTGAGGCTTCATACTTAGCCAAATGTTTTTTAAAATTTTGTAATAATTCCGTGAATGTGATATTTTGAATTCCTCTTTAATTGAGTTCAGAGTTTCTTTAAGATACTGTATTTTTATTCTTAAGGTTTTAGTTGTAACTTTCTGCTGTTGAACTAACTTTTGAAAAGATGCTTCAGATTTTCGGGACTGGTATAAAAACCACGCTTTGTGCCTTTTCTCAATCATCACATTCATTATTCCACCACTGATGTTTTTTACGAGTTTTATTGGGGCCAATCCTTCTGCAGTTTGCTGAAGGTTACTAACTGGGTAATCTATGTTATCTGTGATTTTAACTTTTATATTGCTTTTTGATCATTTTCATTTTTAATTAGCAGTGTAGGATCTATTTTCTTATTTGGTTTATAAGCTTGTTTTTGTAGTCTCCTTTGGGGAGTTAATTTGATTTTAATTTTAACTACATAATGATCTTAGCCTGTGTCTATTCCTCAAAGAACCCTGACATTATAAATTTCTTGGTCCACAAGTACATGAGTACATGAGTACATGATCTAATTGCCATTCACCTTTAGTGTAATTGGGATGTTTCCATGTTTTGAGTTTTTGTGGTTTTCTCTTAAAATATGTAGATTTTGATATTAGGCCATGATTCCTGCAAAGATCAATGAATTTTTGACCAGTTTTGTTTGTTCTCTTCTGAGCAGGCTATTTACCAATTACATCACGATATCTACATTCTCTTCCTAGTTGGGCATTAAAATCTCCCATTAATATATTCACATGGTTTTTAGGAATATAATTTAGGATATCGTCGAACCGGTCCCAATAGTTTTCTATCTCTGCATGGTTTTTTAAAGAGTTATTCTTATCATTATGGTAGGAGCATGTGCATTATTTATGGTATAAATTTTATAGGCTGTCGTTATCATAAGTGTTCATCATTTCATCATAATCATGACGCGCAGGTCACCTACGGGAGTCAAATCAAAAGACCTGCACCTGGCGAGCCGAACATGTCCTTGGACAGTCCCGGCACTAAAAGCCATAAGCCATTTCATTTCATCATAAGTGTGGAGATCCTTGAGGAGTGAGATTTAAACTTTTGTATAGAATTTATTAGTTTAAGGCTAACCAAAAAACTTGTTCCAAACTGGGGAATATTTTTTGTCACTCTCTTTCCTGGTATACCTTTGTAGAGTCTGTACCCTTGAAATTCCAGTGCGTTCTGATCGATGTTTCTAATTTCCTGTAATCCCATAATGAGAACCTTGTGCTGGTCCATTATATCAGTTATTACTTTTAATTTGCCAATGTATAGAAGGGAATTTACAAATTGTGTTGCAAAATATGACATATGTTTGGGTTTAAATTTTGACTTAGGTTCTGCAGTCTTGTCTGTATGTGGGTATTTCAATGCCTCCGACTGCATTGATCTTCAAGGTGGTAGCCCACCGTATCCGAGTAATGCCTTCTCTGACCATTTGGTTCAGATAGTGGAATATTCCTTTGAAGACTTTCCATAGTTGATTGTCGAGGTATAACCTGTAGTGGGACTAGGTCCTGAGTTAAAACTCTGGATGTAATCCAGGGAGGTGATAATGATTTATGAGTTGTGATCAATAAAGTTGTGAGAAAATTACTACTGAGGTATTGAGCCTTTTTAGAGGTTGACTTTGAACTTATTGCAGTAATGGAAATTATTTCAAAAGCGGAATCACTTGTAATTCTTTTGAAGTAATAATAAAAAGAAAATTCAGTGTCTTACCTCGCATTGAAGTTGTCTTGCTGCTCAAAGATCCCAAAAAGAATCATGACAATATGATTAAAATTACGGAGAGGAAATAAGTGGGAAACGGAATACACATGTGTAAATCTGGCTACGGATGAACCTCCTAGTAGAATGGACTTATACGATGTGCGAGATGACAAAGAGAGTCTTTGTTACCATGCAGGAAACATCTAATTCACATTTTCTAGCACATGTCTCATCACACGCCAGGCGCGTGCTCTGCACATGCTTATAAACTAGCGTCACCCGCCCAGCCAGTGATCCGCACTGAACGTGTTAAACAATATTGTGAGATGGACAGCAGATAATGGTATGAATGGGAAGATAAGTCAAGTTGTAAGTTTCACAAAGAGGAAAAGTCCTCTCAATTTTAATTTTGATGGGGTTGATAGTACCTCGATGTTAACCCTGCAGCACGGTGGATTTAAATGCCCGGTCGTTTCTGTGCTGCGGAAGGAGTTCTGAGCATGGAGTTTAAAAAAAATTCTCAGACTTGTGCAAGGCTTTATTAAAAGCAACACAACTGTGGTACTATTTTACGGATTTCAATAATACTGGAACTTAATTTTTTCATTGAGGACATAATTGGATAAATATTGAATAGTTTGGAGGGTCCCTGATACGTATCAACTGCCTCATTGTTGTTGAAATGTGTTAAATTACTAATTGATTGAAATCTATCCATTGAAATAATAGGCCCAAAATTGGCATAGACAGAACAGAGTTTTTAGAAAAATAGTTTTGTAGTGTAGGCTTTTGTACTGTACCCATTAGCATATAAAGAGCAATCACAACGTAAATCTCGTCCTTCGTGACTGGTTCCAATCCTGCATTTTGAAACGAAGGCAATAAGCCCTTAGATAGGATTCTTCACCCAGCATAAAAATCTGTTTACAAACTATTCGTTCCACTAACTCGTCCACGGAAAACATTTTGTAAACCTTCACAGCACCACCATGACGAATATAAGACCAAGTGTGAGGACACAGCCATTATAGCATGGTAGTTTGTGGTCCCGCCACTGCAAGCACTGCAAGTGATTATATCCAACACGTGCTTCAGTAGTTCCGACAAGCCGGATATAGAAATGTGCGGGAGACGTTACTCCGCGAGATATTTCAGTGAATTGAATTTTCTTTGCTTTCAGTTCCTAAACTCAGTTCATTTTGTGTTGTGTACTTCAACCATGTATCTGTCTAATGCGGCTTCATAAATTTAATAGTACAGCATGCCGTATTGTTTTGTGCCTGGCTGTAAGTCAGGCTGTGGTAGAGTATTTGATGATATGCAATCATTTTACCATCGAAGGATAGAGATCAATGTGAAAAATGGCTAGAGCTATTCCACAGAAGGATACTGAGTTAATGCATAATAGCAGAATTTGTCAAGTTCATTTCTCTGATGATTTGATAGTAAAATCAGATAATTTTCTAGTGAATGGTTAAAAAGTGGATATCTCTCATGTGAGATGGAAATTATGTTCAGGAGCAGTGCCTCATATTTTCCCTAATTTGCTGAAATACCTTTCAAGTGAGATTCAGTCCCGTGAAACTCCCAACAGGAAAAAGAACCTGGACACCATCAGGAAAAAAAAAAAGAAAAAAGAAGCTTGAAGACGGGAGTGCAGCAGCGAATAGGGAATTAAAAGGTCAGTCTAATGTTGATCAAAATTTGGGTCGTTATCTGAAGTGCCAATTTTCTTCAGAATGAAGGAAATCCAGCAAGATTTACAATCTCAAACATTCGCCAAATCTTCACGCAAGCTTTCAAAAGTCCAGTAACCAACAAACTGAGTTGGTAAGTAGAGTATTACCTTGAAATAGTTTATGAGTGTTCCTTTTAATATGCTGGGAGTTATGTACCGTTTATCTGTATATATACATTCCAGTAACCTGTGCTTTCCGCAATATGTTATGAAGGCTGTAGCTCTTATTTCCATGTATGATTTTTTCAATTGTACCCTACCATGGTATTTTCATTGTAATCTCTCATTTTAATACAGTGTATATACTTATCAGTTATGGAGTAAAATGTTCCCTCTGGCATCATTCCTAAGAGCAACTGATTGGTACCTGCTGTGGAGCTTGCCCGCTCTAGGGCTACCTGGTGGGTTGTGCTTGAACTCGAGGAGTCCTCACACTTGTTCTGATATCGTCATGCCACCACATTCCCCACCTGCTTCATTCTGAGGTCCTGGGTTCCCTATAAACTGTTCTATTTGACCCACGTAATTAGACACATTTTCCCATAGAAATGTATTATCCGTGGCATGCACATTACCATTCTGCGCACAATCACTTGTATCTGATTCCGAAGCGAGGACTTCGCATACAGCGATATCATCCAGATCACTCAAATCACCATCTGAATCTAAAAAACTTTCATCAGGATCACTCAACTGTTCTAAAACATCCTCTATTTCCACACTCGATAACCCACACTTGCTTGTAGAAGCCATCTCCATTCACGACCGATGAAATCCAAGACAGCGTGTAATAAAGAAAAAAAGGACAGGACTGAGTGGTATGTTCCAAGCTGTCAGCGGAGAAATGGTGTGGAATGACATTAGTAGACGAATAAGTTCGAGTGGCGTCTTTAAAAGTAGGAAAGATCACAATATGAAGATAAAGTTGGAATACAAGAGGACAAATTAGGGCAAATACCGGTATTCATTTATAGGAAGGGGAGTTAGAGATTGGAATAACTTACCAAGGGAGATGTTCAATAAATCTCCAATGTCATTGAAATAATTTAAGAAAAAGCTATGAAAACAACAGATAGGGAATCTGCCACCTAGGCGACTGCCCTAAATGCAGATCAGTACTGATTGATTGAACAGACTCAAGATCTATTTGTCAGGATAACCATGAAGTGGGCTCTCTAGAATGTTCTATGCATGAATATCAGGTCAAAGTTAAGAAACCTCATGTGTACAGATAACATTTCCTTCAAAGAGGCTAATGAGAAATTACACCCTTCACCGTATAACCCCCAACTCCACCCACAACACTTTCCACTCCTTTCTGCACCGGACCCAGAGTCATCATTTGAAACCCCTAGGAAACGAAAATTTACTTCGGTCACCGTTTGGGAACCACGGCTAGTACCCTTGCCAGGTTATGATAGAGAGGGATATCTAAGCATCCTTCGTGATAATAAACAACATGCATCTACTGCTAGTAACCTAGTGTCCTCTGTTAACAAAGTGAGAGGCTTCTTCTTTCTCTCAACCTGTTCCAACGCCCACCAGTGTGCCATCACTCTCATTCTTGATACAAAGGCCCATCTTCAAATGGAAATCACAAATACTCTCTTACGAATGTTACAACTTCTAGGGCCCAAAGATCAGTGGTCCCATATGGTGTAATGTAACTAGTTTCCTCCAATTATATGATAAAAATCCTTCAGTGGAATAGTAGAAGTATCCTCCCCAAAAACCATGAATTACTCGTATTAATACAGGAATATTTACCACATATCATCATCTTACAAGAAACATGGTTCCATTATACATCACATTTTCACCTTCAGAGCTATAATATTGAACAACTCAATGGCAATGGCTATGATGGTATAGCCACTTTGATAGCCTCTAATTTGTCATATCTGCTCATCTCAGTCCAGCATCATATCCCTAATTTGTATGTCCTCGCTGTCAACCTTTTAAATATGTGTTTAGTAAATATATACTGTCCACCTGACTTTTACCTCACCAGACAGCAGTGGAATACACTTCTTAATCAATTTGCAGATTATCCATCCTTAACCATTGCAGCGATTTCAATTCACACCGTACTTCCTAGGGTTGTGCCTTTGACTCCTCTAAAGGTAACAATTTACTTAATACTGCCTACGACCACCAATTATTAATATTGAATGATGGGTCACCCACAAGGTTAACTGCTCCTGGAGCTCCTCCAAGTGCAGTAGATTTATCCTTGTGTAATATATCATTGTTGTTGTTAGTCGTTTAGTCGCTTTCGACTCTCCGTGACCCTATAGACCGCGCCATTTCTTCCTGTCGTATACTATTTTCCGAAGTCTTTCTAAATTGAGAGCCGTGGCTTCCTTGATGTCATCAATCTACCTCATCCGTTGTCGCCCTCTTCTCCTGTTACCATCAGTCTTCCCCAGCATTGAGGTTTTTCCAGTGAATCATGTTTTCTCATAATATGACCAAAGTACTTTATTTTTTGCCTAAGTATTTGACCTTCCAGTGAACAGCCTGGGTTGATTTCCTGTAGTATGGACTTATTAGATCTCTTTGCAGTCCACGGAACTCTAAGGAGTTTTCTCCAACACCATAGTTCATTAGCTCATAACATATCCTGGAAAACCATCAAGGATAGCCACCTGAGTGATCATTTCCCTATCCTACTCACAGTCGGAGTCAGTAAACCAAATCGCATTCAAGTGTGTCAATGATATAAATCCTATCATCGAACACTCAAAAAATTTTAGTCCAGATACTTTTCATAATTATATTTTGTCCTATATGCAACAATATGGGGATGTCCCACTAATATATCTTCAATTAATGGCCCTCATCAAACAATACTTAGATCTGTATCATCCTGTAGTGGTGACTATACCAACATTTGTGCATACCGCAACAAAAATACATTGATGGAATAATCAATGCCATCAATTACTTAAGAAGAGAAACCAGCTTTTTCAAGCCTATCGTAGTGACTTAACACTGCAAAATAATTTCTCCCTTAAGAAACATACTGCCTCCATGCGCAAAATTTTAATAATAAATGACGCAAGGCTTGGATATCCTTCATTTCCAATTTAACAGTGGCTACAAATTCCAAAGTAATATGGCAGGCCATAAGATCCTTGTCTCATGTTCATCATAACAATGGAGCAGCAATTCTGGATCGAGAAACCCTTCAAGAGTTTTATCATCAGTTAATGCCAGATACAGTTCTTCCTATCTCCCCACTAACTCCTCAGAAGTTTAGTTCTCAATTTAGCACATTACTGCAGTCCATTTTCCTTATGGGAACTGGAATTTTTTATTAATAAGAAAAATCTACATCCCCTGTCCCGATTATATCACTTACTCTATGATACATGCCTTGCCTCCACAAGCTAAACAATTATTGTAAACTATTTCAATCATATTCTGGTTACAACTCTGACCCCTCCAGAATGGAATGATTTCTTCTTACTTCCCATACAAAAAACAAATATACATCCCCTGACTCCACGCAACTACAGGGGAATTGTTTTGGGTTCTTATCTTAGAAAAGTGTTTTTGAAGATACTATTAAATCGTCTATTATGGTGCCTGGATTATTACAATCGGTTACCTAAATACCAATATGCCTTCATACCAAGGCGAAGTACACAGGATGCCCATAATATTTTTATTATGCACATTCTGCTTGCAAAGGTTAGAAAAAATACTTTGATAGCAACGTTTATAGATATACAAGGAGCATATGATAATGTTATGATTGACCTTCTCCTACGAAAACTCCATTATCAACACCTACCCCATAACTTCCTCACGCTAGTGCGCAATTTATTGATTGATCGCCGATTAATTGTCAAAGCACCCAAACACCCAATACAAACTAGGTCCACTTCACAAGGCCTGCCTCAGGGGGATATATTGAGTGGTTTATTTTTTTGCATTGTACTTACAGGACTTGGAAAGTTTGGCTGTCAGGTCAGCTAGAATCGTCACCTTTGCAGATGATATACTTATTTACGCCAGTCATGCAAACATAGCCACATGTAGGCGCAATTTAACGGCCACTCTACGAGAGGTCAAGGCCTGGTTTTTGGATGATGGTGTTCAACTTTCCCCTACTAAATGTTCCACCCTGGTCTTTACACATCACAGAGAGTATGATACCTCTCCCATCATGATGGATAACATAGAAATTCCTATTCGCACCTCTCATCGCTATTTAGGCATACTTATTGATTATAAATTATCTTGGAAATATCATTTTCAGAAACTAAAGCAACAAACAAATAATTATGTCAATATTCTTAAATCACTCGTTAGGCGACAATGGGGAGCAGACCCAGTAGTTGCTCTTTCCTTCTATAAAGCTACAATCCGATCACGAGTGGATTATGGTGCTCATCTTTTTGACTCTTCTTCTGCGACTCAGCTTCGGACCTTAGATCGCATACAAAATAGTGCCCTCCGCCTTTGCTTAGGAGCCCTAAAAACCACTCCAACTAATGCGTTACTAGTAGAAGCTGGAGAGCAACTATTGTGTATACGAAGATTATTACTAGCCAAAAAATATCTACTAAAGAAAATGTCCGCGACATGCAATGTTATTCTCCCCAAAATCCATGAACTTCTACAACGTCATCCCCAGCGAACTATGTCACAACCCGCCTTGGTTATGACATACATACAAATTTTGCCATATAAAACTCACTTCTTCAGTGTTCCATCCTGCCCCATTTAGCTTTTTAACTTGATATCCTATATTACAAACCACAAATCATTCTCCCCTCTATAAATTCCTTCCATGCTGGTTTAACTACACTTCAACCTACCATGGTAACTATCAAACGCCTTAGATCATCCAATGTGGATATAGGACTTGATATTTATACGGACAGATCCAAAAATAAGACAGGAGTAGGAGCTGCCATTTACATACCCCAAATTGCAATCTCTCAAAAAGTGTCCTTGCCATCAACACTTTCTATTTTCACAGCAGAAATGTTTGCTATCCGGCAGGCTCTCTTTTTTCTCAATAATTCACATCACAAAAAGAGTACCATTTATACAGACTCAATGAGCACCCTCCAGTCGATAACCTCTTTCAAAACATCTCCCAATTGGTATGTTTACAACGTTAAAACATTAATTTATGACCTGGAAAAGGCTGGGCACTATATTACACTGGTTTGGATACCGGAACATAAAGGTATTATTGGTAATACCATCGTTGGTCAATTGGAAAAAGAGGCGGCCTCCAATACAGGTATAAGAATTGACGTAGCCCAACCTTTAAGTGATTTACTAACCTCAGTTAAACATGACAGCAATAAGCAGTGGAATGAGCTTTGGAGCGATACTTCCAAATATAAGGGCCACTATTAATATGAACTTCAATCCTCTGTCGGCACGCAACCTTGGTATTATAATGGGCATTATTCCCGTCGCCATATAACAAAAAATATTATCCGTTTACGATTTAATCACGCACTTACACCACAATATATACACAGATTCCATCTCCAAACGTCTGCTATGTGTTTATGTGGTGAGGTAGCGAGTGATGCAAATTATATATTTTTAAAAATTGCAAATGTCTTGATGTACCTCGAAATTTTTTTTTGGAAAATTATTACAGTTAAGGATTCCGTTTCCAACTAGTACCGGTATATCATGTTTGCTACATCAATTTTCTACGTCCATCTATATATATAAAATAAGACTTTTGTCTGTACATTGCTCAGAATTTGAAAATAATGGTATTTCTGTATCGATCATGTACACAGTAACAAGAAAATGCAGTTTTTACTTTTCCGTAATTTCTGTCTGTCTGTCTGTAGGTATATATGTATGTACACGCATCACTAGAGGACGGCTGAAGAGAATTTGATAAAAATCGGTATGTAGAGTCGGGGGGTGAGCCGCTACAATCTAGGCTATAAATTATTTTATTTACGCTGAGTGAAATGGTAGTTTAGGGGAAGGCCTAAAATTCAATTCTCAAATATTTATATTATTAGTGGTCATATCAATACATACTACGTAACTAAAGTTATATAGAATTAAATTTCTGATCATTTACGTCTTATGCATTTTTACCGTACCGGCTATGATAACACAGATATTCATGAATTTGGATTTTTGTTGCTAAGTTCATATCAACGCCGAGCCCCGACAAAATGGGTAAACAGAATTTAATAAAAATCGGTATATAGAGCCGGGAATAAGAAACTACAGTTTAAGCTTTAAACAATTTTATTCACCCTGGGTGAAATGATAGTTTAGGGGAAGGCACCTACAATTTAATTTTTAAATACCTATGTTCTTGGTCCTATGGAAAATTACTACCGGTATATAACAAAAGTTTTAGAGAATATAATTTCCGATCATTTATGTTTTATTCAGTTTTACCGTACCCACTCTAATAAGAGTGGTATTTCAGAACCGGAAGACAATTAATAATGTGAAGGCCTGCAATATCGAAAGCGCGTAACACAGATCAACAATAACATTACACTGACCGTTGTTTGTTGTAATGTTCTTTGTCTCTTATGCTGACATTCAACTCCGATAGATGGGATTACTGCTGCGTACCGAGTATAACCAACACCTCCTAGATATATAAGGCCTCACAACTGTTCTGGGAATATACTGTGACGTCAAAATCGGGAGGCAAGCTTGAACCTTTTCAGTAATAACACAGCAATGAGTTTGGCCATGTAACGCTGAAATTAAAAGAGTTTTAATTCGTTTAATGGTGCCAATTGTTAATACCGTTGTACGTAATGGTACTGATGTGTTGCGTACTCAACTTTAAGGAGAATTCCGGCAGTGATAACGAAGTGCATGCATTAAGTTTACGAAAGACGAGGTTATGCGGCAGATATGTTTACGTGCAATTCCAAGACAAGACTACAGATTTACTAATAACTCAGTGGTGAGTAACTATTATTATTACATTCTCACACAATCATAATGAGTATAGACCTTTGACGTATTTAACTACACGCAACAGCTGATGATATGTAGGCATATTTACTCTTTAATGATATAAGGTTATGTTAGATCACAATCATGGGATACATTATTTCAACGGTATTATTATTATTATTATTATTATTATTATTATTATTATTATTATTATTATTATTATTATTATTATTATTATTATTATTATTATTATTATTATTATTATTATTATACGCATTAAAACATACCACCTACAGGAGCTGCTGGTGTAGGCCGATTCACTCTGTAAATGCACGAATTTCGCTCACGGTGATACATTATTTTACAGGTATGCCACAGACATTTCAAAGTCGGTGATATTTTATGGGAAGTAACTGGTACTGATCCTGCCAGAATGTGACTATAAATAAGATGGGCAGTTGGCAAAGATATAAGCCACTGCTGTCTCTGACAATCATGGTCTTGGAAGAGGAGTAGTTAAAAGAACCAGGCAAAAATGTAGAATAAAAAGGAGCAATAAACAGAGCCATTGAAGATAGTACATATCTCATACACAGAATTTCAACACAGCTGAAAAGTACAATAAACACGTTGTTACCTGATGGTTGTTGTACTGTGATGAAGGGAACGTAAGTAATTTTTCTATACGTCGATACATCAAGGCAACCATACTGCATGGCATATGTAATCATCTTATAAGACATGGCCTTTATTCTAAACGGGTTTTATTAAAGTATAAAATATTTCTAATGTATATGTGGACAAAATTACTAATACAAATGCGGTATATTCTTTAGTTACAAAACATCATAGCAGCATCACAAGGAATGAGTGTAACAATGTGTAGAAAGATTCAAGAAATAAGTTAATTCTAGTCCTAGTTGGTAAATTGGACACCGAGGATGATGTCCCCACAGTTAATTTAATAGCCATAGTTAAAACATTTCTTAGTTCATAAAGGAGTATGTGCATTATTTTCTTGTTATTTGTTCAACCTTCTGTCTGATATCTCCTCATGTTTACAAATTTATGGCCGACCCCGTGGTGAGGGGATATAATGCCTGCCTCTTACCCGAAGGCCCCGGTTCGATTCCAGGCCAAGTCAGGGATTTTTACCTAGATCTGAGGGCTGGTTTGAAGTCCACTCAGCCTGCGTGTTTACATTTACGAGCTATCTGACGGTGAGATAGCGGCCCAGGTCTAGAAAGCCAAGAATAACGGCTGAAAGGATTCGTCCTGCGGAACCCAAGACACCTCGTAATCTGCAGGCCTTCGGGCTGAGCAGGATCAAGGCCAAGCCCTTCAGGGCTGTTGCGCCGTGCGATTTTTACAAATTTATGAGACAGTAGCAATTTAATGTTGCCACAATATGTCAATACTTTTAAAAGAGTAGGCTCCAGTCCGAATGGTAGTCCAATATTAGGTTAGAAACTTACATACTTTCTGGAATACATAAAGGTTTCGAACAGAATTACAAATTAGTAATATCGATGGTAGGTGAAATTCTCATTAAACTATACATGAACTTCAAGAGAGGAAACATTGTAGGCTCATGTGCAAATACTGCCAGTGATGCTACATCAGCTTAGATGTTAGGCCTATGCTAATATTATACGTGCTAAGTTTTCTTTTAAGAACACGTAATGCCTATTTAAATTGAAATATGTTTGTAACATTCTGTTGTGATGTTAGCAATTCGTCCTAAGTGAGTTAACATTGCAAAATACTGTCGTATTTTACAACTGTCTGCTGTTTATCTTTAATGGCAGAGTCAATAAAATACGGTAATAACGACAGTATAATTCAATATCCTTCAAATTTGAAACGCTATTTGTTAGTAAATAAATTATTCCATTGGCAAAAAATATTAAAATCATGTCTGTGTTTAACTATGTTCCGCGTTTCTCTGCATTGCCATCGCCTCCGTAGCGTGACGTCACTACGCTGTTGTTAGGCCTTATTATCTAGGAGGTGTTGGTATAACAGCCTAACTGAATATTGGCGGGAAATAGCTGAGGAGTTAGATAACTTTCTTTCTTTAGCACGCCAATCCTCTGGTTCATACATTTTCTGATACTGCTGGTACGTAACACACTGGTTCATCATAGTATTCGATACCTACTCTGACGCGCTGTTTTGAATGAGCAGTGTACGCACTTAAGTCAGAGGCTCAGTTAGTAGTAGTAGGAGTAGTAGTATGAACTGGTCTGGAATTACAATTTAGCCCTTTTCCAAATTATAGTACCGGTACCACAATTCACTAAATTAACTCAAAATTCAACCCTGAAAAGAGCCGTTTCTTAGGAAAAGCTTCTTCACTTTCATTAAATCTACATTAATTTTATTCCAAATTAGCAGCGAAGATGTGGTTTCTTCTCTGGCTTGGAGGAAAAATTGCGTCCACGTCAGAAAGTTCTTTCCTCCGCCAGTGTAGTGAACTGAGATTTTCCGACTCATCGGGTACTCCCAGGAAACAGATAAGTAAACGAGCATAGTTTCTGCCCTGGGACTATCCACTATTTGACCTCCCCCCCCCCGAAAAAAGGACGAAGATTGTTCACGGATCACGGATGTCTGCGTCTTGGTTATTCCAGCTCTGTAGCATGGGACTGTTAGTTCGGCAGCATAGTACTGTTCGTTAAAAGTGAGAAAATGTGTGGTTTTTCATTTGATCGAGTATTTCATATGAAGGCGCCATTCCTACTGACGTCATTGTAATGACCCATGTTCAATTCAGTTGGGAAAACCAGTAAGAGAGTCTTTCTGAGAGTCTATAAAGGCAGGCGGAGAGTGAGTGTCTGCCATTACAATGAAAACTCCCCAACCTGATTGTGACTGACGGTAGGCAAGCTGGCCTACCATTACAATGAAAATTGCACAACCCAGTCTTCATGTGAGAAAAGACATTACTGACTTGCCCGTCGTGCTTCTAGGGCAACGTTAAGAGCTATGCAACTTAATACAATCTTCCTCACAACGTTTACACTACCTAACTTAGAATTCTGTATAAAAATTAGAATTCCGTAGCGAAGCACGGGTACATCAGCTAGTCGTTAATGTAATTAATCACTTTCTTGACCAAGGTCAGCTTATCCTTTAGATAGGTACTACCAATACGCCGACAACAAATAGCTAAATAGCTTTTCGTCATAGCGTTTTTATAAAGATCCCTTGTAGGCAGGCTCTTCACCTTTTTGTTTTATATTTTAAGATTAGGTCCTGTAACTTCTCTCACTGGTTTTGATAGACACCGGTCATACATTGCTAGTTAGTTAAATCTTTCGTCGTTACTCCGCCATTCTCCTTGTATTGGTAACCCGTCAGCCCTCACTCATGTTTTGATTTTCCTTCAGCACCTATCTCCCATCATTCCTCTCTTTTGTAATATCCTTTATATGTCGATCCGGTCAAGTTTGTTAAGTAGGAAGACACCGAAACGGATCACTCTGGCGTGAAGATTTGTACCCTGTGTCCCTGTGTAACCTTGTGTACCCCCCTATAGATTTTGTATTATTCTCATCCCTAATTGTCGCAATGACAACACAATTATGGTCTACTCCCCCGGTGAATATTGATTGTAAATAGTCCGTGTCTTATTGAGTATTTATCCTTATAGTCATGTCTATCGAGCAGAGCATCAGAGTACCCGGACTACCATTCTTATATTACAACTTTACGGGAAGGTGATCCACTCGAATCTGTGTGCATGGTCTAGAAGAAGAAGAAGAAGAAGAAGAAGAGGTGCTTACATTTCTAGTGAACTCATAATGTGATACTACACTCCTGAACACTTGACTTCGTCATTTTAGATCATATACCACAGTTTATCCCTTTTATCCAAGCTAACTTAATGGGCAAGATAAAATAAAGCCCAAGCAATATCATCAAGAAAGAAGAAGAAATACTTTTCACTCCAAGGAGAAATGAATTAAAACACAAACAGCTTCTATCGTAACCGCTAGATCGCAATAAAGTACACGCGTGTACCGTGTGAGCAGTGCTCGTCACTCTACCGCGTGCGATGTTCACTAAATGACGAGCAGTGCTCGGCACTCCACGCTGACAGGTTAATATAAGGAATGATCTTCATTGGGGTAATCATATTAACGAGGTTGTTAAGAAAGGTTACAGATCTCTTCACGTGGTTATGAGAATATTTAGGGGTTGCAGTAAGGATGTAAAGGAGAGGGTGTATAAGTCTCGATGATGATGATGATGATGATGATGATGATGTTTGTTGTTTAAAGGGGCCTAACAGCTAGGTTATCGGCCCCTGTATAAGTCTCTGGCAAGACCCCGGTCAGAGTATGGTTCCAGTATACGGGATCCTCACTAGAAATACCTGATACAAAAACTGAAAAAATTCAAAGAAAGCAGCTTGATATGCTTGGGTGATTTCTGACAAAGGAATTGTGTTACAAAACTGTGGCGACCTTTGAGCTGGGAAGACTTGGGAGTAAGGAGATGAGATGCTCGACTATGTGGTATGACAAAACTACCTTTAAAAATGTTCCACCAAATCAACACTTGTTAAGTACTGGACATCATGGAGTCATCTTCTGTTCAAATATTAAAAATAAGAACCATAGTACATGCATACATACAGATAAAAAGTTACAAATCCGTAATGTTAAACCGACAAGTGTTCTGGAAAATTCTTCCTAGGTGTCCTGTATTTTTTTATATTTATAAAAGTGTCTCTTATTTAAAACTAGGAATATACATATATAATCCGTTCAGTTGTACTGTATGTGTGCGAGACATGGACACTAAATGAGCGTGACAAAAACTTTCTACGGGTGTGGGAGAGAAAGATCTTGAGGAAGATTTTCGGCGCGGTTCACGATCAGGGAGAGTAGCGCATCAGGACCATTGCATAAGTCTATGCCCTGTATGTTGACCTCGAAATAGTCGCAGAGGCCATAAAGAGGAGACTTCGGTATCTCTGACACATCGTAAGGATGGACCAGGACCGGGCAATGAAGATGATCCTTGACCAACATCCTGGCGGCCAACGAAGGCGGGGGAGACCAAGGACAAGATGGCTAGACAACGTCTCGGGATATTTGGAGTTGATAGGGATCCAGGGCTGGAGAAGAAGAGCTCTTGACCGAAAGGAGTGGGCAAAAGCTATTGAAGAGGCCAGAGTCCTTCACGGGCTGTAGTGCCAGGGAAGTGAGTGAGTATATATATATATAGCAATATTTATATATAGGAAAAGAGTATATTTAAACACTAAACATGTAACACATCTGGAAGCATCACATAATCTTCCGAAGTTATATTGGGGAAGTTTTCTCAATTGTACACATATTAAAATAAAAGCCATTACATTTTGAAAACATGAAATTGACAATAAGAAACTTGAAAACCTTAAAATATTTCAACCCCATCATAATAAAGGCCGCCCTCCCATGTCCTTACTGAGAAGGCAATTTGTTCCGCGTAAAGAAGTGGATTTAACCCAATATAGTCACTAGTGAAATAGAACATAAATTTCAGTCCCCCATTAAGAACATTTCTAAAGTAACATTTAATGAAACAGAACTTGACATATTGAGTAGGAGCCTCAAGTACATCTGGGTTGCAGGTTCTTCACACGAAGAGATGCTAACAACAGTAACAGAAATACAACAAACAATCAGAAAAATTACTCATAGAACAGTAAGATGAAGGTAGATTCCAGGTCAAAGTAAAGGTCTTCCTCAGTATATCAATTATCTCAGAAATAATAATAACTATGAAAGTAACCTCCAACAGATTTTGAGATTAAAATATAAAATGAAAACCAAAACCTTATCGTAACGAAAGCCGATAAAGGCAATGCAATATTAGTAATGGACAAGGAAGACTATATTAGTAAAACACAAATATTTTTCAAGAAGGAAATTTAAAGGTCATCAGTGGCGGCCGGTCAGTACGTGCTACCGGGCTCCAGCACGTAGCTTGGAACTGTAAGGAATATTATTTATGTACAGTACAATTATCCTGGTGCCTTTTCGTTGTTTTGAGTACGATGTGAATTTGTGTTTTGTGCAAATCAGGACGAGATCTGTCGAACACCTAGCGCCGTTCTCCCGGGGTACAAGGCTCGTGCTCATGTGAAGTGAGCCCTTGCCTGTAGCCTGAAGGAAGCAATACGCAGGCGCAGCCAAGCTTGCAACACTCCCCCTAGCCGGCGGAGTATACCGTAAACCGGGATCAACTTTCACTGATCCCGTTTATAGTTACTTCCTCTCCCGCAAGGGGGTAGAATTACTCGATGTCTCCTGCTACCCGGAGCGCAGCGAGGGATCCAGTCGGCCGTGCTTATGTTGAACGTGGTAAGCGAATCTGCCACTAGAGAGTAGCATCGTCTGGGTTCGAAAGTAAAGCGTAAGTGGAGGCAATCTATCTCACACATGCTTATTAAAATATCCATCTTCCTTTTGTGCCAAAAATAAGGAATTCGTAGGTGAGTCAAAGAATCTTTGACTGACCCTAAATGTCATCCCGCATTACAATGTAATTTACTCTGGTGAAATGAAATAGCGTATGGCTTTTAGTGCCGGAAGTATCCGAGGACATGTTTGACTCGCCAGATGCAGATCTTTTGATTTGACGCCCGTAGGCGACCTGCGAGTCGTGATGAGGATGAAATGATGATGACGACAACACGTACACCCAATGATGGTTAAAATTCCAGACCCTGCCGGGAATCGAACCCGGGATCCCTGGGACCAAAGGCCAGCGCGCTATCCATTTAGCCATGGAGCCGGATATTTACTCTGGTAATACGGGAGGTCTCAATGAATCAGTTGGCAGCTCTTTCAGTTGCTTTGTGCGGTTTTAAATCTCGCAGTTATATTACTGGTGCGTGTTTTTTCTGTCATTGTGTTAATGCTAAAGTTTATACGAAGATTTATCAAATTATTTATCCACTGCAGTGTATATAAACTGAAATTAAATTAGTGTTCTTAGTGGGGATCTATATTCCCACGATTCTATTTGCACTGATGTAAGTTGCGCCATTAGGTTAGTAAAAACAATATTTCTCCAATGAATTATTTATCTCGTAGACAGTTGTCGAAGAATTCATCTGCTTCCAAATTAATGTTGTTTTTGTTTGTTCTGAGTTATAAATTGTGAGAAAAGTTGTATTATTATTATTATTATTATTATTATTAGTAGTAGTAGTAGTAGTAGTAGTAGTAGTACCAAGTTTGAAGTATGAGTTGTTCATCATGGCAATATGCAGATTTAAAACAGCGTATTTAGCTTGTTTTTTGTAGCACGTAGGACGATTTTTTCACGAACCGCCACTGAAGGTCATTAAGAATTTAAAAGATTTACTAAAATATTTCTTTAATTTTAAGTGGACAAAAACTTCACAGGTTTATTAACATGTACCCCAGTCTACCTACTGCTAGAGCACTTCCCAAAATTCAGAAACCTAATATTCCAATCAGGCCCATAATGAATTTCAAACTAAGCCTTACCTGTAAGTTAGTCTAATTCATACAAAAGTTTTTTTAAAAGAAACATTACAAATTTCAAGCTCAAAAGTCCGTCAAGAACAAAATTGAATTTTGTAATGTGACTAAGAAACTGGAGTTCAAACCATATCATTCATCGGTATTTTTCGATGTGAAGAACATATATACCAACATTGCTATTAAGAATACCATATGTTGTGTTTTCGATGTAAAATATGCTATGGTGAGAGAAGTGTGGATGCACGGGATTGGCAGCAGTGGCCAAGCCGCATCATGATGCGAGAGAGTGAGTAATGGCTTCCTATGTTTATGTTGTTATGGTGATGTGTTGTTCACATTGATTGGATAAATACCGGTTGTAAGTGTAATGTGACTAATCATTTAAGAACCTTCGTTTACTGATACGTGGGTAACGTAAAATTAACATTGTGGCGACCGCGACAGGATTTACTGGTCTTGATATTTAAATATTGCGTTCGGAACGGAAGGAAGACATTGTGAAACATGGCTGTCGAATCCTCTATTACAATGAGGAAGGTGAAACGTTCAAGGTTTACACGGCAACTGAACATTGTCAAAGACGAACTTAACGACAAAGAATTGGATCACGAAGGAAGAAAGAGGAAAGTCAGAATCTCCTTTTCCTAGCGTCAAAAGAAGAACGAAGATCTTCTGATGCTGGAAGGTAAGATCTTAGTCTGAAGGTAGAGGTGCGTCATGAAGGCTTGGAAGATGAATGCCGTGTGGCCGATGGCTACCAATGACTGTTCCTTGACGCCGAGGTAAGTGTGAATGAAATATTAACTCACCCGACGAACACACTTGATGATTCTAGATCAACAGTGGTGCTGATACGCAAGTAGGCGGAAATTCAAACTCCCGAAGCTGGAAATACGGAAATTTGATGGTGATGTGAAACAATCGTTACAGTTCTGGGGTCAATTTGAAAAGATAGATAAGGACCCAGACATTGTACCAGAGGATAAATTCCAGAATCTAGTGCAAGCTACTGTTGAAGGTTCTCGTGCTAGGGAAGTGGTCGAGAGTTTTCCACCTACCGGTGAAAATTATATTTAAAGCTGTAGAAAGCCTGAGAAATAGAAGTCTAGAAGTGTATGTTAGAGAATTGTTGACTTTGGTTTTGAAGAATGCTTCCTCTGTAAATGATTCCACTTCATTGTGTAGTCTCTATGACAGTCTAGAATCACAAATTAGGTCACTTGAAACTTTGGGTGTCACTTCAGTGCTGCTATGCTATATCCTCTGATTGAATCATGCTTACCTGAGGAACTGCTGAGGATATGGCAAAGAAGCAGTACTTTTATAACCACTGGTGATGGTAAAGATATGTTAGAAAATATTATGACATTTTTGAAACTCTATGTTGGATCTGAAGAAAGAATCAGGTTAGCAGTAGCAGGCTTTGGTATTCACGATAATGTGTACGATAATGTTCAGACAGTATTGTCATGTAATAAGTCTGCCACTGCTACTGAGTTGCTAATAAACAGCAGGGTAGAAGACAAAAGACAGGGCTGCATTCTTTGTGATGGTCGGCATGAGGTTTCATGTAGTTTTAAGGCCCAGAAGCTCAGCCTACCAGATCAACAAAGGTTACTGAAAGATAAGGGTGGTTTTTGTTGTTTTGAGAAGGGTCATTGCATAAACAGATATAAAATTGCTCTGAGATGTTTGGTTTGTAGCAAGAATCACAATGTTTTAATGTGCCCAGATGTACCTAGTAACGGAAAGAAGGATTCTAAAAATAGTTCAGACTCACATAGTTCAGACCACAAACATAAAGATCAATCGAAACAACCTCCCTAAGCAGCACACTAACCGCCAAGTTCTTTTGCAGACCTTAGTTGTAATTACTAAGGATCCTAGATTTTCTGTCTCAGCACGAGCTCTGATTGATTCAGGATCGCAGAGATCCTATACCAGGAAAGAGATTATGGAAAAATTGGGTTACACATCACTGAGGAATGAAACTCTTAAACACAGCCCCTTTGGGGTTGTAGAAACTAACGTGAAAGAACATTTATGTTATAAAGTAGACTTACAAAGTTTACAGGGTGAATTTCTATGTAATTTGGAAGCTCTGGATCAGTTTGTCATATTTGATGGTATTCCTTCAGTCGAAGTATGGCGTTGATTGACAGGGATTTCAGAAGCTAATATTTCTTTAACTGATGTAGAAGGTAGGGATAGACCTGTCGACGTACTAATCGGAGCAGATGCAGCAGGTAAATGAATGACAGGGTGCTCAAAATGATAGACTCGGGACTAGTGGCTATAGAAACCAAATTAGGATGGACGGTGATGGGTTAAGTACCGTGCTAATCGGCGAACAACTTAGTAGTGGAGGTTACTTCGCTGCTCATCAATGACGTCAGTGACCTCTGGAAGTTGGACACAATCGGTATCTCGGATTCGGCCATTCAGAAGTCCAAAAAAGGGAGAGAATTTGAGATCCGAAGAAGTTTTCAAACGTGGATTGACAAAACTGACGATGGACGCTATGAGGTACCTTAGCTTTGGAATGAAGGGCATTTACCTCTTCCAAATAACCGAGATTTGGCATTGAAGAAGCTTGAATTCCACAACTTGAAAACTGCATGACCAGGATTTATTTAATTCCTACGATGATGTCCTAAGTGAGTGGGAACTGCTTGAAATAATCGAAGAAGTTCCTCCTCAGGTATCTATGGTTTATGGGCACTACTCGCCACACCGAGCTGTCGTGAAGGAAAACAGCACCACTAGGGTGCGTCCAGTATTTTATGCATCTACCAGGAAGAGAATCTCCCCCTCTCTCAATCAGTGTTTAGAAAGTGGACCTAATCTCATTGAACTCATTCCCTCTGTCTTGCTCAAATTTCGAGAAAGAAAGTTTGGTGTAACAGCAGATATAGAAAAAGCTTTCCTGAAAATTAGTATTAGAAAAGAAGACAGAGATAATGTGCGCTTCTTCTGGTGGGATAAAGAAGACCGAGAAAAGGTTAGAGTTTTTCGACACAAACGGGTGGTGTTTGGATTGAGATGTAGCACATTCATTCAGTGACAATGTCATTATTTTTAGGAAGCCTTTCTCGAGGACAGTCGAGATTTCTTCTGACGACGCAGGACACAGTTCCCTGCGAAACGTAAATAATTTTCCTCTTATTTTCTTGACACGGCATAAGTTCAAAAGCCTATACAGCATCATGCCTATAAGTACGGGCCATGAAAGCATCAATGGCAAAGTTAAAAACCTCTATGGGGAGGATACTTTTAAGAAGGCTTCAAAATTCAGCAAATTAAGGAGAAAGAAGTCTATTCTTCTTTCTTCTTTGAGCTTTCTATTGAGATGTATAACATCATTCCCAACTGTGTGAAGCTGAAGCACACGTTAAATACGCCGAAGGCCAGGAGACCATATCACCGCGCTAGCAAGGCTCTTGTGATCGAGAGAGTGCATAACACTAGTCGGGAACTGGATTCAGTCTCCCGAGAGTTGTTTCGTTTACACCTGCTGTTAAGCAACACTCTCTCGCGGGAACTGTGGTTGACTTTCGATCGCATTACTGCTATACAGGCCGAACGAAAATTCAACCAGATGTCATTCAGACAGAAATCAAAGTTCCTCCGTCTAGCTCAGAAACAGGCGGTCCCTCGCACGAACCCGGATGCTAGTAAAACTGTCGCCAATCTTTCCAAGAAATCCTTGGACGAGAACCAAACGGCAGTTCTAGCTAGGCGTCTTAATTTCGCTGTCGTTCCCTCTGAAATTCCCACTGAGGAGTTAATTACTTCCGTTGAGGCAGCCATCCACAAACTACCTACGGATGAGGCTGAGGAGTTAAGACAGAAATGTGTGAGACTCATAAGGTCCGCTCTTGTACCCGCGCCCATTTTAACAAGAGGCGAAAAGAGAGCTCTGAAGGAACTTAGAGGTGATTCTGAACTGACCATTCTCTCAGCTGATATGGCCAATGCGACAGTGGTTATGGACACTGACGAGTATAAGATCTCGGCTATATTGTCACAGCCTGTTTACAGACTGAGCTCACGTGACCCCACCACTCGTGTGTCCAATGCCACCGTGAAGCTCATAAGGCAATCTTCAGTTCCAAAAGACGAGGCTAAACATCTGTCCCCGGGGGGATGCAGTGCCACCTAGATAATATGGTCTGCTTAATCCATAAAAAAGATGTTCCCCTCAGACCTATTGTTAGTGCGATAGGTTCTCCTACGTATGCTCTGGCTAAATACCTAAGCAAATTGCTTCAGCCACACATAGGGCATACTGAATCATACGTCATGGACTCTCGGTATTTCGTCAACAAGCTGTCAACCATAACCCTTCAACCTAATGCACTTTTGGTGAGTTTCGATGTGGAGTCCTTGTTCACTAAAGTGCCGATTTACTCGGTCATGTCTCTCATTGAACACCTGTTCCCTGAGGATATTACTAAGCTATTTTACCTCTGCATGACTTCCAGCTATTTCTTGGGGGTGGGAATTTTTACGAAGAGGCGGACGGAGTGGCTATGGGAAGTCCACTTTCGCCCGTAGTGGCTATTTTCTTTATGGACCATTTTGATGCGGAGGCTATTGCTTCAGCGCCCATCAAACCTATGATATGCTGGAAGTATGTTGATGATGCATTTGTGGTCTGGACAGAAGGTCCTGAGAAACTTCATCTATTACTAAACCACCTAAATCAGCAACATCCTTCAATAAATTTCACTATGGAGATGGAGTAGGACGGATGCCTTCCTTTCTTGGATGTTCTAGTAAGAAAGGAACCGGATGGCTCCTTAGGAAATACCGTCTGTCGTAAGCCTACCCACACAAATCGCTATCTTCATGCAGATTCTCATCACCATCCACCACAAAAAGGCATTCTCACGACACTCGCCAAGAGGCGAGACGAATTTGTGACCCATCACATATCCAGGTGGAGATGGACACGCTCAAAGTCGCGTTCAAGGGTAATGGTTACAGCGATTTGCAGATTCATTGAGCCTGGCATCCCGGAGAAACGACCAAGCACAGCTCACAGAAGGAAGAAGTGAAGGGAACTACCTACTTGCCTAACATTCACAACGCCACAGATCGAATTGCCAATGTCCTCC
Organism: Anabrus simplex; assembly: GCF_040414725.1. Lineage (NCBI taxonomy): Eukaryota > Metazoa > Arthropoda > Insecta > Orthoptera > Tettigoniidae > Anabrus > Anabrus simplex. Next base: position 318,909,021 of record NC_090265.1, read on the forward strand.
GCAAAAAGAATTTTAGTGGCACCGCCACTAAAATTGCTCACAGTCTGAGTAAAACCAAGGACAAATTGTCCCCACTTTTATATCCTGGGGAATAAGAAATTCCCTGTACTTGCGGTAAGGTATACATCAGCCAAACATGCACGTCCATTGGTACCCGTATCAAAGAACACGAACGTAATATTCGTCTCAACCAACCAGACAAATCGACAATAGCTGAGCACGCTCTATCGTCGGGTCACGATGTCATATTCCAAGATGCTGGAGCTCTTACCCACACTAGACGCTACAGGTCCAGGATTACACGGGAAGCTGTGGAAATACGTAGAAATCCTAACAATTTTAACAGGGACACCGGCTATCAATTAAGTAATACCTGGTTGCCAGCCATTAAGAATTTACGTAGGTAGTTCCCTTCCCTGTCCTTTCACTATTGTTATTTCGTCTCGGTGTTGTCCAAATTCATACGTTCCTCGGCGCTAGATGTTTCATTCCAGGCTTGTGTCTATATCATACACCTGTCAAGTTTATATGTTACGTACACACGTTATGTGAACCACTTAGTCTGATGGTTCGATCAGCTTCCGCTTCGAACGCTAGCGTTGTGCCACGTCCTGGGAGTCATCTGGTGGCGAATAAACGTACCATTTCCACTTTTATTATAACGTCTAAATTTTAAAGAATCATTGTTTAGGAAGCCTTTCTCGTGACAGTCGAGATTTTTCTGAGGACGCAGGGCACAGTTCCCTGCTAAACATAAAGAATTTTCACCTTATTTTCTTGACAAGGCATAAGCCCAAAAGCCTATACAACATCAAAGCTTGTATATTGACAATGTGGTCATTAGTGTTGAACGTGAGTCTGAATTAAAGCACTTCATCAGCGAAGCCAGTGATACTATGAAACTTGAGACATTAATTTAAGGGGATGGCAGTCCGATCACTACAGTTTTGATTCTACTGTAAAAGTTGGGGAGTTAGGAATGTTTCGGGACACTGTTTCGGATACCCTGACTTTAAATTTAGAATGGATGGACAATTTTGTACTAGGTGAGGTGACAAAACGTACTATCCTTTCTGTTCCTCAAAAGATCTTCGACCCAATTGGTATAGCCAGTCCTGTATTACTAATTCCTAGGCTATTGTTGCAGAAACTTCGGAGGAATGGGCTGTCATGGGACGAGGAGACCGATGCTGGTACTCGAATTGAATTTTTGACGTGGTACCAACATCTTTCACTTCTTAGGAATTTAAAGATACCACGATGGTTATTTTATGTAAGAAGGGACACTAAAGTAAATATCCACACCTTCTGTGATGCCAGTGAGGTAGCCAATGGAGCGGTTGTATTTATAAGAATACGGAATAATAAAGTGAAGGTATGTCTTCTAGCTGCCAAAGTACGAGTAGCTAGTAGCTCCTATTAAAGCTGTCTCCATTCCTCGCTTGGAGTTGATTGCTGCGGTGATAAGAACCAGATTATGTAAATTCTTGCGAGATGGGCTTACATTGAAGTATATTGACTATCATTTCTGGACAGGTTCTTCCACGGTTTTGACCTTGATCCAAAAACAAGACAACTGGACAGTGTTTATTAACAACCGAGTTCAGGAAATACGAAGTCTGACTCTTCCCGAATCCTGGAAACACGTGCCTGGTCATCAGAATCCTGCAGATCTTGTCTCAAGAGGGTGCCGGGCAGACAAACTGTTAAGTTTGAAACGGTGGGAGGGACCAGATTGGCTGAAAGAACCTCCACGAGATTGGCCTTCGGGAGAGATAGTTGTGAACGAGCAGGTGATTCGTCAAGACATAGACGAGTCGACACAGTTGGTGAGCTGTCTTATGAAGGAATCAGTTGTCTGTGAATGGTGTCATACACCCAAGGAGACACACAACAACCACTGCAAATATCATGGTTTTAGCTGGTACTATAGGTATTTTTCAAGCTACGACAGAATCGTGCGAATGATGCCGTGGATGAGGAGGTTCATCCATAACTCACATAAAACAGGATCAATGAGGAGGGGAGAATTGTTAGGTAAAGAGATCGATATGGCAGAAAAAGTAGTAATACGTCTGACACAAAAAGCATCGTTCATCTCAGAGGATGACAAATGCTTCACTGCTTTAAAGGTTTTTAAGGATGATGAAGGGATTCTGAGACTTAAAACAAAACTAGTTTATAGGCAAGATAAGCAATATTTTGTGCTCCCATTAACCTGCCAGCCTCTCGTTCAGTGGTTCACCGGTTAATTATGAGTGAGCACAAGAAGAACTTGCATGTCGGAGTCCAAACACTTATTTACATGTTGAGGGAACAGTTTTGGATCTTAAAAGCCAAGAAAACCATCCGAAATGTACTTTCAAAATGTGTGGTATGTTTAAAACAGGTGGGAAATAATCTAAATACCCCTACAGCATCGCCGCCAATGGACCAAATTAAGGATTCAGCTGTATTTGAAGTGGTAGGAGTTGATCTTGCAGGGCCACTCTACCTGAAGGGTGCTCCCAAAGCCTGGATTTGATTATTCACATGTGCCGTCTATAGGGCAGTACAACTTGAATTTTTGTCTGAATTGTCAACAGATAACTTTATGCAGGGGTTGAGGCGATTCATTGCACACCGAGGGATACTCGCAAAATGTACTCTGATAATGGTCGGAACTTTACTGGAACTTCGAATGAGCTCAATGCAGTTGATTGGAATAGAATTGTGCAGTACAGTAGTGTTAGGAAAATTGAGTGGAAGCTTATTCCTCCTGCAGCCCCCTGGTTGGGGGGATCTTGGGAACGGTTGATTGGTGTGATGAAACAGATTCTTCGAAAAGGCCTAAGCGGAGGCCTGCTTTCTTATGAAAAAATGTCTACGGTTCTCTGCGACACAGAAGCGCTTGTGAATTCCAGACTTTTAACATACATTTCTGAGAATGATGGTGAACTTCTTCCCTTGTCACCCTCACTGTTTTTGCAGGATGTTAAAGAAACTCAAATGCCGGATTTAGATTTTATTGAAGAAACGTCTCCCAACAGAAGGCTGAAATATCGACAGAAAATACAGGCAGATCAACGTAAAAGATTTAGATCAGAGTATTTAGGTACTTAATCCTGAGGCCAGGAGTAAAGAAGATAGAAAAATCAAACTAGAAGACATAATCCTTGTACTGAGCGATAATGTCAAGAGTATAGATTGGCCCTTGGGACGAGTTATTGAAATTTTTCCAGATAAAGACAATGTCACTCGTTTAGTACGGTTGCAGACTGCAACATCTATCTTACTTTCGTCTGACTGGCTAGAGGATGTTAGGGCGCCAGATAAAACTGATGAATCCCAGGATCTTTCTGAGAGTGAATGAATGCCAAGGACCACCAGGAGTGGCAGACAGATAAAGGTGCCTGAAATATTAGATTTGTAATTGTTGAACTTATTGTTCAGTAGGTTTTCATTGTATTGTATATGTCCCTCAATTTTGTATGTATTCTGACTTGTTTGAATATAACATTTTACACGTGTTTTCTGATAACAATGTATTTTCAATGCAAAATATGCTATGGTGAGAGAAGTGTGGATGCACGGGGTTGGCAGCAGTGACCAGGCCGCCTCATGATGCGAGAGAGTGAGTAATTGCTTCCTATGTTTATGTTGTTATGGTGATGTGTTGTAAACATTGATTGAATAAATATCGGTTGTAAGTTAATGTGACTTATCATTTAAGAACCTTCGTTTACTGATACGTGGGTAACGTAAAACTATATCCATTATAGAGAACAGTCTTGAAACATTATAAAAAATTGAGAGTAACTGAAATAGAAGAGTTCCTAATACACCAGTGTTCAAAAGTTAAACATAAATTACGAGTAACCAGGGCAACAGGAAACAGACCGCAAATCGCACGACATATGCACCTGCCAACCTTACGTGTTCGCTCTGTATAGGAAAGGAGTGTTCCCTGCTTTGACTAGCGGCGTAACCGCAAGGTAAACACAGCCAATGCCTGCGCCCCATACGTCCTCAGTCGTGTTTGCTCTGTTATAGTGTGCGGAATGTAGCCTCGTGGTGAACGTGACAATACAATGGCACAACGACGCCATTTGGACCCCGTTTTGCAGGGTAGAATACTCGGCCGCCTGGAAGCAGGCCAGACACAGACCGAAGTCGTATCCTTGAATGTGCCACAAAGTGTAATTTCCAGGCTTTGGAGACGATTTTGAGACAAAGAGATGTTAGTCGTAGGCCAGTACCAGGTCGACCAAGAGTAACCACCCCACAGCAGGACCGATATCTGGCCTTAACCGCCCGACGAAATCAGAGTGCACCTGTAAGGCAATTGTCGGCGGAGCTTGCAGCCGTATCAGGGGTTGTCGTTTCCCGACAAACTGTGAAGTGGAGGCTCAAAACAGCGGGGCTGTTTGCTCAATGTCCAGCGGGGTGCGTCCCGCTCACTCCAGCACAGAGACGGGCCTATTTACTGCTGAGCTGTCAACATCGAAACAGGACCATGAATGAATGGAGGCATATGCTCTTTACAGATGAATCCCGCTTCAGTTTGCAGAACGATTACGTCGCACATTAATCTGGAGGGAACCGGGTAGCTGATACAACCACAGGAACATCGTGGAATGGGACCAGTATGGTGGTGGTGGCGTCATGTTGTGGAGCGGCATCATGTCGAGTGGCCGTACGGACCTGCACATCTTCATTGGTGGTCCGAGGAACACTGTCAACGCTCGGAGATACAGGGATGAGGTACTGAGACCGCATGTTCGACTCTTCAGAGGTGCCGTTGGTCCAGACTTCCTCTTAATGGACGATAATGCCCGACTGCACCGCGCTGCTCTGGTGGATGAATTTCTGACTGGGGAAGACAATCATCGCATCGACTGGCCAGCGAGGTCTGCGGGTCTGAATCCTATAGAACATGCCTGGGTTGCACTGGGGAGGTGAATTACATCCCGTCAGCCTCCACCAAGGACCCTCCAAAACCTTCCCTTTTGGAGAAATGGGATCGACTGCCACAAGAGCTCTTGGATCATCTGATAGGAGCATGCCATGTTGCTGTGAAGCATGTGTGGCCGTTAGGGGTAACCATACACCCTAATAACAGTATATTTTGTTGTGGAAGACATTCCCAAGTTTTTATAGTTGTTGTCAAAGGTGTTTCTTAGCTATCAGAACTTTTCTGACACTGTTTTTTGGACAAATTGTGTGACATGGTGTGTGATTCAGCGTCCGTTTGTTCAGCAATCCGTCTGACATTCCTATCAGGCAGTATGGCCTCCTTTAGTGATTGAAAATTAAAACCTACCACCTGTTTTCCAGTCATTGACCGGGTCAGGTATGTAGTTAATGAATCATATATGGGCTATTAGTACGATGGGTTCGCCACTCCCACAGTGATTTAGTAATGACTGATAGATGCTATGAAATGAGAATGGAGTGTGTTGCTGGAATGAAAGATGACAGAGGAAACTTATCCCACCTCCGCTTTGTCCAGCACAAATCTTACATGGAGTGACCGGGATTTGAACCACGGTATCCAGCGGTGAGAGATCGACGCGCTGCCGTCTGAGCCACGGAGGCTTTGTTAAGTGATTATGCTTAATTTTTGGACACTGGTGTAGTTATTAAATTCATATTTTAATAATAAATATTTCATTTTTGATGGTACCGTATACCAATAGAATGGTTTATCCATGGGTTCTCCAGCTTTCGGCAGTTTGGTGGACATCTTTTTGGATTACCTAGAAAATTCTAGCATTGACAAAATAGATCACATATTTTTCTGGGCGAGATACGTAGACGATGCGTTTGGTATTATTGATACACAATAAACCAATAGTTACTCGATTCTTGAAAATATAAATTTGAGTCCTTATACACAATTTACTATGGAGATAGAACAGAACCATAAATTGATTTATTTGGATCTCACTATAAATAGGAATGATGATCATCTGTCATTTAGCATGTACAGAAAACCTACACAAACCAACAACACGATAAGACATAGTTCAGTTCCGGTACATCCTGCTTCACACAAACCTGCACCCTTTAACAGCATGTTATATAGAGCGTTCGATATTCCTCTCTCGCAGGCAGATTTTAAAGAACTAGACACTATTCATTTAATTGCTAAAAGGGATGGATAAAGCAAGGACTTTGTTTATAAGTTAATTTTCAAAATAAAACACAAGGTAATATCCATTTTAATCAGGGAAACTAAACACAAACGAAGTTATGCAACATTCACCTTTGATAATCCAAATATCCATCGAATCATCAAGGTTTCCAAGAAGTTTGATATTAAGATAGCTTTCAGAATAACTAACAATAATTGTGCAAATTTTCATTACTCAAATTTGATCAATAAAAATAACAGGTTTAATAATTCTGAGATCCATAAACTGTAATGTCCTACGTATCCAGCGAGTTACATTGGACAAACAGGGAGTTTTAATATAAGATATAATGGGCATATAAATGTAATACGACATAATTATGCCTTTTCTGGTGGGATGTAGTGTTTACAGTGCACTATGTCTTCTGATATGGGCTAGAATAAATTTGTTACTTTCATTGATCTGTCTCGCTCTTGTCCTTGGCTTTGACAATATGAAAGTGACTGAGGTATGAGCGATGCTAGTAATATCATTCCGTATACATCCAGTCCCTGTTATGAATGGTGTGAAAATATCGCTCATAGGGTCAGTTGGTGCATGCATTTCAGTGGGATTGGCAACTGATATGTAATAGCAACATCTGGCTCAGTGAGGAAAGCAACGGGAAACTACCTCACTCCTCATTTCCCTAGTGTGCCTCTTCAGTGACACCTAGGCTATTTATGACAGGTATTGGTGAAGCTGTAGAGGATCAAACCGGCCTTAGGGCTGAATACCCAACATACAACATACAACATACAAGACATAATTGTTTCTCAGCTATGGGGCAACATGTATAGGGTTTCGGTGACAACATTTTGATATCAGTCAAGATTTAAAAATATTGAAAAAGGACAAATGACCGGTCTCTTCTCAATATTACAGAAGATTTTCTTCGTATTTCTGGACCAGAAAACCAATTCCAATCACTATTCAAATGATCCACTAGATAAAATTAATACCTTATACGAAAAGGTTTACACTTTCGTCATGAGATCATATCAAAGGAATATTGATCTTCATCATAACTGTATACTTTCCAACTCGCTAACCCCTCGAGGCTCCCCTCCATGTCCAAACAAAGCCCCTCTTTCTTCCCCTGCACCCCATCCAGACTCTCCAAGATAAAACCTCTGCAGCAAAACAAACCGGCAGAGCACAGCAAACACTTCCAGTGGTAGGACTACACGGGCAAGGAAGGAAGTAAATACGATCAAATAGCTTCTACACTTAGTGCCATGATATTTTATAAAGGCTCACGTTCATCCTTCTCCTTTCTTTACAGACATTCACTTATTTTCAACACCACCAGCTGTATGGTAGACATCTCCCGTGGGGGTTTTCTTGCCTGTTCCTGTATTGGACGCGTCACAGGTGGCGGATAAGGGGGCCCTGCGGACTTGTCTGGAGGGTATGAAGGAAATAAAATACCCTCCCGCAGACCAAAAACAGGTATTGCCATAAGACATCTTGAGTTAGAGTGTTGTTACTAGCCCAAGCCAAGGCTTGGAAGTGGAAACCTCTCCCACCTCCCACCTCAACTACCAATCACCTAACCAATTGGACTCATCCAAGGGGAGCCTGCGTATGAGGTTAGGTTAGCGTTCGTGCGCAAAGTTAGGTTAACACGTCATAATGACGTCTTAACTTCATCTGCAGGTCAGCTAACCGATTTGTGGCTCCTTCATGGGCACTCGATCTATTCGGCTCCTCCAAAGTGGCCCTTGAGGTTAGCATTGTCCTCGTACGTAAGGTTGTGACGTCATAACCTCACCTAGTGGTAAAAACTCTCCAGGTTGACCAGTGAGTTTAGCATTGCCGTCGTTCGTATGTGTACATCATAATCTCATCTAGGGTTCAAGAGCACCTCAGATCATTCCCTGGCCAATTAGGCCACTCCAATAGAGTCTGTGAGGCTAGGCTTGCTCTCGTACGCAAGGTTATGTCGTTATTCTGCGTCTAAACCTCAATGGTCTGGAACCTACAAAGCCCTACTGCTCAACTAGGGATCAGTGACCTCATTCTGTAATCTACATAGCCTTACTACTAAACTAAGGGTTAATGCCTTCGTGGGAAAATGCTGACTCTGCACCGATTGTTTTAGAACATACATTGCTCACACTACTCATGGGCAACGGCTGACTGGCCTAATAATTGGTCCTGATTGTCGGCTTACCAGTTGTAACAGAATGTGAGTGGGCATCTTGGATACATTCTGGCAAGTCATAGCCATCCTTGTGCTCAAGCGGTGTATAATATACAATCCACCGGTGGTCCCTAATCCTTAAGGGAGATATTCTTTTTAATAATGTTATTGGCTTTACGCCCTACTAACTACTTTTTTACGGTTTTGGAGACGCAGAGGTGGCGGAATTTAGTCAGCAGGAGTATTTTTACGTGCCAGTAAATCTACCGACACAAGGCTGACGTATTTGAGCACCTTAAAATACCACCGGACTGAGCCAGGATTGAACCTGCCTAGTTGGTGTCAGAAGGCCACCGTCTCAACAGTCTGAGCCACTCAGCTCTGCAGAGGAGGGTGGGGGAGGTGATCCTCACAGTCAGTGTCACCATATTCTGAAACCCCAAAATGAGGACACCCTCAACTGGTTTGTTCAACATGCTCTAAGGACTCCCAAACCGGAATGAAAGACCGTTAGTTCAATGTTGTGTTGTCAAATAGCTATATTAACATAAAAACAGGTGGCTGGCGCCATGATTTGCGATTGAAACAGAGAACCCTGGGCACAAGTCGCACATTCTGCTTCCCATTGTACGCTTCCGGGACAAAAACCTCGATATTTTTCTCGGAGTTTATCCACAAATGTGCATTTCCTCTTCGGGATGATGATAAATCATCTTAAACGAAATCAAAACAGAGCATGATCAAAACACGTTGTTCATCTATAACAAATCTTATAAAATAAAACGATGTTTCTGTGCCGTACATTTTGAAAATCAAGAAATTGTTATTTCATCTTTTATAATAAGGTGATTTGTTGGGTGAGGAATAGCCTATGTAATTTAATGAATATGCAGGTGGATGAATACACTACCTCTCTCGAGTCCACACGTGTATCGCACAAACATAAATTGTCAAGGGAAAACCGGAAGGACGGAGAGAACTATCGCAGCTATTAAGCTAGCTAAAAGGACCGATACATCGATTGTAAGCAATGCAAATGGATATTTTCGGTTTTACTAGCATAACCGATCGACTGTAATCGAATAACAAATTGTGTAATTCAATAATCGATATTAAAGCATATAACTTGTTACGATACGATATAAAAACAAAAATCAGAAGATCTTACTTCCCGAAAATAAAAAAATGCGGACATTACCAAAAATGGTAACATTGTACGCGGACGCTACATTAAAAGTAAAAAATACGGACATGTCCACATAAATACGGACGTATAGTAATCTCACTCACAGGGACTATATATAAGTAGGATAGCATCCTGCTTCACAGAATTTACAGATTTCAGAAAATTTTAAGCAAGCCTCGGACCTTCGGAAGTAACGCAGTCCCAATTCCATTTGTGAGGCGAGGGACTCCTTGGAAACAACTTGGCGAACGAAATGGAATTCTATGGGGAGCTATCAATACTAATGGGGCTTATCAAAGAAAGAAAGTAGAACTGGACGAGTCAGCAAAGATGATGCGTCTGGATGTGTTAGCAGTTAATGATATTCGGGTAAGGGAACTTCACGTGGAAGAAATCGGAGATTACAAATGTATACTTCACAAGTGTTAAAAAGGGAAGGACAGCGCCTTGGGTAGAACTGTTCATGACAAGTACTATTGTACGCAACATAATTTCTGTTAGGCATGTAAATGAGCAAATGAAGTGGGCATATTTAGCTGCTGGAGGAGTTAGGACAAGAATTGTGTTATTACTCAACATGTGAGGGTACAGATGCTTTATGAAGCGCTGACCATATCATAACCGACTCTGAATTCAGTAAAGCTGGCAGTAATGTATGGGTATTGCGGGGATGTTTTGATTATACTGGGCACTATCAGATCTGCAGTTTACTGGACTTCTGTACTAGTATAGGATGTATTTCTTTTTATTTCGTATGGCTTTTAGTGCCGGGAGTGTCCGAGGACATGTTCGACTCGCTTGGTACTGCCCTTTTAAGGCAGAGCCTACGAGTTGCAGTTCAAGAGCTAAGGGAAATAATCATTTACGGTTAAAATCTTTGACCCGGCCGGAAATCAAAGCCGGGGCCCTCTGAGCCGAAGGCGACTACCCTGACCATTCGGGCAAGGATTCGTATAGTATGGTATAAATATTTACGAATATATTGTTCAAATGCTATTCACCGCTACTCGTAGCAGTACAAGATCCAAAATAGACTATTTATCATAACCGACTTTGAATTTTAAAAAATATTAAGAATGTGCAGGTATTCCGAGGATATTTTGATGATACAGACCAGTATATGATTTGTAGTGAACGAAGTATCTCTAGTTCTAGGAGAAAGTGAAATCTGTCGGCAGACGAATAAGGGTAGAAATTTTCCAGGTTGAGGAAATTAGGCAGAAGGACATGGATATAATTAGTGAAAAGTTAAAAAAAGTGGACAGTAAGCAGGGTCAGGATATAAAAAAAGAAAGGGTGGTATACAGGGATGCTCTGGTAGGTACAGAAGGGAATGTCTAAGAACAACTGTGTGTAAAGATGTGAAAAAGCGAACATCATGTTGAAATTATCAATTGAGGGTAGCTTGTAAATGTAAAACGAAAGCGTATCAGAATGGGCTCCAAACAAGGACTGATGCAGATAAGGAATTGTGCGTAGATGAAAGAACTAAGGGAAAACAAATACTTGTTGAATTTAAAAAAAGTTATGGGAAGATTTTGGTAATAATCAGGATAATCTAGTTCAAGTGGCAGGAGAGCCTTCCTGTGCAGTAATAAAGACTCTTAGAAAGTGAGGAAAAAGGAATTGAATAGTGTTTTGGTTAAATCAGGGGAACTCATAATAGATCCAAGGAATCACTGAACAGGAATATTTTGAAAATCATAATATAAAAGGAAACCTTTTGGTGACGTGAGCAACCGAGCTTATGGGGACGAGCAGTAGCGGCAATTGGGAATTAAAAGTGGGGGGAGGGGGCAAAAATGTACAGACAACAAAAAGTACATGGGTTAGTGGGATATAGCGGGCAGGGGGCGCTGGGAGAGAGAAAGACGGTGTGGTGTATGCATGTAAACTGAAAAAAAACCCTCCAAAGTGGGAATTATTTATGCTCTCTGAGCTAATTTCCACAGAGAGGTAAATGTTTTACCACCTTAAGTGTGGCAATAATTTGAGATTCTGATTCAATAATAGACTATACAATCAAAATTTCACCAAAGGAACAATATATACATCTATTACAATTAAATAGAAGTACGGCGTGATTATGCAATTAAAATCATTTAGTATTTGATTAGGCCTATACACTAAGAAACTAATAGACAGTAAAGAGACTGCTAGACGGACGAATGTGCGCGGCAAGTCGGTGAATCATACCTCAGTGTCCATGATCTTTGCAAAAAATTATACCCCTGGTACCCTTTCTCACAGCATATGCAAAGTCCCCACTACTTGCTGTGGCGCTATTCAAATAATTTAGCCGCGACGAACGACATATCGTGCGTATTTCCGCTAATAATTAACGAAAATAAAGTAAAGAATTATCTGATAAGAAAACAGGGCTTGTACAACGTGCTATTATATTTAAAAAATTACTCCTATATTCCTAGATTCAGACGGCTAAAATTGAATAATTTTTTCTCCACAAAGTGGAGGGTAACTGCCCCCCGGGCCCCCCTTTGTCACCGCTACTGGGGACGAGAGCAATGATGTTAGTGAAATTACGCTTTGGGAAGTGAAAAGGATTGTATATAAACTCCATTGTCATAAAGAAGCAGGAATAGATGAAATTAGACCTGAAATGCTGAAATATAGTGGGAATGCTGAGGTGAAATGGCTTCATAGAGTAATAAGTTGGGCCCGGAAGTTCATCCATTTTCATATTTTTTCGTAGGGGTTATATATTATGTATGCTTATATACGCATATTATGTGTACGAATTATGGAGTTTTCATTTATTTAACTCATGGTGCATGACAGCGTATTTTGTGGATTTTGATAAATGCTATATATTTTCTATATTTTAATGCCTATAGGGCATATTTTAACTATTTTAAAGTTTTTCATCAGGATGATACCATTGGGAGTAACGCTGTATGAGATTATACAATTCGTCATGTATAGAAGAGTGGTGCTGTTGCAGTACGACGAATCACCTGTTGCATCACCCTTGTATGCTTTTTCCGAGACTGGAAAGCCCATAGCTTGCAGTACTGCTGTAATGGTGATGCGAACTGACGAATTACGCATATTAGGGTAGAGGGCCCATATTTCTCCCCCTTAACAGATTTGGACTTGTAGAAATTCAGGAATATTATGGATAAGGCTAGAAATTGGTATATAATCTCCACTTACGGACATTTTACAATGAGACTTTTATAATGTAAGGTAGGCAGCATTTGTCATAAGAATAAACACTACAAAAACTAAACCACCAACAATGTGTTCGTAATTTTGTCTCCCACCAAATTTGTGAAAACTACACTTAATTTTAACGTGTTTCCCTTTCTAACCTTGCAAAACACTTACCCCATTATGAATTACTTGAAGACCATTTATGAAAAAAAATTCTTGGTATTCTTTTTAATATAGTCTTTCAGCGTTGCTCGTCGGATGTTAAATGCTTTACTTGCACGTTTGTAACCCATCATCTTGTCCCTCACTGCCTTAATAGCCTTTTACATAGCCTCCATATCCCACTGCTTTCGTTTTCCCATCTGAAGATAATAATAAATTTTATAAATAACAAATAAAACGAAGGGGGACGAAATTACGAACATTACCTGATTTGTTATAATTGGCGCTACAGTAACTCGCACCAACAACCTCACTGTAGCGATTACACGCCAGGAACTACACCACACGACTGAAATGCAGCCCAATATTTCAAACACGTATCAGTGCTCACTCTAGGAATAACAGGCACTTAATTTGAATGTTGCACTAACTCACTTCAGCATGAAAATTGAATCCGCCATGTATACGGAAACTAAACGTAGTGCACACAACAAACTCTCACAACAAAATCATGGGATGAGCCTACGCGTGTGCGCGTGGCTAAACATTAAGTACCAACCGTGGAAATTGGAAAACCCTAGGGGTCGAATTTAAGTGAGGGAACAGAATATTGCCCCCCTACTTTATGTGTGTTAAATAGTCCTTTATGCATGTTCTATTAATCATGCTTAAATAACGGCTGGAAGGAAACATGCAACATACTCAAGGACTGTATTCAGTGGCACCAGGGTATAATATGTACGTACTGAGGGGTTGTTGTGTTAGTGATTCATTTGTCATGGACATCGGCGATCAAATGTCGCTCAGGAGGCCTGTCCGTGCGCGCTCTGTTTTGACTCTGCAAGCAGTAACTGTGCTGAGGTTAGAGGTGGACAGTGTTTGCGACATTCATTCTAGGGTACAACTGCAGCCATTTGAACGAGGTAGCATTGTGGGCCTGGGGGTGGTTGGAGGGACGTATCGACGGATTGCTGCACATGTTGTGCACAGTGTATCGGTGGTGGGTCACTGCTTTCAGTAGTGGCCTGTGGAACACTCTCACACCCATAGAGCAGGCTCCGGACGTCCACGTAGTACAAACGGACGTCAAGATCGACGCATTGTGCGAGCAGCGGTGGCCAACCGAACATCATCCAGGAACGAAATCCGGGGTCACATGTTGCATCTGTCCCCGTTTCCACCATCAAGGTCATTTGCCCCAGACTAGTCAGCCACTCCCAGGTGTGCTCAGTTCGAATAAAGACATATAAATACAAAGATTTTACACTCTGGATTTGATGGGGAACATATAAGTAATATGGACACGGTGAGGTCAATTAATAGCTATAAATAATGCAAGGCGAAGCATGACGTCAGTTTAGAGGAAAACGTGATTATTCAAAAATAAACAAGAAAAATACGAAAAATAGCAAAATCATCAAATGTGACAAGAAAAATTTACTTGACTCAGATCTTTCTCTCAGCTTATAGAGTTCATCTTGAGGATCAAAATATGTGACATATAAATCAGCATATGCCGACATACATACTTAACATAAGCAAGGGAAAATTGTTGAATTTTATCACTTTAACACTTTGGCTTGCGAGCTTGCACCACGCTTCTGGCTGGTTTATTAATACGTTCGACTATAGATTAGTATATCCCGTTCCTGCACACTTGACATTGCAGTGGGGGACCGTAACCTTAAAGAAAAACGTGTTTTAATGCACGTTGGGGAGAAAACAACTAATCTAACTGTACACAATAAATCTACGCTGAGTGGTAAAACACTCTACTAATATATACACCACGATCATGAGTGAACTCATGAGCACAAAAAACACTGTGCATTAAAACCACACACTGATAAAAATCACATAAATGGGAAATATACACAAATCAAAGCACAAAGACATGTTGTCATATTTTCCAGACCTCACCAAAAAGTAAGCTGCAATTATGCAATTTTCATTCACCGTCTCGGCGGAAAATAATAAGAAAATAAATTTTACACCTTGAACAATCACTTCCTATTCAACGTACGTTCCTGAAATAGATTACATTACACAAAACCAATCATCTGGTGGACTTGACAACGACACGCATACATCAACGTGAATTCCTGAAATAAATTACATGACACAAAATTCAAGAAAATAACTGAGTAGGCTTTTACCTTCAACACAGAACTCAACGTCGATCTCTGAAAAAGATTACGTGACATAAATAATTCTCAGCGCGGTCATATCATAAAAGAAAATTCAAACTAAACGTCGCGATATACAAGTCTCGTCTAGAGCAACAACCGTAGTGACCTGAAAAAATACCAATAAAATCTACACGATATACAGGCCGCTAAAATTAAACTCTCCTCGGTAGAAACACACACCATCCTCGCCTACCACACGGCAAGATGACTAAAAATGGAGATTCAGTCTCCCCAAATTAGTGCAGCAAATACCAAAAAAAGAAAAACCGGGGTCCAACCCTTAACACACGCTGCTCACAAATCTACCCGAGGCAAGTTACTCAATCATGATAATACAGTCCTTTCAAATGAGGAACGCGTCCTCTTACTCATCACACAAAATATATCATGTCCTGAAGTTGCCAAAACAGATACAAATATAAATGACGTCATCTAACATGTGCTTGTAAGAAAGGAAAACAACACCACGCTGGTCATATACCAGAGCACTCGCGCTCGTAAAGTTAAACTTTAATTAGGATATGGCCAACTCCGTAACATTACAATATCTAGAAATTGAGAAAATGGCCACATAGACATAGATCATGTCTGAAAATCTGTAAGTTACTGAAATATATCCTTTCACCTCGAGAAAATCGCATTAACAATAAAATTTAAAGAAAACTGATTCCAATGTTCGGAACTTGGAATACGAAACTGTGTTGGAAGAACTCGTAAATCATTCACTAATTCACACTCGTCTTTACATTAGACCAATCATGAAGATAACGCTAACCAGAGGTCCTGAAGCCAATCTCCACCATCCCACATATTTTCATTCACACTTCGTGCAATAAATCAAAGAAAACGTGACGGCATGCCCTCTTACACTTTGAAATCCCTTTATCTAATTAATCTAGTCCTGTCTGACTTTAATGTAAATCGTTATTACACTTACATTTGATCCCCGAGACGTCCACTGCGTCTCAAACATCAAAGGAAAACAAATAAAAAATAAACGACGCTAAAGCAAGAAACAGACTTGTAAAAGAATGACGTTAACCATTCAGCTATAAAATCTGAATAAAGTACAAAGGCAAGCTGTGACCTCATGCAACCGGTCCACATTTACTTTAGAGTTATCTATATTTACAAGCTTCCTAACATTTACTGAAATAGGGTGTAGTCCTTCCAAGCAACAGCTAAACCAACTGAAATTACATAATAAAACTAACCTATCCCCTTGGCTGTATTAAAACACGTGCACACATACATAATTACATTGCAAATCTAGTACTCATCTTTTTGTTGATTCGACCGCCTGCCTACGGATAGCCGGCTCCCATCCGTCTAGCCAGACGGTGATGGCTTCAAAATTTAACACGATCAGTCCTTGGTTCTCCTTCCTGGCGTAGAAAAATATGGTCTCGTCGTCTTGCTGCTTCTGCCGGTTCGGATCTTGACTAAAACATCCGTTCATTCACGTTATTGAAAAACTGGGTCAAGACAACCTGTTAGTTACTACCTACTACTGTCGGGGTAATTTCCAGTGGCCGTGACAAACCAGTTCCCATTCGGCCGCGCGACACCTATTCGCGTATCTAACCCCATAACTAGGACAGATTTTCCCCATTCGCTCCATACATCGACTGTGTTATGTCGCAGCTCAAACATCTACAAAGAGTACCCAAATCCTGGACTAGAAACTATGGTGTCAGTGTCCTCGAAATATCTACTTTAAATAGGCAGGCAACTATGCGTACAAATTATCATGTCGAAAACTGTTCTTTCCCTCTGAAATGTGAAGATACTAAATGCAAATTTATCAAAGTTAAATCATGAGTCATTAAGTGCAGTTTGAGCGTATAAATGCTAGAAGTACCCACCAAGCCTATACAGATGCCATGCACCATTGTTGTTATTATTATTATTATTATTATTATTATTATTATTATTATTATTATTATTATTATTATTATTATTATTATTATTATTATTATTATTATTAAATAAAATGTTGAATTTTACAGCGGTCGTACCCACCGTTCACTGGTTAATTGGCTTCCTCAGGAGATCAGTGGTGGTGTCCGACCCAAGATCATGGGTTCGATTCCAACCAACAAAAGAAAACACTAAACCTGAAAGATTGCATTCCATTTAGGCAGATCTACCTATAAAAATAAGACTATATTTATCCTAAAACAGCAGCCTTGCAGTGTCTTCCTACAAGGATGCAGACGTAAACGGGAATGAAATACCAGCACTCTGTTATCTATATAATTAAGTCAGAAGGATGAGGTGAGGAAGTATTTCTTTTTGCTATTGGATTTACGTCGCACCGACACAGATATGTCTTATGGCGACGATGGGAAAGGAAAGGGCTAGAACTAGGAAGGAAGCGGCCGTGGCCTTAATTAAGGTACAGCCCCAGCATTTGCCTGGTGTGAAAATGGGAAACCACGGAAAACCATCTTCAGGGCTGCCGACAGTGGGGTTCGAACCCACTATCTCCCGAATACTGGACACTGGCCGCACTTAAGAAGCGATTGCAGCTATCGAGCTCGGTGGTGGGGATATATATAAGATGAGTAACGCATGGTTGATAGCAGTGGCGATCTGACGGACCGACGCCTAGCACATCTACTCTCCCCTGTCCCCGCGCCTATCAGACATAGAGAAGCAAGCCGCGTATGCTTAGTCGAGGAGAAGGGACGAGAGTCTGGGCTGCAATATCAGTCTCCGAAGCCTTGTTCTCAGAAATACGTGCGGCATTTTTTTCTCATTGCTTTCAAGGTTTGTAAATGGAACAATGTGTCAGATGCATACATTATAATGTGCTTTAGATTTCCATCGTTCGCATTTGAGGTTTAGGCTTCACTGATAGCCTTGGTAACCCTCAGTATACGCCACTGGTGTGATGGGTGTTTGAGCGGACTTGGCCGCTATGTTGAGAAATGGAGTGGGGTGTGTAGAAGCTGCAAGTGAGTGTGGTGTTTGAAAATCGTCGTTCGTTGTGTGATTGTTTTCAAACGGCCCTTACTTAAAAAACACGCCTCGTATATAAATATTTGCATATTTGCATATGGTGAACTACTAGGATGGCAATATACGAACGCTAGATTTATTTTCTTCCCATTTCCATCTACCCCTCCCATATTCAATCTCAACAATATGGTTTATTTCATATCTGTCTCTATATCCTCCACCAGTTCACTGATTTCTTCTCTATTTAGTACTATCATCCCTCCTGGTGCGCGTCCCTTAGTCCTCTCCTTTCTTCTATATTTATATTTAACCACAAACCCCTTCCATGATATCTTCCTCCCTGTTTCTAGCCAGGTCTCCAAGAGTGCCACAACAGCGAAACTTTCTATTACTTCCCGAACTTCCTTATTTCCTAATTTGTTCATTAGTCCCTCAATATTCACACATCCTATTTTCCAATACAGTTTTAACTTTCCCTCCATCCCTTCTAAGTTTCCTCCTCTAATCTTACTCCTTGTAGTTCTCGCCCCCTCATCCCCTGTCTCCATTCCTCCTTTTTACCAACCTATTCCGTTCCATGCCCACCGTAACCTCCATCCCTTTACATACTTTATCCCAGAGGTCTTTTAAACTCCTACTTCTTCCTTTGTTCATAACTGCTTTACCTTCCTGTCGATCAGTCTTCTCATGTCCTTTCTTGCTCACTAAACCACTGTACTCTGCTCTCACCGTTTCTTGCTGCTCACCCTCACTCACCCTCACTCACCCCTTCACTTCTGAATTCTATATCAACACTGCACTGTCCGTTATCACCGGAGTTGATCTCCTCTCCTTCCTCGTCTCCACTCCTCGTTGTTACTTCTTTCTTCCTTCCTTCCATCTTGCCTTGACATCTCTCCTCCCTCGAAACTAACGCATTCGTCCATCTCCTTTAGCTTCGCCACTGAGTGCTCCCTAACCCATCTTCCGTTTGTCACCACCAACCTCTGACCTCTTATTCGGGCCTTTAGCCCCTGATTTCTCGCTCTCCATAGGTGTCTGTTAAAATCTCACATATTTTCACTTCCTTCTTTTCCCACGACTCTTTTCACCCTTACTTTCAGGCACTGTAAATTATTACTGTTTCTTATCACAATTTCTGCCATTAGGGTTGAGAAAAATTTTACCCTAATTGGCCTCCGTCCTTTAGTTTTTTCCACTCTTTCCGCATCGTCTATGCCCACTTCACTGAAATTTATCTTCATCCTATCCCGTATGACCTCTGCCACCCTGGATATCAGGTCAATCTTGCCTTCCCTCTCACCTTCCTCCACACCATATATAAATATGGCTTTCTTCATTCTCTCCTGCCTGTACTCCTCCGCTTCTCTCTTCATTATCATCTCCTCCTCTTCCAGATGTTTCACTTTCCCTCTTAATAACTCAATTTCCTTCTCATTGTTGTCCACTCTCCTGTTCGATTCCTCAGTCTTCGTTTCCCGCCATTTCTTCATGTTCCCTATCTTCTTTCTCTGCTCCTCCATCATGTCCTTTATTTCCTGTACCTTATCCCATTGACACTTTTCCTGTATTACCTCACTCACTACCACCTTGAGTGCTTCCAAGTCCTCCATGCTGAATTTTCCGCTGGTATTTGGGCCTGGGTTTACTTCCACACCCGCCCTATAACCAGTAGCACCGCTATCACTGTCACAACCAGCACCGCTTCACCCATTTTTACTCCTTTTCTTAACACCCGTCCATTCTTGGTCTCCTTCCTCTGCTTCACCTGCCATTTCCCAATCGCAGCCCGGTACTGCTCAATACCGACCATGTTCTCGACACGCACTGCACCACGCGACTTCACTCCATGGTTGCTCAAGCCATACTGGTATATAAATATAAACAGTACAATTCATATTCTGTGATTGTCCTGAATAGTTCAGAAGGATGTGCAAGTTAGGGTGAAATAGAATAAAGAATGGTCATACAAGTAAGGAGAGAATTTGAATCATTGCTGAGAAATGATAGAAGACATGTTCTCACGGAACTGGAATGTTTATCGTGGAGACAGGATAGCAATGGTAGGAGATCAAGTGTTCATTCTGATGAAAGAAGAATTTGTAAGCTACAAAAAGTTAAAGATGACAAACATGAAATTTTAGGTGTAAGGCTCAACTCTAAAGATAATAGGCAATTTGATGTTTATGGAGTATACAGACCTGGAAAGGGTGATGCAGATGCTGATTTAGAATTATTTGATAAGATAATCAGCTATGTCTGAAATGATATGACATATTGACATTTACCTATAACAAAGTCAATTATAATAAGATACAAAAGTTAAAAACTAGAAAACAGCTGGAATTGATAACATTTCTGGGCATATATTAAAGACAGTGGCTTGGGATATAGCACTACAAAAGTACTTATTTGATTACTGTTTGCATTAAGTTGATATACGAGTTGCTAAAGTAGCCCCAGTGGACAAGGGAAAGAGTTATAAACATAAAACGGATATTTACAGGCCAGTTACTTTGACATGTGCTGTTTATAAGCTCTGGTAAAACATTCTTTGTGATTATATTAGACACATTTGCAAAATTACTAACTGGTTTGATAGAAGTCAATTCTGGTTTAGGAAAGGTGATTCCAGTTAGGGCCAACCCATAGGGTTCCAGCAAGATATAGCAGATATTGTAGTTTCACGAGGTCAAGTGGACTGTCTTGTGATTGACCAGTTTAAGGCATTTGATAGGGTAGATCATGGGAGACTACTAGCAAAAATGAGTGCAAGTGGACTAGAAAAAAAGAGTGACTGAATGGGTAGCTATATTTCTAGAAAACAATAGAGAATAGTGAACCCATGACCTTTGTGCCCTAAGAACATTATGCATAATGTAACAATTAAACTAAAAGTTGGATTCTTGATAGCATGGATTTGACACGTGACGAGGGGGTGATTACCTTCGGTCCCACGCTCTGGGGTACGTGACGTCAGCCACACGTGTCAACGGCGGAAGAATATCAAATCATTTTTGTGAACTATTTCAAAGCGCGTGTACATGGCATGACCCAAGCCAAGTCAACAAAATATAGTGCCTATCAAAGGAGGTCAATCATCTCACAAATCGAACCCGTATACATTTTAAATGTCCATGAACACTACCGCCAGAAATGTAGCAAGCATGTATTCACTTTCAAAACTCTTGAAATTACAGTTTAGGTAAGTCAGAAAATTTATAGAAATTTTCTTGGCGGCAAAGGGAGAGATCCGAAGAGAGGGGGTAACTGCTATAAATATGAAGGGACGCCATGACGAAGCCTCCTTCTCCGGCATTTGTGATACAAAGCGGACGAAAAATTGTTGAGCCGCTCTGCGAAATCAAACAACGAAAGTAGACTGAGTTCAACTGCAGATTTTAGCCAGTGTGGCTAGGTCTTGACTCCGTGAGGAGATAGTTTTCTTGAGTGAAATAATTGTACCAGATAGGACGGTCAAAGTACTGATTAAATTCTAATGTGATTAAGTAATTCGTGTGCGGAAATAATTATAATCCATCGTGTGCACTCAGCAAACAAGTGAAGGGTATTTTCTTTTTTTTTTATGCTTTATTCCAGGAAACCTGAAGAAACATAATGGTTTGTAAAGCCATGAATGTAAAAATGGCTAGATAAAATGCCAGGGTCGCAGGTGAGCCCTATGACGAACACTGGCGTGACTACATGAGGTAGGTGACTTTCCATCTTACTACCTCTTATATCTTGTCTCATGATCTCAAAAGGTGTATTTGAATGGGGATATACGACGCAGTGGTCACCCTACTAAGTTTTGTAAATGTGAGAATACGACTAAAAGAGTCATTTGTTTTATTTTCCACTTGGATAAATTTTTGAAGTCTTGCGAGTGCCGTATGATGTTGTAAAAAGTTATTGAATAGGGTTCCGAAGTGATATCACGTCCAATGTAGATCGTCATCCGTGTGAAGTGTAGTGCCTATATTTTGTGATGCCAAATTAAGATGTTCATTCGACGTAAAATTTTTCTGTCTGCAATTTGACGTTAATAATAATAATCCATGGTCACTCATTTTCAATCGAGTGGAAGCGCGCTGTCGGGTGAGAACCTAGGGTGATGAATTTGGTCACGGAGAGAAACGTTTTTCTATGCCCATTTTAAACTGTGTCTGACTGACAATAAAAAGATCTAGTAGAATGTTTCAGTCATTTCTCGTAAAAATCAAGTTATTAAATACGATATCATTTATGCGAAGTTATTCATGAGTAATGCATTGTGCGATATTAGACGTCGAGATTTCTAGTGAGGATTTTATTCTAGTTCTTTGTCGATGATAATTGTGGAGCTGGGAAACAGAGGTTAGTTTTGTTGATATGAGATTTGTGAATCAGGTTGGACCTGTCATTGAAGCCGGGACATGGAAGCCCGAGGAATGTTTTATATGAGTTGAGATGAGATGTGCGAATCAGGTTAGAGTCCTGTCATTGAAGCCGGGACATGATAGCCCGAGGAATGTTTTATGTGGGGAATGGAAAGAAATTCATAGAAATCCATGGCGGTATTAATTGGCGACGCGTATAATTAGTGTGGGCATCTTGAAGCTTAATCTGTGCATTTTGTTGGTTAGAATATCGTATTTGTTTAATTTTGTCGGCAGAGTTTAAAGAGAGCATTTTGAGAAGCCAGTCAACTGTGAATAAACCAGGTGTTTCATGTAACTGCCAAGCGAACATTGGGGGTGAGAGGCCTCAGCTGATAGGGGGAAACAGCGGGGATATAACGGGACAGGCGTGGAATTAAGATTGTACTGTATTCTCGGCCGGGCAAAACGTTAAAATGCTGGACTTAGTTGAAATTCATAGCCGGTAATGATCTGAGTATTGTGAAATACTGTAATTGGGGACGTAATGAACATTTGAAATCTCGAACTTTGAGTATAAGGAACAGAGTAACCAAATTCAGGGTTGTCCAAAATATAGAGCGATGGTTGTGATGATCGGTTTGTCTGTGAGGGGTGTGCAAATTTCATAATGGTATGACGAGATGTGACATCGTAATTATATGGCGAGTTGTTTGGTTTGTACGTAGATTATTAGGATATCCAAGTGTTAATAACGGTTAGGGCTATATTAGATTTTAAAAGTGTGAGATCAGGAGACAAGATATATAACTGGACATGAATTATGTAAAAATTCTTTTCCAGCCAGATAAACATCGCAATATTGAATTCACATCACAGCTGCGCAGAAATTTGTGAAGAAACCAGAGTCCGCGGAGATAAAATTTGTTGTTCGTTAACATTTCGTCAAATCATTTAAATTTATTTAATTATTAAATCCAGTGAAACCGCATTTTGAAATAACTTTAATCAAGCGAATAACTTGGAGATGCATTCTGGAAATTTTAGATTGATTTTCTGGGGGAATATTAAAATATAAAGTAACGTTTAAGGGGACATATCCGAAGGAAATAGGTTGTACTGCCACAAAGTTTGTGTATGCATTGCTATTGTTGTAATTATTGAACTTTGATTGATTGAGCAGTGAATGTGCTGGGGATAGTAAAGTGGAACTTTGGTCATCAACCGATGTAACTTAATTGTGTTTAGCCTTCAGCCTAGAAACTTGGATGGTCAGGGGGTCATCAACCTCAGTGACTTAGATTAGGGCCATATGCCATTGTAGCATCATTTCCTTGCGGTCATCATCCACAATGACTTTAAAGTAACTTAGAAGATTAGATGTCAGTCCATGACATAGACGCAGGTCACATCGATTCAATTAAGGGTCCATGCCGTAGAACCACTGTGTGGCACACACCGATTGGACGGCCTTAATTATACCCAGAGTCCAGAGTTCGTGTTACGAGGGCTGGACCATAACGAATCACTATGATGGTACATGTGGTCTCACATGGAAGCCGAATTTAAGGATTTCCAGACTTTCCTTTCTTAAATGATTAATAATTGAGACAATGGTTTCTAGTATGAATGCCCGTCAGGCAGTTACGTTAAAGTCTCACACCAGTGTTCTGACGTTTATGTAAAAATGATTGTGGTGTCCAGTGGACACAATTGACTTCTATGATACCATTGACATATCAAATGCTTCAAAATTTCCTGAATAAATAGGAATCTTTTAAACAGACCTTTCATTCCAGTAGATAGATTCGAATTACTGAACCCTGCCTTTACCTCAGCAAGTGACGAAGAACCCGATACGACCCAAGAGACAGATCTCATGAGCTTTGCTGATAGGTAAGAAAGGTAGGTATCCATCTATATGGACCTAAAGGGTTCAATAGAATAGAGAGATAGAATGGGTAAAGTATTACCTGATCCTGTGATCATTAGGAAGGGAATTCCTCAAGGGAGTATTATTAGACCTTTATGTTTCCTCATATGTATAAATGATTTGAGTAGAAAAATGAAATTAGAGACAAGGCTTTTTGCGGTTGATGTTATACTGTATAGAGTAATAAACACATTACAGTACAAGATTGTGAGCAACTGCAAAAAGGAGCTCGACAATATTATGAGATGGACAACAGGCAATGGTATGATGAAGAAAAGGGTTAAAAGTCAGGTTATGAGTTTCACTAATAGAAAAGTTCCTATCAGTTTTAAATACTGTGTTGATGGGTTAAAAGTTCTGTATGGGGATCGCTGTAAGTATCTAGGTGGTAATATAAGGAATGATCTTCATTTGGGGTAATCACATAAATGGGATTGCAAATAAAGGGTACAGATCTCTGCACATGATTATGAGGGTGTTTAGGGGTTATAATAAGTATGGATATAAAGGAGAGGGAATTAAAGTCTCTGGTAAGACCCCAACTAGAGTATGGTTCCAGTGTATGTGACCCTTACCAGGATTACTTGATTTGAGGACTGGAAAAAATACACACACAAAAAACAGCTTAATTTGTTCTGGGTGCATTCCAACAAAAGAGTATCGTTACAAAATGTTGTGAAGTTTGGGCTGAGAAGACATTGGAGAATCGATTAACTGGTAGGCCTAAGTATGAGCAAGTACAATTTGAGGGTCAAAAACAATCCACTGATTATTATTTCATTATCTTTTTATTCACGGATCATGTTTCATCCAATATTTGGACTAAGATCAAAATTGAAACTAAATTATACCACAGGTTTTAAAGGAGTACTGCTGATGCTTAAACTATCCTGTCTAAAATACAATGATTAAAACATCTGAGTGAATAAAATTTAACACTACAACATCTTGCTTGTAACTGTTCTTACAAGAGTACACTTATTTTAAAAACACTTGTAAAAAGGAATCTTGTCTTGATTTTGATTTGAAAAGATTAAAAATCTTGTAGAGTTCTGTGGATGTCTGGTTGTCAAGTATTCTTAAAATGGGACTTAAAGAATAAAGAGTTACAGGAAAATCAGCTTGACATGTACTGATTGTAAGCTCTGGGAAAGTATACTTTGTGATTATTTTGACATGTTCAGTGAGGATGTATCCTCCATGAGACACTTGTACTAATTATTATAAATAGATACATTTATTATATTATTTTTATTATTTTTATGAAGGTTTATATGAGGAGATTTTACTGAGACATAAATATTCTACTATAATTGTCTTAAATGCATGAGATGGGACAAAGGAGCTAGCTGGGAGTTAAGCACCCCTCCTGGGAAGTCGCACCTCTTCCTTCCCTGTTTACTGTTAAGTGTGCTTATTTTTGAACATGTTTTACGCAACTATAAAGAAATAGCCTCCTTACGTTTCACTGACAAGGACCACAGTCCGACTCACACTTACCCGATTGTTGATTCATTGTTTGCCGTACTGCTGTTTGTGACATTTTTGGTGCAAGTGGTTATTATCTACCATGTACCATGCGCATTTCTGTGTGCCGTGTGTTTAATTCTTTTCTGGTAGCACATGACATAATATAACACTTTTTAATACTGTTCCAGGTTTCTTCTGTTACTTTTTACTTTCTTCGACCTGTCTTAATCTATTTTGTTAATAAGCTGTAAATTACAGGCCAGTAAGTTTGACATGCATTGCATGTTAACTTTGGGAAGACATTCTTTCTATTACACATGTTTGCAAAATTAATAACTGGTTCGATAGAAGGCAGTTTGGGTTTAGGAAAGGTTATTCCACTGAAGCTCAACTTGTAGGATTCCAGCAAGATATAGCAGATATTTTGTATTCAGTAGGCCAAATGGACTGTATCGCGATTGACCTGTCTAAAGCATTTGCTAGTGTGGATCATGGGAGACTACAGGCAAAAATGAGTGCAATTGGATTAGACAAATGAGTGACTGAATGGGTTGCAATATTTCTAGGAAATAGATCTCAGAGAATTAGAGTAGGTAAGGCTTTATCTGACCCTGTAATAATTAAAAGGGGAATTCCTCAAGGCAGTATTATTAAACCTTTATATTTTCTTTTATATTAAAAATTATATGAGTAAAGAGGTGGAATCAGAGATAATGCTTTTTTTTCAAGTGATGTTATTCTGTATAGAGTAATAAATAAGTTACAAGATTGTGAGCAACTGCAAAATGACCTCGATAATGTTATGAGATGGACAGTAGACAATGGTATGATGAAAAACGGGGTTAAAAGTCAGGTTGTGAGTTTTCAGTTTTAATTACTCTGTTGATGGGCTGAAAGTTCCTTTTGGGGATCATGTAAAGTATTTTTTTTTTGCTAGTTGCTTTACGTCGCACCGACACAGATAGGTCTTGTGGCGACGATGGGACAGGAAAGGGTGAGGAGTGGGAAGGAAGCGGCCGTAGCCTTAATTAAGGTACAGCCCCAGCATTTGCCTGGTGTTAAGTATCTAGGTATTAATATGAGGAAAGATCTTCATTGGTGCAAACACATAAATGGGATTGTAAATAAAGGTTACAGATCTCTGCACATGGTTATGAGGGCGTTTAGGGGTTGTAGTAAGGATGTAAAAGAGAGGGAATGTAAGTCTCTGGTAAGACCCCAACTGGAGTATGGTTCCAGTGTATGGGACACTCATTAGGATCACTTGATTCATGAACAGGAAAAAATCCAAAGAAAAGCAGCTCGATTTTTTCTGGGTGATTTTCAACGGAAGAGTAGCGTTACAAAAATGTTGTAAAGTTTGGGCTGGGAAGAACGGTGAGAAAGAAGACGAGCTGCTTGAATAAGTGGCATGTTCCGAACTGTCAGTGGAGAGATGGCGTGAAATGGCATTACTAGACGAATAAGTTTGAGTGGTGTCTTTAAAAGTAGGAAAGAACACAATGTGAAGATCAAGTTGGAATTCAAGAGGACAAATTGTGGCAAATATTCATTTATAGGAAGGGGAGTTAGGGATTGGTAACTTACCAAGGGAGATGTTCAATAAATTTTCAGTTTCTTTTAAATCGTTTAAGAAAAGGCTAGGAAACAACAGACAGGGAATCTGCCACCTGGGCGGCTGCCCTAAATGCAGATCAGGATTGATTGATTGATTGATTGAGTGATTGATTGAATTTTGCAATGTATTGTGAATGTATTTGTTCCCTGCAAGTTACCAAGATTCAATAAAATGGAATATTCTTTGTATTCTCGAACATGAATAATTAATTAAATGAGCACTTCAATAAGGGCTATCTGCTGTGTCACCAAGGACAATTGAGAGCCGTTTGCTTGCAGCAGGATTGCGATCACGCGTGACTCTTGCCAGGCTACTACCGACACCACGACACCGCCAAGTACGGCTATACTGGTGGCGTGAAAGGGTCGACTGGGAGACAAGTGGCGCTCTGTTGTCTTCAGTGACGAGAATAGGTTTTGTCCGTATGCAAGTGATGAACGTACACGTGTACGACGTAGACCTGGTGAGCCACCTATTCCAGAGTGTATTCGCCCACGAGACCCAGGTCCTACCCCAGGCTTCATGGTGTGGGGGGCCATCAGTTGGTGTTTCTGCAGAGTTACGTAACTAGTGCCCGCTGCATTGCAAAGGTTGTTGTACCCGTGCTACTGCCATTTCTTCGACAGGAAGCTGATGTGCATTTTTAGCAGGACAATGCACGTCCATACACAGCTGCTGCGACGCAACATGTTCTACGTGCTGTACAACAATTGCCCAGGCCAGAAAGATCACCAAATCTCACGCCAATTCAACACGTATGGGACATGATGAAGCGCGGACTTACGCGTTCTCCAGAGCCTGCAAGAACCATTGAGAATTGCATCAAAAGGTGCAAGATTCTTGGGACAATCTATCGCAGAATGCCATTCGGTACCTTTATGATCGTTTGCATGCGCGAATACACGTCTGCATTTTTTTCCGCGAGGGGGTACATTGTGTTTTGCTGCGACTATTTGGACACCCTTTACTGTGACATGCGTGTTTCATTTGGTCTGAATTGTTAATCATATAATCCTGTAATGATGAACTACCTGTCAGATCGCTTGTGAACAAAATGACCTTGTACTTGAGGATGTTGCATGTTTTTCCGGCAGTGTATATCGAAAGTCAGATCATCTTCAAGTGGTAGATTAACTAATCTGCACAAGGATTCAGGTGACACTGTCTACAGGTAGGCCTAATAGTATACTTTTTTGTGGAACATGTGAGAAAGCGTTGGGAGGGAGAAAGGATTTCAACTAAATCAGCGTATAAACACAGCAAAACATTAAGAGAACGTAATCATGAACTAGTAAATAAAAAGCCTACCTATTCAAAAGAAACTTTAGTGGAGTGTTGAGAATGTAGGCTTAGTTACTTTCCTCTTGACCTGTACAAAACATTTTTATTTGCTGATATTCCAGTTTGGAAAATGAATAATCGCATATTAAACCATTTTCTTGTCAAATACACTCAACAACATGTGTTCAGAGAAAGTACATTGCGTAAGACTCATGTAGGTCGTCGACAAAAGAGTAGCGTTACAAAAATGTTGCAATGTTTGGGTTGGGAAGAATTGAGAGAAAGAAGAAGAGCTGCTCGACTAAGTGGTATGTTCCGAGCTGTCAGCGGAGAGATGGCGTGGAATGACATTAGTAGACGAATAGGTTTGAATGGCGTCTATAAAAGTAGGAAAGATCACAATATGAAGATAAAGTTGGAATTCAAGAGGACAAACTGGGGCAAATATTCATTTATAGGAAGGGGAGTTAGGGATTGGAATAACTTACCAAGGGAGATGTTCAATAAATTTCCAATTTCTTTGAAATCATTTCGGAAAAGGCTAGGACAGCAACAGATAGGGAATCTGCCACCTGGGCGACTGCCCTAAATGCAGATCAGTATTGATTGATTGATTGATTGTTTTTATAACATACTCTCGTACCCCTTATAAAAATCTGGTAGTGGATCTGTTCATGGCGTTATATGTTAACGAAAACTGATTCTGAGGGCAATTTTATTGATAATATAGTTATCGTTGCCTTACAAAACATGGCGTATCTTCTTAATATGTGTGAATTACTGGCCAGTAGCAGTGTGTGATGGGCTCCTTGAAATTGTTTATGACCGTCTGATATTAAATATAACCGGCTACTTTTATTTGTTACAGACGCAGGTATGTGGTAAAATCATGACAAATACTGAAATATATATTTCCTTACTTAATTCTTGTAACATTTGTAGTACCGGTACATGCTCTTCATCGCATTGTTGCAACAATACGCACTTTACTTTCCACTCTTAGATTATTTTGTGACCTCTACAAAGATATTTTTTGTTAAATCCCCTTCGAGAGTCCAATTGTACAGATCAACACCGCCAGGTACCCTACTTCCTCCTGCACTAGTGTTAACTCAATGGAGAACGTAGCTGGATGCAGCCTTATGCTCAGCATATACAATCAGTCAAAGAGGTTGTTCAAATCACTGGACTCGAATGATGATACGCCAATAGAAATGATTCAATATATTCTGTCAGGTAATGAGTTAAACAATAACTTGTTTTCATGTTTGCCCATTTTTTCTTACTTACTAACAGCTATCAAGTCACTGAAAACTGTTTTTGAAGAAATAATATGCAATATGTAACTTGTCATACCAAGGTGGAGCAGTTAACATAATTTAAATTTTCCCCAGTAACCTGCTGTGAAGCAGAGAAAAATTCTCACGTTACAAAAGTGTTTTACGGGACAACAGACGGAGTTTTTCAGTTGAAAAGTTGTGTAAAGATATGGTGTGAACTGTATTTTATCAGAGGTCATTAGCAACGAGACGACATCTGTTTCAGACTCTAAGAAATAACGTAAATTTATTAATTCATTGCCAACTCTATGTCAAGGGACATTAGTACTCAATTTTCCCAGTAGTCTCCCATGATCAACCCTATCAAATGCCTTAGATAGGTAACTTACGGTACAGTCTATTTGATCTCCTGAATCCAGGATATCTGCTATACCTTGCTTGAATCCTACAAATTGAGATTCAGTGGAATAACCTTTCTAAACCCAAACTGCCTTCTATCAAACCGGTTATTAATTTCTCAAAAATGTCTAACGTAATCAGAAATAATGTTTTCCCAAAGCTTAGATGCAATGCATGTCACACTGACTGGTCTGTAATTTTCAGCTTTCTGTCTATCACCCTTTCCTGTATACACAGGGGCTACTATAGTAACTCTCCATTCATTTGGTATAGCTCCTTCATGCAAACAATTATCGAATAAGTACTTCAGATACGGAACTATATCCAAATCCATAGTCTTTAGTATATCCCCCGAAACCGTATCTGGGGCCGATGACTTTCGAAGTTACGCCCCTTTAAACAACATGCATCATAATCATCATCATCATCGAAACCGTATCAATTCCGGCTGCTTTTCTCGTTTGCAAATTTTGAATCTCACTGTAAATGCCATTGTTGCCATAGGAAAATTTTCATCCTTCTTTAGTATTGGTCACCTCCTCTATCTAGACATTATCCTTGTAACCATCAATATTTACATACTGCTGACTGAATACTTCTGCATTTTGAAGATCCTCGCATACACACTCCCATTGTTATTTAATGATTCCTGGAATGTCCTTCTTGGAGCCTGTTTCTGCCTCTTAAAGTACCTATACATACTCTTCCATTCTTCACTAAAATTTGTATGACCACCAATTATGCTTGCCATCATATTATCCTTAGCTGACGTTTTTGCTAGATTCAATTTTCTAGTAAGTACCTTGAATTACTCCTTACTTGTACAGCCATTTCTAACTATATTTCATTCCAACCCCACCTCCTTCTTAGTCTCTTTACTTCTCTATTATAACATAGAGGATCTTTACCATTCCTTACCACCTTTAAAGGTACAAACCTATTGTCACATTCCTCAACAATTGCTTTAAACCCGTCCCAGAGTCTGTTTTCATTTTTATTTACCGTTTCCCACCGATCATAGTTACTTTTAAAAAAAAACTCGTGCCTGTTTTATCAGCCATAGTATAGTCATGACGAATATAAGAACCAAGTGTGATTACTCAACTGTTATAGCGTGGTAGTTTGTGGACCCGCCACTGGGAGCACTGCAAACGTCGGAATCCAACACGTGCTTCAGTAGACCGGCAAACCATGTGTTGGAAAGTGCGGGAGATGTTTATGTGCGAGATATTTCAAGTCAACAAGTTGAATTTCCTTTGCTTTCAGTTCCTAAACTCAGTTCAATGTGTGTTGTGCACTTAAAGCACGTGTGTTAGTGGTCTGATTAAATTAATAGTTCAACATGCCGTACTGTTTTGTGCCTGGCTGTAAGTCAGGCTATGGTAGAATAGTTAATGGTATAAAATTCTTTTCACCACCGAAGGATATAAATAAATTTGAAAAATGGGCCAGAGCTATTCCACGAAAGGATACTGTGTTAACGCGTAGAAGTAGAATTTGTCAAGTTCATTTCTCTGATGATTTGATAGTAAAATCAGATAACTTTATAGTGAATGGTGAAAAAGTGGTTATGCCTCGTGATAGATGGAAATTACGTCCAGGAGCAGTGCCTCACATTTTCCCTAATTTGCCGAAATACCTTTCAAGTGAGATTAAGTCCCGTGAAACTCCCAACAGGAAAAAGAATCTAGACACCACTAGGAGAAGAAAGAAGATTGAAGACGCGAGTGTAGCAGCAAATGGAGAATTAAAAGGTCAGTCTAATGTTGATCAAAATTTGGGTTATGCTAGTGTGCTTTCTGATGCCGAAAAGACAATATTATCGCTCAAAAGGCGCCTAAAAATGCTAATCGAAATTTAATTCGAGCTAGGTCCAGTCTAAACTCAGCAAAATCGAGAATTAATTTACTGGAGAAGTAGGTTAGAAATACACAGGAATTTAATTATAGAGATAACGAACACCTGAGCAAGAAGGAAAAGATGATAATCGATACCATGCTTAAGAAATGTCAGGTGAAATCTTCTAATGGAATGAGGTACAGCAATGAATTCATTTTAGAGAGTTTATTGTTGAGAATAAAATCACCGAAAGGATTCCGTCATTGTCGGCGACATGACCTCTTGCCTCTGCCCTCAGAAAGTCACTTGAGAAAACTTTGTAAAGGGCTTAAGTGCCCTTATGGAGTTAATTCGCATAGCATAAATGCTATTTCAGATTTTCTTAAGGATGAAAATGATAATTCACGTTATGGTGTTGTTATTTTTGATGAAGTTAAGCTAAGAGAAGAAATCCAGTTCAATAGTTTTTCCCATAAAGTAGATGGATTAGTTGATTTAGGTGAACACACGCCAGACCTCCAGAAGAACTTGCTTGCAAATCACGCTCTAGTGTTCATGTTCGTACCTTTTATGCATAATTGGGTGCAACCAGTTGCTGTTTATGCATGCAGAAATGCTACTCCAGGAGACATTCTCGCAAAAATTCTAATACAGGTGATTTTGCAGTTAGAAGAGGCTGGGGCGAGGGTGGTTGGATTTACTTGTGATGGTAGTCAGACAAATAAAAAGGCCTGGAAATCGTTAGGAATTAGTGGCAAGACAAGTTCTCTACAACCTCACATCATTAATCCTGCAGATGTTAAGAGAAAGATCTGGGCTTTCTCCGACTTCGTGCATGTATTGAAATGCATAAGAAACCACTTTCATGATAAAGAAGAACTTCACTATAACGACAAAATCATTAATTTCAATTTCTATAGGGAATTGTTCAAAGAAGATCTATCAGGATATGCTGGGCTTAGAGCCTGCCCCAAGCTGACAGTTGCTCATTTAGACCCATCATCGTTCCAGAGAATGAATGCTAGGCTTGCCTTCCAACTTTTTAGTGATAGTGTTGCCAAAGGTATGAAATTTTATCGCGAAATGGGACTGGCAGGATTACAAGGTAGTGAGGACACTGAAACATTTACCAGCGATATAAATATTGTTGCTGATGCACTAAATGCATTCATCCCTTCTCAGGCTCTTCGTAGAGGTTCACCTTCTCATACAGTTCTTGTTAATTTTCTTCAAACTGTGAGATCTACTAATAACACCTTTGCCTCCAACAGAACCTTGGAATCACTTATGGTAACCCTACAGAGTACTTTGGAAATGTCTGAATGGCTTTGGGAAAGAGGTTATAAGTATGTGTTAACAGGAAAGCTCACCCAGGATCCCTTGGAACGGCACTTCGGAATTTTGCGTTCTTTCAGTTCAGATGATCATCCATCGAAAATAGATTTCCTTCATTTGCATCTACTTCAATGTGTCTATGTCCCTATAAAGCAGGCTTTAAATGTAGGAGGAAATTGCGAACCTAAACGGGAGCCGATCTTGACCTCGTATGTTAATCAGATGCGTATGTTAGCCCGGAATGTGGAAATGCATAATGAGACAGTGAAACAATCAGTGGAAACTTCCATTAAGCAAAAAATCGTGGTTCAAGATGCATCGAAGACTGGGAAAGCTCTGTACCTGAATTTGATAGCGCAGTTCGAAACTCTTCGATTGAGAAGTGTTTAGTGTACCATTTGGCTGGGTACGTTGTTAAGCACTCTTCTAAATTTATTAAGTGTTCGTCCTGTGCCCATTCTCTACGTGATAATAATCATAGTACATTTTCAGTTCTCTCCGAAATAAAAGACTACGGTTCAAGCAATAATGAAGTTTTTTTAACACGCCCTTCCAAATGTATATGTGACATTCTTTTCCAGGCCGAGAAAGTAATTAGTGAAAAACTGAACTCAAAATCGATGTGGAGCGAAATATTTTTTGATTGTATCGATTCTATAGACAAAATTTCAGTTGATCCTTCAGGTGCTGGCTGTTGTCTTCAACATATTATGGATATAATCCCCAGACTTGTTTATCATTATCTGAAATGCAGATTTTTCTTCAGAGTGAAAGAAATCCGGCGAGATTTACAATCTCGAACATCCGCCAAATCTTCACGGAAGCTTTCGAAAGTCCAGTAACCGACAAACTGAGATGGTAAGTAGAGTATTACCTTTAAATAGTTCATGGGTGCTTTTTAATATTCTATGTATACGGTATGTATATATACACTCGAGTAACTTGTGCTTTTCGCAACATGTGATGAAAGCCGTAGCTCTTATTTCCGTGTGTGATATTTTTCCATTGTTCTCTGCCGTGGCATTTTAATTGTAATCTCTCATTTTTTTTATAAAAGACAGTGTATATACTTATCAGTTACGGAGTAATACGTTTCCTGTGTCACCATTCCTAAGAACAGCTGATAGGTATTGTGGAGCCACCAAACTCTAGCGCTGCCTGGCGGGGCGCGCCTGAACTCGATGAGTCATCACACTTGGTTCTTATATTCGTCATGGTATAGTCCTAATGTTAATACTTTCCTATCTTTCATGTTCATTTTTAACTACGACAAGAATAGCTTCGTGATCACTAATACAATCTTTTACTTCGGTTTCTCTATAGATCTCATCTGATTTTACCAGCACCACATCCAGAATATTCTTCCGTCTAGTTGGTTTCGAACCCCACTGTCGGCAGCCCTGTAAATGGTTTTCCGTGGTTTCCCATTTTCACACCAGGCAAATGCTGGGGCTGTACCTTAATTAAGGCCACGGCCGCTTCCTTCCCGCTCCCAGCCCTTTCCTGTCCCATCGTCGCGGTAAGACCTATCTGTGTTGGTGCGACGTAAAACAACTAGCAAAAAAAAAGTTGGTTTCATCACTTTCTGAATCAGATGCCCTTCCCATATTAACGTATTTGCCATTTGTTGGTCATGGTTCCTGTCGTTTGCCTTACGTTCCTAATTGACATTTGGTAAATTGCGTTCACCCGCTACAAGCACGTTCCTTTCCTTATCGTTTCCCACATAGCTGATTATCTTATCAAATAATTCTGAATTAGCGTCAACGCTACCCTTTCCTGGTCTGTACACTCCAAAACATCAAGTTGGCTATTAACTTCAGGGATGAGCCTTACTCCTAGAATTTCTTTTTTTGTCATCTTTAACTTTTTCGTAGCTTACAAATCCTTCTTTCACCAGCATGAATATCCCCTCCGCCCATTCCTATCCTAACTCTAAGATTCACACTCCAGCTCCGTAGGAAAATTTCTGCATCCTTTATATATCATTTCTCAGCCATGATTCAACTCCTATTGCAATATCTGGTAAGTATATATCGATTAAATTACCTACTTAATTCTATTCCTTTCTTTACACGTCTTCTACTGTTCAGCACTAACACTTTTATGGGATCCCTAATTTACTTCCACTTCCCTGTTTCCTTATCACCGCTCCCTAGGCTACCGCGTTTCCCTGAATGTACCTCCCTACAACCCTTCTAAACAAATTTCTTAACTTATATGTTCCACTGCAGTTTAAGTGAAGACCTTCTGAGCACAGATCCCTATCTCCTACCCACCCATTAGGATCTAAAAATCTCACTCCCAGTTTTCCACATACCCACTCCATAGTCTCATTTAAATCGCCAACCATCTTCCAGTCATTATCCCTCCTACAGAGTATTCCGCTGATAACAATCTCCGCTTCCTTGAACTTCACTCGTGCTGCATTTACCATATCCCACACATCCCCAACTATGTTGGTTCTTATACCTGCTTGTCT
This sequence comes from Anabrus simplex, assembly GCF_040414725.1. Lineage (NCBI taxonomy): Eukaryota > Metazoa > Arthropoda > Insecta > Orthoptera > Tettigoniidae > Anabrus > Anabrus simplex. The sequence goes on from NC_090265.1 coordinate 318,944,992, forward strand.
TACGTTGTTAGTACCAACGTGAAACACTACCACCTACTCCTTTCCCTCCTCCTTGTCTTCTACTTTCCTCAACATCTGCCTTAACCCGTGAGTGGTCGCTATATGAGATTTTCTCTCACATGATTTTTTATTGTGATATTACTTCACATTGATGAGAGGGAGGTGACTGTTCGCTCTTCTAGCTGAGTTTATAACTGTCGTAAGTAGAGCGATTTACATTTGAAGGGTAAGCACCAACTCCCCTAGTCAGAACAAATGTTCTTATGTGTCCGTGCGCGCTCCGTGAGAGTTTCTCTCATCGCGCGACCAATGATGTTTGGTGTTTTGTTAAAGTGGAGTGGGAAACTTGCTCCTGTTGTACGCGTTAGTATTTGTATTATGAGCACTTCTTGTTTTTGAAAATTTTATTGTGTTCAGACCTTGCCATGTACGTAGATATAATATCGTCCCTGTTCTGCCAAAACGGCGAATGTGACAATGCTCTTCCTATCCATTATTTCCCTTAAGACTGGTCACGCCTTCCAGCCATATATTGATATGCGGTCCATCAGAACAATTTTCGTTGAGTTCATTTTCCTATGCACGTGTGTAAAGGAAAATGAACCTTAAATACATCACACTCTAGGAGCGGGTAAATGTCATGCAAACATACATTCCTTCAGTATGGTACAGTAAGGTTCATTTTCCTTTACACACGCACATAGGAAAATGAACTCAATGGAAATTGTTCTGATGGACTGAATATCAATATGTGGCTGGAAGGCGTGTCCAGTCTTAAGGGAAATAATGGATAGGAAGGGCATTGTAACATTCGCCGTTTTGGCAGAACAGGGACGATATAATGCATGTGTGAGATTTTATTTTTTACAACATCAGGGCGGAAGTTATTTTTATGTACACTGCATATATTATTTTAAGTAATAATTTGTGTCCTTAATAAACAGCTTATCTAGAATATGTCCGGCTCCACAGCTAAATGGTTAGCATGCTAGCCTTTGTTCACAGAGGTCACGAGTTCGATTCCCGGCAGATTCGGGAACTTTAACCTTAATTGGTTAATTTCGCATACGCGGGGGCTGGCTGTATGTGTCGTCTTCATCATCATTTCATCCTCATCACGACGCGCAGGTCGCTTACGGGGGTCAAATCGAAAGACCTGCATCTGGCGAGCCGACCATGTCCTCGGACACTCCCGGCACTAAAAGCCATACGTTATTTCATTTCATTTATCTAAAATATATAAGGTAGAACTTGCTTTTCATTTCAGTAGTAAATTTCAGCCTTACGCCCCACAAAACAGTGAAAAATGTCCTATTTATTTTAATGTGAGAGGAAGTCTCACGCGCGACCACTCACATTACATTTCGGGTTGCGACCACTCGTGGGATAACCTAATTCCTGGATAACACTCTACTCCGATTACCTTTGCTTCACATACTTTCCTCACATGTCTAACAATGGAATCCCCCATGATCATAGCCTCAACCCTACCCACCTCAATTGATCCCCTCCCATCCTGGTCATTCCTATTTATCCTGACAGCTGCAGAAGCTATTTCCTCCTCCCTTTTCTCCATCCCATGACCCTGTTCCACCTGTCTTTTCCTATTTTATATTCCACATTTCCCTTTCCCATCTTTCCCTTCCTCCAGCTTCCACACTTCTCAGCAACAGTTGCCTGTTCCTCATCTTCCCTCGGCTGTTCTACCTTCAGTGACTCATGCCGATTTCTTACAGGCATCTGTTTCTGATCCGAAATTGAGCCCTTAGCTGGCAATCTCCTTCCCTTTAAAACTATCTCCCCTTTCCTTCCCATCCCCCTTTTACACCTACTGTATCCTGTACATTATTTGAGGGAGGCTTACTTTCTTTCCTGTCCTCTGAGAGAATCCCAATTATCTCTCACAAACTCTCCAACTCCTCCCTCATACTCCTTAATGCCTGGCCACCCCCACAGTTCCTACACTCGCACTCCTTAGCCATTATTTACTGAATAATGAAATGAAAAGAAAAAAGATAACTTATTCTGTGCAAAATATAAATGAAAGGAAAGAAATATTATCTAGGATAGTTCACAAAGATCACACGACACTAAGGTAATTAATATAGGCTACTACTACACGATTTTTACCTACAACATCCTAACAGGATGAAAATTGCTGTTAATTACTGAAAACAGAAAGTAATACACAAGAATTACACAATTCTAAACTTCAGTTAGCCCTTAAACAACCCACCCCCAAAATATTGGGGGTTAGCTTTAAAAATTCATAGTATACCAACATTATCATTTTACTGCGTCAAAGCAGACTGCAGCGATCTTGGTGGTTCGGCCGTCCTCTTTCAACTGTTTTTATTTATCTGCTACGCCAACTGGTGGAGTCTGAATCTTGTAAGCATGGACTTGCCACCTTGCGTTGGACCCACCGAAGGTGATTTTATACTTTATTCTTTTAAAATGCTGTTCCTGAAAATTGTCTACATTAGTTTCAATCAGAAAAGCATATGGAATAACATTTCAATAGTGTAATACGAATATATTTGCTATCGTGTTCACCTGATGTGCACGACCAAGGTTTTGGGGGTTAGGTTTAAACTCAACTTTTAATTTACGTTTACACATTCTCTTTCAACCTGTAAAACCACCTACCATGTGTTCTTTATACATTTCTTTCATTTCTCGTATTATTTCCAGGTTTTCTCCACGATGATTTGATCTTCGAATTTTTAAATAATTCAGACATTGATGAGCAATCTAGTGGTGATTACGATGATCCTGTGATAGGTACTTACGAACATCCTGTAGAAGTGAAACCCTTAGAAAGTGAGGCAGATGAACAAAAAGAAGAAACAAATTGTACTGCAATAAAGACATCCTCTCCCGATCCAAGGACTGATACTACTCCAAGGTGGCTTTATTTGGAAGAAAAAGTATTTCCAGGAAGAGCCACATCCGGTGCCTATTGATTACACTAATATTCAGGTAATAATATTTGCATTGTCGAATATTTTATAAAAATGTCCTCAGGTGAAGGCAAATACAGCTACAATCCCTTTTATTATATGTTCAATTTTCGCCCTTCATTTACAGAATCCGCCTACTGAAAGAACGCCTTTGCAGTAACATGAAGACTATTTAAATGACGACTTTTTCAATTTGGCTGCAGAGAGGACTAACATGTATTCCCTGGTAAATGCGGGGAAGTCTATCAATATAAACCAACAGGAATTAAAGAAATTTTTTGTATTAATTTACTAATGGGTTGAATTCGGTATCCCAGGTTGTCCACGTGCTGGCAGAAAGGTACTCAGCTGAATCTCATTTCAGACTGCATGTCACGAGACAGATTTCTATTAGTGCGTAAACATCTACAAGTAGTCGATACTGTAAATAGACCCGATGATGCTGACTTTGGAAAGTGCATCCTGTGATTCCAAAAGTGCGTGATATGTGCTTACAACTTCCTCGTGGAAACGATAGTTATTCAAATGATAAACAAATGATTCCTTTCTTAGGGAGGTGTAAATATAAATATGTGTAAAATAAGCCACGCCCATTTGGTCTAAAGAACTTTGTTTTGACTACTTCCAAAGGTCATGTGCTAAATTTTGAGGTATATCAGGGTCAGTCAACTCCTCTAGTTAATAAAGAACTTGGTCTTGGACCAGCAGTTATTATGAGGTTTGTTTCTTCTCTACATCAAGGAAGTTTTGTATGTTTTGACAGGTACTTTACAACTATTCCATTGCTACAGGTACTTTCAGAAAAGGAGATTGAGGGAACAGGCACGGTTGAGAAAAACAGGATTGGAGATGCAGAACTGTCACAGAAAAGGATGAATAGGGGTGAAAGCAATGGATATGTGAGAAGCGATTAGAATATTGTTGTAATAGAGTGGATGGACAACCAAAAAGTGGTAATGGCTTCCACGTGTGCTGGGAAGCATCCAGAGATGCATGTGAGAAGTTGACCCAAGACTGAAAAAAGACATCTTGAAGTGGATTGTCTATCTGTTGTCTGTAAATATAACTAGTGTATGGGTGGGGTTGATATTTACAGTCAGCAGGTGGAGGGTGGAGTGCTATCGAACATGGTTCAGAAACAGAAAATAGACTGTGAAAATAATTCTTCACTTTCTAGATTTAGCAACGGTAAATAGTTGGATGCTATATCGGGAAGATGCTCTAGCTAATAAGAGAAGCAAGAGAGAGATCAAAGATCTCCTGAAATTTAGAATGTCGATAGCTGAAGCGAGTTTGGCCACCCCTGCTAGAAAAAGAAGAACTGAGAAAGATACAAATAGAGTAATTGAAGAAGTTGAAAATAGTACGCCTGAACCACCTAAGAAGATTCACACACCTTCTCCGATACCTGGGATTGACAAGCGATACGATGGATATGACCACTAGCCTGTTGCAGATGACATCCATTCATCGAGAATTTGTCGCCTAGAAAGTTGTAAGCGCACAAAATTACGCTGTGAGATATGCGATGTATATTTGTGCTAATCTAAGGTTAAATGTTGTTTCAAGTTATTTCATGTCAAGCCTAGATCATAGATATTTCAAACATGGATGGATGGATGGATGGACGGACGGACGGACGGACGGACTTTTTTTGAAGGATATTGTTACGGTATACTGTAGTTAAGGGTAATTTATTGAAATTTATTTAATCACAACATTCCATTAAATAAAGTTACCGGTAAAGTACTATTTTAACTTTACTATGTTGCCTACAGTTAGGTATAGGCATTTCACATCAATCAGACTTTGACCAGTTATAAATATCCAGCCTTCGTGGTTTTGAATTAAGATATCTTCAACATTTATTGCCCTTTTCGTATGGATGTTCGTTAATGCAATGCCATTAAGCCGGTTTTCTTCCCTTGTACTGGTAAGGTTTCTAGCTTGCGTAAGGCCGAGGAACTTTTCCCAGTAGAGGTGGTTGTGACTGGCATGGTGTCAAATAAGTCTCTGGTAAGACACCAGCTACAGTATGGTTCCAGGGTATGTAACCATCACCAGGATTACTTGATTCAAGAACTAGTAAAAATCAAAACAAAAACAGCTCGATTTGTTCTGGGTGATTTCTGACAAAAGAGTAGCGTTACAAAAATGTTGCAAAGTTTGGGCCGGGAAGACTTGGGAGAAAGGAGACGATCTGCTCGACTAAGTGGTATGATCCGAGCTATCAGTGGAGAGATGGCGTGGAATGACATCAGTAGACGAATAAGTTTTAGTGGTGTCCTTAAAAGTAGGAAAGATAACAATATGAGGATAAAGTTGGAATTCAAGAGAACAAATTCGTGCAAATATCGGTATTAGTTTATGGGAAGGGGAGTTAGGGATTGGAATAACTTACCAAGGAAGATGTTCAATAAATTTCCAATTTCTTTGCAATCATTTAAGAAAAGGCTAGGAATACAACAGATAGGGAATCTGCCACCTGGGCGACTGCCCTAAATGCAGATCAGCAGTTATTGAGTGATACTGATTGATTGAAATATTTGTAGCAATAGTCTAATAATGGGAAAAAAGTATTCATTATTTAGAGATAATAGTTGACATTTTTTGGCCTTTATTTTCTTTTGGACCGAGCTCGATAGCTGCAGTCGCTTAAGTGCGGCCAGTATCCAGTAATCGGGAGATAGTGGGTTCGAGCCCCACTGTCGGCAGCCCTGAAGATGGTTTTCCGTGGTTTCCCATTTTCACACCAGGCAAATGCAGGGGCTGTACCGTAATTAAGGCCACGGCCGCTTCCTTCCAATTCTTGGGCCTTTTCTATCCCATCGTCGCCGTAAGACATATCTGTGTCGGTACGACGTAAAGCAAATAGCATTTTCTTCAGGGTGAACCGTTTACTAATTGTCTCTCCATACTGATAAGTATGCTTTTAATGCAGCACTATGCAATCTGCTTCATACATCTCAACTGCTTTAATAATATCGTCTACTGAAAACTTAGACAAATTACTGCGTATAATCCCTTCTAAAGGGACTACTTTATTAACTTAATCCAAAGGTGTTATTCTAAGTGGCTTATTGAGAGGTCTCCAAAAGGCAATACCTTTGTGAAGTATTCCGCAGGATCCTCAGCTGACACATTTATTCTCTGAGTTTCCGTGCTACAAATGCGTGGGAGACGGATTTCTTCGTCCATTAAAGCATAGTACTCAACCAAGAGCAAGTTGGTCTAGTATTCAACCTTCCTATTACGGTGCCAATGTAAGAAAATGCAGATGACAAATAGTGTTGCAAGAACTCGCTTATTTTCACAATGGGGACCAATGACCTAGATGTTAGGCCCCTTTAAACAACAATCATCATCATCAGCTTCGCAGTTTGGGCCAAACAGTGAACATCTGTTTCCAGACCAACGATAAATAATTCACTTCTCAAAGCCGCGCCTATGGCAACAACTTTACTTAACGCTTCATTCGCTGGATCTTCTTCTGTTTTTTCAACATGTAAGGTTAGTTTCTGAAATACAATGAAGCTATAAGTCTTTCTACCCAACGAGGAGGACAAAATGCTTTAACTTGGTCTTTTTTTTTAATCATTCATATCAGGTTCACTAATAACTCTCTGAGGAACAGAAATTCTTTTCACAGACGCAGAGACAAACGTCACTGATGAGATAATCCCTACCATATTCTCAATACGCCTAATATCACAGCTTTTTTGTAATGTACAAGTTCAGATGGTGACTGAAGCAGTGTGCGTAAAATACCCGAGGTTATTAATTTAAAATCACTGCTTGGTTTCCAATTTTTACCTAATATATTAGATCCGATATAAAAGCCCTGAGCCCGAAAATCTTGAAAGTTTAATCCATGTTTGTATAACTCATTGAAATTGTTTTCAATGTCCGTTCCAGCCCTCGAAGGAGCAAACTGTACTCAGTGTTTTTAGAAACAGCCGCACCATTCTTCACTGTAGGCTAGCAACTTAAATTTGTCTAACCATTCCACCCTTCCCTCCAAGTTTTCAGGAAACGAAAATTTAGCTGGGGTTTCCATGGTTGTCAAGAAATTTAATATTGTAAATTCATGCAATATCGGCATGAACAATATCGTAAGTATAACATTCTTCAAGGGCCCCCTCAAATTCGAAGACTTACCATACCATTCATAGTTACTTTTTATTGGCAGAAAAAAGGGCTGCCTGCTTGTACACAATCTTTACATTCATTGTTTTGAAAACAGAAACAAAGTAAAAAATTACAGTTTTATATTTTGTATATTTACTCATGAACGGTAGTGTAGGTATAAAACCGTAAATACATGCTCACGATGTAAAATATTTATCAGTGGCTTGACAAACATATTACAGTACTGTTTTATCAGAAGTGTGGCTAAATAATGCGTTTAAACTACTAGGTTGTTGCATATAGCAGCATTTCTTTCTTTCTTTCTTAATCTGCTTACCCTCCAGGGTTGGCTTTTCCCTTGGACTCAGCGAGGGATCCCACCTTCACCGCCTCAAGGGGAGTGTCCTGGAGCTTCAGACTCTGGGTCGGGGGATACACCTGGGGAGGATGACCAGTACCTCGCCCAGGCGGCCTCACCTGTTATGCTGAACAGGGGCCTTGGTGGGGGATGGGAAGATTGGAAGGCATAGACAAGGAAGAGGGAAGGAAGCGGCTGTGGCCTTAAGTTAGGTACCATCCCGGCATTTGCCCGGAGGAGAAATGGGAAACCACGGAAAACCACTTCGAGGATGGCTGAGGTGGGAATCGAACCCATTTCTATTCAGTTGACCTCCCGAGGCTGAGTGGACCCCGTTCCAGCCCTCGTACCACTTTTCAAATTTCGTGGCAGAGCCGGGAATCGAACCCAGGCCTCCGGGGGTGGCAGCTAATCACACTAACTACTGCACCACAGAGGCGGACTCACATGATATTAATAAAGTAAAATATACAAGTATCATAGTATATAGTAGCGTGTCCGTAATTCGTACGGGTTGAAAAGTAGTGATAATAAGTAACCCAAAATAAATTTTTGGTCAAATTTAGTAACTAATAAATGTAGAGTTCATTAATAAAAACATTTAAAATAATACATATCTCTACAATCGAACTTGCGCTTTCTGCTTGACAGCTAGAATCTATAACCACTACACCACGAAAAGCGAGACGAGAGAACCGTTCTAAGAGGCTGCATATCCCCCTCAACAAATCAAACTTTAAAGATCAATACATTTTCTTGAATATTGAAGCTTTTAGAGTTCTCATTGTTATGACTCTCTACATTGTACAAGCATTCAATGTTAAGCTTTTTCTTCCTTAAATAATATGGAGGACAATTCTTCAAAGAATTTAACGAGTTCCTATTATATACATTAGATTACTGTAAACATGGAAGATGTACTAAGCATTCAAAGTTATGCCAGCCACCGTTAAACTGCCTATTCCCTTGTTTTGGTCATGTGTCATTTAGTACATGGGACTTTCAAAAATTACATTTGAATAACTTTATTACTCCATTTTATAGTAAGTTTTTGCTCATCACTGACTAACCGCTAAGCGCTAATTGAAATATTTCATTAGACTTATCTGTTTTCCAGTGACAATCTCAACATAATTTAAGATAGTGGAAATGTTAGCTGTTTCGGCTGAAGTACTAGAGTTATATTCCTTACCCGAAATATCACCTGTATCTAATATTCCTGATAATTCACAGGAATATTCATTTTAATGTATTGTATGAAAGGTTCCAAACTGTAAGATATTACTAAGATCTGTATATATTAATCATAAGACTGTAACGATCACTCACCTATTTTCGGCTACCGTCATCTGGAACTCCATCTATGTTCATATACTCGCCGATACTTCATTCATCTAACCGGCCTTGGATTTTCTCTGCTGCCTCGCCGTGCATCCGTCCTGGTGAACTGCTGAATACACACTCAGTCTCCTCTGGGTTACGTCATCCGCTACGTCAGTGTCCGATATTTCTCGACGTTTTGTGTACTTTTTTTCGGAACTTTCTGCAGCGGTATAAAGGCTTCCCCCACATACTCGGTCTTCAGCCCAGCACTGATTCCGAGTGTGGTTGGAGGGTCGTCTGAGGACTTCCCAGTATTTGCTGGGAAGCTCCACTTCTTTTATTTGCTGTATTGGGTGAGCAACAGAGTATTTATTTTATAATTACCACTATTATTCTTCTCCTATGGATTTTGGAGTTATCTTCATTGCTGTGGCCGGTTTTCTTTTAAGCCTGATATGAGTGATATTTTTCCTTAACAAATGAACATCGAGTAATATGCAATTTCAAGAGTTGGTGAGTGATTGAACTTGTGGCCTGGACGGTACAACTTATCACATAAAACTGTTCCTGCATTTGGCAATGTTTATACTCAGACGACTCCCATTATTGTGATCCCCGTCCTTAGTCCTTCCCGTGCCTTTCTTCTCCCTTTGTTTACCTTTTTGGAAATCTGTGTCCATATTCTCCGAAGCTTATAGGTTACCATGTTCATTTGATTAGTCACATATTATAACTTGTAAATGGTCTAGGGAAACTATTCTAATGTACGTCATTCACGATGAGTGTTTTCTTTTATGTGTCAGGTTACAAAATTTTGAGTTGTAAAATTTAAAATTGATTTCCTTTGTAGAAACAATATACTGTTTTGATTAACCTTTTTTTCTTCTTATTATTACATCCACTAACCTCCAATTGGTCCCAGCTATTTTCTCCTTGAACGTCTTGTCAAAGAATCTTAATCAACCAATACGTTGTTGCTATAAATTGTCACAAAATGGTAGCAGAGTAACTCACCTGATTTATTTACTGTTATCTTTTTTTCAATTTTTCTCTTTTTTTACTCTTTGTTACTGTGATCTCTTTTTCAACATGGCAACTTTTTCCGATAATTTTCCATTAAATTCTTCTGATAATTCTTTATATTTACCCCCGATTTCCCGGTCTCTACCTAATCCACCTTGTGCGGATTTAATTACTTTTGATGACACTTCGCCCTCAGAACCTTCATCCACCATTTGTTCGTCTTCGCATTCTAACACTTCAGACTTAGGCTATTTGATCAAGACCTAAAACCAAAACTTCCAAGTACCACTTATCATTTACATCCTGAATCTTCTAGGCCACTCACCTCATCGCCTATTTCTCCAAATCCACTCATTTCCACATTAAATTTAGAGATTATTAAACAGACATTAACACAAGTGCCTCCTTTAACTGATACAAATCCTCGAAATTTAACTATATGGCTATTTTTTGTCCGTAAATTTCTTTAAATTAACCTTGCCCCATTTTCTCAACTCATTAGTTTATTAACGTCTAAACCTACTGGACATTTAACGAATTTTTGGCTTGAAAATATGGCACATTTTCAGGATTGGGCTCAATTTCGCACATGTCTCCATAATTACTTTCTACCTTATGAGGTACGTCATACATTGAGTTTGGAATTTGTCCGCCGTCATCAACGTTCTGACGAACCTGTACACGATTATTTAGACTCGCTTCTTACTTTTAGTGATGTTCTTAATATCACTAATAATCCATCGGACTTAATTTCAATTGTTACATTTTATGCTGTGCCTTCTTTCCGACAACTTCTTCAGATACATTCTCCACCTACCTCTTTGCTACAATTGTATACCGCAGCACAAGCTCATACGACTTACTCGTATGCAGATATTTCCTACTATGCTCGTGTACCACCACCAGTCTTACCTTCTGCTACTACCTCTCCCCCGGTGTCATTATCATTACCAATATCTCGTTCTGTTACAGTCAGTAAACCTATTATTTGTTACCGCTGTAGAGGTACAGGACATATAGCTAAATTTTGTGCCTCCCCCATCTCGGGAAACGCCCCCAACCCCCGTCCGTAGGCAGTGGACGCGTTCAAGGGGCAAATCTGCCTAATCAAATGCATGCTTTTCATCACGACACCTTTACCACTCGGCAACCTTTTCGATCTTCTTACACTAAACCGAGCGTAAAATATGATTCTCACATTTTTTGCTCATTACCCAGAACTTCACATATTGTAGTCTTGCTCCACAATATTCCTACTATTGCACTTTTAGATTCTGGTTCAACGACTTCGTTAATTAGTTTAGAACTTTTCCAATCTCTTCAGACTATTTTTTCTCATCTTCAACTTTCTCAGTCTTCCCTTCGTTGTACTTCTGCATCAAATAATCTACTTCAGACACTTGGCCAAGTCAAGCTCAACTTAAAAATTCAACATTTTTCGTGGACCTATTCTTTTAATGTTGTAGAAAATTTATCATATCCATTAATTCTAGGATATGATTTTTTTCGTCATACTGGTTTGGTACTTGATTCCTTTTCTTCCTCTATTCGTTTCACCTTTTCGGATATTAGGATTCCATTAGTGAATTGTTCTGATTTCCCTCTTTCACATCTTCCTTCGCTTCGTAAGGACTATGTGTATTGTAATCGTTCTCAATCTGCCCAACTTGATAATTTGTTAGTTGAATTTTCTGATGTTGTAACCTCTAAACTTGGAACCGTTTCCAATTTTCAAGCTCATATTGATCTCACTGATACCACGCCTGTTCGATCTCCCCCGTATCATTTGAGTCCGCCCAGAATGAAAATTCTTAATCAACTTGTAGAGAAAATGCTGGTTGATAATACCATCGTACCTTCCACTTCCGACTATGCCTCTCCCGCGTTCATTGTTGATAAACCTGATGGGTCCTTTCGTTTTGTAGTTGATTATCGTAAAATTAATTCTAAGATCCTCTACGATGCTTACCCCATGCCTAAAGTTCAAACTGCGTTTCAACATTTTTCCAATGCACAGTATTTTTCCCTTTTAGATTTCAATTCGGCCTATAATCAAATACCCTTAGATGATAGTAGCTCTAAGTATACTGCCTTTATTACTCCTACCGGGCTGTATCAATTCACTAAAGTACCTTTCGGATTAAACCTTGGCTCACAAATCATGCAAAGATTTGTTGACAATCTTTTTTCTGATATAAAATATCAGTATCTATTTCCATATGTGGATGATCTTTTGATTTATAGTCCTGACTTTGACACTCATATTAAACATCTTCGTGAAGTACTCTCTCGTTTACGTTCTGTTAATCTTACCGTCAATCCTTCTAAAATTATTTTAGCTCAGACTTCCAGTAAATTTTTGGGCCATATTCTGTCCAATAATGGCATTTCTGTTGATCCGGATCGGGTTTCTGCAGTTGATCGTATTCCTCCACCGAAAAATTTGAAGCACTTGCGAACATTCTTAGGTATGGTTGGTTTTATAGTAAATTTATCCCTCACTATTCTCACATATCTGAGCCACTTAATTTACTTAAGCGAAAAGGCATGAAATTTCACTGGAGAGAACAGCAACAAACTGCATTTATTTCTCTCAAATCTGCCTTAACCAAAGCCCCTGTTCTTCAAATACCTGACTTTGATTTACCCTTTGAAGTTTTTACGGACGCCTCTGACGTTGCTGTTGGAGGAGACTTAAATCAAAACCGAGACGGTAAACTTCTTCCTATTGCTTATTTTAGTCGCTTGCTTTCGCCTACTGAACGTAGGTATTCTGTTTATGAAAGGGAAGCATTAGCGTTAATCCTCACTATTGAGCATTTTTCGGAATACCTTGACCATCGGCAATTTCTTGTTCAAACAGATAATCAGGCCTTATCCTGGCTACTGAACAATGCCCCTAAAATACGCAGGACCGGTCGATGGCTGCTCCGCCTTTCTCGTTTTAAGTTTTCTGTAAAATTCGTTTCAGGTTATCAAAATTCAGTCGCTGATGCTCTTTCTCGCCTTTTTGACCAATCTCCCTCTTCAACTTTAGATCAACTTCCTTCTTATGAAATCAATGCGATTTCTTCTCTTATTGATTTTCCATTATCTTTTGACTCTTGTCATCAGCATCAATCTACCGATTCTTTCTGTAAAGATATTAAGATTTCTCTTTCTGCTACTAACTATGATGGACCTTTTCGGATCCATAATGAATTGCTGGTTTTTAAACCAACTCCTAAATCAACCCCTAGAGTAGTCATTCCTTCCTCTTTACGTTCGATGCTGTTTCAGTATTATCATGGGTCTTTGGCGCGCTAAAACTTATTCTCGGTTGGCATCTCAATTCTTTTGGCCCAATATGCGTAAGGATGTCTTCACTTGGGTTAAATCTTGTACTTTATGCCAAAAACACAAACTCCAGAACGCATTGTCCTTTGGTGCTCATTCCGCCACACCTTCTACTTATCCTGCTGAGAGGTATTATATTGATGTTGTCGGACCTATCACTAAATCTTCCCACGGCAATGCATATATTTTTACTCTGCTTGATGGTTTCTCTAAATTTTTGATTTTGCGTCCGTTGCGTACGCTTTCTGCTCAGACTATTATTCGGCTTTTGAATGACCAAATTTTCCCTATTATTGGTCTACCGAAATACCTAGTTTCGGATGACGCTACCATTTTTACCTCACAATACTTTTACAACTTTTGCTTTATGAATGGTATTAACAAGGTCTTTACCTCCCCTACCATCCTCAAGCCAATCTCGTCGAACGATATCATAGAAATTTGAAAGTTCTATTGTCCATTTTTCATTCCGAAGATCAACGCCATTGGGATTCTGAATTACCTGCCTTTGCGCTAGCACTTAATCCTGCCATCAATAACTCCACCTCTTTTTCCCCGGCGAAATTGTTTTTGGGTAGAGATTTGCAAACTCCTTTAGATTTAACATGGGATCTACCTTCTTTGCCCCCCTAATCAAGTCACTCAAGCGGAGTGGAAAAGGGCCTTAACTAAATTGCACCAGGCACGGGAGGTCCATCGACGGGTTCACGACCGTGGGCACCGTCCATCAAAATTTAAACTTTTAGATAAAGTACTGTTAAAGAACCATCCTCAAAGTTCCGCGAGTGATCATATATCTGCTAAACTTTGCCCTCGTTGGACAGGCCCTTTTTCAATCATTCGCTTCTCTACTCCGGTTTCTGTATTATTACAGGATGCAAATGATCCTTCCATTGTTAAAAAGGCCCATGTTTCGCAGTTGAAACAGTATTTTCAGTAATTTCTTTCTTTTTCTTTTCTCTTTTGCTCTACCCAGTGACCCTTCAACCCCACCCGGGTCAACTGGACTCTCCCATCTTGGTGAACATTAGGGAATGTTCCCCTTCTTTTGTTTTATTTTTTATATATTATGTACAAAAAATTACCCTAGACCATATTGTGTTTGTTTATTGTAATTTTTTAATACCTCCTCCCTTCCTTGTGCCTTTATTATTTGTTTATTTAAACTTTGTTTCTTGCCGAGTCTGCTTTTGTTCCAGCTCCTCTTTTTCTTCCTTCCTCTTCGCCCGTCGCCATTCGTCGGGTCCATCTTCACTTCCGGAATCCTTCGGATTCCTGGCCGGCGGGGGAATATGTAACGATCACTCACCTATTTTCGGCTACCGTCATCTGGAACTCCATCTATGTTCATATACTCGCCGATACTTCATTCATCTAACCGGCCTTGGACTTTCTCTGCTGCCTCGCCGTGCATCCGTCCTGGTGAACTGCTGAATACACACTGAGTCTCCTCTGGGTTACGTCATCCGCTACGTCAGTGTCCGATATTTCTCGACGTTTTGTGTACTTTTTTCCGAAACTTTCTGCAGCGGTATAAAGGCTTCCCCCACATACTCGGTCTTCAGTCCAGCACTGATTCCGAGTGTGGTTGGAGGGTCGTCTGAGGACTTCCCAGTATTTGCTGGGAAGCTCCACTTCTTTTATTTGCTGTATTGGGTGAGCAACAGAGTATTTATTTTATAATTACCACTATTATTCTTCTCCTATGGATTTTGGAGTTATCTTCATTGCTGTGGCCGGTTTTCTTTTAAGCCTGATATGAGTGATATTTTTCCTTAACAAATGAACATCGAGTAATATGCAATTTCAAGAGTTGGTGAGTGATTGAACTTGTGGCCTGGACGGTACAACTTATCACATAAAACTGTTCCTGCATTTGGCACTGTTTATACTCAGGCGACTCCCATTATTGTGATCCCCGTCCTTGGTCCTTCCCGTGCCTTTCTTCTCCCTTTGTTTACCTTTTCGGAAATCTGTGTCCATATTCTCCGAGGCTTATAGGTTACCATGTTCATTTGATTAGTCACATATTATAACTTGTAAATGGTCTAGGGATTCTATTCTAATGTACGTCATTCACGATGAGAGTTTTCTTTTGTGTGTCAGGTTACAAAATTTTGAGTTGTAAAATTTAAAATTGATTTCCTTTGTAGAAACAATATACTGTTTTGATTAACCTTTTTTCTTCTTATTATTACATCCACTAACCTCCAATTGGTCCCAGCTATTTTCTCCTTGAACGTCTTGTCAAAGAATCTTAATCAACCAATACGTTGTTGCTATAAATCGTCACAAGACATATTTCACAAATAAGATGACTTTCCCTGTGAGTCAGGACAAACTTTGTAAAGGCCAGTCATGAGGTGGTTACTCACTGGAGAACTAACATTATGACTCGCACTGACCATTGTACCCCATGCGTATATTAGTCATGAGGGCTGTTGGTTATAACAGCCTCTTGCTGTTATGACTGTATTGATCTTTGTACATTAAGATAGTATAAATGAAGGAAGGAATCCCTACTCGAGGTTCATTCTCTTCACCACTGTTCTGTGCAGTACACGACGGTTACAAACGTGACACGCTGCTGGTCTTATGCTATAAGCAGACCATGTAAGCAACTTTGGAATTAGCAACCAGATCTTTCTACGTGTTATAAATAGTTATTCTACAAAATGTCTTCAATCCTTTCTGAGTTAAGAAACACGCAGATACGGTTCGAGTTCGAGGGACCGTTAGCCATAAAAAGCTACAAACTTAACTGGGGGCCCGTCCGGGATAGGCAAACCGTCCATCCTAGCCAGATAGACTACAAAGCTGTTGGAGGAGTGAGTGACAACTTCCACGAGAAGCCTTTCCGACTACCTGCCGACACGCCTGCTGCCTATCCGTTCTACTGCTGCTGTACCCGACTCACCAAGGACAAGACGCCAAGCTGATCACCAGCAGGACAGGAGGATGCTGAAATCGCTGCTCATCTTTTCCAGTCTGTAAGTGAAACATCAGCCACATAAAGTAAAAGAGTGCATTCGTGAGATCTATCAATTAGGTTTTTCGCTTTCCGCATTTTCTTTAAAAGAATACTTTCGGTGAACCCAAGTTAGATAATCTGGTTCAATTCAAACTTAATAATAATAATAATAATATAATTATTATTATACAATTATCTTTCAATTGAATGCGAACTAGCAAGATCCAATAGATTCTTTGCTTTTCACCATCATTGAAATAAACTAATAATTTATTAACTTATAAATTTATTTTATCTCGTTTACATATTATTAACAATTCAATATGTCTGAGCAGGAACTTCTTTCAAAATTTGAATATGCTCATATCCAACTATTACCTGAATTTAACGGAAGTTCTTCCTGTAGCTTAGATTATTTTCTTGCAAGGTGCGACTCTTTCTTAAATAATTTTAAGAGAGCTGCTACAGTCCCACATGTAGACCTCATTAATAACTTCCTATTCAATGAGGTAAAATCTAAATTGAAAGGAGTGGCATGTAGCATTTTGGATTTAGATGCCAACACTAGTTACGAGAGATTTAAAGAGAAGTTAGTAAGAAAATATGGAATGTTTATGTCATGGTCTTGGAAAACAGGGTACTGAACATTGTCATCACCTATAGTCTCAGAGTAAACAGACCGAATGCAAAACTGTTCTTTGAATATGAAATCCGGAAAGAGCGAATATGCTACTCTCCTAATACAGGAAATCTCGAATTGTTTTCAGAAAGCTAATGAATCCTACACTGATTACCATGAACGCTTAGTTTCTCTAACCCTTCGGTACAAAAGCCTCTGTAAAATCAACTATAGAGACCAGATCTTAGAATTAAAACTAAGATAGTTAGAAGAAATAAGCTTACACACATTTAAAGCCGGTACATTAGAGCCATATCGCTCATACCTACACTACGCTCAAATCACAGACCTCAGCCAAGCTCTTAGGACCTGTATATCATATGACAACGACAGATCACAAGAAAACTACATGGATCAATTAAGAGGAACACGGTCGACAACTCAAAATAGATTCATGAGTAGTAAGCCGCCTCACACAACTCAAGTCATAATCCATTCACGTTTTCAAGACCCTTCTCACAAGGGAGACCTCAGAACACATATAATCATTCAAACCAACCTGCACATCATGTACCGAACCAACCAAGCCGACCTCATTGGACAGCTAACACACCTCAACAAATTTCTCAGCCTTCAGCTCAACGAAACCCACAACTTTCGAGACCAAATATTCCAACGAATCGTCCCTACCCTACGTCCAGCCATACTGGTAAACGCTTCTCTCCCCAACAATCACATCAACAATTTCCAAAACCCATGTCAGGTGTTTCCACTATTCGAGGAAATTTGTACTCCCACGCGGAAACAATCGAAGACACACTGTCTGAACACTCTTCTAGCGAAGAATATCTTCAGATGGAAAACACATACGACACTCAGGTTGACTCATCCTACTTTCCAAATGAGTACTTTGAGAGCGAAAACGAGGACTACACTCAGGATTTTCGTTTTGCCCAGTCTCCACGGCCGAATACCTGAATAACACTTACAATGCTCCTCAGTTGCCTTTCATCACACTATGCGGTCTTAAGATTCTCATTGATAGCGGCGCTTGCAACTCCATTATGAATCCCTCTGTACCATATTCGCTCTTTCCGGATTTCATATTCAAAGAACAGTTTTGCATTCAGTCTGTTCACTCTGAGACTATAGGTGACGACAATGTTCAGTACCCTGTTTTCCAAGACCATGACATAAACATTCCTGTAAATTTTAGAGTAATGCAATGGCACAACTATTTTGACTCTTTTTTGGTACTGCCGATTTTGCTAAGCTAGGTGCGAAAATTGACTATGGTTTAACTCTCTTGGTGCCAGGCGGTAGTGCGAGCTCCGCCCTTTAAATTGCCAGAGCCGATCTGGTCGGCCGTTAACAATCCAGTCGGAAGTTGCCAGAGCCGATTACATCGGCCGGCTTAAAATTCTGTGAAATACGTAATTTTGAGGCAACCTATAGTGGAGTGCATACTTTTGTTACAACCTGTAGTAAAGGGGCTACACGTTATTGTGTGCCTGGCCTTGCTTTGGCAGTTCTAAGAGGGTGTTATACCTTTCACAAGAGTCGTTTCCTGTGTTTACAAATACCGCTAACCGGTCAGTAAGAGATTGCTCCTTGCAGTGAGTGGATTTGTGACAGGAAAATGGCATGTTATTCACGTGATAAGTTTTCAGCAGGTATTGATGACAATAAATTAATGCAGTATTTAGAACAGTGCGATGTTAACGCTGATTTATCGGATAGCGATAGGGAATTTAGTTCAGAGAGTAGCGACGAAATTATACCGGACACGTCCGCGGAATCACCGCAGCTACAGAAGAGACGTTTAATTGTGTCTAACAGCACTAAAGCGACTCTGAATATGGTGGTAGATGAAACTAGTGATAACGAATATGATGATGATGATGATGTCTCTGGAGAACATTTTGTGGAAATTTGTCCCAATGAACCCGACAACATTCCTCAACCTCCTGTCTCCTTCAAGGAAGTTCTTGGACCTAAACATGCCCTACCGTCTGATTTTCCGCCCATATCACACTTCAGTTTACTTTTCACTTACTCTCTGCTAAACCTTATAGTCACATATAGCCCTCTATCATTACCTAAATGCCGGTCTCCGCGGGCCAAGTGTAGCGTGCCTGCCTTTCACCCGGAGGTCATGGGTTCGATTCCCGTCCAGGTCAAGATATTTCGCCTGGTCCTGAAGGTTGGTTCGAGGTCCACTCAATCTAAGTGACCCTAAGTGATTGCAATTGAGGAGATATCTGAGGGTGAGAGGACCCCGGTCTGGAAAACCAAGAATAATTACTGAGAGGATCTGTCTCACTGACCATGATTCACCTCGTAAACTGCAGGTACCGAACTGAGCAGCGGTCGCTTAGTAGGTCAAAGCAAATCAGGGATTTAGTGCCATACATTTCTTAATTTCGTAAATTCTGTTGTATTGTAAAATTATTTTTCTAATATATACTACAACCGAAAACGAGAAACTATTTTTTCTGAAAACAAAAACTATAATATCAACTATTATTTTTTACTTATTTAATAATTCAGAATTATTTTAATACTGTCTTGTCCGCACATAGAAAATTTGTTGTCAGTATTTGCCAAAGATCGATACATACACGCGAATTTTATCGGTGAGTAAAATTGTCTTGTTTTTACTAGTGACATATGTTTGAATTTTTATTTTTTACGTTTTTATTTTTCTCGTTCAAATTAGTTATTCTATAGAATTGTATTTAGAAATACATTATACATAATTACGTATATTCTTTTGTATCGTAAAATTTTTTTTCAAAGTAGATATTGAGAGAGAAAGTGCGAAAATATTTTTCTCTTCCTAAAAATAAACGTTTCGACAACTATAAATCAACAATAAAACGTCTTTGACTCTTTATATCACTCCAAAACAGTTTCTTATTCTACGTAGTCGATATGTAGAACATTTCATGCCGGTATTTGCTATACACCGGTAGATATACGCGAATTTTAAAATACATGTATTTCCACTGAAAACGGCCTGGCACTTTACAGTAGTAGAGTAGAGGCGGAGCTCTGGCCTCTTCCAGCTGATGGGGAGTGGCCGACTAGATCGGCCCTTGGCTCCAAGAGGGTTAAAGAAAGTCACCTTAGCAGGTAAAGACATACCTTTCTACTACCACTACCCTAACAAGCAAAAAAGCTTTCAACTCGCTTTAGACTCTCAGTTTACCGCAATTCCGGTTAACATCCAGCAAGGCGATGTATATGTTCCTATGTTCGAATACAAGGGAATGTATTTCCCTGATGCGATATTACATGCAGAATATTACCAAGTGTTATATCCTACGAAAACCCAGTTGAAACAACAGTTCGACGAACCCATACTTGACGAACCCCTGGAAAACATAGATATCCAACCTTTGGAAATAAACTCCATTTCAGACAGAGACATAACAGATCACCTTCGTACACAGCACACGAATGACTTAGAAAGTAAGGCTATTCAGAAACTTTGCTCACAATATTCTGATGTCTTCTACTATTCGGGCTGTGACCTTTCCTTCTCCTGTGCGATGAAACATTACATTCGCACGACAGACGAAGATCCGGTGTATCAAAAGAACTACCGCTATCCCCCGCAATTAAAGAAAATACTCAACGAGGAGGTAGAGAAATTACTGGATCAGGGGATAATAACCCACAGTGAATCTCCGTACTGTAATCCGATTTGGATAGTACGAAAGAAACCTGACCCTTCAGGACAGAAGAAATGGAGATTGGTAATTGATTTTAGGCAATTGAACAGAAAGACCATTGAGGATTAATACCCTCTTCCTAGAATTGAAGAAATCCTCGACACCTTAGGGAACTGCCAATATTTCAGCACACTAGATCTAGCCCAAGGTTTTCACCAAATAGAGATGGACCCCACGTGCATAGAAAAGACAGCCTTCACCATTGATAATAGGCACTTGATGTTCCAAAGAATGCCATTCGGACTCCGAAACGCTCCAGCCACGTTTCAGCGTGTAATGGACAATGTCTTAAGGCCATTCTTGTACAAGTTTTGCTTTGTTTATATCGATGATATAATTATGTACAGCAAATCATTGGAGGAACACTTCCAACATTTGGAACTAGTGCTCCAGAAACTCAGGGACGTAAATCTCAAGATACAACTTGACAAAACAGAGTTTCTCCACAAGGAGGTCGCTTTTCTTGGTCACGTTGTATCGCAAGACGGAGTGAAGCCCAATTCTAAAAAAAATAGCATCAATAGAGGGATCCCCATACCGAAAACCATCAAGGAAATCAAGCAATTCCTTGGTTTGGCAGGATACTATAGGAAATTCACTAAGAATTTCGCTAAAGTCGCTCAACCTATGACCCGCTGTCTGAAGAAGGGATCAAAAATTGATACTGAGAATGCCGAATACCAGTGCGCATTCGAGACTCTCAAGACCCTTCTAATTTAACTCTCCTGTGCTAGACTACCCTGACTTTGAGGAAACTTTTGTCCTCACTACAGACAGTTCAGACTTCGCTTTGTGAAGCGTCCCATCACAGAAGGGGCATCCCATTGCATATTATTCTAGGACACTAAACCCTGCCGAGAGGAAGTATTCTACCATTGCGAGAGAGCTACTTGTAATTGTAGAAAGCTGCAGGCATTTCAAACCCTACTTATGGGCCCGGCACTTTCAAGTAGAGTGTGACCACCGCACACTGCAATGGCTATTCACGTTGAAGGACCCTTGTTCTAGACTTTACCGATGGAAAGTAAAACTAGGAGAATTCGACTTTAACATTAAATACATTAAAGGAAAGTCAAGCTGCGTAGCAAGCGCGCTCTCGCGAGTAGAGATCAACTTGAATGACGAAACAATGACAAATGTAGCCATCCCTGGAGATGACAAATACCAGGATGAGATTGATAACGAAACGGTGCATTCAAACCAAGAGGATCCCATTTTTACTTTGAAATTATCTGGAAGGAGTCTAAATCAGAACCGAAACCAGATCATTGTTAAATATGGTAATATTCCGAAAGTCCTTGAACAAAAGCTGTTCAAGAGACATACACGACACATCATGTTGGTTACACACGAAAACCTCTATCAAGATTTAAATAATCTTTTACTCCGAACAATCATCACGTCTAACAGATATGCTGTCTACTTTGATGATTTAACATTAGAGATCCCATTTATTAGGACTTGTCAAAAGCTCTTTACTTCAGAATTAATAATCATAAAAACATCCAAGTTTCTGGAAGATGTCGAAGCTCATGACAAACAGAAACAATTAATCCTACAGTATCACTCTACAAACCACAATGGAATTACGGAGACTGTCGAACACCTACAAACAAAATATTATTGGCCACATCTAAGGGAACACGTTCGAAACCTAATAAACCAGTGCAACCTCTGCCAACGGAATAAGTACGAACGACACCCCAACCAAGTATCGAACCAAGGTCCGATCACGGTTGATCACCCCCTTTGCTCAGATACACGTGGACACGTTCCACTTCGAACAAAATCGTGTCTTAACACTTTTGGATGTATTTTCGAATTATGGACAAGCCTATGTACTGCCCAATGGCACAGCACTTGCCGTACTGAACCAACTCCAGGTGTATTTCTCACACCATGGATTTCCCAAACAAATCACCCATGACCAAGGCAGAGAGTTCGAAAATAAATTAAGGAGTACTGCAAAGCCACTAATATCGAATATCATGCTACAACTCCACTAAATTCTTCATCGAATTCCCCAGCAGAGAGACTGAATCCCACCCTGTTAGAGAAATTGCGTATTTCCAGAGATCACGACAAGTTTACCCCTCTCACGCAACTTTTAACTACTACTATCACGAACTATAATTCCTCAATACATTCTGCTACCAAGCAACCCCCATTCAGTATAATCTATGGTCCATACTATAAAGCTCTAGATCATATTTTTTCCCTTCTCCTTAAGTCAATGAATATATCCAAAGTCAAAGCCAGCAGTTACAGGTTTTAAGAAGTAGTAACATTCAACCTAACACCTATACCTTTTCTCACTCGTACAAAATCGGGGAAACCGTCTTTGTACTAGATCCCTTAACCCGAAATAAGAAATCCAAAAACCTCTATAACGAGGGCATCATTACTAAGATTGAGAAAAACAGGGTTTATTGCAAGATGAAAAATGGTAAGACCCACGTCAGAAATTTCAGGGATATCAAACCTAAGAAAGAAATCCTTTCCCTTTCTGGTTCTTCCCAGGACACTGCTTCATCAACACCGAACGAGTAAAGACTCAGAGATTCTATGCCGATCCACTGGGACCCGCAGTCATAATTAGTAATTATCACAAATTTTGTTTAGCTTTAATCTAACCAGTCTACTCGACTCGTACAACGATATTCACGAAACCACTTCTCACCTTTTATCACATGCCAACAACACCTTCCCTTATTTAATGTATGAACTAACGGAAAGTTTAAAGAACACTAGGAAGGAGTTAAATAAACTATTGCCCAGTAGACCCAGGTACAAGAGAGGATTAATCAATGGATTTGGAAGTGTAATTAAATTCATTTCTGGTAACCTGGACCAGTACGATTTGGATCGCCTACAGAATCAAATAAATGCTTTAAGAAAGAGCCGTACGGACGAAATTCAGCACATTAATAAACTTGTTTCTTTTAGTAATACTGTCGCTAAGAAATTTTACAATAAAATTAACCAGGTCAATCTAAATATGAGGGTTATCCAAAGTATGTTACGGAAAGAGAATTTTGAAATAAGTATCCTAGAACATTACCAATATATTTTACTTTGTATGGATAAATTCAACAAGATAGTGCGCACTCTGGAAGATACCATCAGCCTTTCCTTCAGTGATATGACGAACGTCAAGATGTTTTTCCAAAAGGATCTCACGAACATTATGAAGCATTTACAATCTGTCTACCCAACAAAATCTATAATTCATACGGACTCCTATCACTTGTATGAAAACCTTAAATTTACTAAAACCCAAGTTCTTATGTTGGACTCAGAATTAATTGTAGTGCTGTCAGTACCTATCACAGATGCAAACCAATACCAGCTGTATGAAGTATCTTCGTTACCAACTATGGATAAAATTATACTTATCCCTTCAGAAAGATATTACTTGCAAGGACCAACATTAAAAGGGTCCAGTGTCTCATGTAAAAAAAGGTACTCAATCTTATGTATGTATTTATTATAATGCTAGAATAACCACATGTAATTTAACTGAAGCCACAGGATGTGAGTTTGCAGTTGTGAAAAATGATGTGAAACTATTCCACCCTTAAATGATGAACACATCCTTTTTATAGTGTAAAACCTACTATGTTATTACAAACATGCCCTAATTCTCAAAGATCTGTATATATCTCAGGGCCTTGTATTGTATATTCTAATATCTCATGCCCCATATCAGCTTTGGGAGTTACTCTTGAACAAAAACTAACGAAATATGTCCACAACTTCCCATTCCTCTATGCTCAAAAGAAACCCTTCACAAGGCATGAAATCCATTTCCATTATTCCCACCTCGATGTGAATAAATTAAAACTGGACCTACAACCTCTAACTCCCAAATATGCTGTAAGGAAAGAGGTTACTCCTTTTAATATGACCGTTATGATAATCATACTATGTATAATACTGTTAATTTTTAGAAAACCGAGCTCGATAGCTGCAGTCGCTTAAGTGCGGCCAGTATCCAGTATTCGGGAGATAGTAGGTTCGAACCCCACTGTCGGCAGCCCTGAAAATGGTTTTCCGTGGTTTCCCATTTTCACACCAGACAAAAGCTGGGGCTGTACCTTAATTAAGGCCACGACCGCTTCCTTCCCACTCCTAGCCCTTTCCTGTCCCATCGTCGCCATAAGACCTATCTGTGTCGGTGCGACGTAAAGCAACTAGCAAAAAAAAAAAAATTTAGAAAAAATCTGTATCAAAAATATGTAATCTGTAGAACTAGGAAACAAAAAGTTACTGAGGACAGTAACAATAGACAAAGAGGGGAGGAGTTATATTCCTTACCCGAAATATCACCTGTATATAATATTCCTGATAATTCACATGAATATTCATTTTAATGTATCGTATAAAAGGTTCCAAACTGTAAGATATTACTAAGATCTGTATATATTAATCATAAGACATATTTCACAAATAAGATGACTCTCCCTGTGAGTCAGGACAAACTTTGTAAAGGCCAGTCATGAGGTGGTTACTCACTGGAGAACTAACATTATGACTCGCACTGACCATTGTACCCCATGCGTATATTAGTCATGAGGGCTGTTGGTCATAACAGCCTCTTGCTGTTATGACTGTATTGATCTTTGTACATTAAGATAGTTAATGAAGGAAGGAATCCCCTACTTGAGGTTCATTCTCTTCACCACTGTTCTGTGCAGTACACGACGGTCACAACCGTGACACGCTGCTGGTCTTATGCTATAAGCAGACCATGTAAGCAACTTTGTAATTAGCAACCAGACCTTTCTACTTGTAATAAAAAGTTATTCTACAAAAAGTCTTCAATCCTTTCTGAGTTAAGAAACACGCAGACACGGTTCGAGTTCGAGGGACCGTTAGCCGTAAAAAGCTACAAACTTAACTCTAGGAGCCAACGGCCGTAGCCGTGTTAAAACACCGGATCCCGTGAGATCTCCGAAGTTAAGCAACATTGGGCGTGGTCAGGAGTTGGATGGGTTGCCACGCGCTGTTGGTGGGGGGTAAGGGAATGGAGGAGCGGAAAGCAACTGGCCACCCTACCGCACGTAAACTCCGGCTGAGGAACACCTCTGCGGAGGTTCGGACCTGCCTTCGGGCCAAATAACCCTTACCTTACCTAACTCTAGGAGCACTTATCCTTATTTCATTATCTGTAGATTTTTCTTTTTCATTAGTAATCATGTCAATTCCACTAGAAGAATCCTTTATCTGCAGAATTTTGACACATTTTATTTCCCACTCCAGTATTTGGTTTTTGAAACGATAAAATCGAAACAGTAGAAAATTTGCTCCTTGCACAGAAAATAGTATATTTTCAGCTAATATTTCAAGTATTACTTCTTCTTCTTCTTCTTCTTCTTCTTCTTCTTCTTCTTCTTCTTCTTCTTAATCTGTTTACCCTCCAGGGTTGGTTTTTCCCTTGGTCTCAGCGGGGGATCCCACCTCTACCGCCGCAAGGGCAGTGTCCTGGAGCATGAGACTTTGGGTCGGGGGATAAAACTGGGGAGGAGGACCAGTGCCTCACCCAGACGGCCTCACCTGCGATGCTGAACAAGGGCCTTGTGGTGGGATGGGAAGATTGGAAGGGATAGATGAGAAAGAGGGAAGGAAGCGGCCGTGGCCTTAAGTTAGGTACCATCCCGGCATTTGCCTACAGGAGAAGTGGAAAACTACGGAAAACCACTTCGAGGATGGCTGAGTTAGGAATCGACCCCACCTCTATTCAGTTGACCTCACGGGGCTGAGTGGACGCCGTTCCAGCCCTCAAATGTTGTGGACCGGGCGAGTTTTTCCGTGCGGTTAGGGGCACGCAGGTGTGAGCTTGCATCCGGGAGATAGTGGGTTCGAACCCCACTGTCGGCAGCCCTGAAGATGGTTTCCCGTGGTTTCCCATTTTCACACACTGTACCTTAGTGAGGGCCACGGCCGCTTCCTTCCCATTCCTAGGCCTTTCCTATCCCATCGTCGCCATAAGACCTATCTGTGTCAGTGCGACGTAAAGCAAATATTGTGGCAGAGTCGGGAATTGAACCCGGGCCTCCGGGGGTGGCAGCTAATCACACTAACCATTACACCACAGAGGCGGACCAAGTATTACTTGCGAAGTAAAACTACTCTTTGAGTGTTAATGCACCACAATCCACAAGCTCGTCGTAACTTGTTGTGAAGCCCTGATTCGGCGGTCGCTGAGGTAAACGGCATATGCCAATATGCAGTATTGTGTTGTCAGTTTTCCGGCCACTGCTAGGATGAGCTCAATACTTACTATAGTTACTTTATTATATTCACTGTACTACTCACCGCACGTTACATGTGGTATTCTAAGTGGACATTTAGTCCATGTATTTATGTATATAACTATCCAATGTCCGACTCGTTGGCTGAATGGTCAGCGTACTGGCCTTCGGTTCAGAGGGTCCCGGGTTCGATTCCCGGCCGGGTCGGAGATTTTAACCTTCATTGGTTAATTCCAATGGCCCGGGGGCTGGGTGTTTGAGCTGTACCAACATCCCTGCAACTCCCACACCACACATAACACTATCCTCCACCACAATAACACGCAGTTACCTACACAAGGCAGATGCCGCCCACCCTCATCGGAGGGTCTGCCTTACAAGGGCTGCACTCGGCTGGGAATAGCCACACGAAATTAAAACTGTACTACTATTCATCCCTAGCGAACTTTGGTGATATACGAGTACGTATTTAAGGCAGAAACAAAACTGTTAGGTATAATTTCATTAAATAAAAACAACTTTGTAAACTTGTAAATGTAAATGAGGGGCTAAAGCCCCCTTAGCCCATCCCTGGATCCGCCTCTGCTATGTATGTATGTATAATCAGCAGTGCTCACACGACGCTTGCACGAACAGGTCAAAGTTCAGTGAGAAAAATGCTTTGAAATCACTTGTGACTGGCAAGTGCGTTGTATGCAAATGTTTCTTAATTCAGGTCAAGGTGTAAAGAAATCAATTCGCATCCGTCTGACTCGTTGACTGAATGGTCAGCGTACTGCCCTTCGGTTCAGAGGGTCCGGGGTTCGATTCCCGGCCGGGTCGTGAATTTTATCCTTCATTGGTTAATTCCAACGGCCCGGGGGCTGGGTGTTTGTGCTGTCCCCCAACATCCCTGCAACTCACACACTATGCTCCTCCACATTAACACGCAGTTACCTACACATGGCAGATGCCACCAACCCTCATCGGAGGGTGGATGGCCTTACAAGGGCTGCACTCGGCTAGAATCAGCCACACGAAATTTAATTTTTAACTCGCATCCATTCAGAGGTACAACATTCTGTGTTATGTTTACGATTAGGCTATGATAAACAGAACGACAATCCATTAAGGAAACTGGACAACAGTTCAATGACACGGAACTGTTTATTTTCCGTATGCATTGGAATTAAATTCACTGGCCTTCGGTTCAAAGGGTCCCTGGTTCGATTCCCGGCCGGGTCGTGAATTTTTTCCTTCATTGGTTAATTCCAATGGCCCGGGGGCTGGGTGTTTGTACTGTCCCCCAACATCCCTGCAACTCACACACCACACACAACTTGTTGTGAAGCTCTGGTTTGGCGGTCGCTGAGGTAAACGGCATATGCCAATATGCAGCATTATGTTGTCAGTCCTCCGGCCACTGCTAGGACGAGCTCAATACTTACTATAGTTGCTGTATGATAGTCACTATACTATGTTAGTGTACAGTTGATCAATCAAAAATTGACGCATGAAAAATGTTGAAGTCTTGTATCGCGTATCATCGCCCTCGAGAGGCAGTGTAGCTAAAACAACAAGTTATGCAACTCGCTTACTGTTAAACGACACGTTGTTGACGATATGCTACTGTCAGTCAGGAGTGTAGCGGGGCGAAAGGTGGAAAGGGGGGGGGGGGGGGTTAGCACCTCCCTGTGCAATTTTTACAAAAGAAAATAGACAAAACTGACAATACAACTGAAAATGGACTCAGTGGGTTGGCACTTTTGGACATTCGCAGACATAATTGTAAGACCAACAAATCTCTTGAATCTATCTATTTTATAAGAAGCCTCGAAAGTTGTATTTTAGACTGTAATCTGAACATACCATTCACCTTAAAACTATTCACTTTGATCATATTGTTCTTGTTCTGTATATTAGTGTAAGAGTTTATAGTGCAATCTGAACATCAACATAGTTTACTCGTATCAGTGTCCTTGTAATGACACTCATACATGCGCGCACCACATACGGACAAGCGCCTTCAATATTTTCTATCATCATTTTGTAACTATACACCCCCGCCCCCTCCCCTCCCCCCCCCCCCCCCAGTCTGTCGATCCTGGCTATGCTACTGCTGTCAGTACACAATGCAACTGTCCGCATATCCGAATAACATAAAAGATTACAATGAAATGGACAAGAAACTGCCATATATGTCCAACCCTTGTCCCGTTTCTCTATGGGGTTGGGTATGAAGTGAGATGAAACTTCGTAGCGAGTTTTTACGACCGGTTGCCCTCCCTGACCTCATCAGAGAAGTTAATTTGATGAAATGAATGTTGTGATGATATATGATAGGAGGAAGGGAGAGAGGGGAAACCCGGTGCCGACACATAGCCTGCTCGTGTCGAATAGCACCATAGGGTCTGCTCAAGGTTTAACGTCCCCATCCAACGGACGAATCACCAT
Source organism: Anabrus simplex (assembly GCF_040414725.1). Taxonomy (NCBI): domain Eukaryota; kingdom Metazoa; phylum Arthropoda; class Insecta; order Orthoptera; family Tettigoniidae; genus Anabrus; species Anabrus simplex. Next base: position 318,974,137 of record NC_090265.1, read on the forward strand.
CAACAGCGTTATATGTCCTCATTCCATACGGTCCCTGCGGAGTGGTTTGGAATTTAACCCAGGCTTCTGGCACGCAATCTAGTGATTAGAAATTGTATACCACCACCTCTCCTATCCTGTCAACCAACATTCTTATGGTGGAAATGTTTTCGACCAATGGAACTCGAACCGTCAGACGATATAGACTTCACACCTTAACGATCATGGCCAAGAAATTGCTATAATGGTTAAATAAATATGTGAAGTGATGGACACGCCTGGCAAGTGAAGATCGATGTGAAACACTTCTCGGCGTGTCAGTGTTAATGTAAGAGAAAGATCCTTGGTTATCAACCACGAGATCCGGATTTCGAATACCGGTATCGGCATTTTTTATTAATTTTTACTGGATTCCGTTACTGTACTGTGTAACTGCACCATACTTCACATTTCCGCTCCGAATGCTTGCAATGAGCGCGTAGTTTATTATCACTGGCCCCTCGAATGACCGGTGTTGAGGTATGTTATCCTACATGCCATGCACAGCGAGAAATAGCCTTACAGCATTAAGCGTGTTCATGCGACTGCCACTTAGCTCCGAGGAAAGTGAGAGTCAGGGTTCGTGTCCTACTTACACATTACATTATTTTTTGGAAGTTTTAGCGTGTTGCGTTAACCAAATGAATGTGTATCTGTTCATTGAGAAACCTAGTATTGTGGTTTGAATTATGTTAGTCCTCAAACAAGCCGAGGTGATTAGCTAAGATGGTAGAGCGCTGGCCTTCTCAGCTTACGTTGGTTGGTTCGATACCGGCTCATATCGGTGTAATTGGAAGATGCTCAGATACACCAGCCTAGTGTCGGTAGATTTATTGGCACGTAAAAGAACTCCTGTTGGACAACATTCCGGCACCTGAGTACTCTTTAAACCCACAAGTAATAGCAAAAGCTTAAGGAAGAACAACAAGGTATCTTACCTGTACATATTACAGAGTCCACGTCTACACTCTGACCCAGGAAATTTTGTTCTACAGCGTTAATGTAAACATTAATTAGGCCTAGCATGAAATACAATTTAACTTTGGAAGTGCACCCAGGCACTTGAGTTCGTGATCCTACTCTCCAAACCCGCGTTATATCCCTACACATGAACATTGCTATGTGGCTTAAATTGTCATTGAAGGGATATTTTAAATCACAACAAATTAATGGTTAAAGACGGGTAGATAATTTAGCAAAAGATATTAGTTTAAAAGAAAATTGAGGTGATTCTAAAGACACCACGAACTACGGTCACATACAGTACATGCGTGCGTGTCGTATAATAATTTCGTATGGCTATTTCTAGCCGAGTGCAGCCCTTGTAAGGCAGACCCACCGATGAGGGTGGGCGGCATCTGCCATGTGCAGGTAACTGCGTGTTATTGTGGTGGAGGATAGTGTTATGTGTGGTGTGTGAGTTGCAGGGATGTTGGGGACAGCACAAACACCCATCCCCCGGGCCATTGGAATTAACCAATGAAGGTTAAAATCCCCGATCCCGCCGGGAATCGAACCCGGGACCCTCTGAACCGAAGGCCAGTACGCTGACCATTCAGCCAACGAGTCGGACCGTGCGTGTCGTGAGGTGGCACCATCTGCGACTCGACCTGCTGATTCCATTATACAGTTGGCAAGTCCCATTCTACCAGAGTAAACAATAAATTAGAAAGTCAAATTTACGATTTGCATTGTAGACAGTGAAACGCTAATTTGGAATTTAAAATTCCGTTGTTTAGACAGTGGGCTAATCCCATCCTACAGGAGACAGGCAAACAACGAAAAACACAAAGACATGGTCTTTATATCACAAGTTAGGAAAATACAATGACATGATTTTATATTACAAGGTATATGATAAGGCTGCCTGTTTCAAATCAAAATGTGTACCATCGCGCTGGAAAGCGCTATTTCGACTAAATTACATAATCGAAGATGTGAGACTGCCCCGTAAAATTCCTGCGAGAGATAACAAGTTAATTTAAGACATTCTACAAAACAAAAACTTACATGATTCCTTTATCCGGCAACATCAGCCCGAACTTCCCTATGGAGTAAGAGTCCGAACTGGCCCGAACCGTAGAGCTGGGAGCAGAGCGAGTAGTATCGATGAGTAATCCGGTTGTAGCGGTAGAGCGCACCACCGATTCCCACCGCTGCAAGTAGTCGCGTTGGACCAGAATACAGTGTAGCGCACAACACATGTTTAACAAGCGGAGACCACGACGTTCGGATCACGGATTATCTTCAAACTTTGTACACTTTTAGTAATCCATTAGGACAACATAATGTTCAAATAGTAAGGCGTACTACTTAGGCATTTTCGAGAAAATCGCAAGATAATTTTCGCGTCGAATATGTACAGGTGCGTTGCGGTCACGAGCGTGAAATGGCGACGGTCGAGTGATTGGCGTTCAAGCCCCGTAATCGCTGGATCACTGGATCGAGTCCCGCTCATCGCTTTTTTGTTTTTCAACACTGGTCATATTCTTTCATATATATTGCAGGTCAGAGCGTCCAGGAGCAAAGCAGTTCCGGGTACCTTACCCGATTTCACTGTCAGGTATGAGGGATTTCGCAAATCACGAGAGGCATACATTTTCAGGAAAACTTTATGCATTTGGTCGTTTACTTGTTGGTAATTATAAATACTATTTTTTTTTTGCAGTCCGCCTCTGTGGTGGAGTGGTTAGTGTGATTAGCTGCCACCCCCGGAGGCCCGGGTTTGATTCCCGGTTCTGTCACGAAAATTGAAAAGTGATACGAGGGCTGGAACAGGGTCCACTCAGCTTCGGGAGGTCAACTGAGTAGAGGGGGGTTCAATTCCCTCCTCAGCCATCCTCGAAGTGGTTATCCGTGGTTTCCCATTTCTCCTCCGGGCAAATGCCGGGATGTAGGCACCTACCCAACGTAAGACCACAGCCGCTTCCTTTCCTCTTCCTTGCCTATCCCTTCCAATCTTCCCATGCCTCCACAATGCCCCTGTTCATCATAGCAGGTGAGGCCGCCTGGGCGAGGTACTGGTCATCCTTCCCAGTTGTATCCCAGACCCTAAGTTTCACGCTCCAGGACACTGCCCTTGAGGTGGTAGAGGTGGTATTCCTCGCTGAGTCCGACGGAAAACCGACCCTGGAGGGTAAACAGATTAATAAGAAAGAAGAAAGAAATAAATTTTTTCTAACGATAAACATTAGCAAAGGGCCAAGTAACATTGGAAATCTAATAAAAGTTGATGCAAATACACCTTTTTTTCATTACATTACCTTTGAATTGTAATATATATGAAAGAAAAAACAAAAACAAAACAACAAGTGGGACTCAATCCAGCGAACCAGCGATTACAGAGCTTGAAGGCTAACCACTCGACCACCGCCGTTTCGTACTCATTGTACATATTCGACGCGAAAACTTCTCGTGCGATTTTCTCGAGAACGCCTTAGTAGTCCAACTTACAGTACTACTTGCACATTATCTTGTCCTAATGGACTATTAAATGTATACAATGTTTGAAGATGCTCCGTGATCCGAACGTCGTGACCTTCCCGTGTAAGATTATTGCACTTGTATTCAGTCTGTGCTTCTTAATTTGCGTCTATATTTCCTCCGCTTGTTGTGTTTTGTAGATAACGCAAAGTATATTAGATAATAATTGTGGTATTAGTTTGATATTTATTCCCATTTTTTACATGGTATTCATGTTTTAGAATATTTAAGTAACTTAATAAACTTTTACATACATTTGTACCACAAATGCCATGAAAACCGTCTGATGCATGGCAGTTCTTTGAAATTAATGATGATAAAAATCAGCAAAATGCAAATTTTGCGGCCGCATTTGCGCGACGGGTGGTGGCGTATCAAATTTGTGGGACCATATCAAGAGGCATTACAAGGATGAAATGAGTAGGTCGGCTTCTCCAGCAGAAAACAACATTGCTGTATTCAGCAAAACGGTTATGTTGTGAGAAAAGGGCAATGAATTTACGTTGCCATACCAATAACGTATTTAAACATGCCGCCACATTACATTAACTCGGCACAACCGGGTGATGACGTCACAACTGCTCCGCTCCGCACCGCTCCGTCCCCACAGCTACCGAACCGGACTCGTTCGCCTTGACTGAGAACCAAGATGAGAATCAGGATGCTAACTATAAAGTCCCAGATTTCACGCGTCACCCTTCCAAAACAACGGAACCAATCGACGTGCAGAATTTCAACCAGAACAGCCTTCGCAACTTTTTACATGAGGGTGGGAAAATTCCCACATTCTCTGACATAGACCAGAACACCTGAAACAAGGGTTCGTTCTGGCGTCAGCGAGTCGTGGGAAATGAAGCACCAAACCTTCTATAGGGTGTTCAAACAATTATATTCACAACTTTATTACGCATTTCTTGAAACAAAGACCCTTTTTCGCACATGGTATTACCTGAGACAGCTATAATAAGCTCACCGGACAAAAAATTAGTCATTTCAGTGCACACGCACAGATGGATCGTTAAGCCTGTACAGATGGCGCAGCGAACGAGTCCCGTGCTCAACCGCATGCGCACTGGGCATAGACGACGATAACTCTAGAAATGAATTCTTGACGTTTCGAAGAATTTTTTTTTTTTTTTTTGCTAGTTCCTTTACGTTGCACCAACACAGATAGGTCTTATGGCCACGATGGGGCAGGAAAGGGCTAGGAGTGGGAAGGAAGCGGCCGCGGCCTTAATTAAGGTACAGCCTGGTGTGAAAATGGGAAACCACGGAAAACCATTTTCAGGGCTGCCGACAGTGGGGTTCGAACCTACTATCTCCCGAATACTGGATACTGGCCGCACTTAAGCGACTGCAGCTATCGAGCTCGGTCGAAGAAGGTGTAACAGTTCTCTTCTCTATAGCCAAAATTGCCATATTGGATCGTCTATCGTTCGTCACTGTGTTACGGAGGTACGTTTTAACACGTTTCAATGTACTCATGCTTCTTTCGCATGAAACAGTGGTTGCCAGAATTGGAAGTACCAAGGAAAGTAGTTTTGCGCATTCGGGAAGCATAGTAAAACATATTTGAATAGATCCCTAGACGATAGGTATTTATCCTCATTACTACAAACGAAGATAGGTTCTCATGTCAGTTTTTATGGCCAAACAACCTTTTCGAGAATACATATCGGAAAATTATTTGGCCTACTGAAATACGTTTTTTTTTTTTAATCTACCAATCCCGTAAAATCTAGCTTCTGAAAGATACGGTTTTAATGTTCACTACTACAGCGTCAACTATTTTGACTTTCATTCGGGAGATAGTAGGTTGAAAAACAAAGATGCAGTATTTTCTTGCCTGCATAGAGAAAAGTAACTATCTCCTAAATACTACACGTGAACCTACAATTCCTCTTAATGAAGCAGGAGCACAGAAATTAAGGAGGATTGCATTCGAAATAGTTTTTTTCTTTTTTCTTTTTTACGATCTGCTTTACGTCGCACTGACATAGATAGGCCTTATGGCGACGATAGGATAGGAAAGGTTCTTGATCTTTCATAAATTTACGGTTCTTCCTCTGCCAAAAAATCCAATAGTTCTAAATAATGGCCTATGTTAAAAGACGTCTCATATTCATCGTGACATCGGAGAGCTAAATCGTGCCGCACCAGAAAAAAAAAATAATTGAAATCAGTATATTACATTCTCATTTCGCTCTACTTTTTCATTGTGTTTCAAACCTGCCAGACGCATCGCCTCAGAAAGAGCATGGTCAATTCTAGCTGTACCTAGTTGAGTGTATTTAACAGCTACTGTAATATGCGTAATGGAACACTTTTTTTTTTTTTTTTTTTTTTTTGCCTTTGAAAGAAAGTGTTTAAGACTTTCCTCACTAACCCCTATTTTTCTCCATTCTAAATTGTCTTTAGCAAAGAACACACAATAAAAACAAAATAGTCTATTTCGGGTAGCATTGCCACTCAACCATAGTTTCGATGCGTATCATTGACTCTGAAAACGTCTTAAAAGTTTTCCATCCGTTTTCTGAATGGATAAGGTTGGCGTGGGCTGTCATTCTTTTACTTGGAGTTTTTCCTCCAAAGAGAGCCGAGAAAAATGTTGGATTTTCAATGAGAAAATTCAATGGATTTTGAGATAAATTAAACGCATCCATTGAAACGTATGTGTAGTGAAGATTAGCCTACTACAGCCTGCTGTTTATTTTTAGCTACACTGTAATACACACACAGTAAAACATAAATAAAACACACTTCACCGCACTTAAATTCCACCCTGACAATACATTATACAGGGGTGTAACCAGTGCAAGCGGGCCCGGGCCTTTAAAACCGTTTCACTACCAATTTTATTTTTTCATAAATTAGGTTATTTCTTTGCATTAACTGGTCAACGAACTTCTAATTAGCATATTATTTCAATATCTAATTAATATCTGATACGTTGTGGCTCTGAGAGGGGTGGGACATATGTGTCCCACTGGTATTTCTGTGTGGGACATATATGTCCCAGTGGTGTATTTTGAAAGATGCCAACCCTTATTTATAATACCATTATTTATAAGAATATGAAATACAAAATATGGAACACAGAATACTAAATAGCCAAACTTAAAACGATGATATATAAGATCAAATTATTAGGTTTAGAACACTTCACATGTAGGTTAGATTAGGTGCAACAGATCAAGTGTGATAAGGTGCAAAATAGTCCTTGCACAGAGGGAGCTTACACATTGTACAGAGAGTTTTGGTTCTTGTTTTTTTCTTCAGCTTTGAGCACCTCACACATCGCCTTCTGGTGTTGCCTTCCACCGGCAACTGACCTCCAACATTCAACATCAATTTTGATGCCGAGGTAGGTCGCCCAGATATCCTCTTCCTTTTTACTGTTGCATTTGATTTGCCAACAGCCATCATATATTCTGCAAGGAGAATAATGTACTCCAGCAACGGAATCTTTTTATGCTTGGTTTCTTGATACAAAATCCAAGAATTGACAACGGCCATCATGAAGACCTTGAAGAAAAACTTTCTCCACCACTTTTGAGATTTTCTAACAAAATGCTATGTTCCAACTTTCCGATCTGAGAGGTCTACACCTCCCATAATTTCATTGTAGAATTATGTTGATTCTAGGCAGGGAACTACTTCTCTACTTCCATCTTCTTTTTTAGCACTTCGACTTCGTTTGCCACATGGCAGTTGCTAATTACCACCAATTCTTTAGAATCCTGCCATCTTTCAGCAAGCGTTCCAGAAGCATTAGCCAAATACTGACATTGGCTCCTGTCTAACTTTCCCTGCAATTGTCGTTTCTGTCTGCTTCTGAGGCAGTATCACCATCCAAACCTACCGAATCATTGTCATTAGGCACGTAATTTACATCCGCAACATCATCAGAGCCGAAGTCCAAATCTGACGCCGAATCTTCTTCATTTGTCCCTAAAAACTCTGCCAGTTGGTTGTCACTCGAAAAGACATCCTCCCAATGCCGACTTTTTGAAGTCATCTTAGCTACAATAAACAAAATCTATTTCGTAAACCAGGTTATAAAATACCACTGGGACTATATGTCCCAACGAAAACTACCAATGGGTTATATGTGTCCCATTGTAAAGAAATTAGATATAACATTGCACTGTGTAAATAATGTAAGATGCAAAAAAGTGGTATTTATTATCGCTATAAGCACCTGTGTGTGTTACACAATGAACGCAATAATGTAATCTCTGAGAATTGGCGCGAAAACAGTGACCCGTATCGATAATCTCCCGTTGTATGAATAAAACTTAGAATAAGTGCCATCTGTTGGAAATTTATGGCAATGCTAAAGCTAACAAATCTATAGATAACCATTGGGATACGGTCCTGTGCTATTATAATTGAATTAAATCCCAATAGTATTGGTTGATGCCCTGGCGGGACATTTATGTCCCAGTGGGAGTGAAAGAGTTAAGGGACTCCACAGAAATTATAGCAATGAAAATTGATACCAAAATATCATATTTTGGTTAGAAGATGATACCTTGTTGATGTGTAGTGCATCTGAGATCGTATTATGCACAAAATTTGCTGAACATTTAATTTTTGTAAGACATTTCTTCGACAACAATGTATAATATCAATACGAAGTCAGTGTAGTAACCATCAGTCAACTCAGTTTCGGACGAAGGCTCTTTGCGGGAAGTTAATAATAGACGACGCATATCAGTTGAGCAGTTTAATATTTTTCACACTTTATTTGAACTGGTACCGTATTGTTTTAATTAGGTTCGTATATTTCTTTGTGTTGTAATAACTCAAACTTCTTTATCTGTTAGAGAGTATAGTTATGTAGTCAGTGAAAAATGGAACCAATTAAAGTTAAGCCGTCAAACCACCGAGGCAGTCAAATAAAACCCATTGAACATTATTTTCGAATAATCTTACATTATCAAATAATCCCATTGTTCATATAACTTGACAGTATATGCATTACTTATGCCTGTTGTAATTACAATTATATTAGTTATTCATAGGTTTTACATTTTATTTAAGGGGCCCGAATTTTTATTTTGACATTCGTTACGGCCCTGAGTACATACTTTTGTAACTTTCGCGCTGTAGTCAGTCCCGTTATGAATAACACAAATGCTAAAATTTTCCTCCTAAATGGACTGCCAACATGTCGAGCGAGCACATTAAAAATCTCATTGTACAAATGAAGTGCTTTAAAATAGCATACAATGAGACTATTACCTTAAATTAATTTTTTGCGGATGCCTTGAGTCCTGTTCAGATTTATGTCACATGTTTAGTAATTGTACATGTCATAAAACAATGCTATCTTGTGATAAACTTCGTTGACAACCCTATATCCCTTATGTTTCATTATACTGTACTGTTTTAGTTCTCCTAGATTGTAGTATCAGTTGATAACAACCGGCTCGGCGGACACTCAGCGTTGTGGGTTTATCCTACTACGGCGACCAGCAGCTCCTTGGGCAAGCCTAAATGCACATGATTCAAAGTCAGTCTAGACTGACCTTGTGGGAAAGCATTCTTTGTGATTTATTAGACACGTTTGCGAAATTACTAACTGCTTTGATAGACGCCAGCTCCGGTTCAGGAAAGGTTATTCCAGTGAGGCTCAACTCGTAAGATTCCAGTAAATATAGCAGACTAGCTGATGTACCCGTGCTTCGCTACGGAATTCTACATTGTATACAGAATTCTAGGTTAGGTAGTACACACGTTGTGAGCAATACTGTATTAAATTTCATAGCTCTTAATTTCACCCTAGAAACGCGACGGGGAAGTCACCAAACGTCTTTTCTCATATGAAGACTGGGTTAGGGAATTTTCATTGTAATGGTAGGCCCGCTTGCCTACCATCAGTCACAATCAGGTAGGGGAGTTTACATTATAATGGCAGACACTCACTCTCCACCAGCCTTTTTACATCCACAGAAAGAATATCTTTGTGGATTTCGCAACTGAAATGAACATAGGTCATTACAATGACGTCAGTAATAATGGCGTGATTAAAAGCAATGCTTTCATATACAATACTCGGTCACCGGGCGAGTTGGCCGTGTAGTTAGGAGCGCGCAGCTGTGAGCTTGCGTCCGGGAGATAGTGGGTTCGAATCCCACTATCGGCAGCCATGAAGGTGGTTTTCCGTGGTTTCCCATTTTCACACCAGGCAAATGCTGGGACTGTACCTTAATCAAGGCCACGGCCGCTTCCTTCCAACTCCTTGCCCTTTCCTATCCCATGGTCGCCATAAGACCTATCTGTGTCGGTGCGACGTAAAGCCACTAACAAAAAATACTCGATCAAATGAAAAACCACAGATATTTTCACCTTTAACAAACAGTACTACGCTGCCGATCTAACAGTCCACAGTTTCAGAGTTGGAATGACCAAGCTGCAAACAGCTGTTATCCGTCAACACTATTTGTCTTTTTTTCGGCGGGGAGAGTACCAGGGCAAAAATTATGCCCTTTTACTAATCTGTTTCCTAGGAGTACCCGATGAGCCAGAAAATCTCAAGTCACTACACTGGCGGCGGAAAAATTATCTGACTTGCAGGCAAATGTTTCCTTCAAGCCGGAGAAGTAACACCCTCTTCACTGTTAATTTGGAATAAAATGAATGTAGAATTTAATAAAAGTGAAAAGGAAGAAGCTTTTCTTAAGAAACGGCTTCACACGATCAACCGTGTCCAGGGTGTATCACGAATGGTTGAATGCGGATGTCACCCTCCACAACAAACAAACGACCGGCCGTCCAGCCACCCTCGATGACCGTAACCGGCGACATCTGAGACGGATTGTCAAAAGCGACAGACGGGCAACCGTGCAATAAATCACGGCTCAATTCAACACAGGCCTTGCTAGACACGTCTCCCCGTGGACAATCCGTAGGAACATGGTTTCTATGGGGTATGGGAGCCGGCGCCGCACACGGGTGTCACTGTTAACCCAACGTCATCGGGCACAACGACGCGCATTTGCCGCCAGTCACCAGGGATGGACACTGGAACAATGGCGTAACGTGATATGGTCGGACGAATCATGATTTTAACTGCACCATCCCGTTGGGAGGCACCGTGTATGACGCAGACCACATGAAGCGATGGATCCCGCCTGCCACGAAGGTGTGGTCTGTGTCTCTGTTATGGTTTGCGGTGCATTTTCCTTGTATGGAATGGGCCTCCTAGTTGTTCTGGAAGATACTTTGAATGGTACGCGGTATGTTGAGTGCTCGGAGAACATCTCCACCAATTTTTGGCCTTCCAGCGCCGAGATAGTTCTCCGGTGTTTGAAGATGATAACGCGCCGCCACATCGCTCCCACGTCGCCCGGGAATGGTTCCAGGAACATGCAGCGGAGGTCCAACGACTGCCATGGCCACCCAGGAGCCCTGATATGAACCCTATCGAGCAAATCTGGGATATCCTGGAACGCAGGCTCCGTGCAATGAACCCTGCACCCACGAATAGACCAGCATTGGCGGCCGCTCTGCAAACGATTTGGTGTCAGCTGCGTCCAGAGGACTACCAGGGACTTGTCGACTCACTTCCACGGGGTCACACTGCATTTCGCATGGCCAGAGGAGGACCCACACGCTGTTAGGTGACTATCCCATGACATTTGCTAAGTCAGTGTAGACTGTAGTGTCTTATTCGCTGACTCTATGTACCGATTTTCATTAAATTCTGTCAACCCATTTTCTCGTGGCTCGGCGTTGATATGGACTTGGCAACAAAAATACAAATTCATGAATATCTCTATGGTAAAAATGTATAAGACATAAACGACCAGAAAAGTAATTCTATATAACTTTAGTTATATAGTATTTATCGATAGGATCACTAATAACATAAATATTTGAGAATTCAATTTTAGGCCTTCCCCATAACTACCATTTCACTGAGCGCGAATAAAATTATTTATAGCCCAGATTGTAGCGGTTCATCCGCCGACTTTACATACCGAATTTCATTAAATTCTCTTAAGCCGTTTTCTCGTGATGCGTGTACAGACAGACAGACAGACAGACAGACAGACAGACAGACAGACAGACAGACAGACAGACATTACGGAAAAGTAAAAAGTGTATTTCCTTGTTACTGTGGACATGACCGATACAAAAATACCATTCTTTTCATATTATGAGCAATGTACAAACCAAACTCTTATTTTATATATAAGAGATTTTTTCCTAAGTCTTCATTCCCCTCCCTGAAGGGGAGGGGCGGGGCCACCTTGAAGGTTACGCCTTCACCCTGGCCAGAAGTTTCGACTGGTTGGGGAAGGTGCGACAGTGTGAGGAAGAGGATAATTTGAAGTAAGGAATGAGGATGTGTGCGCGGATATGTAAATGCCGGGGATGTGTTTAAGGAATGAAAATTTAGAGGAGAGTACTAATGGGGAAATGAAGGGTTAGAATGCGAGGGTGCTAGTGGTAAATTGGAGGGCGAGGATGTGAAATAAGGAAGAGATATTGACTAGAGAAGTGAGTAAGAGACGGAGGAGATTGGTTGTGGTCGATGTTGGGGGGGGGGGGGGGAAGCTAGGTGGGGGAGGGTTGGAACGGTTATGTGGATGGAATGGAGGAGCTGGCCGGGGACGGTGACGGGATGTGTTAGGGCGGTGCAAAAGTCGGGGAGGAGAGCGTGACGGTTCGACTGATGGTGGCGGCCGTGAAGCTGTGTACCATTGGCGATAAGATGTGGAGGTGGCAATGTTCTTGCAGGCGTTGTGAGAAACCAGTAATATGTGTTCTTTGTGTTGTTTACTTCCTTGAACTTGGTTACGTACTCATTGGAAATGGAGAACTCTGGGAGTGTGTAAAAAGGAAAATGGTGTGATTGTTTGTGGTTTATAAATGTCTGGAGAATTAAACCTTGTGTGAAAGTATGTTCTGTGTTGTGAACTGGGTTCACATGTGCAGATGAAGTCCTGTAGTTATTAATGATGGTGCAAGGATCTGTGACACGGGTAGTGCGCGAGTGTCTAACCCAACATTTAATTTGGTGACCCCGACGTGATAAGTACAACTGTACGTGCCGCAATGGAGAATTTGTGTAAGAAACGGAAACCTGTGAGGTTATCATTCACCAAAACCTCGCGACTTATAGTAGATGAGATAAATAAAGACGCGATAAATGACGAAGATGTTAGGTTAATGTCCGTAAAATTGGAACGGTTATTTCAAGAACTTTCGATGTTGGATGAGCAAATACTGGACTTAGTTTTGCAGGAAGAAGGGAGTGATAAGAAATATGAAGATGAGTATACCAATATTGAAGAATATAGGGATAAAATGGACGCTGTGAGATTCAAAATAGAAGCACACACTCAGAGGTTAGGTGTAACCCAAGAAAATGATAGGTTTGAGATGGCATGTTCTGTTGATTCACATAAAAAGAAGATGAAATTACCAAAAATAGAGTTAGTTAAATTTAGTGGTGATATAAAGGACTGCTTTTCCTTTTGGAGTCAGTTTCGCAGAATTCATGAAGATGAAGACATAGCAGCAGAAGACAAATTCCAGTACTTGATCCAGGTGACATTTCCAGGAACAAGAGCACGAGAAATCATCAACAGGTATCCACCGACTGCAGAAAACTATCAGAAGGCAGTGGACGGACTGACTGAAAGATTTGGTAAGAAGGAGTTGCTGACAGAGTTCTACATCAGAGAGCTCCTAGGTTTGGTCATAAAATATGCCACCAGTGTGAAAGGTAAGGAACATACTTTACAACTGTACGATAAACTTGAGTGTTACTTAAGAGCGCTGGAATCCATTGAAGTGACTTTTGAGAAGCATGCGGCAATTTTGTTTCCACTTTTTGAATCAAGCATTGCAGAGGAGCTTTTGAGAATCTTGATGAGGAGTAGTTCAAGCGTGACTCAGGCAAGTGATTACAGTGAAAAATTGAAGATGTTGCTAGAATTTCTAAAGGCTGAGGTGGAAGGAGAGGAGAGGATAATGTTAGCTAAAACTGGGTTTAAATTGACTCATAGATCAGGTAAAACCTCCAATGAAAGAAAAGACACAGAGGATGAAAGTGTAGCTACTGCATATAATCTGTTGACTGGTGAAAAACAGAACACACGATCAAATGTTTGTGTATTTTGTGAGAAGTTTCATGAGAGTAAGGAGTGTTTTAAAGCGCAAAGGATATCTCTTAGGGAAAAGACAGACATGTTAAAATCTAAACGGGCTTGTTTCACATGTTTAAATCCCGCACACAGGTCTGTAAGGTGTAAATCCTCACTAAAATGTTTGATCTGTGGGAAAAAAACATTATCCGATAATGTGTTCTGATCTGCCTAGAAATAACGAGAAAACAATATCGTCGGAAGAGAATAGGAGGGAAAACACGAGTGTAATTGGAGCAAACCACTGTTGTTCTCCAGATGTCCTGCTGCAGACTCTGGTGGTAGTTATCACAACTAAGGGTAGACAACGTGTAGTAAGGACGATAATAGATACTGGATCACAGCGTTCCTATATTCTAAAGAAGACTGCTCTGGAAATGGCTTGTTCTTGTGTTGGATCTGAGAATCTGATTCAAGTTCTATTTGGGGGAATCTCGTCGCAAAGACAAGTACACAAGAGATATCGAGTATCACTTCAGAGTATGACAGGAAATTATTCATGTGAGATTGAAGCCTTAGATCAAGTTTCTATATGTGGTTCAATTCCTCGCATTAATCAAAGTGCTTGCCTGCAAGAATTAAAAGAGAAAGGCATTGTAGTCTCTGACACTGGAGCTGGTCATCCTACTATTGAAATTTTAATTGGAGCTGATTATGCAGGAAGCTTATTCACGGGAAATATGGTAGGACTACAGTGTGGCTTAGTGGCACAAGAAACTCGTCTTGGCTGGGTGATAGTGGGATCAACACGAAATACAGGGCATGGTAACACGGCTAACCTGGTAACATCCTTACTGACACATGGTGAAGATCTGGCAAGACTCTGGAGGTTAGATGTGCTCGGGATTACAGATCCAGCAGACAGGAAAAACAGACAGGAGGTGGAGTTAGCAGTTCTGAATCATTTCAAGAGAACAGTCGCTGTTAACAAAGATGGTAGATATGAAGTCTGCCTACCCTGGTGTGAAAGAAGAGAGCATTTTGAAAATAACAGAATGGTGGCAGAGAAAAGACTTGCATCGATGACTTCAAAACTTGTCTCCGAGAACAGATACGAAGAATATAATTCAGTACTACAAGACTGGCTACAAGAAAATATCATTGAAGAAGTTGATGATGAAATTGGAAACAAGCTGGGATACTTTATGCCTCATCGTGGAGTTTTCAAGAGTGATTCAACAACGACGTGCCGACCCGTGTTTAATGCTTCCAGTAAACAAGGAGGAACGCTCTCCCTAAATGACTGTTTGGAGAAAGGCCCCAACTTGCTGGAACTTCTACCATCCATCCTGCTGCGATTTCGAGAAAGGAAAATGGGAGTAGTGTCAGATATAAAGAAGGCATTTCTGCAAATCTCTGTGAACGAAGTGGACCGTAATTATCTGAAATTCCCTTGGTGGGATGATTATGCGACCAGAAAGATTAAGATTTTTCGCCACTGTCGCGTTGTATTTGGTGTAAATTGCAGCCCGTCCATTCTAGGAGCTGTTATGGAGCATCATCTTGATAATTGTCCTGCTGGGTACCGTGAAACTGCAGAAAAACTCAAGCATTCATTTTATATGGACAACTGTGTTGCTTCAGTCAGTTCGGAAGAAGAATTAAACTGTTTTATTCAGGAGGCTTCTCTTTTGATGGCCATGGCAAAGTTTGAATTAAGAGGTTGGGCGAGTACTGCACTAAATGAAAGCGATGCGATTCAAGAAACCATACCGGTACTCGGATTACTATGGAACAGAACAACTGATAGCCTGTCTTGTGTGGGGAAAATACAAAATATAGAGCCACCTGTAACAAGAAGAAAATTTTTGTCTGTCTGTCAGGCAGTATTTGATCCTGTAGGGTATACATGTCCTGTCACTGTTATACCGAAAAAACTATTGCAGGAAAGTTGGAAAGAGAAGACAAGCTGATGTCTCGGAAGATCTGCAAAGAAACTTCGAAAGGTGGTTGGAAAAATTGCATTGTTTGGCTGATGTTGAAATTCCTAGACGATTTACTTCAAGCAGCGATCGAACATCATACACTTTACATGTCTTCTGTGATGCTAGTGCTTCAGCCTATGCTGCTGTTGTATTTTTAAGAAGTGAAAGTAACTGTGGGACGACAGTGCAGTTGTAACTAGCGAAGTGACGAGTTGCACCGGTGAAGAAAGTAACTCTGCCTAGACTAGAATTGTTATCTTGCTACATTGGTGTCCGTCTGCTAGTCCCTGTCAAGAATAGTTTAGGTCTCATGGAGACTCCTCAATATTGTTGGACTAATTCGAATATTGTGTTGAGTTGGATTAGGAGGGATGGAAGATGAGGAACCTTCGTAGAGAACAGAATAAAGGAGATACTAAACTTCACACAAAGAGATGAGTGGAACCACATTCCTGGAAAACGAAACCCTGCTGACTTGCCGTCGCGAGGATGCTCGGCTAAAGAACTCTTAGAATCTGCCTGGTGGGAGGGACCAGCATGGCTAAAGCTACCTGAGGAGGAATGGCCCATTAATATGGTTGTGGGCATAGAGTCCTGTTGTCAGGAAGAGGAGAAAAGGGTAGTGATGACAGTTGGTAGTTCTACCTCATGGTTTCTGGAGTACTTTTCGAAGTATACCAAGATAGTGAGGATGGTGGCATGGATATTCAGATTTGTGAAGAATAGTGCAAAACAAACAAATTAAAGATATAAAGGGAAGTTAACAGTGCAAGAGATAGAAAGGGCTGAAAAGAAGCTTATACAACCGGTACAAGAGGAAACGTTCACCAAAGAAAGGGTTTCTAGTTTGAAATCTCTATGTGTCTTCAAGGATGCAGAAGGAATCCTGCGGGTGAAGACGAAAATTGTGGAAAGGAAGGACGATGATAACTTCAAATGTCCCGTTGTCTTGCCAAACAAGCATAAACTAGTTCATCTTTTGATTCAAGAGGAACATGACTGTTTCATAGTGGAACTCATATACTACTAGCTCACTTGCGCCAGAGATACTGGATACTGAAAGGTCGAAGAACTGTTAGAAATGTGATTGCATCGTGCAAGAAATGCAGACGACATGAGGCCAAAGGTATGGTTCCAGAAGTGCAGTGCCCTCTTCTAGAAGATAGAGTGAAGGACACATCGGTGTTTGAAGTTGTGGGAACAGACCTTGCAGGTCCACTAATCCTCAAGGGAGGACAGAAGTCGTGGATTGTACTATTCACTTGTGCCGTGTATAGGGCAGTTCATCTAGAACTAATAACCACTCTGTCATCAAATGGGTTTATTATGAGTCTTCGTAGGTTCATTGCGCGAAGAGGAATACCAAAGATAATTTACAGCGACAACGGAAGCAACTTTGTTGGGAGTAATAACCTGCTCAGATTCATTGACTGGAACAAGATAGAAGAAGATGCCTCGTTGCTACGAATCCAGTGGAAGTTCAACCCTCCAACCGCGGCCTGGTGGGGAGGTTGGTGGGAACGGATCGTCCAAACAATCAAAAGAGCCCTTCCGCGTGTGCTGGGAAGAGCATCTCTAAACTACGAAGAACTACAGAGTATAATACGTGACTGCGAGGCTCTGATAAACTCTCGACCTCTCACTCACATGTCAGAAAATCTTGAAGATTTGAGTCCAATCACGCCTAGCATGTTTCTACAAGACATGCCCAGCATGAGTACTCCTGATTTGGACTTGATAGATGAGAAGTGTTTATAAAAAGGATGAGATATATTCAGCAACTACGTCAGGACTTGAGGAAGCGATTCAGGGATAAATATCTGGGTCAGCTTGTACATTGTCATCAGAAATCAAGTGGTGAAACTATAAAAATCAAGGAAGGGTACATTGTGCTGATTGGTTGTGACCAGAAAAGGCGGATCGAGTGGCCTATTGCCAAGGTGCTTGAGGTATATCCTGGAAGAGATGTGGTACGAGTGGCACGGTTGAAGACTTCTTCTGGTGAACTTACTCGGCCTTTACAGAGACTCTACTTGTTGGAGGGATCTTCACTTTCAGATGTTAGTCCTGTCATTGATGTTGGTGACAGAGTCTGACAATCTTCAATGTCTCCACTGAGGGAGGTAGGCCTACAGGTGACGAGAAGTGGAAGGAGAGTAAAATTTCCTGAGAAACTGAACCTTTGAGCATAGTTGATTGTTGCTTCGTGCAACAATCAAGGGGCGAGGATGTGAGAAACCAGTAATATGTGTTCTTTGTGTTGTTTACTTCCTTGAACTTGGGTACGTACTCATTGGAAATGGAGAACTCTGGGAGTGTGTAAAAAGGAAAATGGTGTGATTGTTTGTGGTTTATAAATGTCTGGAGAATTAAACCTTGTGTGAAAGTATATTCTGTGTTGTGAACTAAATTCACATGTGTAGATGAAGTCCTGTAGTTATTAATGTTTGTGCAAGGATCTGTGACACGGGTAGTGCGCGAGTGTTTAACCCAACAGGCGTCTCAAAAGCATCGGTGAAGTACGGCGGACAAGGTTCCATTCGATTCCCGGAGGTGTTGATATACACACCGTCGTGGATCAATTGCTGACCGGCGTCTTCTGTGGGTAGTTGTATAAGGACCCGACTTGTTGGGACAAAGTTCTCCTGGATACGAGATACGTTTGTGACTGGGATGCAGTTAATGCGGAAGAAGTGGAGTAGATCGTTTTCAGAACAGTCGAGTTCAACATCGTGGATAAGGCAGTTTGGCACGATGGTGTCAGGCCGTTTTGCGTTATTGAGGTGGGCTGGGTGCAATAGGGATGTATAGAACTAGCACCGATAGAGCGCAGTGCTGTTGTACTGGGTAAACGCAAGGCGCTCTTCATTTGTCTCCTGTGTACTCATGCCGCTAATATCCACGAATTTTTGTTTAAATTGTTATTTTCGTGACTATGCCGAGCTATTGCAGTGTTCCTCTTTGTAAAAATCAGGGAAGCTCGTTTTCGTTTCATCAGTTTCCACAAAATAAAGAAATGTTTACATGCTATTAGAAGGAAACATTTCGGTGAGAAGAATCTGACCGAAAATTTTAAAGTGTGTACCCATCATTTTCAACCTGGAGACTTCACGAAAACTTTGTTGGGTAAGTGCGACTTACGAACGGAAATAATTCGTATTTTCTACCTATAAAGTGATTAGGCATTTCGATAACAACCACAGAATTTATGTGTTTGTATTTAAAGGTGAGAGAGCAAGATTAAAACCGGGCGCTGTTCCATCGCTTTTTCCATGGACCACGAACACAACAAAAAGAAGGAAGAGGCCATACACCAGAAAATCGCCGGATTACCACGATAAGCTTACAATATTGGAAACTGCAGAAATCATCCCCATTGAAGTACCGGTACGGGAAGAAATCGTGAATATACGGTACCCGAAGAAGTGAATGTAACATCTGTGACTCCCATTTTCAAAGACGTCAGTACTCAGACAAATACTACAGGTAATTTGGTTGTTGAACAAATAATGAATAATCCTGATGCCGTATTGCTTTATACAGGGTTTGCAGACGTCCAATATTTTAATTTGGTGTTTGCTGTTTTGGGAGAAAACAGATACAATTTACAAATATTCCCTCTTGAACCCAGACTGTGTTTCTTATTGACAGTTATGAAGCTAAGGACAAACAAATCTGACCAGAAACTAGGCCTTAACTTCAGAATCCATAAAACTACTGTTGGAAGAATATTTAATGTTTGGATTAATTTCATGTACTGCCAATTTAAAGAGTTGAACATATAGACTGATAGAGAAACTGTCCTTGAAAACAGCCCTCTTGCTTTTAGACAGAAATACCCCTCGACTAGAGTAATAATTGATGCAACTGAGATTACAATAGCAAAACCTAAGAACCCTACAGCACAGCAAGCTACATTTTCTACATACAAAAATGCAAACACAACAAAGGTATTAATAGGTATAAATCCATCTGGTTTCATAAGTTTCATATCTGATGCATATGGTGGGGCAATATCAGATACGCAGTTATTTATCAGATCAGGAATGTTGGATCTCTTGGAAGAAGGAGATTCAGTTATGGCAGATAGGGGGTTCAACATTCAGGATTTGTTATGCACTAAAGGTGTAACATTAAATATCCCACCATTTCTGAAAGGCAAAAGGCAGTTTACTCCATCAGAAAACATTGAAACAAGAATAGCCTCTAAAAGAATACCGGTACACATAGAACGGGCTATAGGACTTGGTAAAACATACAAAATACTGTAGTCAAAATTGCATGTCAGTAAAATTCGTCTTTCAGGGAGGATAATATTTGTATGTTTTATGTTATGCAATTTCAGGAAAACCATTATGTCAGGTTAGGATGACTGGAACAAAATATTCATGGCAAAACTTGTCTAATTTTGCCACCATTTCATGAATGAAAGTGTCATCACTCTCTATTTCCAACACTAGCATGTCAACAGCAGTGTACACAACAAAGCTACAATAACGTCTGCCTGTAACAAACAGCTGGCCTTGCACTTGGAAGTAATGGTTGTGATTTTTCTTGAGTATCACTGCACCACTGCTCTCGCCTAAGTATGGAACACATTTGGTTAAAATAGCTTCATTTTTATTACTTGGCAACCCTTTAAGTTCCAAGACTCTATCCTGTCCAATTAATCCATCACAAGATGCCGCCAGATAATGTCTGGTAGGATGAATAATGAGGCCACACTTTTGGACTACATGGCCTGTTAGTTGAGAATATCTGTCCCTTGCTGAGACTTCCATTTGAAGTTCCCATTTCATATCACTGGAGCAAAGCAAACTTCCCTTGAATAAGGATTTTGCTAGGGCTTTAGGAGTTTTTGAGTGGCAGATTTTCCCAAAATTACTTGCTGTCAAACGATATTTCTTCTCTTTGAACCATAGACTTTGCTAGGATTGTTGTCTAGTATTTTCCTCAATTTTCTTCCTTTCCTCATCATTGACTCTTACAAGAGTTTCAGCTTGTGTCGCACATGGATCCACACCATAATGGTGGTCATGAATGACCTCAAAGCAGCTGGCCTGTTCTTTTTTTTAGAGCAAAAGAAAAAGCCAGCTTATGTTGGGAACTTTTCACAATACTTTCAACATATTGCTGATATCCAGGATGATTAACTCCTGACAATGGCCTAACATCATGGCAGGGTTCCTGTAAAACTTGTTCCAAGGGCAAACATTCCACTTTCATAGGGCTAACTGGCCTCAACCGTTTGGAAGAGGGATGGTGAAAAGTTTGTGAATTTTGGGTGCCTGTTTCTGAACACTGAATAATACCAGTCTTGGAGAAGTGCTCTAATGCATAGCTTACAGCAGCAATATGCTTACAACATGTCTTGGGGCCTGCTCCAGCAACACATTCACATTCCCCTCCTATAATATCACCAGGTACTCCTAAAATAAGCTTCACATTATAGCTCTTATGTTTTGTGTACTCGGATTTCACAGCACTGCATATTCGAATTTCATCCGATTGAAAAAAACATTTCACTGAAAAGTCTGTATCCAGCATCACACAATGATTTGTAGTTGGAAACAGGTGCTCCATCTATTTCCGATTTTCTAAATACAAAATAATCCATCAAATGCACATTTGTGATGGTGATCTTCACCTTATGGCTGATGGTCAATTCTTCAAAGGAACCGGTACAAGGAAACTGAAGAAATTCACATGCCTTTGGTGGTGGACAAGGCTGTATCTGCAGTTTCATGTAAGCCATCAATATAAAAAAATACGTGAATTGAAGACTATAAGCAAGTAGAGTAAGTGCGTATTTAAATTATTTATGATTTAAGTCTTGTGGAGGTATATTTATATATTTCTCAATGTACAATAATCAAGTAATTGTAATCTTTAGGAAAAGGCATGCTGACTCCTATTCATTATTTAGATAATAAAGCGTGTTAGAATTTTGTAATTACCGCTGTACTAATTCTTCCTTTCTCCCGCTAGTTTTAGCGCCTCTGGTCCGTAGCTCATTTTGCAGATGTTTAACGCTTAAACGCTGAAAATCGTTCATAATATACTAGGGGATATACCTGTACAAATAATTAATATAGTCTTGGAGTAAAATTAGAGAATATATAGTAGGCTTTAGCTTAGGAAACTCGGTCACAATCTGTACATTTCTCGCAGCTGACTGGGAGAAACATAAGACGATCGCCTTGCGCTTACCCAGTAGTACACGAGCGCTATCTGGCGAGAACTTTCTCTGCCTACATCCCTATTGTAAAGTTATAGAGGCCCTCGGCCTAGCAAAAAGAGGCGTTGCCCGGAATTAGTGATTAGTCCACTTCAGAGAAAATGCTGTGTGGATCTTGGCTAGAGAAGCGATGCCTATACGCTTTGAAGGGAAACCAGAGCTGTATATAGATAGTGTAGATTCAGGAGTCAAACGGACCGTATCGCTGTTGACATACGTAAGTCTTTTCGTAGGGTAGCTCACGGGGGCTATCGGTCTATGGTTGAATGGCTGGCTAAATTTCTAGACAACAGAACTCCGAGAATTAGAGTAGGCGAAGTGTTATCTGATCTTGTAATGATTAAGAGGGGAGTCCAACAGGGCAGCATTATTGCACCTTCACGTTTTTTTATATAAATGATACGAGTAAGGAACTGAAATCACAGATAAGGCAATCTGCGGATGATGTCATATTGTATAGAGTAGTAAACGAGTTGTAGGATTGTGGGCGACTTCAGAGAGACCTAAACAATCTGAGGTAGACAGCGGACAATGGCATGATAGTAAACATGATGAAAAGTCAGTTTGTCCGTTTCACCAAGAAAAAAAAGTCCTCTCAGTTTTAATGACTGTGCTGATGGGGTAAGAGTACCTCATGGGCAACAGTGTAAGTATCTAGGTATTAATATAAGGAATAATCCTCATTGGGGTAGTCATACTAACGAGGTTGTTAAGAAAGGTTACAGATCTCTTCACGTGGTATCAGAGCATTTAGGGGTTGTAGTAAGGATATAAAGGAATAAAGGAGAATATGTATAAGTCTCTGGTAAGATCCCAGTGAGAGTATGATTCCAGTGCATGGGACCCACACCAGGATTACTTGATACGAGAACTGGAAAAGATCCAAAGGAAAACAGCACGATCTTTTGTTTGCTAGTTGCTTTACGTCGCACCGACACAGATAGATCTTACGGCGACGATGGAAAAGGGAAGGGATAGGAGTGGGAAGGAAGCGGCCGTAGCCTTAATTAAGGTACAACCCCAGCAGTTGCCTGGCGTGAAAATGGGAAACCACAGAAAACTATTTTCGGGGCTGCCGACAGTGGGGTTCGAACCTACTATCTCCCGCATACTGGATACTGGCCGCACTTAAGCGACTGCAGCTATTGAGCTCGGTAACAGCACGATTTGTTCTGGGGGATTTCTGAAAAATGAGTAGGTAGTTTTACGAAAATTTCGCACACTTTGGGCTGGGAAGACTTGGGAGTAAGGAGATGAGATGCTCCATTAAGTGGCATGTTCTGAGCTGTCAGTGGAGAGAGGCGTTGCCCGGACAAATAACCTTGATGGTGGTGGTGATTATTCTTTTAAGAAGTAAAATTGGGCAGCCATCCTCGATTAATATTAATCAGAGGGAAAAATTCGAAGGGGCCTGACACCTTCGAAAAATGAAGGTATCGCCCAAAAAAAGACAAGGATCAGGAAAGGCGTGAAAATGAAAGACTCACTAAGCCTTGAAATCTAAAACCATCGGGTTCGGAAAAGAGCAAGAGTTGACCAAGAGAGATGGGATAGGATAGATGACAGTGATGAGCGAGAATCAAGTAAAAAGCAGCAGCAGCAGCAGCAGCAGCAGTGCCAGGACTCAGCTAAGGGCTCCGTGGTTGCCAATCCACGTTCCCAATTTAAGAGCTTCTGAGGCCCCTTTTAGACACCTCTTACGACAGGCAGAGAATGCCGTGGGTGTTTTTCTACCGTCCCTATCCACAGCGGAAAAAGAAAACTCGAGCGAAGCGTTTAAAAGTAGGAAAGATCATAATGTGAAGATACAGTTGGAATGCAAGAGGACAAATTGGAGCAAGTATTAATTTATTTTCCAATTCCTTCTTGAGTTTAGTGGAAGAGTATAGTTCTGTCAGTAATCGCACCAAATTAGTTAACACATTCATATGGGCTGTGTAATAACTTCTGAGAGTGTCGCTGTGAACGTTTCTTTGGCCTTTTCGCATTCATTTAGAATATGTGAATTTTAATGAGTATTTTTAGGTTTTTGCCAGTTTTGAACCCATCTCATCATTTACGTACGTACATAAAGTTCTACCTCACCGTCTGAGGGTTAATGAATTCCATCAAAGGCTAAGTCTCACATTTAATTAGCATGACTGATTTATTAACATCAGAAAGCGATTATGCTATCTAACGGATTTAAACATTAGTTTCATCCGAGGAAAGCCACCTGTATCACAGGTAAGACTAAATGTGGATAGCTGAAGTAATATACCAATGTAACTCGTTAAGAAATATGTGATATATTTTCGTTTTAATGTTTAGATTATTAAGAATCTATAAGCATGATGGTAAATTCTTTCTAGTTCATTTCCAATGGGTTCTTCATATTGCCGATCACTATTTGCAAAGCTGCCAATATTGGGGAATATTAGACTGTGCCGGAAGGAAAAGGCGTTAAAAATTAAATTATTGGCTAAAACTATATATCAAACTTATCTCAAACCGCAAGTAAGCCTATTAATTCGCTAACCATTCATCTTGTAAAGAAACGATGAGAGTAACAGCGTGTACTTCTGTTACATTTATTGTCTACAAGCTGTAGTGCCCGGCCCTGCTTGGGTACTGTTTTGAATGCTTATTTTAGGATTTGTATTGCATGTTTGATGTGAATATTTTAGATTTCTTTATTGTGAGTTGAATTATAATTTACGAACTCTTTTGAGGATTTTGAAATATTGTTACATATGTGTATAATTTCAAGTTTTAAGTAGTTGATACGCGTCATTAAGGGCTAAAAGGGCTTAGCCTCACCAGATTTTCGGACATAAAGAGTTTAGAAATGTTATATTATTTATGAAAATGAAAATCCACAGCCTGTTTCCAGTCGTTCGATCGGGACAGGAATGGAATGAATGAAGCCCCATCTAGCGGCGAGGACAGGAATTGTACCGGCTACCGAAGCCTGTCGCAGTCCTCTGGGGCAATGATTAATGAATGGCAGATGAAATGAAATGATATTGGAGAGTGTTGCTGGAATGAAATATGACAGCGAAAACCGGAGTACCCGGAGAAAACCTGTCCCGCCTCCGCTTTGTCCAGCACAAATCTCACATGGAGTAACCGGGATTTGAAGGATGGATTTCAGTGGTGAGAGGCCGGCGCGCTGCCGCCTGAACCACGGAGCTCGGTTATATTATTTATATTTCAGACAATTAATTTAATGAGACCAGATTAGTATCTGAGTACCACTGTTCTGAAACAATTAATGCTACGAGAAAATGAAAGTATGATTGTATTCCATGTTTCGTATGTTTAACTTCTTTTTTTTTTTTTGTTAGTTGCTTTACGTCGCACCGACACAGATAGGTCTTATGGCGACGATGGGACAGGAAAGGCCTAGGACTGGGAAGTAAGCGGCCGTGGCCTTAATTAAGGTACAGCCCCAGCATTTGCCTGGTATGAAAATGGGAAACCACGGAAAACCATCTTCAGGGCTGCCGACAGTGGGGTTCGAACCCACTATCTCCCGAATGAGAGTTCACAGCTGCGCGCTCCTAACCGCACGACCAGCTCGCCCGGTATATGTTTATCCTGACACAGGGGCTGATTCGCTCTCAGTCCTCACAGTGAGTATTGGTAACTGTTTTGAAGGTCAGTGAACCTTTGAGGGAGTGAAAGTTTCAATACATTTTAAAATGTCAAGCTAGGGGCTAGCTTTGATATGCCCGCAATAATAAAGAACAATGTAGACGAAGCTGTAGCGGCGGGTGTTATGACGACGTTATTGCAAACTCACTTTTATTCTTCTAACCTCATGTAACATGTTCTGGTGACCATTCACAGAGTTAAGCTTTCGACACGTTTCGAATTTTAGTTTACAGTTCGCTTTTAGCAATTGCAGAGTGATGAGCACAAGTTTTGGATAGTTTTTGTTCAACAGTGATTAGTATCACCGCAGAAGAATCGACGATCGCAGCTCCTTTTTAAATGAGGTAGGCTCTCACTTTTAAAATATTGTATTATTAGCTTGCATTAGAATGAAGCATGCTTAACTGTACTGATACTGCCAATAAAAATGTAATGACAAGGTTTAATCGTATCGTATCGTATCGTATCGTATCGTATCGTAATCTGTTTACCTTCGAGGGTCGGTTTTTTTCTCGGACTCAGCGAGGTATCCCACCTCTACCGCCTCAAGGGCAGTGTCGTGGAGCTTCAGTCTCTGGGTCGGGGGATACAACTGGGGAGGATGACCAATACCTCGCCCAGGCGGCCTCACCTGCTATGCTGAACAGGGGCCTTGGTGGGGGATGGGAAGATTGGAAAGGACAGGCAAGGAAGGAAGCGGCCGTGGCCTCAAGTTAGGTACTATCCCGGAATTTGCCTGGAGGAGAAGTGGGAAACCACGGAAAACCACTTCCAGGATGGCTGAGGTGGGAATCGAACCCACCTCTACTCAGTTGACCTCCCGAAGCTGAGTGGACCCCGTTCCAGCCCTCGTACCACTTTTCAAATTTCGTGGCAGAGCCGGGAATCGAACACGGACCTCCGGGGATGGGAGCTAATCACACTAACCACTACACCACAGAGGCGTTCTGACAAGGTTTAATATGGGTGTTTATGCAACAGCAGAAGAAACAACATTAATAATAATAATAATAATAATAATAATAATCATCATCATCTGTTTACCCTCCAGGTTCGGTTTTTCCCTCGGACTTAGCGAGGGATCCCACCTCTACCGCCTCAAGGGCAGTGTCCTGGAGCTTCAGACTCTTGGTCGGGGGATACAACTGGGGAGTATGACCAGTACCTCGCCCAGGCGGCCTCACCTGCTATGCTGAACAGGGGCCTTGTGGAGGGATGGAAAGATTGGAAGGGAAAGGCAAGGAAGAGGGAAGGAAGCGGCCGTGGCCTTAAGTTAGGTACCATCCCGGCATTCGCCTGGAGGAGAAGTGGAAAACCACGGAAAACCACTTCCAGGATGGCTGAGATGGGAATCGAACCCACCTCTACTCAGTTGACCTCCCGAGGCTGAGTGGACCCCGTTCCAGCCCTCGTACCACTTTTCAAATTTCGTGGCAGAGCCGGGAATCGAACCCGGACCTCCGGGGGTGGCAGCTAATCACGCTAACCACTACACCACAGAGGCGACATAATAATAATAATAATAATAATACTCACATTAGCCCCACTTGCCATTTGAGCCACGAGCCGCTACTGCTGTTTGTATTTATGCCTCACGCTATAGATTTGAGGTACCGGTACACGATTCCAACTGGTCCGCCTCGGTTCGCTGAGTCCGAGGGAGAAACCGACCCTGGAAGGTAAACAGAAGAAGAAGAAGAAGAAGAAGAAGAAGAGGAAGATTCCAACTGTCACTGGGGCTATCACCTATCGGCTTAGCGACCCCGAAAACTATGGATTCAACACTAATATCAGTCGACATCGATTAGTTTTACATCTCATCCCTTCCCTTAGGGGTGCTAGGGGTGTCTTACCCCTCCCTCCCACCCCACAGTAATCCATAGTTTTTAGCACACTATGCTGGAATATACTGTACACACATACATCCACAACCTCTGTCATTTTTTACATTTTCTTTTTCACCCCTTCCCACCCCGCGTGCCGATGTGGACTGAACTTGGACTTAAACGACATCTGGAGTGTCACAATTTAACTCGTCAACACAGAAAACTAGGGATTATACACTAATATTGGTCGTTTTCGATTATCCTTATTCTAGGGGAAGTTAGGGATTTATTACACCCAAAGTTTTTTTGATATTAAGAAGAGGTGAAAAAGGAAAGATGGAAAAAGTTCGGTTAAGAGGTATACTGAAATATAGACACATCCATCCAGAATCACTAGGCTGAGTGGCTCAGACGGTTAAGGCGCTGGCGTTCTAACCCCAGCTTGGCAGGTTCGATCCTGGCTCAGTCCAGTTATTTAAAGATGCTCAAATATGTCAGCGTCTTGTAGTAGATTTACTGGCACGTAAAAGAACTGCGGGAATAAATTCCGGCAACTTAGCGTCTACGAAAACCGTAAAAATGTAGTTAGTGGGACGTAAGCCAATATTATTATTACATCCATAATCTCGATCATTTTGGACATTCTTTTCCACACCTTCTCAACCTTCTTTTCGATTGGGGCTGATCTATGACTTAAACGGCATCCAGAGTGTCACAGATCATCTCGGCTACCCCGAAAATTATGGATTCGACACTAATATCGGTCGTTCTTGGTTATTATTATTATTATTATTATTATTATTATTATTATTATTATTATTATTATTATTATTTACATTTCACTCCCTCCCACAGGAGTTCTGAGAGTGTCTTTTCCCCACAGTCATTTTACCAGCTAGTGAGGCATATGTGTACCAAGTTTGGTTGACAGCTATGCTGAAATATGCACACATTCATCCGTAATCTGGGTCATTTTGGACAGTTCCTTTCTCACCCCTTCTTATCCTCGAGCCGATAGGGATGGACTTGCACTTAAACGACATATGGAGTGTCATCTCAGTGACCCTTGAAACGATTGATCATATATTAATATTGATCGTTTTCTATTTATTTTATACTTCACTCCCTTTCCACGCTCACCCAAAGGGGTGCTAAGGGTGTGTTAGCTCCACAATGTTTGTCTCCACATACTAAGTCATATGTGTACCAAGTTTGGAAACAGCTATGCTGGAATGTATACACATACATCCATACTCTTGGCCATTTTGGACATTTTAACCCCTTCTCTTCCCCCATGCTGCCATACTAAATTTGGAAGAGGGTCTTGCTTCGATACAAGCTTTTGCTTCAAAATATATGTTGTCTCTGCATGGCGTTCTGTAGACTGGACTAGTTTGACACATGTGATGGTAGCAGCTTTCAATTTTTCTACTCTTAATGCACCATGTCTTCTTTCTTCGGATTTGAGTTTGGAATTGTGGACAAACCTGAGACAATACGACACAACTCTTGGGAGTTTTTGATAAGAAGAGTATCTTGCGATTAATTCTTCGGAATGACAAGTGGCCAAACAACTAAGGACTGTCTTGAGTTGCTCAGGAACTTAAATTGTGGCTTCTTCATTAGATACAGGCCAGTTCAGCTCTGAAGAGCGTAACCATTCAGGACCCGCTCCACCAAAGATCATTGTTGAGTAGGTGTGCAGGGTCGGTTCCTCACAATATAATGTCTTCAGGGTAGTCTGCTGATGGCAGACGCTTCCAGTCGTTGACTGATGTGTTGTCTTGTATCTCAGTTACACGACGTGCGACGAATTTTTTTCATCTCGTGGAAGAACCTGACAGCCAAGCTAGAACGATCTTAGAATCTGTAGACATGTGAATACTATGCAGGTTGAGATGGAGGATTTGACGCATTTTCTTCACTACTCAAGGCAGCAGTACTGCTACACATAGTTCTAGCCCGGGCAGCATACATTTTTTAAGAGGAGCCACTTTAGACTAGGAACACAGCAGCTGACTCGTTACTTCCGCTTGGTTCGTTGAAATACCTACTTAAGAGTAAAGAAGCACCGTAACTCTTCACCGATACATCTTCATATCCATGTAATTGCTCTTGAGTAGAGCGGTTTGAAAATACAAATCTGTTTGCGAATATCTTTTCAATTAGAGGTATTTGGTTGTACAAAATATTCCATCTACTTAGAATCTCTGTGGGAAGCTCATCACCCCATGCTATCTTGCCAAAGTTGCTGCAAGAAAATGTTAAATGAAATGACAATGGGACTGATTAAACCCAAAGGATCATATGTGGGTGTCCGACTCGTTGGCTGAACGGTCAGCGTACTGGCCTTCGGTTCAGAGGGTCCCGGGTTCGATTCCTGGCCGGGTCGGCGATTATAACCTTAATTGGTTAATTTCAATGGCACGGGGGCTGGGTGTATGTGTTGTCTTCATCACCACTTCATCCTCATCACGACGCGCATGTTGCCTACGGGAGTCAAATTGAAAGACCTGCACCTGGCGAACCCATCCCGGCACTAAAAGCCATACGACATTTCATTTCATTTCATATGTGGGTGATACCACCTATAGTACCTTGCGTTTGCTAACGTAAGAGACATGATTCCTTGCACCATCGTTACACCACAGGAAATCTGATGTTTGTCCGAGCTAGGATGACAAAGTGACCTAATGGCTTGATAGTTACTCTAGAATCGAATCGAAGGGGAAGCTGCTCCTCTCTACAATCCGGTGGGACTGCTACTAACAATGCTGTGTGGTTAGAGCATTTGTGGAACTTACAGCCTCCGCTGTCGAGCAAATTAATAAGTTCACGTTGCAGGATTAATGCTTGCTCCGGAGATGTAATCGTCTACGTAGGAGT
Organism: Anabrus simplex; assembly: GCF_040414725.1. NCBI lineage: Eukaryota > Metazoa > Arthropoda > Insecta > Orthoptera > Tettigoniidae > Anabrus > Anabrus simplex. The sequence goes on from NC_090265.1 coordinate 319,004,312, forward strand.
CCCGGCGGAGAACTGTTGCTGCCGCTGGATAATGTTGTTCCTCATCATCTGCTGTTTCAGACAACTTGTCAATAGAAAGGGGAGTTGAGGACGTACCATATGTCACAGTCTGAAGCTGATATACTCCGTTAGGTTCTTCAGCTGACTACCCCCCCCCCCCCCGGATACGCTGAAAGTTGTTGTCCCTGGAGTCAACTCTAACCTGTATGTACATCTTCTCAATACCTGCTGCGAGACATATAGGATAGATTATCTGAATCTTGGAAAACTGGGACCCAAGTCTTGTTGAATTGTGGGACCTATCATTAATATGTCGTTAGGCCTAAGTGACTAAACTTGATGAGCAGGAAGCATCGAAAACTTCTCTGAGTTTGTGGTAGAACTGGATGATGTGGCATATAGAACATGACAGGTGTCACCATAGTTGGTGTTTAGTTTCATATGACCTAGCTCTTCATACTCATATTCGAAAATTAATTGCGAATCACGGTTCAGTCGGCGCTCGAGATAATGAAATCTGTTGGTTGCCATATGCAAGGATTCACCTAATACTCTAGGATCCTACTTGGAAGGAAGTCAGCTGGCATTCTGTTTAAATGTGTTGGATGTCGAGGATTCCCTCATTGACCACCTCTCGTACATAACTGTGTCTCAGATGAATGAGTTTAGTTTTGCGATAATACTTCATAATTATTATAATAATATAATATAATATAATATAATATAATATAATATAATATAATATAATATAATATAATATAATATAATATAATATAATATAATATAATATAATATAATATAATATAATATTCATCGCAAGCTTTATCGCAGCCTCATTGTCCACATAAAGTGTTAATTTTCCTTGAAGTCCAACAAGTTCATCAAGGAGTCGCCTTAGCCAAATAAGGTCACGGGCTGCTACAAGCAGCAACCACCTCGGCCTCCGTTATAGATATGGCCACACTTTGCTGTAGTTACCTCAGCCAAGATATCGGTCCTCTAGTATTCTTGCAAACTAAGCCAGTCGTTGATCTTCCAGTGTCCATGTCGCCATCCAGGTCAGCACCACTATATCCCTCTAGTCTATTCGAAGTATCTTCATGACGATAAATGATGCCTAGGTTCATTGTCCTTCTTAGATGACGAGGAATCCTCTTCACTCCTGAAATATCTTCGGCGGATGGATTCTCTAATGACCTCGAATCCACTCCTACTGCATAAGAAATATCAGGTTTCGTTGACACCTTCAGATACATTAAGGCTCCAACTGCCTGTCTACAGGGGAAGTTATATTCTTTTCTCCCTGTCTGTTTCTCTGGTGACACGACAGGTAGCATCGGCGTAGTCACTGGTTTGGAACTCCCCATGTTAAATCTCTTCAGAACTCGGCGGACATAATTCTTTTGGTCAATGTGAATCGAGCCGTCTTCCTTCTGAGATATTTCTCGACCTAAGAAATATGACAATGGCTTTTTATTGACTTTAAAAATCGATTTTAAATCTTCCAGCTCTTCTTACTTAGATGAAACAACTATCCCGTCATCAACATAATGTGCAATAATTGTTTTACACCGTCCATTTTTCTTATGAAAAGACATGGATCTGTATCACTAGGAGTAAAGCCACGATTCTTAAAAGAACACAAAGCACTAATATCAGCAGCGAGCATACTCGACACTTCCACCATCGTAGCCCTTGGGTTGTCGCATGTGAATATAATCTATCTCACTGAGATCTCGAATTGTGCCAGTGACATATTCTCACTTGCTGTAACGCTGAGTAAAGTACGAATGGTTCCCATCTTAGCAACGGGGCTAAATGTTCCGACGTAATTAACATATTTTTCTTGAGAAAAACCTATCACTATAAGACGTGCTTTGTAACGTTCAATCGAACCATCTGGATTTTGCTTATCTTGTATACCCACTTACATGGCAAGCCTTCATTCATTCCTTTGGGTAAATGCTCAAGTTTCCAGTCTTGTTTTCTTTTGATGCTCTCATCTCATCTCTGCATCCATAAGGTTTTTTCATTCTCTGCAGAACTTTGAGCTTTTAGCTTCGTCATAGCTTTCACCTCTGGTACCGCAAAGGTACGTACTCCTAATAGTGTTCTGGCGGTCGAATACTTTACCTACCCCTAAAGGTTATATACTTTGGGACCTCAGACCCTTCATCATCTGGAAATTTGTGAAATTCTCTTTCGTTGGTTTCTTCTTTTCTGATTTATCTTCTGCAGCAGCTGGTTGCTTGGCCTGATCATCTTCTGGGAAATGGAGTGTCATACTACCTGAAGTCAGTGGAATCTCCTGAAAAATGACCTTTTTTTTTTTTTTTTTTTTTTTTTTTTGCTTTACGTCGCACCGTCACAGATATGTCTTACGGCGACGATGGGACAGGGAAGAGCTAGGAATGGGAAGGAAGCGGTTGTGGCCTTAATTAAGGTACAGCCCCAGCATTTTCCTGGTGTGAAAATGGGAAACCACGGAAAACCATTTTCAGGGCTGCCCACAGTGGGGTTCGAACCTATTATCTCCCGAATACTGGATACTGGAATGACATCTTTAGATCGTGTTATTTTTCTGCATCCATCCCAAATTCTATATACAAAACTTTCATAGACAACCGATATTCCTTTGATACACTTTTTATCCATTTTCTTCCTTCCAAGCTTAGGAATGTGAGCATAGCATTCGTTGCCTGTAATACGTAAGTGTTTAATACTGGCCTTTCTGTTAAACCACATCTCTAATGGCGTCTTATCACAGTACCCGGTTTTCCTGACCTATTTAAAATATACACGGCAGTATTAGTAACCTCTGCCAGAGCCATCTACAGGTAAAGCCGGAAGGTACGCTTGGCAACACTGTATCTATCTGTCAAGCGGAGCCGAGAGAAAAGGGGGCGTGTCCGATTTTGAATGACTTCACCCATATCCAGTATATTTAGACCAATACAATGATTGTTATAAATGCACACTCTTCGTAAAATGGTACTAAGAAACACACACAGCAGTAAATGCATTCACTGAAGTTAGAAATACACATTTTACACGAATAAGAATAAAACACTTTAAGAGCAGTACTCACAAGCTCGATTGTTGTGGAGCGTTGAAAGCTTCCTATGCTTAGTGTTTTTATTCTCACTGCTGACATAACTCGTGCTCTTCATCTGCTTTCAGCACTTATTTAACACGACATTGGAAAATGTAGACAATAAACAATCTATCGCACCATTATTGTCACGTCCACAATGACGGCGTTCAAACCAGAACTGTTGATTGTCATCCTGCGGGACTAAACTTCGGCACCTCGGCGTCTCCGAAGACCTTAAAAAGTAGTTAGTGGGACGTAAAACAAATAACATTAAAAAATATACATTTATTTGTACATATTTAACATTAACACTACAAGAAGTGGCTCTAATATAATTTAATAAATACGCATTTAGTTGAGACAACTTTGATATTTTACCATTTGCTAAACATGTCATTTATTTTACCTACACCTGATAACTTAACATATACAGAGACATTCACATCTTGGTGAATTTTCAGTAAATGGGTTACATTTGGCATATCATCCATCTTCTTGTTTACCCTACTATACATTTCCAGCCTTCTACCTTCAGAACATTTTCTTTTAACACTTTTTGATGACAAATATTTTGGAAAATTTGAGAAAAATAATTGGACATGCATCAGGGAGAAGCTCATTAGGTTTAGGTGGTAGTATAGTTACGTTGACTTTACTATCACAAATTTTATCCCCTGTCGAAAAACTTTCGTGTGTGACATGTTTTATGCATACGACTGAATCCTTCCAAGGTTCCCACTTATCCCGTTTAAAATGACAAATCAATTTTTGTTTTAATTCCTCGTCTGAAGGAAAACTAAACGAGGTAACAAAACCCTTTTTAATGGTATAGTTGTTACGATACATGGGAACACGACATTTTCTGGACATCTGCAAATAACGATACATTTTATTAATAAGCCGAATTCAGTCAGCACCATCGAAATAATAACGTTATTGATTTAACGCCCCACTAACTACTTTTACGGTTTTGGGGAGACGCCGAGATGCCGGGATTTTGTCCCGGAGGAATTCTTTAACGTGCCAGTAAATCTAGCGACACGAGGCCGACGTATTTCAGCACCTCCAAATGCCACCGGACTGAGCTGGGCTTAGAAAGCCAGCTCTACAGTCCAAGCTATTCAGCCCTGGTTAGCATTCACACTATTTCGATAATAGGCTCTACGTATGCTTATTCTATCGCTTATCTTGTTATATACTGTATACTCGAACATATTCGTGTAAAATGAAACACGAGACGAAGTTCACTTGACATCAACATACACGGATAGATCCCGCGCTTTCACCTTGGCCTCCACTGGACGTTGCCAAATTTACATGTCTCCGGCTTGTAACTGTAGTCGGCTATGTCTCTGCCTTTAAATAATGTGAAAAACTACCGTGCACATGTATTATGGCTCTAGCTGCTTCAACAAATGTCCCATTATCATTTTCTATGAAGCCATTTAATTCGCTACAGTAAGGCATTGTTAAACGTTGTTCAATGCCATACTTATCCAGCGTATTTTTCATTTGTGTTATCGAATTCACCTCCGTTGTCGAACTGAAGTGCTTTAACTGTATGGCCTGCTCGTCTACAATCCTTCAAAAGTTGTCAAATGTATCATGCATTTCACACTTTTCTTCAATGAAGTAAATAACTCTATAGCGAGTAAAATCATCTTTAAAAAGAACATAATAGCGGAAACCCGACAGTGAATAATCAAATGAGCCAACAACATCCGCGTGAATGACTTGTCCAGGAACGGTTGCTCTTTCTCTAGTTCCAAATTTTAATTTATGTGCTTGGGCGCAAACACAGTTTCAATACCCAATACTCGTTCTTTGACATGACGTTTGTTCTGGTGGGCAAGTCCCTCTTGAAAAAGTTGTAAAGTGCTACTGCTATCCTACACTGCGTTTACACATTCGTCTTTATGAGTTAAACTAGGTGTTACCCCACGGCTTCGCTCTCGAGGATTTCGTAATTTAATAAAAATTAATTGTTCCTCTGTACCGCACTAAGACATTATCTGAAAATTCCTCAAGTATAAAAACCCACCGAAATATTGTATTTCATTTACCCCAGAACCTCTTTCTAACTCACATTTGTGGCATTGCCTTTTGCGGTTAAGATGATCAGGCTACTGGCAGAGCTAAATCTGGAACATGCGACATGGAACTCTACATGTGAGGAACAGTCCTCTTCAAAGACGAGAAAAAAGAAAAAAGGTTTCCTTATATCTAAGGGAGATTACAAATACCAATTTTCACGCCTGTAACATGTTAAGTATATGAGATATACTGAGGATATACTCATTTTAAAAACTGACACACTCCTTGGCTGAGTGTTCAGCGTTGAGGCCTTCGGTTGACAGGGTTCTGGTTTCGATTCCGGGCTGGGTCGGTGATTTTAATCGCGTGTGATTAATTCTTCTGGCTCGAGGACAGGGTGTGTGTGTATGTCCCAACACTCTCCTATTCATATTCACTCAACACACCACATAACCAACCACAACAGGAATACGCAATAGTAATTGCATCCCTACACATAGGGTTGGCGTCAGGAAGGGCATCTAGCCGTAAAACAGCGTCAAATCCACATGTGCGACACAGTTCGCACCCGCGACCCTACAGGTGTGGGGAAACCGATAGAAGAAGAAGACGAAGAAAATACTCATTTTAAAAATTCACACGATTTTGCTTATTCTTTTCACCCCCATAAGTGGATTCTCCAAAAAAGTGTGTTTATTTATTTTTAAAGAGATCCCAAGTAGGGCTTACCAATCTTTTAACGTCTGTAACATCTTCAGTTTCTGAGATATATGTATCCTCATATAAAGAATTCAACTCCTTCCTCTCTTCTTTTCACCCCACCCCCCAACCCTCGATCCTTAAGTGAGTTTTCTGAAAACAAAAATTTGTGTTCTTTTATTTTAAAGAAGATTCCAAATACCAAATTTCATGTCTGTAACATGTTAGGTTTTTGTAATATATTGTAGATAATCTCACTGCTGTGGAATCTTGGAGCTGACGTTGCCATGGTTACGGCAGTTCATTTCTTCATTTCTTTATCCAATTCCTAGAGCAGGGATAATGTGGTGCCAATATCTCCATATCGGTTAGTTTTATGGCCTTAAACATGGTTTTCGGGCCCGTAGGGCTTACCGAGTTTTGTACTTTGCGTTAAGGAGCTTAAATTGAGCTTTGTCTCGTCCTTGTGCGACAAATTCAATATTTCGCCTATATTATCCTATTATTTTTATATCTTCCCCGTGCCCCCCCCCCTCGAATTGTTTTGAAAATAAAATGTAGCCCATGTCCCTCAGGGATAACATATATTCACATTAGTAAAACAATTTTTAGAATCGGTTCAGTAGATCCTGAGATTAGCCATTACATACAAACAGGTTTTTTTTGCTCTTTTGCTTAACGTCGCACCGACACAGATATGCCTTATGGCGACGATGGGACAAGAAAGGTTTAGGAAGTGGAAGGAAGCGGCCGTGGCCTTAATTAAGGTACATTTGCCTGGTGTGAAAATGGGAAACCACGGAAAAACATCTTCAGGGCTGCCGACAGTGGGGCTCTAACCTACTATCTCCCGATTACTGGATACTGGGCGCACTTAAGCGACTGCAGCTATTGAGCTCGATACATACAAACAAACTTTACCTCTTTATATATTAGTATAGATTACACATAACATTTAACTTATTATGTAAACCTCCATGAGGGAAACGCTTGCTGGTAACTATTGTTTGACCGCCAATTAAAAATCTGCATCTTTTGGTAGTTGAAATAAACTTTCTGTTTTGATACTTGTCCTGAGCAGTTAATGCGGAAAATAGATTGTTATCCCTAAAATACATCCCTTGGTTAACTGTATGTGACCACCTGTCTCCGAAGAGATAGGTGGTGTGTGAGGTACCGATATGGTGCGCCTTTTTGCGCTCCTCTGTCAGTCTGTAATCTATATAAATAAAATTGTTCGTGTCTGTTTGTTTGTCTGTCTGTTTGTTCCACCATCACGTCGAAACGGCTGGATAGACCTCAACCAAACTTCATATTTAGAGTATACTCCTCCCGGGGAAGGTTTCGATATGCATATCATTTTAAAATCTTTGAATACACGGGGGGTTTATAGGAAAACCAGAATGGTTTTTCCACCATCACGTCGAAACGGCTGGATAGATCTCAACCAAACTTCATATTTAGAGTATACTCCTCCCGGGGAAGGTTTCGATATGCATATCATTTTAAAATCTTTGAATACACGGGGGGTTTATAGGAAAACCAGAATGGTTTTTCCACCATCACGTCGAAACGGCTGGATAGATCTCAACCAAACTTCATATGTAGAGTATACTCCTCCCGGGGAAGGTTTCGATATGAATATCATTCTAAAATCTTTGAATACACGGGGGGTTTATAGGAAAACCAGAATGATTTTTCCACCATCACGTCGAAACTGCTGGATAGATCTCAACCAAATTTCATATTTAGAGTATACTCATCCCGGGGAAGGTTTCGATATGAATATCATTTTAAAATCTTTGAATACACCGGGGGTTTATAGGAAAACCAGAATGGTTTTTCCACCATCACGTCGAAACGGCTGGGTAGATCTCAACCAAACTTCATATTTAGAGTATACTCCTCCCGGGGAAGGTTTCGATGCGCATATCATTTTAAAATCTTTGAATACACGGGGGATTTATAGGAAAACCAGAATGGTTTTTCCACCATCACGTCGAAACGGCTGGATAGATCTCAACCAAACTTCATATTTAGAGTATACTCCTCCCGGGGAAGGTTTCGATATGCATATCATTTTTAAATCTTTGAATACACGGGGGGTTTATAGGAAAACCAGAATGGTTTTCCCACCATCACGTCGAACCGGCTGGATAGATCTCAACCAAACTTCATATTTAGAGTATACTCCTCCCGGGGAAGGTTTCGATATGCATATCATTTTAAAATCTTTGAATACACGGGGAGTTTATAGGAAAACCAAAACCAGAATGGTTTTCCCACCATCACGTCGAAACGGCTGGATAGATCTCAACCAAATTTCATATTTAGAGTATACTCATCCCGGGGAAGGTTACGATATGCATATCATTTTAAAATCTTAGAATAGACGGGGGTTTATAGGAAAACCAGAATGGTCTTTCCACCATCACGTCGAAACGGCTCGATAGATCTCAACTAAACTTCATATTTAGAGTATACTGCTCCTGGGGAAGGTTTCGATATGCATATCATTTTAAAATCTTTGAATACACGGGGTGTTTATAGGAAAACCAGAAGGGTTTTTCCACCATCACGTCGAAACGGCTGGATAGATCTCAACCAAACTTCATATTTAGAGTATACTCCTCCCGGGGAAGGTTTCGATTTGAATATCATTTTAAAATCTTTGAATACACGGGGGGTTTATAGGAAAACCAGAATGATTTTCTACATCACGTCGAAACGGCTGGATAGATCTCAACCAAATTTCATATTTAGAGTATACTCATCCCGGGGAAGGTTTCAATATGCATATCATTTTAAAATCCTTGAATAGACGGGGGTTTATAGGAAAACCAGAATGGTTTTTCCACCATCACGTCGAAACGGCTGGGTAGATCTCAACCAAATTTCATATTTAGAGTATACTCCTCCCAGGGAAGGTTTCAATGTGCATATCATTTTAAAATCTTTGAATACACGGGGGATTTATAGGAAAACCAGAATGGTTTTTCCACCATCACGTCGAAACGGCTGGATAGATCTCAACCAAATTTCATATTTAGAGTATACTAATCCCGGGGAAGGTTTCGATAAGCATGTCATTTTAAAATATTTGAATACACGGGGTGTTTATAGGAAAACCAGAATGGTTTTTCCACCATCACGTCAAAACGGCCGGATAGATCTCAACCAAACTTCATATTTAGAGTATACTCCTCCCGGAGAAGGTTTCGATATGCATATCATTTTAAAATCTTTGAATACACGGGGGTTTATAGGAAAACCAGAATGGTTTTTCCACCATCACGTCAAAACGGCTGGATAGATCTCAACCAAACTTCATATTTAGAGTATACTCCTCCCGGAGAAGGTTTCGATATGCATATCATTTTAAAATCTTTGAATACACGGGGGTTTATAGGAAAACCAGAATGGTTTTTCCACCATCACGTCGAAACGGCTGGATAGATCTCAACCAAATTTCATATTTAGAGTATACTCATCCCGGGGAAGGTTTCGATATGCATATCATTTTAAAATCTTAGAATAGACGGGGGTTTATAGGAAAACCAGAATGGTTTTTCCACCATCACGTCGAAACGGCTCGATAGATCTCAACTAAACTTCATATTTAGAGTATACTCCTCCCGTGGAAGGTTTCGATATGCATATCATTTTAAAACCTTTGAATACACGGGGGTTTATAGGAAAACCAGAATGGTTTTTCCACCATCACGTCGAAACGGCTGGATAGATCTCAACCAAATTTCATATTTAGAGTATACTCATGCCGGGGAAGGTTTCGATATGCATATCATTTTAAAATCTTTGAATACACGGGGGTTCATAGGAAAACCAGAATGGTTTTTCCACCATCACGTCGAAACGGCTCGATAGATCTCAACCAAATTTCATATTTGGAGTATACTCATCCCGGGGAAGGTTTCGATATGCATATCATTTTAAAATCTTTGAATAGACGGGGGTTTATAGGAAAACCAGAATGGTTTTTCCACCATCACGTCGAAACGGCTGGATAGATCTCAACCAAATTTCATATTTAGAGTATACTCATCCCGGGGAAGGTTTCGATATGCATATCATTTTAAAATCTTTGAATAGACGGGGTTTATAGGAAAACCAGAATGGTTTTTCCACCATCACGTCAAAACGGCTCGATAGATCTCAACTAAACTTCATATTTAGAGTATACTCCTCCCGGGGAAGGTTTCAATATGCATATCATTTTTAAATCTTTGAATAGACGGGGGTTTATAGGAAAACCAGAATGGTTTTCCTCCATTTTCTCTTATACTATTGATTTTCTGTAAGCTTCGTTTACCGTACGTGAAACGTCTCTTCATTATAAACAACTTTCGTTATGTTCATAATTTACCTTACTCTTTACATGACGGAGAAATTTACAATTTTCTGCTGGTATACCATGCTCTGCATTGAGTGACCGACAGACCGACAACGAACCTACAGGTTACCATGGGAACGTCTCTGACTGCATGCCAGCAGGGAAGTAACGTATTGCCATTTTCCTCATCATGCTTTTAAATTCGTGGTTGTTCCTTAGGTAGAAGGCAAGAAAGGCGTCAATCGGCCTATCTGCGGGATATTGGTGGAATATCGTTGGATGTTATAACCACCTTCGAATAGATTAAGTAATAACACCATTAGTCATCTTCTTATTATTTGTTTACCTAGGAATCAATGGACCTAAATTTCTCCTCTGTTACCGCTTTATTATATCCATAACTAGCTGCCTCTGTGGATCCGTGGTAGAGTGTCGGCTTCCGGATCCCAAGATAGCGGGTTCAAACCCGGCAGAGGTAGTCGGATTTTTGAAGGGCGGAAAAAAGTCCATTCGACACTCCATGTCGTACGATGTCGGCATGTAAAAGATCTCTGGTGATACATTTGGTATTTACCCGACAAAATTAATTAAATCTCAGCCATAGACGCCCAAGAGAGATCCGGTTTACTCTGTCTGCCATCTAGCGGACCTAGAGTAAAACGGGACGTCGAAATTGACGAGCAGACAGCCAGATGGCGTCAAATCGAAATGTCTGCACACGGTAGCTGAGGCCATACGATTATTATTATTATTTATATCCATAACTCACACTAGCATAATTTATTGAGGGGCATTTGATTTTCCAATACATTAACTTGGCATTTACATATTTGTCGTTATCCGGCTGTCCTCAGTTATAATCCATTTTCTATTACTTTCAACTTTCTTAACTGTATTATTTTCTTCCTTAATTACGCCGTATGTACGCGAGTGCTACAAACTACTGGATGTATTTCCACCAATACTCATATTTAGAATACACCTGTCCTTGATAGGTTTTAGGGCAAATATTGTTTCTAAATCCCTGAACTGACTGGGGGTTTATACGAAACCGAAACAGTGATTTTGCACTTCCACAAAATATACACAACCAACGTTAATTTAAATCTACCTGCCTTGGTAGAAATTAATTTCTAAACCTTTTTTCTCATGTGCATCATTTCGATACGAGGATTAATAAGGGAGATATCATTAACGGACCGTTTTTTTGTACAAGTCCCATCGGACTTTACTCACGAGCGGGTGCGTGTAAAGCGTATTCCTTACAACTTGAAAACTACTGAAGACATTCGAACCAAAATTCATATTTAGCATCCACCTGTCCAAAGGTAGGTTTTAAACGTAAATAACATTCATGTTCCGGAATGGACTGGCGGTTTATAGGGAACCGAAATGGTGATTTTACTCTTCCACAATATATACAGAACAAGACCAACCTGACTGGAAATCGACCAAACGTGATGGAATTCCACCTCTAAACCTTTTTTTCATGTGCATTTTTTCGTCAGGAGGATTAATAAGGGAGATATCATGAATGGTCACTTTTGCAGGTTAAGTCCAGCGGACATAACCAAAAAGGTGTTTTACATGGAGATGATTCCTTATCTATATAAATCAAATCGTAACGACTGTGTGCCTCTACACTGACTATTTTGGCGAAATTTTCGTACAGCTTTCCGTTTAAGGGGTAATAATGACCATCTGCATAATTTTTGGTTTAGTTTCCTGAAAGTCCTAATTTTTACCCGCCTCACCCAAAATCCAGATTGCGGCATAATCTGCCAGAAGAAAAAGAAGATAATTGAAATTTGACAAAATTATACGTTTTACCCTGTAACGAATGGAAAAATCCTATATCATTAAATTTTTCATTTTTTATCCCCGAAGAATATCAAAATATGCAGGCAATTTTAATGATGGTGCAGACCTTCGGAAATTCCTATCACATAACGGACTGCACAATCTCCGTTCAATTTGGAATGATCTACAACCTTGGTCTTATTACTTTTTGCCGTATCTGTATCCCTTTTACGCTTGATTTTTCTCTATTAATCGATGTTAAGTCAATTTGGAATTTTCACATGCATAATTCATACCTTCGATTACTTATATGAAATACAGAATCATCAAACTCTTCACGAAAATTGGCCCACCCAGTAGCCATATATGAGCCAAATGCTATGTATGTAGCTGTCACATAATTATCCGAAAATTAATGTAATGTGAGATAATCTTACAAGAACGTTACCCTGTTCCACGTTTCTAACTCAATCTGACCCAAGAATAGATGACATATCATAGGACCAGCCATTTAGGCCACTAAATCCGGCGTGTCTTATGGTATAATCCTTTGTCGATATGACGTACGTTTAGTAGCAGTTAATCTGTAAATGAAAGTCTTGAATATTGTAAACACGCATATACTTTCGTATGTCGATCTATATATATTCACTGATGTCGATTTGTAGCGATCGAGAAAGGGTGGGTCTGCTCTTGTAATCAGTACTTCCCACACCGACTTTGACTGGCAGTATGAAAGGGTTCCTTCTCCAACTCCTGTGTAACTGTCATTAGTAAGGAAGGTCTACAATTTTAATGAATAGTTCACTTCTCGATTTGACTTGCAGAAGGCAAGTGAGCATGGAGTTTTGTTTAAAACTCCCCTACCCGATTGTGTTTGGCAGTAGGCAAGGGTGCCCGCCATTATAAAGAAATGTCCTCATCTAAAATGTGACTGGCATTATGCATAGTGGCCTGCTATTTTGATGGAAACTCACCAACTTGATGTGACTGGCAGTAAGCTGGCTGGAAGTAGGAAAATGGGCCTGGCATTATAATGATAACTGCACAACTCATTTTCGGGTGATAGTAGGGTAATTGCCTGCCATTATAATAAAAACTGTAATCTGTCTTGAAGTAGGAAAGGGGGGCTGCCATTTTAACGAAAACTCCCCAAATCGATTCTGTCCGCATAGTAGGCAATGGGGCTTGCAATTATAATGTAAACTTCCCAACTCGATTGTGAATGGCAGTAGGCAAGTGAGCCTGCCGTTATATCACAAATCCATAACAAACACCTTACATTGGAAACAACGTACGGGGACCTCCCCATGCTCTTCCTCGGATAACGCTAAGAGACATGCAATTTTAAAACAATCTTATTTACTGCATGCACACTATTTACTTCGATATTCGAATACAATGTAGAATACCGTTGCGAAGCACGGGTACATTCGCTAGTGTGTGTATAATTTGTGTATTTTTATCAATATCGGGAGGTTTTATCAGCTTAAGTAGGTTTTTGAATTTTTATTTTGTTTTCTGTATGTGTGTGTTAGTATTTGTGTACAGTAATGTGTGTGTGACCGGGAAATCAGCCTATTTGAGCGTTGGTTGGCACAGTGTTACCTGTATTCGGTATGGGTAATCATGGGTGGTTGCCCATCTAGGTACCGACCCCACCCTTGTGTTGCTTTTGGTTCTACAAGGGGACTGTATCGTAGGTGTTGCGCAGTGACTGTCTCATTTTTATTAGTAATGCGGGTTTACGGAAGTTAAATTTTGAATAAAAATATCATCGTTAATTGGCAGCATTTAAGTGTTTGTGCACCCGCCTCGGTTTCTGGTTTCTAGTGTTTCGGTTCGAGCTTGGATCTGGCATTAGGTTTAGAAGGCGGCGGTTTGTGGCTTTAGAAGTGTGAAGAGGGAGATAAGTCGGAGTCTTGGTGAGTGAGTTTCTTGGTTACAGGGTCTTGGCTACTCGTTCCACTATGGGGGCCCTGTAGTGGGTGAGGCGGGAGAGAATTGTCTGGTTTGGGTTTTTGTTGTAAGGGAGGATATGGGGGTCGGGAATTTTGGAGGGCAGGGAGTCCTGGGACGGCAGCGCCACAAGCCGACCGCGCCGTCCCCGCCCGCGATCCGATCGCATCGCATCGCCCGAACCAATCGAACGGGGTACCGCCGGCCAAAAAGCGAACGCCTTAGCATCCACAGGAAGCACATGAAGTCAAGACCGTGGCTGAGTCCACGAGAGCCGAGAGAGGTGGAGTAGGTCATGGGTACAGTATTACCAGTGATGGCCTGAGAAGGAGGATCCATGGCACTAGGGTGTGAGATGGGGACCTGGTATGACGATGTATGGGTAGTAGGTAATTTCCCATGGGGCCTGGAATAGGTGATGGAGGGGTGCATTTGAAACACGAGAAGGGTCAAACGCACTTGGCGGACCGGCCTAAGTAGCAACCCGTTGCCGGAGTCGTGACAGGGCTAGGTTTTTAAGTGGTTAACGCCACAGACAAGTCACGAGCACAGGACACCCTGCCGCCGTGATGAATTTGCAATTTGCGATGTTGGTTGGGCGCCAGCTGAGTAGACGTTGAGCCTGGACTTGGGGACTCCACGCTGCTGGTACTTGACTTGGCGGGGTATTGTAGCAACGTAGAGTCTTGGTTTAGGTCCCTCGACGACTTGTCTTGGCTGCTGGTAGGCTTTGGGCTGTATTTAGTTGCTTGGTCGGTTAGAGAGCTGCTATTGGTCGATTGGCTTGGTGGGCCAGCACGGGGCTGCTGGCTCGCCTGGTGTGTCCGCGAGAACCAGAAGGCTCTCGGTGGTCTCCACTTGCTTCTACGTGCGTGTTGTTAATCCACCCGTCCGGAATGAGTGAGTGTGTGGTTCCTACACTGAATAGTGGGTCTCATATGACTCAAAGCATGTTTTCGCTAATTACTGCTTTAAGAGACATCTATCGTGAAAGATTGGCACTTGCCTTACACTATAAACATTCCATGTACAGTATAAGGTCCCGTTTTACCCATCAGATAACATCTTAGCAGATACCTATATGGAGTAGGCCTAAGCTATTTTAATTAATGAAAAACATTGCAAAGTAAATTGAATTCGTAGGAGTTTATTATATTTTCTTTAATATCACACTGATGTTTGAAGCTTTTAGAGATACTCTATACTGATGGTTTGCTCAATTACCTGGTTTTCAAGTGCCATATTTGATTATATAGGTCTGTTCCTTCTTAGATCCATCATGCAGTGAGGTCAAAATGGCGCCAGAGAATGAATGTAAACGTGTGCTTACATATGGGCCTTTGTATAAGTGTGTTTCGTAAAAATGGACTGGTGAAGTATTCATAAATACAGTGTGCGCTGAGTATATTGGTAATAGTAGTAGTTTGAGAAGCGGAACAGTGAAGTCTTCTGCTCCTAAACAAAGTATACCGGTATTTTGCATCACAAAACAATTTGTAAGTTACGGTATAACCTGATATTTTCACTAGCATTATAATTTGACAATCAGGATGAATGCAGAATACTTAGGTGATGATCACATAGAGTCCGTTTTGGAGGAGATATTAGCCATTCCTTCTGGCAGGGAAGATGGTTTTGACCCTTCAGATGATGATGATGATGACTATGGTGATAATATCGAGAGCGAAAATCACTATATCCCTATGTCTGATGATCAAACCCCACCCGCATCAACGACATCTGTAGGAAACTACATTAATGAGCTCCCTATGAAAAGGCGTATTCCCGTGATGGGTGATCCACCCCATCTACATCAACTGCATCTGTAGGAAACTACATTCATCAGCTCCCTACGAAAGGGCGTGTTCCTGTGTCGGATGATCCACCCCATCTACATCAACTGCATCTGTAGGAATCTGCATTCATCAGTTCCCTACGAAAAGGCGTGTTCCTCTGACGGATGATCCACCACCATTTACATCAACTGCACCTGTAAGAAACTAAAGGCGTGTTGCTACCATACAACGATCAAGCGACATCAGTTCTCTCCGAGACAGTACAGAGTACAGAAATTCCAAATGAAAGATGAAGGACATTCAACGTTCAGATAATGATATAAAATTCAATGGAGTAACAGCATTGCTAGAAGACACAATGTGTTTACAAACTCCCTTTCAGTTACTCAGCTTCTTCTTTGATGATCTTTTAGAAAAAATATTGTCATGATACTCATAAGTACAGTATACAAGTAGATCCCAGCAAAACTTTTGTCCTAACGAAGGATGAACTAAGACATAATACGCAAAACAACCGTTAGGGAATCAATGTCTGTCAACAAATTTGGATAAATGAGGCGTTTCCTTCATCTTAATGATAATGATTTAGCAGTTCCTTCTGGCGAACCTGGACATGAGAGACTACATAAAATAAGGCCACTTGTGGATCATCCAAATAATAAATTTATTGCTGTTTCCACGGAGGAGTCCTTGTCAGTTGATGAACAAATGTGTTAAACTCAAGCTAGGCACATCCTCAAGCAGTACTGTACATGCCAGATAAGCCTCACAATGGGGATACGAAATTTTAATCTGTGGTATTAGTGGCTTTTCATACAGAGTGGTTAGGAAATGATCCCCTTCCTCGAGCTGAACTAGGAGAATACGACTTAGGTGCCAGCTCCAACATTGTCATGAGGATATCAAGAATATTATTCCAAATGGTTGTCATCACAAACTGTGCTTCGATAATTATTACACATCTCTACCTATTTTAGTTGACTTGAAGAAGAAGCAAATCCACTGTCTTGGTATATTTAGGAGAAACAAATTCCCTGATATCAAGTTGTCCAAGGACAATGAAGGACAAGGACAATGAGTCAGCCAAGAAGATATAGTGAGGAATGTGTATGTCCCATAGATGATGTTGAAATTACAACTATTATATGGAAGGACAACAAATCAGTATCCCTTGCTTCAACATTCCTTGGTGAGGAGCCAGAAACTACCGTGAAACGATTTGACAGAAAAGAAAGGAAAGCTAGTAATTTTCTTGTCCCAAGATAGTTTGTACCTTTAATCTTCATATGGTTGGAATTGACTTGCTGTGTAGTCTCATTGGTAGATACCAAAACAAAATGAGAAGTAAACAGTGGTATTTCAGACTGTTCTACCAATTGTTAGATTAGACTGTAGTCAATTCGTGGCTCTTACTCAGACGATGTTGTGCTCAAAATGGTTTGCGGTGCATTATGCCATTAGCTCGTTTTCGTGTTGACCTTGCCGTATCATAATGCAAATATGGTTCTGACATTACTCCTACAAGAGGAAGACCTCGGAGTGGCACTGAGGTTCAGATACAGGCAAAGAAGAGGAAAGGATCTGTTGCAACAGCACCTCCACAGGGTGACCGGCTTGATCAAGTCTCCCATTGGCCACAGTTCACGAACGACAGTTAGCGATGCAAACATCCTCAGTGCAGTGCTAAAACATCCTCAAGGTGCATCAAATGTCAAGTATTCTTGTGTCTCCATGGCAAGAAAAATTGTTTCACTATGTACCACAATAATTGACATGTGAAAGAAACCACTGATGACCTTACAGTTTTCATAGTAACTGTCTTGTAAAATGTATTGGGAATACTTTACTAGGCCAAGGTGCAAAAAATATATTTTATTCAGTTTCAACATAAATATGAATTATTTGAACTTGATTTCACTAGGGCTACAGTTTGCTACCTTAAGCAGCAGCAATGCACAGTGTCCTTTATGAGGGACAAACCAGTTTTTTGACCATACTCTAAATGTAAGTTGCATTAAAATTATTTTAATTTGATTTTTGAACATATTAATATGCATTTCAACCCATATAATTAATTCACGAAAAAAAGGTCATGCAGTGTAGGGTTATGCATACCAGGTACATACCACATATTGGACAAGATATTTTCTCTATAGCTATTATTATCATCGTGTATCTTAATCTTTACGTTACCATATCCTACAGCAGGAACACTATCAATATTCGCTCTCGTGCATAACTTAATGCGATCCTGAAAATTCATTAACTTTCGTAAAAGACTTTTGTTGTTACAAATGCGATTTGTGGCGCCATTGTTCACATAGCAATTGTAGCTATCGCACGCTCCTGAAAACACGCCATTAGTAGTAGCATATAAAACCATATAATTAGTAGACTTATTACGTTCAGACTTCACCTTAGACGGCCGAAAAACCTTCCAACAATTTCTAACTACGTGGCCTTGCTTTTGACTGTAATGACAGGTTAATGTAGACCTAACTTTACCTTTAGATAATAGCGCCTCTTACGAGTCTGATGACTTACTGATAGAATAAACTTTAACTATCAAAGTGTTCTCATGGACACACAGCTGATTTTTTGAATTTATTTCATTTTAATATAGGCACCAGAGCCAAGATTTTTCTTGGTGCAATACATATCAATTACAAAATTACAATGGCGGCCATGTTCACAACGTAATTACAAAATAAAATAGAGTAAACATATAATGTAACATGATGGTATAGACAAAGCCTACTAGATACTAGAAGGCCTGGACAGAAAGCCAATTTCTTGCATTAAAAGCGGGGTAATAGTTTTTCTCTTTTCCGCCGCTAGGTTCGCGTTTATGTTCTGTTGTTTCGCGTGAATTCTATGATTACGTGTGTTATTGCAACATGTTTTATGAGAAGAAATAACATATTAAACATTTTATAAGGTAAGGCCTTATCTAACATGAAATATGAAGAGTTTTGCTGTTTTTTAATTTATTTGGTATCACGATTTGCAATATATGGATGGTTGCTGAGATGCATTTAACATTTCTTCAGTTATGTGCTTCCAAATTATCGTCAAGGTGGTGGTGGTGATTATTGTTTTAAGAGCAAGTACAACTAGGCAACCATCCTCTATATAACACTAGTGATGGGAATATCGAATGTTTTAAACTATCGGTAGACTACCGATTGTGAGGCTTGACTATCGAATGAAAACATTCGATAGTTTTCATTCGGTTTGAAATCGGTAGTAATAGCCTATACGTTTTGTACTGCGGTAGTACTAGTTTGTTTGTCCAACCCTTGTCCCGTTTTCCTACGGGGTCGGGTATGAGGTGAGATGAATTTGTCGTGGCGGTTTTTTTATGACCGGATGCCCTTCCTGACGTCAACCTCATCAGAGGAGTTAATGAGAGATGAAATGAATGACGTGATATATGATAGTAGGGAGAGGGTGAAACCCGGTGCCGGCACATAGCCTACTCCTGTCGAATAGCACCAAGGGGTCTGCTCAAGGCTTAACGTCCCCATCCGACGGACGAATCACCATCAACAGCGTCATATGCCCTCACTCCATATGAGCACTGCGGAGAGGTTTGGAATTTAATCCAGGCTTTTGGCACGCAATCTAGTGATTAGAAATTGTATACCACCACCTCCCCTACCCTGCCGGCCAACATTCTGATGGTGAAAATTTTTTCGACCAACGGGACTCGAACCGGCTAACCTCGGTGTTAGACCGTTTTTAGACTTCAGCGCCTTAACGATCACGGCCACCAGGCGGGCTCACTGCGGTAGTACTAGTAACTAGTAATAAGTCATTTGCTAGTAACTACCGAAATGTGGATTGTTGTATTATACTACCGATTTGTATAGCATGTTTGTTTTGTTAACATAAGCGGAAATATAGAGACTACGACTAGTAACCAACGTTACACAATGTTCGAGTGAAGTAATTGGAAACTGAAATACGTTGGTCTATAAAATAAGATAAAATGTCCCGATTAAAGTAACTGTGGTCATTATGTTTCATTTTAAATAAAATGCATTTTTGTGTCCCTAACCACAAGTTAATGGATGTAAGATCGTCTGTTCATAAAATAACAAATGTTAGGTAATTTCAGACGAAGGTTATGTCCTTATTGTAATGACACCACATATTAAAGTAATATAAACACAGCAAACTAAATAAAAAGACAACATATTTTCCTAGGACCAAATATAGTGAATATAATAATTTTAAAATAATTCCATTCATGTAAGGTTACGTTCAATCATTAGAGGTTCATGGTTCGTATATGGAAAGTATTTATATAAACTATAACATGATTATCCATTGACAAAGTGCACAATATTAAAATTGCATTTAGTGCTTCTCTTTCATCTTCACCAACAAAGTAAATCTGCAAAAATTCAAGATCTTGATGAGCATTTGGCAATAGACTGCCTATGGAATGATAAATTTGACCTTGTACTGTGAAAGTTGTCCGCCTCTGTGGTGTACTGGTTAGTGTGATTAGCTGCCACTCCCGGAGGCCCTGGTTCGATTCCCGGCTCTGCCACGAAATTTGAAAGTGGTACGAGGGCTGGAACGGGGTCCACTCAGCCTCGGGAGGTCAACTGAGTAGAGGTGGGTTCGATTTCCTCGAAGTGGTTTTCCGTGGTTTCCCACTTCTCCAGGATGGTACCCAAGTTAAGGCCACAGCCGCTTCCTTCCCACTTCCTTGTCTATCCCTTCCAATCTTCCCATCCCACCACAAGGCTCCTGTTCAGCATAGCAGGTGAGGTCGCCTGGGCGAGGTACTGGTCATCCTCCCCAGTTGTATCCCTCGACCCAGAGTCTGAAGCTCCAGGACACTGCCTTTGAAGTGGTAGAGGTGGGTTCGTTCGCTGAGTCCGAGGGAAAAACCGACCCTGGAGGGTAAACAGATTACGATACGATACGATACGATACGATACGATACGATACGATACGATACTTCGAAAGTTGGCATAAAGCCGTGTTGGATGACTTGTTTAGCACCAAAAGATTGCTAATGACGCATGCGCGCCGGTCATATAATGAGGGAAGAACTGTTTTAGCAGTTGCACGGAAGAAATAATTCCTTCAAACGGCTGCATAGCTCACTAACGAAATATAAAACGGTAATAATTCTCCTTGTCCGCCTCTGTGGTGTAGTGGTTAGCGTGATTAGCTGCCACCCCCGGAGGTCCGGGTTCGATTCCCGGCTCTGCCACGAAATTTGAAAAGTGGTACGAGGGCTGGAACGGGGTCCACTCAGCCTCGGGAGGTCAACTGAGTAGAGGTGGGTTCGATTCCCACCTCAGCCATCCTCGAAGTGGTTTTCCGTGGTTTCCCACTTCTCCTCCAGGCGAATGCCGGAATGGTACCTAACTTAAGGCCACGGCCGCTTCCTTCCCTCATCCTTGCCTATCCCTTCCAATCTTCCCATCCCCCTACAAGGCCCCTGTTCACCATAGCAGGTGAGGCCGCCTGGGCGAGGTACTGGTCATTCTCCCCAGTTGTATCCCCCGACCAAGAGTCTGAAGCTCCAGGACACTGCCCTTGAGGCGGTAGAGGTGGGATCCCTCGCTGAGTCCGAGGGAAAAGCCGAACCTGGAGGGTAAACAGATGATGATGATGAATAATTCTCCTTGATAAAACAATATATGCAGTTGGATGCTTTAACCGTTGCGCTATCAGTGTTCCTAAACGTGAACGCTCATTAACTTACTCACAAACCTTCATATAAGTAGGTAATTGCATTTTATTTTCATTAGAGATTTGGTTGATTACCGTCTTGAAATACACAGAAGCGGAGTGAATTGGCGCGTACACTTATATGTTGAAAAGTACCGCGGCCATTTTTATAATAAATGACTGACCACTCCGTGACTCAAGAGGTGGCGATTTTAGCGCTGACTAGTGGAAACAATTGGAATTTGCGATCCGAATGAAAAACCGAATGCAAACGGAAACAATCGGTTGTAACGGTAGTTGACGACTATCGAATAATTCGGTAGTTTTCATTCGATAGTCCCATCACTATATAACACTAATCACAGAGAAAAACTGGAAGGAACCCGACACTTCGAAAAATGAAAGTATCGGCCAAAGGAAAATGAAAATGAAAGACTCCCTAGCCCTCGGAAACCTAATAGCGTCGGGGTCGGCAAAGAACTAGAGTTGACCAAGGAAGGTCGGATAGGATAGATGAAAGTGAGGAGCCTGGCACAAGTAAGCGTCAGAAATGCCAGGAATCAGCTAATGGCCCCGTGGTCGCCAACCTAAGCTCAAAATTTCAGAGCCCCTGGGGCAGGGGCGTAGCCAGGGGGGGGGGTTACTGGGGGTTAGAACCCCCCCCATGGAACTTTCACAAAAAGAAAATAAATATAAACTGACAGTTAACAATAAACTAAATAAACATTGCTTAAAATAGATAGATAATAGATAATAGAAAATAGATAATGTCTATTAACTGTTGGAATATGCAAAGTCAGTATGGAGGTGATTCAGTGTCTGCATGACTGCCGCGCCGGCTCTTTGGTCGTAGTGTGTGTGTGTTTCGAAACACCGCCGGCTCAATCAGCTGTCTCGATGCCTCGACACCACAACGTTTCGTGTACCGTGTGTCGCGTGAACAGAAGCTCAGTCCTTCCGTACACGTCAGCTACATCGATGCTTTGAAACAGAAAATATTTTTGAAACGGTGACGGTGGTTTGTTTATCTTCTCGCCTCAATAGAAACACTCCGATTGACATTGTCCTGAAGTTGAACTGACACTCGTTAATAGACGCTTCATATTCCGCACCGCAAGTCAAGTTACTAAAAGAACAATGTACTCCGCATTGTAAGGTATTTGTTGTACATAGAAAAAGGACATTATTGTTCTCAAAGCAGGGTCATACTATGCTCCCATTTGTCAAGTGTAAACGTTTCGAAAATTATGTTTTTAAACTTCAAATTGAACTAGATTTTAAAGCTGGATTAGGCCAAATCTGTTACTGTACGACCAACCAGATGAAGTAGACAGAGAAAAGAAGTATATCTACCTGCCTACAGAGCCATATAACAACAATAATTACGAGCTTGACGACGTAGAAGTGAGGGGTCTCGTGATCGGTGCAAGAGGGACAATCCCTAAGAAGATGAGTTTCAACATCAGTACCAAGGACCTCAAAGCGCTCAGGGATTCTCTTCTGACACTCATTCAGACACCACTTATATTCGCCAGACAAAAATCATGGATTTTTCATTTACAAAAAAATCCTTATATTTAACGAAGTTGTTATAGTGTATTCTTTGTCTTTACGCAGCCACCAAGTGGATTTTGAAAATAAAATAAAAATAATACCGATATTCGACTTTTCTCAGATGAATTACTCATTTTATAATCATTCAAATTAGTTCACTTAGTTGTTAACTATCTTACCATGCTTTCGTAACTACATGGTTACATGTACATAAAACCGAGCGAGTTGGCCGTACAGTTAGCTGTGATCTTGCATTCGGGAGATAATGGGTTTGAACCCCACTGTCGGCAGCTCTCAAAATGGTTTTCCGTGGTTTCCAATTTTCACACCAGGCAAATACTGAGGCTGTACCTTAATTAAGGCCATGGTTGCTTCCCTGTCCCATCTACGTATCTTCCTATCTACGTCGGTGCGACGAAAAGTAAATTGTAAGAAGAACATGAAAAAGGAAATTGAAGACAACAGAAAGAAGATTATTCCTATTATCGAAACTATCATTTTGTGTGGCCGCCAAGGTTTACCCCTTAGAGGACATAGAGACGATGGACCCATTATATTGAATGATGAAGAGCCTACTGAAAATGATGGAAATTTTAGTACTTTCCTTCATTTTCGTGCAAGAAATGGGGATGAGGATTTAAAAACTCATTTGCTTACAAGCAGCCGCAATGCTATGTACATTAGCCCACAAACTCAAAACGAGATCATTCACGTATGCAATTACTTTATTGTTGAAAACATCGTGCGCAGAGTGAACAGATCACAGTGTTTCACTATAATGGCCGATGAGACAAGTGACATCTGTAATGGAACAAATGTCACGTTGTGTTCGGTATGTCAACCCTGACTCTCAGACACTCAGGGAGGACTTCCTCCAGTTTGTACCGATCACTGACGCCTCTGGAAGAGGTTTGGCTGCCAAAATAATTGATGTGCTTAAGAAGATACGAGTCAACTTAAATTATTTAAGAGGACAAGGATATAATGGAACTAACGCTATGAGTAGGCAGTTTAATGACGTCCAAGCGATAATAAGGGAGACCTACCCGTTGGCTTTGTACGTGCACTGCAGTTCACATGTTCTCAATCTTGCTATAACCCATGCATGCTCAATCCAAGGAATCAGAAACTGTTTGGGTACGGTACTGTGGGGAATATTTGTTCATTTCTTAGTTTTCCTAAAAGGTTAAATGCATTTAAAGAATCGATAGGTGCCACTGTTCCTGAAAGTGACAAAACGAGGCTTAAAGCATTGTGTCTAACAAGATGGGTGGAGCGCCATGACTCAATTGCAGTATTTCTAGAACTGTTTGATGCCGTCGTTGCAGTTCTTGAAAATATAGTACAATGGAATAATAAAGAAGCCTGCACTAATGCTCTACATATACTAAATCAAGTATTTAATGTAAGTGCTCTTCTTAGCAGATTTTTTAAAAGTGAAGAGTTGGACATTGCAAAAGCATTTTCATATGCTAATGTTGTGGAGGACAGAATTATCAAGATCAGAGGAAACGCAGAAGAGGAGTTCATAAACATATTTATGCAAGCAAGCAAGAAAGCTTCTCAATTGGACACACAAATTACCATTCCTCGTATAGCAAAGCGCCAAAGGTAATGAAGGTACCGGTATCGGCCAAAGGAACACAAGGGCCACTAAGGGCGTGAAAATGAAAGACTCCCTAGCCCTCGCAAACCTACTAGCGTCGGGGTCGGAAAAGAACAAGAGTTGACCAAGAGAGGTCGGATAGGATAGATGAAACTGAGGAGCCTGGCACAAGTAAGTGGAAGCAATGCCAGGACTCAGCTAAGGGCCCCGTGGTCGCCAACCCACGCTCCAAAGTTCAGAGCCCTTGGGGCGTATCCTTATGACAGTCATACATGCGTGTACCAGACACGCACAAGCAGTTTCATTATGTTATATCTTAATTTTGTAACTGTAACCCCCCCCCCCCATTGGGCGATCCTGGCTACGCTACTGCCCTGGGGCCAATTACCGTCAAGTTTCTCTTTCCATTTTGTATGTTAAGATGGTTTTTTGTTGCGTGCCTAACTGCATTCTGACACAGCGAAGAAATATACACAAATACAAATGTTCATCTTTTTCCTAAAGATCCGAGTTTACGGGAGAAATGGAGGCTTGCTATTTCTCGACAGGGCAGCAGAATAGGATCTCTTTGGGCTCCTAATGATAACTCCAGAATATGTAGCTTGCACTTTGTCGAATCAGAATACGGTGTAAGTACTGTGAGGGGAATTCTGCTCCCCGACAAAGTGCCGACGCAAAATTCGTTTTCTTCTTAAAAATGTATTAATATTTACAATGAGGGCGTTAGGATATCTCGGAAAATGTAACCTTGTCCGAAAGCTGAAATTCCGTACCGTTCCAAAGTTTAAAAAGACGTTTCAGTGCCGCGACTGTGATCAAACACACATCACATACGTTATACTTACAAAATTTTTCAGGCCTGCTCTTGATAATAATGCAAAGAAAGTGACTAATGACTGTGATTTATTAAACAAATTCAAGAGCAAGTTCTGAGCAGATAAGTGTTGAAATTATAGAAATATGGAAAAATCGGGTGAGTACTATTTAGGCCTATTTCCCTATTTTTTACTCTTGTGTGATAAACAAGTGCAAAATGAAAGAAATCTATGATGTGTAGTGTATTCTAAGTTGTTTTATATACTTATATCTGATTCACACCGGGCATAATGATAATAAAAATGTATTATTTCGCGTTATTGTATGAATCTTCAATATAAGGATATAGATAGAACATGAGAGCAACAGAACATAAACGCGATCCAAGCGGCCATTGCCTGAACTACTTTGTTCGCCCAGAAATATGTCGGCTTGTCTAGGCCTTCTAGTATAGCGTAGACAACGGTATAGATAAGATAGGGCAAAACTTCAGAAACATAATTACCATATTATTCTAAGTATTTACTTACATTACTCTTGAAAATAGATTAAGTTGGTAAAATGTTTATAATTTTTGGAAGTGTGTTAAACATAGTTATAGAAAAATACCAAAGAGAAATTTTGACCATAACTAGTAGAATGAATCTGACTGTAGTGAATGTTATAAATAATTCTTGTTTCATAATTATGCATCTGTTAATTGGTAATTTTTGATTTGTTTGAGCGGACGAATTTATTTTGAATTTTATATATCATAATTATAGAAGCTTTTACGCGGAGATTTAGAAATGATAATATGTTGCAATGCTTATATAAATTTTTGGTCAGTGTCAGAATGGCCAGTGTGGAAAATATTGTTAGCGCTCTCTTCCTAAAGACCTCTAACTTCCCAAATAATTGCCGCATGCCCAGACATGTATCGTATAAGAGATGTAACTTTCAATAAGAGAATAGTAAATACCCCTTAACAACCCACGAGAAAATTTATATCTCAATCTACTAAGGATACGAATCACAGGGATAATTTTATTAAAAATAATCTCCACCTGATTACTCCACGACAAATTGTCATCTTTAATCAGTCCTAAGAATTTAGTACTCTGCACTCTCATTATTCACTGACTGAAGAAAGCAGATTTATTTACAAATGTGATGCATATAAAGATTTGTGGAAACTGACGTAGTTGGTTCTTGTTAGGTTAGTAGTTAATCGGTTGGAATTAAGCCATGTTTCAAGTAATAAAATATCCTGCTGCTTGTTTGTTGAAGTTCACGATTGCTAGAGCCTGCATAGGAAATATTAGTGTCATCAGCAAAAAGGGATAGTCATCCATTTAACCTAACCTAACCAATATCATTAATGAAGATAAGAAACAATAACGGCCCAACTACAGAAGACTGAGACACACCAATTGAGATCACGTTAACATTACGCTGAATATTATTATACGTTACAAACTGCTCCCTATTAGAGAGGTAATCAACAAACCAGTCTAGTGCAATACCTCTAATACCATACATACATACATACATACATACATACATACATACATACATACATACATACATACATACATACATACATACATACATACATACATACATACATACATAATCATTATAGACCGTTATGCCTTTCAGCGTTCAGTCTGCAAGCCTCCGTGAATTTACTAAACGTCGCCACAATCCTCTATTTGCAACTAGTGTTGTGGCCTCACTTAGTTCTATACCTCTTATCTTTAAATCGTTAGAAACCGAGTCTAACCATCGTCGTCTTGGTCTACCTCTACTTCTTTTACCCTCCATAGCAGAGTCCATTATTCTTCTAGGTAACCTATCCTCCTCCATTCGCCTCACATGACCCCAAAACCGAAGCCGGTTTATGCGTACAGCTTCATCCATCGAGTTCATTCCTAAATTAGCCTTTATCTCCCCATTCCGAGTACCCTCCTGCCATTGTTCCCACCTGTTTGTACCAGCAATCATTCTTGCTACTTTCATGTCTGTTACTTCTAACTTACGAATAAGGTATCCTGAGTCCACCCAGCTTTCGCTCCCGTAAAGCAAAGTAGGTCTGAAAAGAGACCGATGTAAAGATAGTTTCGTCTGGGAGCTCACTTCCTTCTTACAGAATACTGTTGATCGCAGCTGAGAGCTCACTGAATTAGCTTTACGACACCTTGATTCAATCTCACTTACTATATTACCATCCTGGGAGAACATACAACCTAAATACTTGATATTATCGACCTGTTCTAGCTTTGTATCACCGATCTGACATTCAGTTCTGTTTAATTTCTTACCCACTGACATCAATTTAGTCTTCGAGAGGCTAATTTTCATACCATACTCATTGCACCTATTTTCTAGTTCCAAGATATTAGACTGTAGGCTTTCGGCACAATCTGCCATTAAGACCAAATCGTCAGCATAGGCCAGACTGCTTACTACATTTCCACCTAACTGAATCCCTCCCTGCCATTTTATATCTTTCAGCAGATGATCCATGTAAACTACGAACAGCAAAGGTGAAAGATTACAGCCTTGTCTAACCCCTGTAAGTACCCTGAGCCAAGAACTCATTCTACCATCAATTCTCACTGAAGCCCAATTGTCAACATAAATGCCTTTGATTGCTTTTAATAATCTGCCTTTAATTCCATAGTCCCCCAGTATGGCGAACATATTTTCCCTCGGAACCCTGTTATATGCTTTCTCTAGATCTACGAAACATAAACACAACTGCCTATTCCTCTCGTAGCATTTTTCAATTACCGAGCGCATACTGAAAATCTGATCCTGACAGCCTCTCTGTGGTCTGAAACCACACTGGTTTTCATCCAGCTTCCTCTCAACGACTGATCGCACCCTCCCTTCCAAGATGCCAGTGAATACTTTGCCTGGTATACTAATCAATGAGATACCTCGATAGTTGTTGCAATCCTTCCTGTTCCCTTGCTTATAGATAGGTGCAATTACACCTCTAATACCTGCTACTTCTAATTTATGTGATATAATTTTATGATAAACTGTGTCAAAAGCCTTTTATGGATCTATAAATAAACCAGCTGCTAACATACCTGCGTCTAACACTTGTTGTAGGTAATAATATTGTACCGGGCGGTACACCTCCGCTCCGTTAATTCAAACATTGCGCCAGTTGAAACTCCTCTACTGGAGGAAGCTTGAACTTTAACTACCGTGTTAATTCTCAAGTTTCTCAGAAGATGTCCCTACTTGTAAATTTTGAAGTGTTCTGAACTGTGTCATTTTCGATGTATTTTTGTTTTCTCTGTAGCAAGAAGTGTGAACATTCTCTTCTAGATGGCACCACTTAAGAACTACAATTGTGCACCCTAGTGCAAAGTGAAGGAACTTTTCTTTGAAGAAATTTTGTAGTCATAAGTTTGCTCTTTGTTATATTTCTTTCTGTCATTGTTTAAGTTGGCAATGTTAATCCGTTCTTTCCGCCAGTTTTGAAATTGGCCAATCGTAAATTTCTGTAATTAATTTTCCACCAATCCTGGTTTTCTTCTCCAGTTTTGACATGTAATCTTTTGGCCGTCCAATAAAAAGCTTGTGGGCGGGTGTAATCATTCATGAAACGTCTCGAATTTTCCGCGAGGGTATATAAACTGCTGATTTTCTGGTCTCCTCGCCACTTCAGTAACATCTATCATAGTGTAAATTATGTAGCAGGGGGCGGGAAGCGCCTCGACGGGCAGCAGTTCTTCAATAAGGTAATGGCCTTTTAATAACTTATTTTCTTGCTAGCTCAGCAGTTTAACTCTCGGGGCAGGTTCGATACCTTTTACCATGTAACTTTCCTCTAAAATGTAAAAGACTCTTGGTATAAATTCTGTCTCTTTAAACTACAAATTGGGATAGAGAGTGCCTAACCCTCTCGAGCTCCCATTCATTTTGTTTTGAGGTGACTACGTTTTCAGAACAGTTTCCCTTCTACTCGTAATGTCATAAAGTTTTCTATCGTGTCACCTCCGTAGAATGGGATTAGCCCTTGCATAAGCGGCCTAGGGCCAAATTAGGTTTTTATAAAGTGTATTAGGAGTGCAGTTACGCCTCCACTCAAGTTTGTATTTTGGGGCCATGTAATTGTCCTGTTTCTTTGGTGAATAGGCCTCAGTAGGTTGGGTATTTTTACCCCTGTGTCTATGTCCGTGGAGGACAGCTTGAAGGTCGAGTTTGGTGTGGCCTTTGATAGGCTGGAACTTTGAGAGCGGGTTGCTCTTCCAAAAAGTTTGTTTCTGTGTGCCTCGAGGAGGCTTTACTGTGTAATTGGGAGCAAGAGCTCCTGGGAATGATTGGGGTCTTCTGGCCCTTTGTTGAATCTTTTATATGGATAAAGTTGGGCTTATAGCTCAAGGATTGTAAGTCTGGGTCTCGAATCCCAAATCCTGTAACCTCGGTAATTGTACATTCTTCATTGTTTGCTATGCTACTGTGTACCTGTTATATCTGTTATTTCTTGATTTTGAAAAGAAAATATAACCTTGTTAAATTTTAAATTAACTTTAATTTCGTAGGTTGAGACCTATTCATCCCAGCACCTTCTTTCACCTCTAACTACCACGGATAACTGCGTAACAAATATGATATACAATAGCTTACTGGTACTTAAGTGAGGTAAGAAACCATATTGAAATCGATAGAAATATTTATTATTTATCAAACAGTCCAATAATCATTTTTAACAACTTGTTCTAAAATCTTAGATAAACGAGGTAATACCGAGATTGGTCTGTAATCGATCAAACACTAATGATTTGCATTTAGGGCAGTCGCCCATGTGGCAGATTCCCTATCTGTTGTTTTCCTAGCATTTTCTTAAATGATTTCAAAGATATTGAGAATTTATTGAACGTCACCCTTGGTAAGTTATTCCAATCCCTAACTCCCCTTCCTATAAATGAATCACCCCAGTTTGTCCTCTTGAATACCAACTTTATCTTCATATTGTGATCTTTCCTACTTTATAAAGACACCACTCAAACTTATTCGTCTACTGATGTCCTCCCATGTCATTTCTCCACAGACAGCTCGGGACATACCGTTTCATCGAGCAGCTCGTCTCCATTCTTCCAATTCTTTCCAGCACAAACCTTGCAATACTTTTTTAATGCTACTCTTTTGTCGGAAATCAGCCAGAACAAATCAAGCTGGTTTTCTTTGGATATATTCAGTTCCTGAATCAAGTAATCATAGTAAGGGTCCCATACACTGGAACTATAATCTAGATAGGGTCTTACCAGAGACTTATATGCCCTCTTCTTTACATCCTTATTACAACCCCTAAACACTCTCATAACTATGTGCATAAATCAGTACCCTTTATTTACAATCCCACTTAGTGATTACCCCTATCAAGATCTTCCCTTATATTAACACCTAAATACTTACAAAGATTCCCATAAGGAACATTCACCTCATAAGCACAGTAATTAAAATTGAGAGGACTTCTCCTGTTTGTGAAACTCACAACCTGACTTTTAACCTCGTTTATCATCATACCATTGTGTACTGTCCATCTCACATTAGTATCGAGGTCATTTTGCAGTTGCTCACAATCTTGTAACGTATTTATTACTCTATACACAATAACATCATCCGCAAAAAGCCTTATCTCTGATTGCACTTCTTTATCCGTAACATTTATATATATATTTAAAACTTGAACGTCTAGTAATACTGCCTTGAGGAATGCCCCTATTAATTATTACAGAGACAGATAAAGCTTCGCCTACTCTAATTCTCCGAGTTCTATTTTCTAGAATTATAGCCACCCATTTAGTCACTCTTTTGTCTAGTCCAATTGCACTCATTTTTGCCAGTAGTCTCCCATGATCCATCCTATCAAATACTTTAAGCAGGTCAATCGCGATACAATCCATTTGACCTGAATCCAAGATATTCGCTATACCTTGCTGGAATCCTACAAATTAAGCTTCAGTGGGAAAAAACAATTTCCTAAACGCGAACTGCCTTCTATCGAACTAGTTATTTATTTTGCAATCATGTCTAACATAATCAGAAAGGATGCTTTCCCAAAGCTTACATGCAATGCATGTCAAACTGACTGGCCTGTAATTTTGAGCTTTATCTCTATCGTCCTTTCTTTCGTACACAGGACCTACTATAGCAACTCTCCGTTCATTTGGTATAGCTCCTTCATGAAAACAATAATCAAATAAGTACGCCAGATATGGTACTGTATCCCATCCCATTGTCAACCGCTTCCCATGTTTTCAAAGATTTGTATATTATTGTAAATGTCTTTGTTATTATAGGTAAATTTAAATATTTCTTTATTATTAGTCACCTCCGCTAACTGGACATTATGACTGAATACTTCTGCCTTCTGAAGATCCTTACACACACACTCCCCTTGTTGATTAATGATTCCTGGAATGTCCTTCTTGGAACCTGTTTCTGGCGTAAAGTACCTATACATACCTTTCCATTTTTCACTAAAATGTGTACGACCGCCACTTATGCTTGCTATCATGTTATCCTTAGCTGACTTCTTTGCTTGATTCAATTTCCAAGTAAGTTCCTTCAATTTCTCCTTACTTCCACAGCCATTTCTAACTCTATTCTTTCCTAATCTGCACCTCCTTCTTAGTTTCTCTATATCTCTGTTGTAATATAGTGAGTCCTTACCATTCCTTACCAACTTTAAGGATACAAACTGTTTTCACATTCCTCAACAATTGCTATAAACCCATCCACGGGTATGTTTACATTTTTATTACCGTTTTCCAACGATCTTAGTTACTTTTTGAAAACTCCCTCATGCCTGTTTTATCAGCCATATGGTACTGTCTAATAGTCCTACTTTAAAGACATTCCTTTCTATCACATTTATTTTACTACCACGAGAACAGCTTCGTGATCACTAATACCATCTATTACTTCAGTTTTTCTATAGAGCTCATCTGGTTTTACCAGCACCGCGTTCAGATTATTCTTCCCTCTATTTGGTTCCATCAATTTCTAAATCAGCTGTCCTTTCCATGTTAAGTTATCTGTCACTTGTTGGTCATGCCTCCTGTCGTTCGCATTACTTTCCCAGTTGACGTTTGGTAAATTGAGATCTCTCACTTATCAAATAATTCTGAATCAGCGTCAACGCTACCGTTTTCCGGTCTGTACACTCCAAAGACATCAAGTTGCCTATTATATTTTGAAGTGAGCCTTACACCTAGAATTTCATGTTTGTCATCTTTAACTTCTTCGTAGCTTACAAACTCTTCTTTCACTAGAATGAATTACCCCCCCCCCCTACCATTCCTATCTTATCTCTACGGTACACACTCCAGTTCCGTGAGGAAATTTCTACTTCCATTATATTTCTCAGCCGTGATTTATCTTCTGTTACAATATCTGGTAAGTATATATCTATTAAATTACTTAGTTATATTCCTTTCTTTACAATGCTTCTGCTACACTAGTATTTTATGTCATCTCTACTTGACTTCCAGATCCCTGTACCCGTATCATCGCTCCCAGACAACCCCGTTTCCGTTAATGTACTACCGTATAACCCTTCTAAACAAATTTCATAACTTATACGTACCACGATGGTTTAAGTAGAGGCCATCTGAGTGCATCTCTATCTCCTACCCACGCATTAGGATCGAGAAATCCTGCTCCCAGTTTTCCACATGCCCACTCCATAGTGCACCTTTCCTGCGTCCAGGGCGTGTCGTAAAAGGAATCCAGTTCCGAAAAAGAGGAGAACGGCTGCTTGATACACACATTATTTACCAGTAGTGATGATGGACGTCTCCGTCCTACGAATCGTTGGTTATCTACGAATACGATCTATATTACGCGTTAACTCTAAATCTATCTAAGATGCTTAACCTAGGGTAATTGATAAATAGCACTTCCAGTATACCTTAACCGTAATCATTTATTCAAATTAAGAAAGTTGAAAAAATGAAATGAAGTAAAATTATTATCTCGCAATGAATTAATTTAATCTGCTTCGATAGGGTAAATCATGAATATTGCATTAATATGTTAATTAGCTGTAAAATTATTAAGATTTGAAATGAACTTATATATCACTTTCACATCATCATTCAAATTAAGAAAATATGCATAAATCAAAATTAAAATTTATTTAAATAAGTACAAGTCCACTTGGAATGTCAAGGATAATGTTAAGTTGTTTTGCCTTTTTCGGTACCATAATTCATTTCTCTTATTCTGATAACTAAGGGTGAGGGTTACGCTTTATGCTTGTTTATGGATTATCACAACAGTTGTGTGCGTCGGGAAAAAGATAAGTATTTCTTGTTATCAAAAAATGTGCTAATATTCACATTAACATCTAACATTGTTAATCATTGCATCATTTATCAAAATAATCTTCAATTTAAAATAACCGTAAAATATAACTAATTAACCATATTTCTCACACGAGTGTTTGAATTTTAATGTATGGCCTCGTGTCATTTATCTAAATATGCTAAGGATATATTTCATGAAGACACTAGAAATTATCTATCCTCCTAGTATTATTTATAATAAAATAGTAATGCCCATCCATGTGATTTGATATGTCATGCTTATCATTCAGAAAATATAACCTTAGGGTAGAGATGCTAGGTTAAAATTGATCAGATGACTAACCGACACTTCCTAAAATGATTCATTGTGATGATCTAATCATGCCATAACGCATTATAACTACCACAACACGTTGTCACTATCGTAGGATATAGATTCTCTGTCAATAAAATATCATCATGGTATCACGAACATAAATGATCCTGGATTGCGTCAAATATTATCATCTTTCTCTTCAAAAATAATCATTTTCTTCTTTTATAGACGTAGCAACATATATTCTAACTTTCCATTCTTCATTATATTTATATAACATTAAAAAATTACCTTCATCTCACATATCATATCTCCATTTCTTTCCAATAATCCCCATATTTAACACATCTTTACGCTTAAAATCATTTCATTCCCAATTATTCACTTCATTGGATCAATATCTTCATATCTATTCTCAACATGTCTTCGATTTATTCTCACATCCATATATATAACCCTACTCTGATTTCCTATGGCAATATCTAACTTTCATATTCCAAAATATTAATCATCACTTCACATATAACCTTAAATAGTCTACCACTCTGCACTTCATATTTCACATGGTATAACCTTACAATATTCTTTGGTTTCATTGCAATGGCATTAACATATTATTCACTTCTCACACTTCCTAATTAGAATTGGTCTTACCTTTAGGATGACTACCTATCTTCATGTATTTTGACACAAATGTAAAACTATTTTGCGAGAATCGAACATAATTGAGTAATTGAATATTAACGATTTAACATCTATTTATAAACAACTAAGATGTCTACTTTAGAATTTATATGACACTCATTTACCTTTATTTAATGAAAAATTTATCTCTTTCCTTCGGCCCCGGGATTGGATTATGTCTGCTTTGTCATCTGCGGCTCTGGCTTGACATTCATAGTCCGCCGCTGGTCATCGAGATGTTTTCGGATATGTTATCCTTCTTTGTCGTCATCTCAGCTTGGCCTCGTCCAGACAATCTCCACATAGTCTTTTTAGAACTGCATGGCGGCTAGGTCTTGCGCAATAGGGATATAGAGATACATGTATGAAGTTAGTCGTGACATTATGTTGAATTCAAAGCCTTCTAACATTACAATTTCAAAGATAATTCTTTTAGCTTGAATTTTATCGTAATAATGTTGCAGATCACTAATATGTCTGCCATTGTTTTAGCTTTATATATATATATATATAGTATATTACTAATTTTAAAGTTCAATTAGTTATTGCTGCGTTATAAGGAATTCCCTTTTTCTTCAGATTGAATCAAGGCCTAGTTTTCGCCGTGATGAACTCCAGAATATGTATTGTCTTTATAATATTCTTCTTATCTCGCAGGTTATATTACTGCCAGTGGCGGCGCGTGACTTTCATCACTGGGGGTTCAACAGAAGAAAACAAATTGCCCCCCTCTCCAACCTCTCCTCTCCTCCTCTCCCCCGCCACCTCTTCCGTCGTGGTCCGTAACCTCCTAAAATAACAGAAGTTTTAGAAATGTGATCAAATACGAAACTTGCCGAAATTTACCACATGCAAAATAAGAAATGTTTCCCTATCAACTTACCCTATGCAGACAACTTATACAAAAAATCCATCCTGCGCTCCTTGAAGGACGCTAAGGTATAACTGCTTTATTGAAATTCGCAGAGTCTCCCTAACCATGTCCCTTTCAACTGGCAACATAGCAAGAGCATTAAGTCTATCCTCGGTCCTTGTGCTGCGCAAGAAAGTCTTTATTCGCTTCAGGGTTGAGGAACACCTTTCTGCTTCCGATGTCGTCATGGAAATAGTAATAACTATATTTAGAAGTTTTCATTGGTATTACCTTGCGGCTGTCCGACTCGTTAGCTGAACGGTCAGCGTACTGGGCTTCGGTTCAGAGGGTCCCGGGTTCGATTCCCGGCCGGGTCGGAGATTTTAACCTTAATTGGTAAATTCTAATGGCACGGGGGCTGGGTGTATGTGTTGTCTTCATCATCATTTCATCCTCATCATGACGCGCAGGTCACCTACGGGTGTCAAATAGAAAGACCTGCACCTGGCGAGTCGAACCCGTCCTGGGATATCCCGGCATACGGCATTTCACCTTGCGGCTATTCTTTACCTCAATGATTTTTAAGTTTCTCTCCAAAAAGTAATTATTTCAAAGAAGGCAAGAAGGCAAATTAATAGATGTTTAGTAAGTATTGTATTTGGGACAAGATATCAATTGGGATGTGGCAGTTTAATGTGAGTTTTGGTAGTAATGATACTTTTCAACACTAGCGCTATTCTCTGCTGTCTAGTTAAATTCCCGTAAGGACAACAGATGACAGGCACATCCCCCAACAACACGACTTCCGACAGACTTGAGAGAGTGGCATATTGCGCATGCGTAAAGCACAGATATCCGTTTCTGTGATATCTTGGTCTTGCCTTAGTGCTGGCCGACGTTCCCCCCCCCCCCCGCACCTCACAATTCCCTTCGTCCATCTACGGACGGAGAGATCACCTTGCAAGGGGGTTCATTCCAGACGAGTATCCAACCACGGACCTTGTGCAGCTCACGTAAATTGAAAGCCATTACGAGTATATTACGGATAGATGGACTTAGCAAGAGCTTCGAGATTGACAACAGAGTTATGAAAATTACGTAGTTGAGCACAATTTGATATAAACTGTTCACAATGGGTATCACTTCGGACACTAACTCTGAAGATGAACTTATGGTGAGTGTTGTTTGATCGAAAATATTTAATGTGTTAATCAGTATATTAACAAGATCCCTCTGCGATACTTTAAGATTCACTGGCAGAGAGAGATCAGAGCATGCAAAAACTATGGCCCTCATTCGCTGCTGAAGTCTTCTTACCATGTGTAGAGATGAATTCCATCGCGTAGGTTCATCCTGAATCAAGCGGTGTTGTGGTAAAGAAAGATGCTTCTGTGCCGCTGTGAGAATCTTCAACTTTAACTTCGGAAACAGGTCAAAATCACAAGGAATCGTGTCTCTTGAGTACGGAGGGTGTTCCAAGACCTCCCAATGACACCATTGAAGTAAGAGCTTCACACTGTTTGCAACATGACAACTTTAACCTAGACCCTCACTCAACGATAATACCCACCAGGTAATCAAATAGAAATAAACAAAATACCGCAGATGAAGAAAATGTGAATGGCCCGTGTATTTTCCCTGAGAAAACATGGAAATCGTTTGAATTTTGACCCGATGTCGGAAATGTCATCCCGGAGGAACAGCATACTGAAAGACAAGTTAACGGGAATCACAGAGTTTATTAATCAAAACCTGGGGATAAGATAATAAAGCAGGTCAACAGAAATGAAATAATGGACAAGGTATAAATACTCACGAAGTATTCTTGTGCAGTAACAAAGCAGGCTTAAACAAGCTTGCTGTAATATGTACCTAGGAGAGCTCATCAAACACATAATGGATTCGTATTTGAGAATTTAGGTGACATCAGAGCACCATCTTGTATTATCTTAACCCCCAGTTTACGGCGTTTAGTAAACGTAAGGTGAATTAATAAAACAACTCACATTCCACCCACACAGGGGCGGCTTCTCCATAAGGTTGCAGGTTTGCGCTACCCCCATTAAAATTTTATGTTTATTTTAGGTAAACTTTTATCATTTGGATTACTCAACTACTGTATTTTTATTCAGCAAGACAAACCTTTCAAGAGCTTGAAAGAGCAAATATTGACTACAGGGTACTTAACAAGCCGCTACTCTTAGATGTTCACTGCAGGAGTCGAAAAGTTTGCAGCGAGAAGTCAACCTGAGGTATAATGAAACAGGCTGCTCGAGGGGTGCGCGGGGCTGCTAGGAGTGTGCTTTAAGGCTGCTAGAGGGGTGTGCGGGGAGAGGAAAAGATAGGCGTGGCTTCTTATACATTGCTTAAATGGAGGTTTATCAACCTGGCTCCTCCTACCACGGCCGACTGGATCCCTCGCTGCGCTAAGGAGCTACCTAGAGCGACGCATCAAATCGGCCGTGCTCCTACGTAACCAACTACTAGCAAAGTCGCTAGAGACCGTTGCTGCTCAATGTGAGATTCTGTTATAGAACAGGAGTGTCATCTAGCGACACCAGATGGAAGTTCATCTGCTGGATCACGGCCATTTGGATCCCTTGCTGCGCTCGGTAAGGAGCTAGTTGGAGCTATTCGTCCTGGCTAGAGCGACGCATCAAGTCGGCCGTGGCTGGATATATAACTAATGTCTCTAAATTTGATAATAAAAACCGCCATTTCTTTCAATATAGTCGTGAGCTTTGTTATGTGCGTACAAGCTAAGTAGATTATTGATTTCATTGTGTAAACATTCGTGTCAGCATGTGTGTTTTTATTATTGTGCGTTTTTATCAGTTAGTGGTATTTTGCCAGATCATGAATTCGGTGCAGTCTTTAATGTCTGGGCCGTTTCCGCAACGGACTGCTGAGGAACAATCCGAGGTGAAACGAATGGGAAGGCCCACGCGACGTTTAATTTCGAAACCAGATACGTTACAAAAGGATATTTTTTTCAATACCGGAATTAGGCTACCTCAAAGTGTTTCATTTCAGTATGGTAAAAGAGTTTTTAAATGAAAAAATGTTAATGCGTTATAGTAATATTCCTGAAAATAGAAATATAAAATGTTTGTTTTATTTTTAATAATAAAAAGGTATTGTTCATGTATCTAGATTTGAAAATTAGCCTGTAATCATATTATATCATTGGTAAAAACTGTGCACCACTGAACTTTTAAACCACCAGCCGCCACTGCACCCACATAGACACAATAATTAACACGGAAACCCCAAGAAAGGATATCAAGGAGGATAGGGCATACGAGACGTAAACTGAGATCATACGTCAGGAATGCAAGGCACTGGCCTGCACACAAAATACAAAATGGACCCTGGCTGACTAAAAAAACACACACAAGGTTACTCTGTCGTGTCACATAGGTAAAAGGGTGTTGTATAAAGAAAGGGGAACAACAAAGATAACTGCACGTAATACGAAAACAATGGAATGAATAAAATAAAAGGAATAAGATTAAACATATAATCTTCCTCACCGGCAGCAATAGCATAAGATTTACCGTACACACGCAACACTCACGCATGCAGAACTAACAATATGAGGGAAATGTGCTTTAAAACAGACAAAATCATGAGCCGAACAACTCGCTGATTATTCAGGGACAGTACATAGAGCGGATTGCCCATATCACATCTCGTTGCCTTTAATGCCCTACAAAGACATTACCACAACTGACGTTAACACGAGTACCCAAGAACATTGTCTCCGGCGAACAGCTTCGAATAGCACAGATCCACTCTTAAACAAGCTGAGTCACAGAAACAATCACAGTAATGGGTGGTGTGATGATTATTGGTTTAAGAGGAAGTAAAACTAGGCAACCATCCTCTAGTAATGGGTCTCGAATTGCTCATGTACAGAGGTTGCGGTAAAATTCCGGACCTATTCACGCAAGTTTTATAATGAGGTGATGAAGTAGAAAGCAAGCAAAAATTACGTGGAATTCCTTTTAGAGAAGAGATGTGTTCATTGCCATGTCCAGGGACCCACCAGGCCACCCCCAGGAGTACATTTATTTTAATAACCTAACGAAAACTTACGCACGCGATGTTCAATTGCTGGAATGACTACTCTCATTGCTATTGGTTGACGCAAAATACGTTGTGATGTCATTCCCATCAATGATCAGAAGTACATAGCGTTACCAACTCACGGAGTAAAAAAGCACGGCTAATAAAGCCTGTAGGTGAAGTAAATGTATAATACATGAGGGCATATCAATAGAATTACATAGGCATTGTATCAACAATGGAGAGATGCACTGCTGTTTCGATCTCGAGGCGCTATCTGCCGAGGACAATGTAGTAGGCTTTGCTACTACCCGGCATTCTAAATTAATTAAGCTTTTCACAACTAACAAGAAAGGGATATTTCATCTTCTCACCTGTAATCCATATAGAATGCGCTGCTGTAGTACGGCAAGAAAAGAGGTTATTTTGGCCCAGAGCCCACTACCCTAACCTATCCAGACCAATGGTATTATCCAGGCCCTTTTCTAAGCAGTGCTGACCAATGGTGTTTCCACAGAAAATTAGGCCTAAGGCCGCTTCGCGGCTCTAACCGGGGGGCTTATGCCCACAGACCCCCTCTGCTTGTCCAGGCCCTACCCTAACCAATCCAGACCAATGGTCTAGTTCCTAAGTACAAAGGTTGGCAGCATTGTGCAGCGCGAGATCACGTCGTCATCAAGTCGTCTGCGAAAAATAAACATAGGACGGACAGTCATATCGCGTGTAGATATTGGCGATGCAAGTGGTAACCATGGTACTCATGTTGCGTGAATAGAACTGGAGTTATAATGAGGTTACCGACGGAGGGAAGGGATACAGCACCTCAAATACACAAGAATAATTCGTACGCCAAGCGGTATGGAGTTGAAGAAAGAAAAATATGAGCTGAGGAGGAAAGCATAATAATAAATACCGGAACAAGATTAGGTCGGAGTTAAAACGTGACATCAATAACATAAAGAATCTCAAACAGGCTTGCGAGACGTTACGGAAACAAGAAAATCCGACACAGTTAATACACGGAACATCATAAATGCAAAAGGAAAATATATCACTTCTTTTACGATATTACCAGCCTGACATAGGCCCAAGAATATGTAGTTCATGACAGCTTTCATAGAAATAAGTTTTGATACGCGAATAAATAAAAGCAGAAAGCCACGCACCCAAAGAAGGCCTTCATATCCAGAATTAGGCACAAGCAAACTCCCCCCAGAGAATGATAATCAAGATAGGACAAGGAAAATAATGCCAGAGTCCGGAGGCCTTGATGTCCCTCTAGTAGACCGGAAGAGCATTACAAGACTTGTAATACTCTTCACTTAGTGAAGGAGCATAGAAATTTCAAAGAGAGAAAATATGTCGTGGATATGAACATAAGCTCCAAAGGATATCATTCCAGCACGTGTAAAACATGTAATAGTGAACCGAGGTTCAGTTCACAACGTGCGTTGTCATGCAACATGATAGAGCGATCGTCTTGCAGTAAACGTGGACGTTTGCACCGCTTTGGTGGACGCAAATGTCGCTCCAGAAATCGGCGGTCTGAGGGTTTGTTCCTCTGGTACAGTATGCGTAAGAATAACAGCCTCGTAGTCGTATGCCACAATCAGCATCAGCTTCACCCGGGTAGGTTCCTGTCGGAATTTCTGTGGACGTGGCGAATATTGGTGACGCCAATCATTTCATTGACGCTTTAATTCAGGCTCGTAGGCTCGTGGCCACGTTTCATCAATGGCGACAAGACGCTACAGAAATGCGCCACCTTCGCACCGTTGCGGTATCTGTCCAGGTAGATGCCAACCTGTGTATACCGGTGTCATTTCTGTACGTCGGGGAGTTGATATGGAAAACTAAGGGACGCAATTTTCCTCATGTTGTTACATTTTGTCAGTATGTGCCACACCGTTTGATGACCGAAACTAAACTCTACGGATGATTCCCGGACAGTCCATCGATTTTCTACAGAAACGAAACCACTCACGATGTCAGTCTGATCTAGAGAAATGGACGGCTGACCTGTATGGTATAAATCCGTAGTCTCGTTCTGATTCGCACTAATCGCCTTGACTAAACGTGCAGCCGTCCTATACGGTAATGCGTTCTCGCCACAGGCTTCACTTAGCCCTCGATAACATTCTGATGCCTTTTTGCCACGGGCAACCTCGATTTTAATCTACGAGTGCAGATCACCTTTCAAAAACTTGCTTTAGAGCCGTGAAATATTCACTCTTCACTTCAACGCCACACTGCAACAACACTCGCAACTGGATGCCCACCAAATGCACATCACACATCTAAAACAGTGCCACTTGACCGCTCCCATATCCTAGTTTTGCTTGCCCGAAATCCTGGGAGTGTCTCGACTAAGTTGCCACTACTTTATTTATAGCCCCCGTATATTTTAATGTATGTTTTAATCATTTTATAGAAAAGAAGGCATTGAAACTTAGATCCACTGGCTGTTTTAAGTTCATAATCATATTTGATCATTCTTTAAAAAATTTAGTCAGCGGCCAAATTTTAAATTTTCCTCTAACATTTGATTTTGTTTCATCTTTTACTATTAGGTGCTCATTCCCTATGTGTCAAGCCCCTTTAAACGCAATCACCACCATCACATACCCAGACACGGCTATCGGCTAGAAAGACTGCACCAGCCCTCTCTGCTGCTCACACACGATCTTATCACAGCACATCGCATCAGTCTTTTCACTTATCAGTCGTACCAGAGTTGTCCACAAGATTGTACAGGGACTCAAAAATGTCCATGTTTGGCAGGAGATAATATTTTCTTCATAAAACAAAAATCTTAATTTTGTGAGAAAAACACACCTTGCCTCTTCAGTCTTCACCTTGACCATTGGCATTATCTGGATTGCTCACAGTTTTCAAGGCGGTAGATCAAAATTATCAAGTTTTTGAAGTCGTTCTGCTCAATTTATAAAAGAATTACCGGTGTGTGGAAAGAGTTATTAATGGCATGAGGCCTCCGGAGAGGCCTGGTGCAGGTCTTTCGAGTTGACGACGTATAGGCGACCTGCGTGTCTATAAGTATGGAGGCCTACTATGATGAATTCTAATGTTAAAGATGGCACACACACACAGCCCCCGAGCTATAGGAATTAACCAAGGAATGTTAAAATACCCGATCCGGCCGGGAATCGAACTCGAGGCCTTCTGGACCAAACAATTTAGACATGGAGCCGGACTGTGCAAAGAATGAAAAGTGGATATTTTTGTCCATCTCGGTTTATCCGTATCTTAAAATTTAATGGATTTAAATATATTAAGGAGTATTTCTTTATCTGTAGAACTGTGTATTATATTTATGTATGTAAATAAAAATATAATAGCATTGCGTTATATACAAGTACCTCATGGTACAAAGTTATGTGAGAAATCACCTTACCAGGCCACCTGTATCCAATGTATAACCCCCATTTGGAACTGCAAGTTAATACAATAGGAAAATTATCCCTTGGAACTCCCTGGTATGGTAAAAACTATACAAAAATAATACAAAGGTGTGGGCTTTGGTGTGTGGTATGGCAGTGAATGTGTTCAACTAGCAAGACAATATTATGTTATCAGTTCCATATCACTTATAAGTGAACTCTACAAATTAGCCATTATTTTCCAGGTAGCCTGATACTAAATATAATTATTATTATGTTACCACCCTGTTCCAAAAGCTTAGAAACAGGTAATTAATTAAATTTGTCCGTGTTTTCATTTTTGTTCTTGGCTCCTCTTTCTGTTGTTTGCTTTTCCAGTGTTGTTATAATCC
Source organism: Anabrus simplex (assembly GCF_040414725.1). Classification (NCBI taxonomy): domain Eukaryota; kingdom Metazoa; phylum Arthropoda; class Insecta; order Orthoptera; family Tettigoniidae; genus Anabrus; species Anabrus simplex. The sequence goes on from NC_090265.1 coordinate 319,047,744, forward strand.
TATTATGTGCTCCTATTCTTGTTACTATCTTTCATATCAATGTCTAACTTAAGTTTAAGATATACTCTAATGTACGGTACGTATTTCATACTTATCCTGTTTATTTTTATTTTTTATAGATAAATCATGGAATCCTCCACGGAAAAAATTGACACCACGTATCCACAGTCCATTCCAGACTTCTTCTCTGGCCGCTCAGTGTTCATAACTGGAGCAACTGGATTCATTGGAAAAGTATTAATTGAGAAGCTGCTGTATGCATGCCCACAGATTGATAGAATTTATGTACTCGTGAGACCTAAGAAAGGCCAAAATATACATGAACGTATCAAAGAGCTCGCTGATATTCCGGTAAGAACGTATTATTTGTTCTTTATGGCAATAATATTTGTATACAATCAGGGCCGAATATAATTACTGCAACACCTCTGGGCCCAAATTATTTTGCACCCTCCTTCTCTGAACTTGATAAGACACAATTGCAATTACTATTATTTTATATCATAAATGAAGTAATACAGTAGAATATCCCCAAGATAAAATATCAAATATTAACACAATTTAATAATAATTATATTATATTATATTATATTATATTATATTATATTATATTATATTATATTATTATTTAACTGAGAGGGCAGACGTCTGTCAATTCTGCAAAATTCACTACCTCTTCCTTTAAATATTAATACACATTAACGATGAGAGTGAAAATTCTCATGATCCGTTAACCACTGATTCCCGTGCTTCCAATCATTGAAGCCAGTTTCTGCAAATTGTGAAGTTCCTCAAAAAGTTTACAAGGAGCACGAAACAGATCGTTGGCTGTAGGAATAAACCAGAGATACTCGCTTTTCATAAAGTCTCCATTTAAAAGGTTTCTTTCAAACAGCACTTTTGTTAAAAATTGCTAATTAATGGTATATATCAGAGCCATCTACAGTTAAAGCCGGAAGGTATGCTTGGCAACGCTGTATCTTTCTGTCAAGCGGAGGCCGAGAAAAAAGAGGGCGTGTCCGATTTTGAATGACTTCACCCATATTCACTACATTTAGACCAACACGATGATTATGATAAATGCACACTCTTCGTAAAATGATACGGTACTAAGAAACACACACACATCAGCAAGTGCATACACTGAAGTTAGAAATACTCATTTTACATTAATAAAAGCAAAGCACTTTAAGAACAGTACTCATAAGCTCGTGGAGCGTTGGCAGTTTCCTCCGCTTAGTGCTTTTATCCTCACTGCTGACATAACTCGTGTTCTTCATCTGCTTTCAGCACTTACGTAACACGACATAGGAAAATGTTGACAATAAACAATCTATCGCACCATTATTGTCACGCCATCAATGACGGCGTTCAAACCATAACTGTTGATTGCCATCTCTTCCTAAATCAGCTCAGGATAGAGAGAACAGAAATTCTTTACAATTTTCACAACCCAGGTATTCTTATACCACTATTCTGCAGACACACACAACATAAAATGTGATGGCACCACTAACCCACTCCTGAAGTTCTTCAAAATAGGGATCACCTGTTTCATTACTCTGCAGGAGACCTAAACAAGTGTCACAGCTTATCCCTCTAGATATTGTCTTTAGTGTATACCCAGAAATGTACAGCATAATTATTACCCCTGACATCTCAAAATGCCCACCAAAGAAATTCACATGATAAAAGTGAGTCTAACTTGTTTATTACTTCCATACTGAGCTCAATAACATCTGGCTTGATGGAATTAGGTATTTCTAATTGGCTATGGCCAAACCTCACTTTTTCATATCATCACCGCCACCATCGCAACCCTAAAACACCCTTAATCCTAATTTTCATCTCACTTTCCAGGACTTGAAGTGCAGTAACGTTGTAGTTACAACCAATAAGCTATAAGTAGGTACTGTCTAAACTTTCTTTCTAAGTTATCACCTTGAAAATTTCTTGACAGTAAATAATTTGCTTTCACAGTTCCAAACGAAACTTTCTGAGTAGGGCCTAACTCTTATTCCTTTTAGTGTAAATAATAATAATAATAATAATAATAATAATAATAATAATAATAATAATAATAATAATAATAATAATAATAATAATAATAATAATAATAATAATAAACAGTAATAATAATAATGTCATTTTCTTTACATCCCACTAACTACTTTTACGGTTTTTGGAGAAGCCGAGGTGCCAGAATTTAGTCCCTCAGGAGTTCTTTTACCTGCCAGTAAATCTACCGACACGAGGCTGACGTATTTGAGCACCTTCAAATACTACCGGAATGAGCCAAGTTGGAGTCGGAAGGCCAGCGCCTCAACCGTCTGTGCCACTCAGCCCGGCCCTTTTAGTGCAAAGTTCGAATTGTTCCCTTAAAAATACGTATGAGGCAAGACAAAGAGTGTTCTTTCACTGCTTACCTCACGATACTCCATGAGATTGTGAAGCATTTTAATAGATGTATTTTTACACATTTAACACTAACACTACAAAAAGTGGTCCCTATATAATTTAATAAATATGCATTTAGTTGAGACCACAATGATATTTTAGCATCTGCTAAACATGTCATTTCTTTTACCAACACCTGATAACTTAACATAGTTATACAGTGACATATCTTAGTCAATTTTAAGTCAATGGGTTACATTTGGCATATCATCCATCTTCTTGTTTACCCTACCCTACATTTCCAGGCTCCTACCTTCAGGACCTTTTCTTTTAACACATTTCGATGACAAACATTTTGGCTAATTTGGGAAAATAATTGGACATGCATCAGGGAGAAGCTCATTAGGTTTAGGTGGTAGTATAGTTACGTTGATTTTACTATCACAAATGTTATCCCCTGTTGAAAAATTTTGAAATTTTAGAAAGCCAGCTCTACAGTTCAAGCTACTCAGCCCTGCTTAGGATCTACGTATGCTTATTCTATCACTTGTCATGTGTACTCGAACCTATCCGTGAAAAATTAAATGAAACACGAGATGTTCACTAGACATCAACATACACGGATAGATACCGCGCTTTCACCTTGGCCTCCACTGGACGTTGCCAAACTTACATGACTCCGGCTTGTAACTGTAGTCGGCTATGGTATATATACATCTGCATAGGATTACACAAATTATCCTGATTCGGTTTCACTCCACTTTTAGCATAGAGGTCTCTAGTGAATTATTCATAAGCCAAAAAATAAAGGCAATTGTTTGATTTTAAGATATCTTCTCTTGGTACTGGATGTCTTCACGATTTTCTTTTAGAGCTCCAACATCAGACCTTTGGAAACGTAACTAAAACCAGGCGTACACCCAAAAATCTTTTCTGTGCGAGAACCATCATTTCCTTAATTAAAACTTGGATCCTCTGGAAAAACAAGTCTAATTTTGGTGTCTGAGGCCCAGTTCCCCTTTTCCTCCTCTTTTACTAATCTGCGACAATTTGGGCCACTTACCATAATCGTTTTCGACCGTCCATGTTGTGTACGTAACACGAAAATACTTATTAAAACACTCAAAATGGTTTTTCGGATTTGTCCGGAACTCTTGTTATTATGGGAAATTCGTGGCCTTCGCGATTTATTCAACACCACGCGGTTGTCTCTAGGTGGCGTTGATTCGGCGTCCGCTTGAATGAGTTGCAGCCCGAAGGCATCATGATACCCATAAGCAGAACCTAGGCTGCTAAAAAGTATGCAGATGGTAATTATTAGACCTGAAACGGATAACAGAATGAAAATTTCTCAAAAATATTCTATGTATAGACACACGGTCTAACGACCGATGGTATTTAATGCACCAGTAAAATATAGCCCGGATTTACTATTTAATGTATGATCGCACGAGTTAGGTCTCAGGGCAGTTCCAGATATATTATAGCTAGGGATTGGTACGGGAGGAAGGGTCCTATCAACAAGAAAACTTGTAAGTTCTTTTAAAGAATGAAGTTTATTCAAATAAATGCATGTTGAATTGAATATCACCTTGGTGTAGATTTTTGTCGTCTTCAACATCGCCTATCAGGTAACCCGTACTCTCAGGTCACCATGCTGAACTGGACTGGATTTCGTTCTGCAGGCCTCGTTCGTCACCATAGAATGGAGCTGGAACACCCAGGTTAGTCCGATATGGGATCGAACTCATACCTCTGAAGTTCTAGACGGTCTCCGACGATCCTGCGGGGTAATCACTCGTTTTATTACTCACACGAGTGTCCACAATTGCACAGTCCCCTGACACTTAATTGACACCAATGCTTAATTTAATATTGACGTAATATGACGTCGATCTTCACTAGTCCCTTTTAGACCGAATTTCAATGCTATTTAAAGATGAAGATGGAGATAGCATCGAATTAAGAAAAAGAAATAGATCGCAGTTCATGAAGAAAATAGATCTCAGAGAATTAGAGTAGGTGAAGCTTTATCTGACCCTGTAATGATTAAAAGGGGAATTCCTCAAGGCAATATTATCGGACCTTTATGTTTTCTTATATATATAAATGATATGAGTAAAGGAGTGGAATCGGAGGTAAGGCTTTTTGCGGATGACGTTATTCTGTATAGAGTAATAAATAATTTACAAGATTCTGAGCAACTGCAACGTGACCTCGATAATGTTGTGAGATGGACAGCAGGCAATGGTATGTTGATAAACGGGGTTAAAAGTCAGGTTGTAAGTTTCACAAACAGAAAAAGTCCTCTCAGTTTTAAATACTGCGTTGATGGGGTGAAAGTTCCTGTTGGGGATCATTGTAAGTATTTAGGTGTTAATATAAGGAAAGATCTTCATTGGGGTAATCACAGAAATGGGATTGCAAATAAAGGGTACAGATCTCTGCACATGGTTATGAGGGTGTTTAGGGGTTGTAGTAAGGATGTAAAGGAGAGGGCATATAAGTCTCTGATAAGACCCCAACTAGAGTATGGTTCCAGTGTATGGGACCCTCACCAGGATTACCTGATTCAAGAATTGGAAAAAATCCAAAGAAAAGCAGCTCGATTTGTTCTGGGTGATTTTCGACAAAAGAGTAGCGTTACAAAAATGTTGCAAAGTTTGGGTTGGGAAGAATTGAGAGAAAGAAGAAGAGCTGCTGGACTAAGTGGTATGTTCCGAGCTGTCAGCGGAGAGATGGCGTGGAATGACATTAGTAGACGAATAAGTTTGAGTGGCGTTTATAAAAGTAGGAAGGATCACAATATGAAGATAAAGTTGGAATTCAAGAGGACAAACTGGGGCAAATATTCATTTATAGGAAGAGGAGTTAGGGATTGGAATAATTTACCAAGGGAGACGTTCAATAAATTTCCAATTTCTTTGAAATCATTTAGGAAAAGGCTAGGAAAACAACAGATAGGGAATCTGCCACCTGGGCGACTGCCTTAAATGCAGATCAGTATTGATTGATTGATTGATTGATTGATTGATTGGTTGATTGATTGATTGATTGAACATAAGCTTTAGAAATAGAAACTGAAGACTGTTCATATATTATGCACAGTTCCTGAATGCTTTCCACTGAAATATGGTTGCACTTGACACTAGAATAAATATACGAATGCTATAGAGTTTATCCAATGGACACTGCTGTCAGTAACGCACTAAGAAATTATTAAACACTTTGAGGAAGAAATAACACTAACAATTATTATGCACAGTTCAAAATTCGACTTAGTTTGAATTGTGTGTCATTCACTTCAACTCAAAATTTGAAGAAATAATAATGTTAGCAATTATTATACACAGTTGTAACTTAACTTCACTATCGTTCACTTCTACCCAGAGTTAATCACTTGCGTCGAAGCACACGAGTATAAATAATTGTGTAATGGGTAATCACTTGCAGTTAGGGTAGTGAAAAAGTTTAAACACTTTCATGATCACTTTCACTTTATAAATGAAACTAAGCTGACGGAGTTGTAAGAAAATTCCACAGTTAATAATATAATGCAGTAGTGTTTTAATTTGAAATTTACAACACTCGTCGATAAGAGACTAAGTCCCACAATTGTAAAGTGGTAAGGGACTAAGTTCCACAATTATAAAGACTTATCACATATCGAGTTTACGCTCGTGCACATAATCTAAGTTCCAATTAACTGACAGAATCTAAGTCCTCTATAAAGACTTGTATAATTCGAAGATATATTTTGACAGCACTTTGTCTCGATGAACAGAGTAATGGTGAAGCATGGTGAGTCAGACTGGACTCCCAGCTATGACTCACTGACTTGGTTGGGTTGAGCTCATCTTGTATACGATTTGTGCTTCTACGTCATCAGATATCATAATTTCTGTGAAGTTGAATAACTCGATAATCCCTCGATGGATTTACTTGAAATTTAATATTAGAGACGTTTACATGATTCTCTACAAAATGACGAGTCGATGCGATCATTATTACAGGAGTTTTGAAAATTTCCTAATCGAACATTTCTAGAACACGCCAGTCCTTGCCGGGTAGCACGTGGCAGAACAGGAGGGTAGCCTATCTTGCTCCTGTGCCCACGTCACTCGTACAGCTGTAGCTGTTTCAGGCGGGCTCGCTCCAGCGATCAGAGACAGACCAAGCTCGCAGTAAATGTCTAGCGTGATGATTTATCTAAAAATACGGCATGTACCGTGCATAACTGGTACATTATATAGATACGAAATCCTTACTCTATCAGAATTAATGCATGCTTCCCAGTTACAAATTTTAATTGACCCATTACACTGACATATTTTCTAAATTGTGTTCTGCAGTGCATATATAGAAGTACTTAATCGTGCTACTAATATATTATAATCCTCCTTTTTCTTACCATGACCATGGAAAATTTAATTAAAACACTTCGTGATATTACGAAGTCCACACAATCTTGAGCAGCCAACACAATTACAAATTCTAAGCAATAGCATTCGTAATGTATCAAAGGCTTTATCAGAATATTGGATTAGAGGACTTTACATTATAAAATACACACATACAGTATATATCATTGATTAAGCATAGCAAGATATAGCAGATATCTTGGTTTCAGGAGGTCAAATGGACTATATCGCGATTGACCTGTCTAAAGCATTTGATAGGGTGGATCACGGGAGACTACTGGCAAAAATTTGTGCAATTGGACTAGACAAAAGAGTGACTGAATGAATTGTAGAATTGTAGAAAATAGATCTCAGAGAATTAGAGTAGGCGAAGCTTTATCTGATGCTGTAAAAAGGAAAAGGGGAATTCCTCAAGGCACTATTATTGGACGTTTATGTCCGTCTCCATGGTTAAATGGTTAGCGTGCTGGCCTTTGGTCAGAGGGGTCCCGGGTTCGAAACCCGGCAGGCTCGGGAATTTTAACCATCATTGGTTAATTTCGCTGGCACGAGGGCTGGATGCATGTGTCGTCTTTATCATTTTATTCTCATCACGACGAGCAGGTCGCCTAAGGGCATCAAATCAAAAGACCTACACCTCGCGAGCCGAACATGTCCTCGGAAAAAGCAGCTCGATTTGTTCTGGGTGATTTCCGACAAAAGATTAGCATTACAAAAATGTGGCGAAGTTTGGGCTGGGAAGACTTGGGAGACTAAGTGGCATGTTCCGAGCTGTCAGTGGAGAGATGGCGTGGAATGACATTAGTAGATGAATAAGTTTGAGTGGTGTTTTTAAATGTGGGAAAGATCACAATATGAAGATAAAGTTGGAATTCAAGAGGACTAATTTGGGGAAAATTTTCGTTTATAGGAAGGGAAGTTAGGAACTGGAACAACTTACCAAGGGAGATGTTCAATAAATATCCAATTTCTTTGAAATCATTTAAGAAAAGGTTAAGAAAACAACAGATAGGGAATCTGCCACCTGGGCGACTGTCCTAATACAGATCAGGATTGATTGATTGATTGATTGATTGATATAGTATAAACCTGTAGAATCAATGAACAATGAACGACGAATGCCACGTAGAGTCTCCAAAAACATGAACCAAACAATGAATACTGTTGAATCATCCAAAGAATAAATTCTGTCACACGCTGGCACACGTTTATAAACCCGCTATCCACGTGGCGATAACATCATCAAATGTCGACTGGCAGCAACGCTCTCCGTGACGTATCTCCAGTAAAACTTTTCATAAACCTCGCCAGCATAAAATTCTTCTTCTTCTTAGAAATTTCTTGAGCTCTGCTGAATAAGAATTACCCAGTCACTAAACTTGTTAGCGCTTATCATCAAGGGAACAGACTTTGTGTTTCACTCGCGATTGTTCGACACTTGTAGAAGTACTAGGTCTGCATGATTAGAAATTTACGACATCTTAGTTGACACATATGTAGAGGAGAATGCGAATTGAATGAGCTCATAATTCTCACTAGTCAAGCGAATTTATAGACTAATATTATAATTATCCAAGAATACTTGAATAGCAAGAACAATTGACGGTGTAGGGTGTTGAACGCGATGAGCTACAATTGTTGGCACTTGGACTTTTTTCGTTTGCAGATTATGGAAAAATCGTTTTCTATGTAGGGTGAAATGGGAACATAGAAAAAAATATGAGTTAGGTCGACCATGCTATTAGAACATGAACACATAGGTAAAGTCGTCAGTTTCAATTTAAATTTATAAGCCGGGTTATGAGCGTTATTAAATCTTAATCAGATAATGGTAGTAAAATGTCTTCGTGAATATTTTGTTTTTGAAAACCATGGGTGACTAGGAATGCTCATTGAATTTGATAGTAATATTTTCCCTTTAGTTTCGTCCAGTTGTGCTGCCATTTGTGTCGAATAGCAGGATTAATTATCGGGGTGTAATCTGTGAAAGGGAGGGTAATGGAAGCGCTGATACCTGTTCCAATGCATCATTTTTTGCTGTTTTATCAGCCTCATCGTTACCGGTGTTGTTCGAATGGCTCTTTATCCATATTAAGGATATATCATATATCATAGCCAACCTAATCGAATTCAAATAATAGTCTTCGTATGTTGCAGATGTACCAATTTTTATATGATTTGTGTGGAATTAAGCTTTGAAGGACACTTAAGGAATCTGTAAAAATGATCGCCTTTGTTATTTGGTGATGTTTCAGGTAGAGCAAAGGTTATATGATAGCTAAAGCCTCAGTAGTAAATACTGAGGCATTTTGAGAAGGATATACAGGTTGAACAAAAAATGCCACACTTGGAGGTCGGCGTGCGATTCTCATCCCATTGCAAGACAAAAGTTTCTATAGCCAAATCGGATCTGGTGCTGTTGGAAAACAAGTCGAAAACAAGAAGCTGGCAACACTGTCACATCCTGCAGCACATCGGGGTTATCAAACCACATGCACCATGGAGCTACGGCTCGAATCTACGTCAGGTTGTTTTTTCCTTCTGTGTGTGTGACGTCAGGTCCCTAGTTCCCGTCGTATAACTGCGTTTGTAAGCATGACATCCTGTTGTCACATGACAATAGTCGAACACATGGAAGTGTGATCCATTCAACTGAATGCATGAGTCGACTAACCACGCAGTGCACAACCATAACTGGTCCTGTCAAGTGCATGTAGGGCGGCTTCCTGATGGAGTGCACAAACGGCGAATACTTCGATATGCTTTTAGTATCGGGTACATCCGATAACCAAGCTTCTGCCGTTGCTCGTGGGTATGCAGCACGGTACCCTCCCGATAAGAATGTTTTTCGTCGCCTTGAGCAACGCCTGCGAGAAACAGGTAATCTTCGTCCACAAATAGTGGACAGAGGTCGTCCAAGGACTAGACTTACTCCACAAACAGAGGACGATACTCTTGAAGCCATTCACCAATCACCTCGGCCATGTACCCGTGATATTGCAAGGCAGTTCCAGGTATCTCAAACACTACTTATTGACGTGTTGCACGACGAAAAACTGCATCCATATCATTACACGTTAACTCAATACCAGCGGCCAGAAGACCGCATTCAACGAGTACAGTTCTGTGAATGTCTTTTGCAACAAGTTGAAATAATGATTATTTTATAAAGAATGTGATATGGAGTGACGAATGTAGCTTCACTCGGGAAGGTATTTTCAACCATCACAAGAGCCATTATTGGTCTTACCACAACCCACACGTCACCCGTGAACGTGGCTTTCAGGAACGCTTTGGCATAAATCTGTGAGCTGGAATCGTGGGAGGAGTGCTTTTAGGTCCTTACCTATTGCTGGACAAGTTGAATGCGCCCCGCTATCGTACGTTTCTGGGCAATACTTCACCTGGCGCTTTAGAAAACTTTCCACTTGGTGTTCGGTGACAGCTGTGGTTTCAGCATGATGGTGCACCGCCACACTTTGGAATGACTGTGCGTAACTGGTTAAATGAAGCGTTTGCGGGAAAATGAATTGGTCGTGGAGGTCCAATGTTCTGGCCTCCACTTTCCCCGGACCTTAATCCACTAGATTTTTATTTGTGGGGACACGTAAAGGAACGTGTTTATAGTACTCCATCCATGGATGTACAAGACCTAATAGCTCGCGTGCATGCTGCATCGGCAATGATGGATGCAAGTTTGTTGCGTAGGGTCCGGCAAAGTATGCTCCAGCGAGTGGCGAAGTGTTTGCAAATGCAAGGTGGTCGCTTTGAACATCTGCTGTGAAGTGAACGTTGCTCGTAAGTGTAAGCACCGGCTCTGTGAAGATAAGTCTGGACGTCACACGTACACCATATAATTATACTGCGTAGCATAATGGGCAATCCAGTGTAGCCTACCTTCTCTACTGTATTGTATTTCCTTGTACCGCATTGGATAGAGACGATGTTACTGCATCCACTATTATGTTGTACCTACTGGCTTTATTTGTGCCATGGACGAAACAAAGTGGTCATTTACGTCTGTAAGAAGTTCATGTTATGTTTGAATGTTTAAATAAAGGTAACTGTAAAGGTAGGACAGAACATAGTGTATGGCATAGTGGAGGTGTACACTGGATACAATTTGATATATTAGCTGAAAACATTGGCGCGAACGCGATTCGAACATCGGCGCGTCCCCACAACCGACATTTATGGCAATAACTCGTCTCACTGAGCTAATGAGACAGCTCTGGCAGAGCGCCGAGTTCATGCAACCTGTGCTTGGCCACGCTGCACGCCGTTACAGCGTTGACAGAGCCTCGCTTCTTAACTCTCACCTATTGGTGGGACTACGTTTTGCAAGATAAAATTTAGTCGTGAATTTCGACAAGGAACCGCATGCCGACCTACACGTGCGACATTTTTTGTTCGCCCTGTATTGCTCACTGACGTTGCGCTGTGGTATGTAATATGCAGCACCCGTGCCTTTATTATGTTTGAATCCATCTGTATATATTATGAGATTAGGGTTTAGATTATGTAGCGCCATTTTAACTGCTGGGTTAGGTATATCGGAAATTTGTACTGTACTGTTATTAAAGGAAACGTGATGAGTCGCTATAATATTAGGTTTGAAATGCATGACATTATATGGCATTGTATTATGTGGAAGCGAAATATTTTGTTGAGTGGTATTTTGAAGGCTTCCAACAAAGCAGGATTTCGCAATTGCTGGTGAGAACGTTGCCTATATTCCGTCAATAGCTGTATTTGAGGTACTACAAGATGTCTGGTCAGTACCATTCTTTGCAGTAAAACTTGAGAAGCTAAATACAATCTGCGACAGCTTAGAGGCATTTTGCACGTTTCTACAAGTAGTGCGTTAGTCGAGGTAGAGTTTTAAGCGCCTATACATAATCTGGGTACTCGATGTTAAATTACGTTGAGCTTTTGAATAAGAGTGGATGATGTCAGATCAAAATAAAAAGATCGGTAATCAAAATGCGATCGGATTGTATTTCTATAAAGTAATAAAGCTGTTACTGGATAAGCACCCCCATTTACGCCGAACAGTCAAATTTAATATATATTGGTACGTTTTTGCGTTTTCTTCGATAGGTCTTCAAAATGGGGTCTCCAAGACAGTTTATTATCTAAATATGTGTGTACTCTTACAATCGGAATTGTAATATTAGTGATTCTGAAAACGTCTTTGTTATAGTTACGTTTATCCGTGAAAATCGTGGCCACGTTCGTGGTAGAGGATAAATCCAAGCCGTGATCGTTTAACCATTCCTTAGCATTGGAGGGGTAGAGATGGGCACCGGCAAGGTCCTGCTAGTACGGTTGGATGGGAAGAGATTCTCACAACGTAAGGTTAAGGTCAAGAGTGTTAGCACGACCAGGGATAAATAAGCAAATTAAAGGAAATACTTACAAATTATCCCAACAAAGGCCGTCGCTGATTGAGGAAGCACTGGACACAAGAGGTCAAGCGAATCAACTTAAAATAAGCTTAACTAATTGGCTGAAATAATAATTCCTTGATCAATTTAATGAAAACTTTAAGAATTCAAAACATTTATAATTTACCGACATCAAAAATTACCCCTTTTTATGTTTAATAATACGATAAATACTGAATACTATTCAGATCAATAAAAAATAACCCAGTTGAAAATTAAATTTTTACATCAACAATTATTGAATGAAAACAGAAAACCTTTTAGAATAATAAATAAACGTGGTTCGATTGAAATTTAAATAATTGAATCAACCATCATATATGGACAATGAAAACCTATCTAATGGACTATCTCGGTTTTCAAGGTTGCGTGAAAACAGTAAGAACCCACGAAGCACACTATGTCAGAAATCGAAGAAATAATACAAGAACGTGCAATAAAACCCAGAAGTAGGATAAAATAATCCAATATCGGCCAGAGACGATAACTAAAATCGAAAGAGAAAGTCAAACACAGCAGAAATCATCCCATGCACGCAGAAATTCCAAATCAGATGAATGTCAAGACCACAATAATAAGCGGATACTCAAATGTCAGATTCAACACACCAACGCCCCCATTGCGTTTGCATTCTATTACACAGCTGTGTTATACAAGACGACCGCCATGATCAAATGAGAACACGATGTACCGAGTTAGTCATTAGATCAGCTTTCATTTAAGCCACTAGTTTTTCTTTTAATAGCCCGAAATGGCTTGAAAATATTTTAAATAATAAATATTTGATTATGTTTTAAAACAGGAAATGAAATAAAACCAAGCTTTTAAGGTTATACAATTAATTCGTACACCATCTTGTCGGAGCTCCTTGAACATAATTATTCCTTTCGTGCACGAAACCTAATATAACGGAATGCAGAAGTTAAAATTAACATATAATTATCTTCTTAAATTAAATGAAACCCCAAACATTTTCACATTACAAGATGACGACTATGACCTGTTTTAGACTCTAAAATTTTTTTAAACCACAAATGATCCAAAAATCACTTTTAGAAATTCTCACATATCGTAGACTTAAGTACTCAGCGTCTTAACATCATTAAATAACAGGATTAGTCCCTCAGTTTAAAACAGTCATGACATCCAATGAAGCTACTTACGAGGTCGGTGTTTACGAGAAATTAAATCATTCAAAAAAAAAAAAAAAACACATCTTCGGCACTTATGCCAGATGGAGAATCCATCAACCGGGGTCAAATGTCCACACCATCTTCCCTTCTTGTAAGATAATTTGTATCTTTAAAGCACAACCAGCAGAGATTAGCTCAACGCGTCTTCCAGTTTAAAGCCAAGAATTAGAACAACTGCCCACGTTGATTGTTAGAGCCACCGTTCACGGCCGAGCAAGCTTATCTTTTGGCGGCCAGATAGCAGCACCGACTAGTCACTTCGAATTATTAATACTAAATCCACCACTAGATGGCTCACCATCAGCAATTAATGGAAAGGCCATACAGTCACGATATTCAACACGCGGAGATGCAGACAAATGATATGAACGCATGAATGTAATGGAGACAACATAGTACCATGGCGAGTAGTTATTCAAACTCCATTACAGAGATGAAGAAGATAAGGGAAATCTTTAAGGGTGAAACAGAACAAACCAGAGAGTTACTACGAGAGCAAGTCAGTGAACTAAGAAAAATAATGAAAGGCGAGATAGCCAAGGTGACAGAACTGGTGGTCCAAAATAATAAAAAATATCAAGTTTGAGGGATAGGGTGAGAAGAATGGAGGAAGTGATAAAATAACTGAGGTGACAGGAGAAAAAGCGCCAGCAGAAAACCCGGAAGAAAAATATTTTTATATATGGGTGTCTGAGGACACGAAAGAAGATCTGGCATCTAAAGTGCTGGAGCTAATAAACGAGAGGTTGAAGATCAGCTGCAGGGAAGCCGATATAGACAGATTCAGAGAATGGGGAAGGCAAAAGGCAAGAGACCAGTGAAAGTGAGTTTCGTATCAACCCTAGTAGTGAAGATGGTTTTGTATAATACAAGTCGATTGAAAGGTGAGAAATTATGGATCAAACAGGAGCTGGAGAAAGAAGCCTTTAGGAACCTGAATGGGCTACAGTTCCATCTGGGAAAGCTAGGCGTGCAGGATTAACTGCCTACATAAGGGGCAGCAAATTAGTGGTAGGTGGCGGCAAGTGAGCTAGAAAATGGGGGGTGGGGCAGTTAAAGAATATGCACAACACACAGAGTGTAATGGCCGATGAGGAAGATGAACGCACGAGGCAGCTGAGATCAGCAGAATGCGGAGCAGTGAGCGGCGACCAGGAAGTGAATTGAAGAGAACAGAGAGAGGAAGAAGCTGACGCAGAGACAACCAGTAGTGAGTGCAGTCCTGGTGACCTACAGCGGCAGCTGCGTGCTGACTCCGCGAGAGACGCAACACCGAAATGCAGACGTGAGTCTGAAGGACTTCTGGCACAGATAAGGTTATGTAAACTAGGGTGGCCTCGATAGGGAATGTGTTAATACACTAGATGAGAACTCTGACGAAGTGGGTGTTACTAGGATTACGGGGTTCAAGATGGGCAGCTGGAGTAAAGGGAAGGGGAGGAAGAAATAACTAGGGATAACAGTATAGTGCATCAATATTGAAGGCCTTAGAAGTAGGTTACAGAATGAATCATTTAAAGAGTTGTTACGAAGCTTGCATATCCTCACATGTGTGGAAACCTGGATTCCACCGAAATGTAAGGTAGATGTAGAAGAGTTTACAGTTTACTATAAGGCAAAAGAAAGACGAACCAGCAATGGCAGATACCCGGGTGGGATAATTGTTATGATTAGGGAGGATTTGCAAGCCAGAATAGACCATATGGAATCAGAAATGGAGGATATGATTTGGGTTGAAATAAAGATGTACGATGAGAGTGAGCGAGATTTATGTATCGGTTTTATCTACAACCCTCCTGGGGCCTTTCCATTTGCGAAAAGTATTTCTTTGATGAGTTGGCATTAGAAATTAATAGAATTCAAAATATTTTTGAGGATGTAGGTATTCAAATAATGGGGGGCTTCAATGCGAGGGTTGCGGATCAGAAGCCGTTGTTTGAGAACGAGGCAGAATAAGTTTATGCAAAAGAGAGTGAGTTAGGATAAGGGATGTAAAAAAATGGAGAAAAGTTGTTAGAGCTGTGTGGTACGCTAGAACTATATATTTTGAAAAACTCGATGGTGGTATGGCGACGAATTAGGGAACCTGACATGATGATGCTTGTTTAAAGGGGCCTAACATCGAAGGTCATCGGCCCCGACATACATAACGGAGACAGGGGTAGTCTCATAAATTTGGCGCTATACTCTAAAAATACGTTGCCTATGATTAAAAGCATGAAGGTTAAGGAATGGGGAGAGTCACATCACCTACCAATTATTGTCAGAGTAAATGATAGAGAGAGTAGGGCATTAACAAGCAACACGATAAAATTAAAAGATACATTAGTTACTAAATACAGGTGAAGAGAGGAGCTAAAGAAAGAGTTTGTGAACTATTATGAGGGAGAAATAGGCCAGATACTGAATGTTGGAATAGACTCAATGATCGAGAAAAACCTAACGATTGCAGTAGTAAAATTGATAGAAAACAATGTAAAGATTGCAGGGGAGGAGATGAGGGTAAAGGAGGGGAAGAACATAACAGGAAAGGGTTGGTACAATGATGAATGCAGGCATAAAAATTATGAAGTACTAAAAGCATTGAAGGCGTATAGAAATCACGCGGGTGAAAATCATAGGATTGAATTTTGTAACTTCAGAAAATAATATAGAGAAATACTGTATACAACTAAGTCCGAATGGCAGCAGAAGAGAATTGTTGAATTGAATGGTAATTCAAAACAGAATGAAAGTAGAAAAATGTGGAGTATAATTAAAAGGATCTGCGGAATGCAGAAACTTTCTCGGCAGGCTGAAATATGTCAGGCTATCTGAGTGGAGCACTATAAAAAATTATTAGGGGTTGAAGATGGGTGGTGACACCCAAATACTTTCAATCTATACATTTCTTCCTCATCCAACTTCCTTCTGAATCACAGTTCATACGGTATCTGAAAATTTATTGCTGAGATTGGGTACTTATTTCTTAAATAGACTGCAGTCATTACCGCTCCTCCCCAAAATTGCGCTGGTAACCCAGACTGAATCAATAGACATCTAATAGCATCAAACACCGTTCTATTCTGCCTTTCTGCAAATCCATTTTGTTGTGGTGTGTACGGTACATACTTCCTATGAGTAATACCCCATTTTTGCAATTATGCTTGAAACCCACTACATGTGTACTCTGTAACATTTTCAGGTTGAACTACATTCATTCCTACACCATGTAACTTTTCTGACTTTGCCTGATACCTATGAAACACCTCCAACGTTTCATCCTTATTTTTCACACACACGGCCACATTATATCTGGAGTATTCATCAATCGTAGTTACAACATATTGAGCTTTCCCAAGTGATGTTGGACTAATTTTCCAACTACATCAGTGTGCACAACATCAAGTGGTTTTTCTCCCTTACGCTCACAAGTCTTAGGTACTCCCTTGTTACTTAGTTTCTCATGAATGCATACAGAACAAGTATTAATATCATTACTTCTTTTAAATTCTAACATAGGCAATTTAAACAAAGCTCACAATGTACATGTCCATATCTCTCATGCCACAACCTAACCTGCCCAACACATTTAAATGGTACATTGTTATTAAATTCTTGGCCTATCATATGGTCACAATCACTCACAGCTACAATATCAATTCTTCCCTCTATCTGTACTACATACTCATCGTTCCTCCTGTATGCAATAAACAATGTTTCATCTCCATTCTTATCTACAACCGCTGCTTTCTCACCTGCAAATCCTACGTTGAAACCTTTGCTGGTTAACTTACCAACGGATATTAAATTCGCACCCAAGTTTGGCACCTACAACACATCTGTAAATGTAATTGTCCATCCTGTTGACATTTTTACTTTCACCTTACCTATAGGCCTACCTCTAATATCCAGCGTACTGTTATCTCCTATTCCTACATTCCCAGTCACATTTGTTGACATGTCTATAAACATCTCCTCGGTTGGACACATATGATGGGACGCATATGAATCGAACAGTCAATCTCTAATTTTCTCAGTTTCTACAGAAACTATCATGCACATTTTTTACCACTTACCACTTTTCCACTCGCATTCACTTATTTACTCTCCTGTGATGGTTCGTCACGCTTTATTGTTTGACATGCTTTAAAATAATGTCCCAACTTACCGCAATCGAAGCACTTTAGGGTACTGCGACAATATTTAGATACATGTCCCTGTTTCCCACAATTGGAGCAACTATACTCTTTTTCCTTGTCCCGTGTGTTTCTCCCTATGTATCACTTCTGTTGCACGGCCATGGCTTGAGCTTCATCCTCCTCACGTTTTCCAGTGTCATAAGCCTTTCCTCCATTTTTCTGAAGTTTCCTTCTGCTTTCGTCAGTGAGTAATCTCACCTTCACCTTCGAGATTGTCAGTTTGGTCAAAGCTTCCAAGGAAGGTATACAAACTGCATATTCCTCTGTAAGTTTTCCGATGATCATTCCTGCAACCTGTTGATCTGTGAACTCGTATCCGGCTTAACTCGTTCTCCTCCACAGTTGATTATTTTTGCGAAGTATTCTTGTATATTCATGTCCTTGGGCTTCACAAAATGAGTTAACTGTTTCAAGGTACGGTATAGCAACTAAACTTGACTGTTCTGAACTCTATTTTCTATATTTAATTTTATTTAAATACCCCCTTAGTATAATTTAATTACATTAGTTCACTGTAGTTAGATCATTTCATTCACATAATAAATATTTTTTCATAAGGTGGCTACGAGAACTAATGGGTCACTCTCCTCTGACAGTACAGGATATTCCTTACCAGCCACAATTCCTTTCGAGGTCTCACTCACCCTCCACTCTCCACAAACTGAACACACTTCTGACAACTGTCCACTGACCCCTCTCGGAATTACCGTCCTTTCTTCTCTCTCAACTAGACACCTGCTCCCAGCTAAAGTTTCCTCTTTCCCTAAAGGTCACCAGATAGCTCATCTAAATATATATTCATTGTCTGCCCATTTCCGCGAACTAAAATAACTTATCTCGGACGTATTTTATGTTTGCCTTCTCATTGAAACTTGACTTCATGATCTGATCCCTTCGAAGACTTTCAACATACCTGGTTACTGTTTACTTCGGAACGACAGAGCAGGAAAGAGTGGAGAAAGTGTGGCAGCGATAATCAAAACCAGTTTAAAGCCTAGGATAATTGAACGTTCAGATAGCGAATACAATAGACGACCCGAGTTCCTGCTCTTGAAAATAATCGTAGCCCATCAGAAATGTGCTGTCTGTGTGGTGTACAAGCCACCTGCGACTGGACATTTGGAGGACGTAGAGAACGCATTGTTACGCGTACTCCCGCAATATGAACATGTAATTGTTATGGGCGACTTAACACAGACACCGGAAACAACAATGCCGAATGTCGGCACCTTATAAACATTACTACGTCTTGCGATAGGAGCATTTTGCAAACACTCCCTACTCATCACACCGCCACGTCACACACGACAATCAATTTAATGATTATAAAGAATACAGACAAAGTAATACAACACGGACAGACATCTGTAGCAGAAATTTCAGCTCATGACCTAATATACATATCCTACTCCTTAAAGACCCGAAAGACAAAACCAAGGACTATTACATTCAGAGATCTCTCTAAAATTGACTACAGTACCTATGTTCACTGAAGACGCACTAGATGTTCCATGGCACCATATAATGACAGTTGACGACATCGACATTAAAGTAAAGATATTTAAAGAATATCTGACAGCGCTGTATGATCGACACGCCCCGCCGGAAACAGTACGGGTAACACGAGCCCGAGCACCGTGGCTTAACCCAGAGCTAAAGGAGTTAATGGCAAGACGAGATGCCGCACCCAGAAAGTTTAAGCGACAACCGACACAAGACAATTCTGACGCATTTAAACGGCTACGAAATAAAACATCGCAGGCAGTACGCAACGCTAGAAATAGACATGCACATACCCTGATAAAACAAAATACTAGACCTGCTATGGCTTGTAAAGAACTAAGACACATGGGAATAGGTAAACAAAGAGACGATCATCCTATTGACATATTCCTGGACTTCCTCAATACATGTTTTACCACTTCCGGACATACCATTGACAGAGAAAGGAAACATAGAACACTATACAACAATTACAATTCCCCTGCACCTGACAGGGAAAAGTTCTACTTTTTACATGTGACACCCTCGCAAGTTATTCAAGCCATATCTATATATATAAAATAAGAGTTTTGTCTGTACATTGCTCAGAATTTGAAAAGAATGGTATTTCTGTATCGGTCATGTCCACAGTAACAAGAAAATGCATTTTTTACTTTTCCGTAATTTCTGTCTGTCTGTCTGTCTGTCTGTCTGTCTGTCTGTCTGTCTGTCTGTCTGTCTGTCTGTCTGTCTGTCTGTCTGTCTGTCTGTCTGTCCGTCTGTCTGTCTGTCTGTCTGTCTGTATGTATGTATGTATGTATGTATGTATGTACACGCATCACGAGAAAACGGCTGAAGAAAATTTTATGAAAATCGGAATGTAAAGTCGGGTGGTGAACCGCTACAATCTAGGCTATAAATTATTTTAATCACGCTGAGTGAAATGGTAGTTTAGGGGAAGACCTGAAATTTAATTCTCAAATATTTATGTTATTAGTGGTCGTGTCTTAATGAAAATCGGTAGACAAAGATGGAAAATAAGTCGCTACAATATTGGCTATACAAGCTGAGTAAAATAGTAGTTTAGGGGAAGGCCTAAAATTTAATTGTCAAATATTTATTTTATTAGTGGTCGTATCTTCACGAAAATTGGTATGCAAAGTCGGGGAATAGGTCGCTATAATCTAGGCTATCAATAATGTTATTCGCAGTGAGTGAAATGGTAGTTTAGGGGAAGGCCTGAAATGTAATCTATATATAAAAGAAGTGTTTTGCCTGTACATTGCTCAGAATTTGAAATGAATGGTATTTCTGTATCTGTCATGTCCACAGTAACAAAAATATGCATTTTTTACTTTTCCGTAATTTCTGTCTGTCTGTCTGTCTGTCTGTCTGTCTGTCTGTCTGTCTGTCTGTCTGTCTGTCTGTCTGTCTGTCTGTCTGTCTGTCTGTATGATTGAACACGCATCAATAGAAAACGGCTGAAGAGAATTTAATGAGAATTGGTATGTAATGTCGAGTGATGAACCACTACAAGCTCGGCTATAAATTATTTTATTCACCCTGAGTGAAATGGTAGTTTAGGGGAAGTTCTGAAATGTAATTCTCAAATAAGTTATTTACGTTATTAGTGGTCGTATCGATAAATCTATATAAAATAAGAGTTTTGTCTGTACATTACACAGAATTTGAAAAGAATGGTATTTCTGTGTCGGTTATGTCCACAGTGACAACGAAATGCATTTTTTACTTTTCCGTAATTTCTGTCTGTCTGTCTGTTTGTATGTATATATATACACGCATCACGATAAAACGGCTGAAGAGAATTTAATGAAAATCGGAATGTAAAGTCGGGTGATGAACCACTGCATCTAGGCTACAAATTATTTTATTCACGCTGAATGAAATGGTAGTTTAGGGGAAGGTCTGAAATGTAATTCTCAAATAAGTTATTTGTGTTATTAGTGGTCGTATTGATAAATACTACATAACTAACCTAACTTTAGTTATGTCGTAAGTTAGTAGTAGTTTTGTAAGAAGTTATTAAATTTCCGATCACTTATGTCTTATACTTAGTTACCGTACCGCATATAATCGGAGATATTCATGAATTTGGATTTTTGTTACTAAGTCCGTATCAGCGCTGAGTCACGAGAAAATGGGTAAACAGAATTTAGTGAAAATCGGTATGTAAAGTCTGAGAATAAGGAACTACAGTCTACGATATAAATAATTTTGTAAGACACCCTAATATTACAGAGTCGAAAAAAACTAATGTGAAGGCCTGCAATATAGAAAGCTCATCAACTTTATCAACAACAACACTACATTGACCATTGTTTGTTGTGATGTGCTTTTTGTCTTCTCTTTCCTCTCATCCTCGATGGATAGGATTACTGCAGCGTACCGAGGTTTTTTTAAATTTGCTTGACGTCGCACCGACACAGGTAGGTTTTATGGCGACGATGGGATAGAAAATTAATAGTGGTGTGAAGGAAGCGGCCTTGGCTTTAAGGTACAGCCTGGTGTGACTGGTGTGAAAATGGGAAACCACGGAATACCATCTTTTTTTGCTTAACGTCGCACCGACACAGATATGTCTTATGCGACGATGGGATAGGAAAGGTCTAGGAAGTGGAAGGAAGCGGCCGTGGCTTTAATCAAGGTACAGTCCCGGCATTTGCCTGGTGTGAAAATGGGAAACCACGGAGAACGATCGTCAGGGCGGCCGACAGTGGGGCTCTAACCCACCATCTCCCGAATACCATCTTCAGGTTTTCCGGCAGTGGAGTTCGAATCCACTATCTCCCGGATGCAATCCCACAGCTGCTCGCCCCTAACCACACGACCAACTCGCTTGGTCGTACCGACTGTAACAGCCTGCCTGTATATTGCCGGGAGGTAGCTGGGGTGTAAGATAACTTTCTTCTTTAGCATGCCATTCCTCTGGTTCATACATTTTCTGATATATCTGGTACGTAACACACTGGTTCATCATAGTATTCGAGCTATAAATCCCTACTCTGAGGTACTGATTGGAATGAATAGTGTGCATATTTAACGGAATAATGACAGAGGAGTGTTCACGGCAGTCTGCGACCTGGTTATTCCAGCTCTGGAACTTTGGACTCTTAGATCGGCACCGTAGTACTGTTCGTTGAAAGTGAGAAAGTGTGCGGTTTTTCATTTGATCGAGTATTTTGTATGATAACATTGCTTTCAATCGCTACATTCCTACTGACGTTTTTGTAATGACCTATGTTGAATTCATTTAGGAAAACAACCAAGTCAGTCTTTCTGAGAATCCCGTAGTAGCGAAGCACGGGTATATCAGCTAGTTTATAATAAAATCGAAGTCCAAAGGGATAGACAACATAGAAATAGAACTTATTAAGATAATAATTGTCATAATTTTACCTACAATAACGCACATCTTTAACCATTCACTAATGACTTGCGCGTATCCCTTCTTATGGAAAGCTGCCGTTGCATCCCGCTCGCTAAAAAGTCACCGCCTGAAGACGTAACCGACTATAGACCTGTGAGCATATTATCGGTTCTTTCCAAAGCCCTAGAATTCATTGTACACCAATAAGTCTCCAACTACTTGCAAACACACGATATTCTTGACGAACACCAGTCTGGTTTTCGACGTAATCACAGCACTAACACTACACTACTTAAGGTTACAGACGACATTCGCAATGTGATGGACAAAAGACAAGTTACCATCCTAGCTCTTCTTGACTTCTCTAAAGCTTTTGACTCAGTTGGCATAGACATACTACTTTCGAAACTATTTAAACTCCAGTTCTCGACAGTCTCCGGTGGATGAATTCATACCTCCGCGGTCGTCTGCAGTGTGTAAGAAAAAACAATAATGAATATTCATCCTGGCGATCTGTAGAGGTTGGTGTTCCAAAGGGGTCTGTCCTAGGAACGCTTCTATTTTCTGCCTATATCAATGATATTACGTTGTCGGTAAACAGCTGCAGACACCACATGTACGCTGACGATATACAATTATATTTGCATTGAGAACCGGAAAGACTAACCGATGAAATTACAAATTTCAATAGAGACTTACAAGGAAATGTAACTGGACTGACATGCATGGACTTAGATTAAATAACGTAAAATCTCAAGCTATAATAATTTCACATCCGCTGTTTTGTTCAAAAACCATAAGCAACTTCACTTTACCAAAACTCTACCAACAAAATTTACCCATTGATTTCAGTGAATATGTCAAAGATCTCGGCGTTAGGGCAGAAGAACATCTTTCGCGGAAGCAGCAGGTTACCAGCATTTCCAGGAAAGTATTTGCGACACTTAATTCACTTAGAAGATTCCGCAACATATTTTCTCGAGTATTAAAAGAACGTCTCATTTGCACTCTGGTATTACCTATTTCGACTACTGTGACGCCGTGTACAACGACATGACTGCTACTCTTAATGACAAACTACAACGAGCGCAAAACGCCTGTGTTCGCTATATATGTGACCTATGTTACTTTGACCATGTTACACCTGCCTACGATGAACTCGGGTGGCTAAAAGGCAAACAGCACCGTAATCTTCATGCTTTATGCCTTTTTCGTCGAATACTCTCATCAGGCTCACCTTCCTGCTTGTACAGTCAATTTCACCACCTCTCATCCAATCACAGTTTTGGAACACGGTCAAAATCTGATAAACTCTTACCTATCCCACCTCACCGCACCACACGATTCAGAAACTCATTTATTATTTCTTCGGCACGACAATGGAATGCACTACCCACCTCTGTCAGAGAAGCCTCACCTGCTAGTTTTAGACAACTTTGTCACCGCTACCTACTAAGTAATGCTATGGAAATATTGCAGATTTAGCTTTCCTCAAACTATAGACTTTATAATATAATCTCACCTGTCATTACTAAGGTTAATAGAAATCAGCTAATCATGTCATAATTATGTAAATAATCATCTTCATCATGCATCATCATTCCCCTATGTTTTCCTATTTTTTATTTTTCATTTTTATCACAACATTGTATTGTTTAGTAGCTGCAAGATGTTTCAATTGTAAGTGTATTTACTTTAATTTTGGGCATGTAGATACTGTATTTTCTGGTTAGATGGAAGAGAGGGCCTAATGGCCTTAATCTTGCCAGACAAAATACACTGACTGACAGAGCAAATGCAACACCAAGAAGGAGTGGTCAGAAATTTATGCCAATTGCAGGGTAAACTGACGTCACTGAGGTATGCTCATGATATGAAATGCGCCGCTGTGCTGCGCACGTAGCGAACGATAAATGGGACACGGCGTTGGCGAATGGCCCACTTCGTACCGTGATTTCTCAGCCGACAGTTATTGTAGAACGTGTTGTCGTGTGCCACAGGACACGTGTATAGCTAAGAATGCCAGGCCGCCGTCAACGGAGGCATTTCCAGCAGACAGACGACTTTACGAGGGCTATGGTGATCGGGCCGAGAAGGGCAGGTTGGTCGCTTCGTCAAATCGCAGCCGATACCCATAGGGATGTGTCCACGGTGCAGCGCCTGTGGCGAAGATGGTTGGCGCAGGGACATGTGGCACGTGCGAGGGGTCCAGGCGCAGCCCGAGTGACGTTAGCACGCGAGGATCGGCGCATCCGCCGCCAAGCGGTGGCAGCCCCGCACGCCACGTCAACCGCCATTCTTCAGTATGTGCAAGACACCCTGGCTGTTCCAATATCGACCAGAACAATTTCCCGTCGATTGGTTGAAGGAGGCCTGCACTCCCGGCGTCCGCTCAGAAGACTACCATTGACTCCACAGCATAGACGTGCACGCCTGGCATGGTGCCGGGCTAGAGCGACTTGGATGAGGGAATGGCGGAACGTCGTGTTCTCCGATGAGTCACGCTTCTGTTCTGTCAGTGATAGTCACCGCAGACGAGTGTGGCGTCGGCGTGGAAAAAGGTCAAATCGGGCAGTAATTGTGGAGCGCCCTACCGCTAGACAACGCGGCATCATGGTTTGGGGCGCTATTGCGTATGATTCCACGTCACCTCTAGTGCGTATTCAAGGCACGTTAAATGCCCACCGCTACGTGCAGCATGTGCTGCGGCCGGTGGCACTCCCATACATTCAGGGGCTGCCCAATGCTCTGTTTCAGCAGGATAATGCCCGCCCACACACTGCTCGCATCCCCCCAACAGGCTCTACGAGGTGTACAGATGCTTCCGTGGCCAGCGTATTCTCCGGATCTCTCACCAATCGAACACGTGTGGGATCTCATTGGACGCCGTTTGCAAACTCTGCCCCAGCCTCGTACGGACGACCAACTGTGGCAAATGATGACAGAGAATGGAGAACTATCCCTCAGGACACCATCCGCACTCTTATTGACTCTGTACCTCGACGTGTTTCTGTGTGCATCGCCGCTCGCGGTGGTCCTACATCCTACTGAGTCGATGCCGTGCGCATTGTGTAACCTGCATATCGGTTTGAAATAAACATCAATTATTCGTCCGTGCCGTCTCTGTTTTTTCCCCAACTTTCATCCCTTTCGAATCACTCTTTCTTGGTGTTGCATTTGCTCTGTCAGTCAGTGTAAATCTATTGTATTGTATTGTAAGGTCATAGCACCATTCACTAGATCTCCGTCATTGCACAACTCGTCGAGTTTCTCCTATGCCTCTTTCGCTAATTCAATATTTGCAATGCCACTTTCAAAACTTTCTCTCACATATTTGAAAATATACGCTAACGCGATCACATTCTTTCGGGCTCGTCGTCTCGTTTCTGTCTGAACTAATTGACAACCTGACGTATCCTCAACTGATTCCCACACATCTTTCAACAACAGTTCTTGTTTCACCTTCAATGACCTCGAAAAATAGTTCTCCACTGTAAGCTTAGCCACATTACTATTCAGTGTTTCTTCCCCGGTCCGCGAGGTCGCCATTTTTTCGTTAATAATGTCAAAACTTGCTTCGTCCGTTAATTTTCGTTACTGCATTTCATCTTATATTGTCCGGAAGGTACTGTGGCGTTTTGGTGCTCTGGGCCCATAACCTGTTTATCTCTCTTCATTTTAGCTCACGAGACCAGTTTAGGCAAGCAAATTTTACAACAAAAACACCAGCTTAATCACACACATCTTTTATTGCGAACTGGTTGCCAACAACTGCCAGTGGCGGCGCGTGACTTTTACAGTAAGGGAAGCACATATCATAAGCTAAGAAGATATTGTAACAGTGAATTTGGTACTTCGGTAGAGATGAGACGCAGGGCGTGTACCAGTCGCTGAAGTGCATACAGAGGGAGAGGGTTTGTTTAAAAGAAATCCTAAAAACTTTTTTTTCAGAGTTTATTAAAAAATTGAAATTAATATCACCTCTGTACAGCGTATACAGTCGAAAATGTTCCTCGTCCTATGGCTGGCGATGTCCTTGGATTCCGGCAGCTCCATTTTCCATAGCAGCGAACCACCATTCGTCCCCCGATGGAAGTTCTAGAAGATCTATTCGGTGTCTTGAAGATCCATGGCGTTGAGGTAGTCCTTGTAACTGGTGAACATGAATGAACATCGTTAAGCTCTGGGGCGAGTTAATGCAAAGGCTGCTTCTGCACAGATGAGAGAGTGTTTATAAATGCTTTTAACAAAGTCCAAACACAAATGTCTCGGTGAAATGTCACTTAATTTTGTCACGTGTCAAGTAAAAGAAATATTCATAAAATAAAGTCCACTCGGAACTGATTGTCGAGTTTAACAGAGTTACTTAAAGTTCGTTGCACCTAGTACAACGTGAAGTAATGTCACATGACTTCGTTCATTGAAGCACTGTTCAATATAATTTAAACGAAATAAAGATGTTCCGCTCGTGAATCAGAACTCATTCACGTATTGAAAATAACATGAAACCAAAAGACGAAATTAATTGAGTACTGACAGTCCTTGGTTCGACTGTTCGTAAACTAAATGTTCGCAGGATTGAAATGCACTGCTTATTAGAATAGAAATGCACTGTTCACACATGCACAGTTCACAGTTTATGACCTAAAATGTCGACACAGTTTATGGAATGGTAAATTAAATTTGCATTCAAACACAGTTTTATAACTCGAAGTGTTTAGTACTCGGCAAGGAGCAATCAGTTCTAAGTCCTGTCCATGACATAAAATTTCAATTTCGGGCACTCGAAAACGTTTGGACACTCGTATAGAGTAACAGTCAATAGATAATGTCCAGACGATACACAATTCACCTCACGTCCTATCGGAGTAAAAAGTTGTCACAATATAAAGAAATCTGCATAAGTCCATATCCAACACAATTAGATTAAAGTCCATGAACTTGAAACTTAATAGCGGCTTCACGCTCGATCACGGTACCCGCGAACTGACTGTGCGAATACTACAATCTAGTGTGCATATAGATATTCCGGCCACACACTGGTATCACACTCTGCAGCGCACTGCAGCACACCGTAACATGCTGGAATACACACTGGTCTGCTGAGCGAAGCAGTACGTATTTATATCTGATCCGGGCCTCCACCCCTTTTTCCATAACTTTAGAGTCCCAAGTCAGATTCACGTGAAATTCGGCAGGAACATAGCTAAAGGATTAAGTTATATGGTGATGTAGTTCAATTTGTTAAATTATTATCGTGGGAAAAGTTATTACCCGTCGAAACTCGTAGAACATTCTACATCAGTCCAGGCTCTGTAGTGCGGCGAGGCATGCTGTGACGTCACCCGCTCACTACGTCACGCGCGCGCAGCTGTTGCTCGCTGTCGAGTCAGTCCTTCGTAAGCGGTCCGGAGCATAACACGTAAGTTTAAGATTTTCATGACGGGGACTTAGTTTGTACCGCCGTTACCGGTACATCTCCCCCTCCTCCTGGGGAAAAGAAAATTCGATAGGATTTTCTTTTAATGATATTCTCTCCTGAAATATTTCTTTAGGTTGGCTGCATTGTAAATGCCCTCGATGCTTCCATCCAGTTTATTAATTTTGTATGCCCCGTTCTCGAGAACCTCTGCAATTCTATATGGTCCTACATAAAGTGGGCAAAACTTTGCATAAATGCGAAGTTCGGGATGTGAAACAGCTGGTTTTCTTATCAATAGCCAGGGGGTTTAGATACAAAGTGACACATTTAGAAATGATACCATTATTTTCCATTTCCTTTATCACGGTCCTGGCTTCCTCTCGGTACTTCTCAGGAACTGGATAGGGCCGTTTTTTATAAGGAGAGGTGTCCTTGACATTCAATTAGTATTCAAAATCTCTAATAACGCCGGGTTTGTCATCAAAAACCGCAGGGAATTTTTCAAATATTTGTTGAGTCGCTTCTGCCACGCGGGAATCGAACTCTGGGCTTTCAGCCGCACTGGTGAGAAATATGAAGTGATCACGACCTTCGTCGAACACATCCTCAACAATGGGCACTTCCTGGCCCTCGACGGGTCCCTCTTGACCGGGTCTACCCTCTTCGCAATCTATTTCATCGGCAGGCAGAGCATCGCTCATCTTGCCTCCGGCTTCTATGAATGGGGTACCCAGACCTTGGCACTTCAAATTATTACAGTCTACCAGCTGCAACTCTACAGAGTCGATATTAAAAAATCGTATGACGTTGGCAGAATAATCAATGATTCCCCCATACTTGGCTAGGAATTGAATTTCATCGGCGAAATGATTAGGAATATATGCTCGAACTGGACACCTTCAATGTCAAATGTAACAAAAGCTTGAAATTTACATTTGATATGCCTGTCCGGTACTATCCCTTTAATTTTGATCTGTGCGACTGGTATCAATAACATGTCTTCTCCCCCCTTCAACATTTCAATTAACCTCTCAGACATTAATGAAGCCTGAGCTCCAGAATCGATTAAGGCAGTTACGTAAAGGGTATCCAAAGTAATATTAATAACTGGAAGACTTCGCTGGACCTTCGGTGTTGTAAGAGTGGGATCTTCATACAAGAGATCTGAGTCATCCAAGTACCAGTAATTAATATTAGTGACACAAATTATTTCCCCTCTACTACGGTTTTCAGGCAATCTTATTGTTGTGTTGTCGAAGTTTTTTTTTATTGTGCCTGTCGATTCGAGGTTGGTCGCAGGCGTCGTGTTCTGTCTTCTGGCATGCTCTTGATATTCTAAAGAGGTAGCGCCAGGTAATCCTTCATCCCGGTTTCGATTCTGGATATACTCGCGAGTTTCTCTCCATCTTCTTTCGATCTCGGCTCTCGGCGAATCTCCATCTCGAGTAAGCGACTCGATAGGTTTCTTCCACGTTTGATTACGTCTGTAGGGCGTACTTTGCCTGTATGGACGTCTCCCAAATCGCCGGAAATGAGATAACGAATCTCTCCGTGGTTCTACTTCCTCACGGGGTTCGGGATTCGATCTCGGCGGGTTGTTAGCTTCGACATGGTTGGTTGCAACCTCTTTCGTCTTAGTAACCCTGGGTGGATTTTGTGTATGGGCAGTGTCAAGTTTCCTTAATAAATCATCGAGTTGTTCTAGGTCTTGAACATTGGCTGCCACAAGAATTTCTTGTACATGCGCTGGAAATTGTAAAGTTACTACCTGTATTAACTCCTGTTCTGGCAAAGGAGGATCAAAGAACTGCATCTTCTTTAATTGGGAAATGAGAAAATCAGAATATCGTGAAGAATTAATAGCTGTGTTGTATCTCCTAGAGTACAATTGTAGCTTAATCAAATGTTGAATTTCCGAATTCCAAAACCTCTTCAACAAGGCTTCCTTGAACTCATCATAGGTTTTAATGTTAAATTTAAATGCTGTGTACCAATTTAGTGCTTTCCCTTCCAATAATCTAGAAGCTATCCTCAATTGATGATCGGATCGTACTTTATTCTCTTGAAAGTACTCTTCAATATTGAGAAGGAATTCTTTCGCTGTGTACTCTTCCTTTCCGAAAAATTTTGGAGGTTTATCGTCTGATAATTTTAAGACAGTGGAAATGCTAGAAGTATCTCCGCTAGACCCTTGACACTGGTGTGTAGACACCTCCTTCTCCACCTGAGAGATTCTATTATCAATCGTCTCTATTTTTCCTTGCAATTCGACCTTGATAGTCTTAACTTGCCCACGGATGGAGTTTTCAACGCTCTGGACTTCCTTTTCGAGGTCCTGCTTCACTTCATTTACATCGCGGCCTATGCGAATGATTTGAGTATGTGCGCTATCTAATTGGTTTTTTACATGCTTATCTGTTTCCTCCTGCTTTGTTTTAAGTAAATTAACCTCATTACTTATTTTCTGAAAGTTAGTCTTAAAAGATTCATGGATGTTATCCTGAATAGAGGCTATTTTTGCTTGTGCCTGTGATAACTGACCATGAGATTCTTTAAATTCTGCTTTTAAGCTTTCAACTTTCTTAATCAATTGATGTGAGGTGGGAAATTAAGCTTTTAAGTCTTCAACTATTTGTAGTTTAAGGTCCTGTTTTACTGTTTCTAAGTTATGGGTGAGGCGTTCGTTTATTTCCGTAAACTTAGAATTAATCTTCGCATTAGTTTCTGAGAATCGTTTTTCAATCTCAGAACCAGCTTTAGTAAGCCTATGTTCCAAATTAGCATTAACTTCGGTAAACTTGGTATTAATTATTTTAGTTACTTGTGTGATACGATTTTCTAAGCTGGCTGTAGTTGCAACCTTAGATTCGTTAATGCGAGCTTCTAAAGTAGTACCTAATTGAGCAGTTAAGGCATTAGCCTCATCAATACGAGTGTTAATATCATTAATACGAGATTCTAAAGTGGTACCTAATTGAGCAGTTGCAGCATTGGCCTCATTAATACGAGTGTTAATCTCAGTAACACGAGTATCTAAAGTAGTACCTAATTGAGCCTGCGATTCGGCGATCCGTTCATTTATGCTAATCTTAAGAGCTTCAATTGCAGCTAAAATATTTTCCATTTTGATGGTAATGTATTTAAACCAAGCCACAAGAAAATCATAAATCACTTGAAAAGAATTCAGATATCACCATTATTGTCCAATGGTAAAAAGTTCATGTTCAAAGTCATTCAAACATTCTCAAAAGGAAAAATCTCCAAGACATTTAATACACAAAAATTATCCCATATCATTGATAACACTTCTTATAATAGAGAAGTTAAATCTTGTTAGAAAGTTCACTGTAATGTCAGTGGTTATTCCACATAAAGTACTGGAAATGTATCTGAATCAAATTACTAAGTCACACGATTTTAGTGCGATTTTGTCTATCACTGCACTCCTTAATTTATTACTAGTACTTCAAAAGTGAGCCTAGAATGGTTAAGTGTCAATTTAATGTCTACTGCACTCATAATTAAGTTCTGAGATTGCTGAAGCGCTAATTTCTAATTTTACTGCACTCCAAATCGGCCCCGACACGACTGGGGCGCCAATTTCTCCCCCTCTCCTCTGTAACAGTAAATTTGGTACTTCGGTAGAGATGAGACGCAGGGCGTGTACCAGTCGCTGAAGTGCATACAGAGGGAGAGGGTTTGTTTAAAAGAAATCCTAAAAACTTTTTTTTCAGAGTTTATTAAAAAATTGAAATTAATATCACCTCTGTACAGCGTATACAGTCGAAAATGTTCCTCGTCCTATGGCTGGCGATGTCCTTGGATTCCGGCAGCTCCATTTTCCATAGCAGCGAACCACCATTCGTCCCCCGATGGAAGTTCTAGAAGATCTATTCGGTGTCTTGAAGATCCATGGCGTTGAGGTAGTCCTTGTAACTGGTGAACATGAATGAACATCGTTAAGCTCTGGGGCGAGTTAATGCAAAGGCTGCTTCTGCACAGATGAGAGAGTGTTTATAAATGCTTTTAACAAAGTCCAAACACAAATGTCTCGGTGAAATGTCACTTAATTTTGTCACGTGTCAAGTAAAAGAAATATTCATAAAATAAAGTCCACTCGGAACTGATTGTCGAGTTTAACAGAGTTACTTAAAGTTCGTTGCACCTAGTACAACGTGAAGTAATGTCACATGACTTCGTTCATTGAAGCACTGTTCAATATAATTTAAACGAAATAAAGATGTTCCGCTCGTGAATCAGAACTCATTCACGTATTGAAAATAACATGAAACCAAAAGACGAAATTAATTGAGTACTGACAGTCCTTGGTTCGACTGTTCGTAAACTAAATGTTCGCAGGATTGAAATGCACTGCTTATTAGAATAGAAATGCACTGTTCACACATGCACAGTTCACAGTTTATGACCTAAAATGTCGACACAGTTTATGGAATGGTAAATTAAATTTGCATTCAAACACAGTTTTATAACTCGAAGTGTTTAGTACTCGGCAAGGAGCAATCAGTTCTAAGTCCTGTCCATGACATAAAATTTCAATTTCGGGCACTCGAAAACGTTTGGACACTCGTATAGAGTAACAGTCAATAGATAATGTCCAGACGATACACAATTCACCTCACGTCCTATCGGAGTAAAAAGTTGTCACAATATAAAGAAATCTGCATAAGTTCATATCCAACACAATTAGATTAAAGTCCATGAACTTGAAACTTAATAGCGGCTTCACGCTCGATCACGGTACCCGCGAACTGACTGTGCGAATACTACAATCTAGTGTGCATATAGATATTCCGGCCACACACTGGTATCACACTCTGCAGCGCACTGCAGCACACCGTAACATGCTGGAATACACACTGGTCTGCTGAGCGAAGCAGTACGTATTTATATCTGATCCGGGCCTCCACCCCTTTTTCCATAACTTTAGAGTCCCAAGTCAGATTCACGTAAAATTCGGCAGGAACATAGCTAAAGGATTAAGTTATATGGTGATGTAGTTCAATTTGTTAAATTATTATCGTGGGAAAAGTTATTACCCGTCGAAACTCGTAGAACATTCTACATCAGTCCAGGCTCTGTAGTGCGGCGAGGCATGCTGTGACGTCACCCGCTCACTACGTCACGCGCGCGCAGCTGTTGCTCGCTGTCGAGTCAGTCCTTCGTAAGCGGTCCGGAGCATAACACGTAAGTTTAAGATTTTCATGACGGGGACTTAGTTTGTACCGCCGTTACCGGTACAATATATAATGTAAAATAAATATTAACTCACATTATCTTGTGCTATTTGAATGTTAATTCCATCCGCCTCTCCTTCTTGACGAATTATTCTATGACAAGTCTGTAGAATTCTTCTTCATTCTTTGATGACTTCAATTTTAGTAACGTCTTCTCAATCGACAGTAGAGACACGTTCGAGAGTCTCTGTTGTCCTTGTGTGTTTCTGCAGTAGGTGTGGATTCTCCGAAGTGCCGAAAGTGAATGTTCGGCACTAGCACTGGACGCTGGGATAGTTGAAATCAACGCACATAACTTAAACAGTTCAGAAAGGGCAGAAGATGACAATCCACTACTTTTTAAATTAAACAAAAGTTTTAGAACTCCCATCGTAAGATACTCATCGGAGGAATAAGCTACGCTGAGCTCGCTTCTGAGACGGGCGAAGTCAAAATGCTGACCGTAACTTTGTTTCAAAGAACAGAATGCTGCTTCAGGGAAACTTTTCTTCGTGTTTCCTTGATCAACTAACTGCAAAAAACGTGAATTTCTCGAGTGCTTGAAACCGAGCTTCTAGTTGGGTATGTATATTGTCATATATCTCGTAATATATGCGATGGTAGTGTGAATTTATGTCGCAGGTTTCATTTTGACGTAGCCTCTTCTTTGGCAGCTCGTAGCTCTCTTGACATTTGTTCCATACTCTTTCAAATTCATTTCTTTTTCCCTGAATGATACTTTTTGTTTCCCCTACTTTGGCAATACAGAAATTTACATCCAGTGGTTTCGTTTGAAAAATTTCAAAGAGAGAATCGGTTAAGCAAAAACTCTCGCTGAAAACTAATAAAATGAAATTGAACTGGAATTATGAGAGAACGCTGTTAAAACTTCGAGCTTCGTGATACGTTTGACTATCCCATTGCTCTGGTTTATCAAGTATATTCTTGAACAACTGAACTAATGTTTCTTTTTGTTCACGAACTGTTTCAACAAGTCTTCCATTGTAATTTCATCGTGTTGGACACACCTTAGGAAATCGTCTCTTGACTTCTTTATTTAATGCAGCAGTTCTCTTCGTCGAATTAGAAAAGAAAGAGGCCAAGCTACTCAGAGTCATGAAGAATATTTTACGTTCCTTTATATTAGAAGTTATCTGTGTAAGGACAAGGTTCAGTCTGTGAGTAAAACCATGTATGAATATAGCGTCGGGGTATTTCACTCTTTCCTGTAAACCACTAAGGTCTCCTGACATCACTGCGGCTCCATCGTAACGTTGAGCGACTAGTTGAGAACCACAGTTGAACTTGTACATTATGTGGAACACGTGATCTGCAAGAGCAGGAGCACTGCGATCGGCGCTTACGTCGGTAAATCCAAGAAATCGCTCCTGTACGTGAACTTAACAACAGTTGAAAGTTGGGAATGGACAGAAATATCAGCAGTTTCATTAATAATAATCGCCACGATATTTTTTCTTTATTTCGGTCAATAACACACTGGCTACTCCGTCAATTAAATCATTTTGTATTTGATGTGAAAGACCTGTGAACACCGTTGCTTTCTGCTAATGATTTGCCAGTGTGTCGTCATACTTGCTCAGCAGCGTTATGAGTTCTATATAATTTCCACGATTTAAGGAACTTTTATCTTCTGCATGCGCTCTGAAAGGAAGTTCTTGTCTTGCAAGATACATTACAACGTCAATCAGTCGTTGGATCACCTTTCTATTCTGTTTTACCAACTCGTTATGTTTTATTGTCTCCAGTTTACGCTGCTGATCGAGTTGCAAATCTATTCTGGTCGTTCCGAAATTTGTTAACAGAATTTCAGCTCGGATATGTGTTTGTGGTTGCTGATGACGCTGGGTGGCTTTAAGCAAGTTATTCGTATCATCGAAGCCTACACTATTCCACACCCCCTTTTCAATTGAAAATAGAACGCAAGGCCAACAGTAGAGTTTTGATGTTTTTGACAACCACATAACCAGCCTATTTTTCCATACTGCTCTGTATGAAAGTGTCGAACACAAAGTTTCGTTTTAGTTTTTACACCCGGTAAATCAGGCACTGGTTTGCCACCGGAAATTATATTACTCTTCTCTTGAAAAGCCCTCTGGATTAAGAGAGATTCTAATACGCATCCACATTCCCCTCCGCTCTCCTCACTCGCGTCGACAGTTGCCATGTTTCAGAGACTCAAAGCGGGGAATGAGCACAGTCAATGCATTCCCTGCTAAGCCGGCAGAATCGCAGTAGTTCCTTTAATTTATATGTGTGCACGTAAATTTGGTGTAATTTTCACAAATAACACAAAGTAAATTAAATGGTACAACTCACTGTACGATATTTCACTTCAGTTGGAAACACAAGCACAATTAAACCTTTTTCTCACAAGTTTTATCACAATTATCACATACAAATACTCTCGAATGAGTAGTCAGATACATTCCCTTAGCTCTCCCCTCGAAGCTTCCTGAACCCAAACGAACAATTACGAAGGGACCAGAGTGGAGCCAAGGTCGAGTCTGGCAAGCCACTTGCCTGACGAGCGGTATTGATAGCACATCCTGGCGTAGCTCATGGATACAGACGTATGTTTGCAACTCTCAACTGTCCATGTATCACTTTCACGTTAAAATAAAGTTAATACCTATATATTTTATTAAACTATACAAAACTTAAAATAAATACTGGCTGCAATAACATGCTTAAAATTTTTTTTCTTTGTGTAATAATTTTTAAGGGAATGACCCATTCCCTTCATTCCATGGAATAAGCGCCCCTGAATCACACACATCTAGCAGTTTAAAAAAAGCAAGATAAACCACTCGACACCAATTTCTTCATGGAATAATACACCTTAGTTGTGTATGTTGGGTATTCAGCCCGAAGGCTGCTTTGATCCTCCACAGCTCCGCCAACAACTGACCAGCACATAACCTTCATATAGATTTCTTACAACTAATACATGATATAGGCCTACATGTATGTTATTATTTATTTTTATGAGAAAATCACAACATTCCAACACTAACCTTAATCACACGAACACTTCCTCTGCAAAGTCCGGCTCCATGACTAAATGGTTAGCGTGCTGGCCCTTGGTCACAGGGGTCCCGGGTTCGATTCCTGGCAGGGTCGAAAATTTTAACCATGATTGGTTAATTTCGCTGGCACGGGGGCTGTGTGTATGTGTCGTCTTTATCATCATTTCATCATCATCACGACGCTCAGGTCGCCTACGGGAGTCAAATCAAAAGACCTGCATCTGGCGAGCCGAACTTGGCCTCGGACACTCCCATACGCCATTTCATTTCCTCTGCAAACTGATGCCCTGGTTCCTCCTAGCTTTCAGTAACCATTTACAAATTTTGGTCCATCAACCTCGCGTCGCTCCAAGTTATAATTATACAGGTATCCCTCCCCCCCGCCCCCGAATTTCACAAACTTTTATACCCAGTTGCTGACGGCCAAGCTCAGACTAATAATTTCATATGGATGAGATTATGGTCCCACGTTAAATTCATTCGTAAACGAATAAAACCGTGAAATTAAATTACGAAGTTGTATAACTGTACAGGGCCGATGACCTGCGATGTTAGGCCTCTTAAAACAACAACAAGCATCTACAGTATAACTGTGCGAGATAAAAATTGAGTCACAACGCTATACTAGGTGAATATATCGATACAAGCATACCATGTAGAATAAATCCTGTAGAATCAATGAACAATTAATGAATGACGAATGCCATGTAGAGTATCCAAAACCATGAACCAAGCAATGAACACTATCGAAACAACCAAAGAATGAATACTGTCATTCGCTCGCACAAGTGTAAAAATCCTCCCTCCGCGCGGGAATTGCGTCACCAAAAGTCGACTGAAGGCAACGCTCTTCCTGGCTCATTTACTAGAGTATACCAGTCAAAAAAATCTCGTTCAAAATAGGAACCATTCTCCACGTTCGTAGTGGCTATCGAGCAGCCGATTCGTAAGATTTCATTTCATTTCATTCTACATTGATGTATCACGAACTTCAGCTTGTATGTCCCGGCAGCACTCGGGGATTTCAAGCTACTTGTTGCAATACTTTCGATCAACTTCAACCGTCTTTCCCGATTTAGTCTCTGATTCATATATTGCACAAGCTTGAGCAATCTTAGCCACTATATCATATGTACAGATTCTTGCCCAAAATTACAAGTTACTGGTAACTTATACAAAATATATAGGCCTACATTTTCTCTACTCCCTATCCATAAATCCTTCTTATAATACTATGTTCTCTAACATCTTAACTTCACAAATTCATATGATTTTCACTTTTTATTATAAATTAATGCACGAAAACTTCCTATCCTAAAATTGGGAGTTCGTTCCCTTGTACAGTTACAAATTGATACTATTTCATATGCAATCAATTGTGTACATGACTGTAATAGATCGTGCGTTCATTAAAAAACTTCCCGCCTTGAATAAATTGAATGCTTCTTACCTTGTTTTCTAGTTTTTATTGAAGAAAAACACGTCAGTTTAATTTTCGAGGGGGGAGTTCAAAATCTCTGCTGATTGCATTGTTTGAACGAGACCTACAGTGACATGTTCTTCCTCAAAAATAACAAAATTAAAAAAAAATAAGAACCATTGAATTTATTCAAGTTGGAAAGTTTTGAAATGAACGAATGATAAATGTTAACATTACTGGAAGTTGTATTTACTCAAGTATAAACAATAACTATCACAAATGCAACACACTAACACTACTAATGTTATCGTCAGTGAGTGTTCACTCTAAAATATCGGGTGGCAGGGCACTCATTTATGACGTTATAGGGCATTGAGATGTGGCTGTATAATGTAGTTTGATAAAGACCTCGGTCTGGAAAGGCCCCTGGCGTATTACCATGCTTACTTCATAATTC
The DNA here is from genome assembly GCF_040414725.1 of Anabrus simplex. Classification (NCBI taxonomy): domain Eukaryota; kingdom Metazoa; phylum Arthropoda; class Insecta; order Orthoptera; family Tettigoniidae; genus Anabrus; species Anabrus simplex. The sequence continues at coordinate 319,085,833 of NC_090265.1, forward strand.
AGGGACATATTTGATATGGTTATCAGGCGAGAGAGAGAGAGAGAAAATAATAATGTTTATCCGTAGTCTTTATCAATAAGTGCGCAGACCGCGACATCGAGACAAGCCATCACCACTATTCTTGTTGCCAGTCCAAGGTACAGCCTTCCGATGGAAAGACTTCTTTCAGGATCCAGAAAGCCTGATTATAGCCCTTGGCTACTGGTCGCTTACCTGAGTAAAACTAAGCTCCAAGGCGCTTAGACCGTCAGCCCTTGGCCAGCAATGATCATCATAACTGCAAACCACCCTACCAGCAGTGTACCACTGCTATCATTTGCTACAATATTTTTCTGGATAACTCGATGTCCTGATTTAGTGACTTGTCTGTTGCAGCAACCATTTCAAAATCTCGCCCTGTCATCACTCAGCCAACAAGTCATCATGAAAGCCTTTTCCACAATCTATATTTGACATCCCAATGTATCGCCACACACTTCTATAGTGCGTCCAGAGTTAAAAGTATACCGTACTACAATATACTTTATTATGAGCTTCTACATTTAGCGCACTTCCCCAGAATCGATGATTTCTACATCCTTAAAATGCATCGGGACAACCAGAAGGTAACGCCTTCTCTCTGGCCAGGAGATTCGGCGGGTTTGGAGTTTTGATGGAGTTGGGAGAGGGGGATGGAGATTTGATTCGGTGAAGGAGCTGGGAGGGGGTTTCGACCTCTTGGCTAAGTGCTTTATTTAATGCTTCAAATTTGTACAATTGAGTTTTACATGGATTGTTAGTTTACAGTGTGTTTTTGTTTGTACAAGTGGTTATAATTTTATTTTTACATTTTGTTTCATTTTCTGATTTGGTTTCCATTTCACATTTACATGCTTGCAAAATGGTTACAATTTGAGCTATTGCATGGTTGTTACAATTTTGAATTTAAAATTTATGGATGAGGTTTTGCAATATTTACAATAACTTTTTTGCTAGTTGCTTTACGTCGCACCGACACAGGTAGGTCTTAGGCGAATTTACAATATTTACAGTATGCATGGGTGTATGAGTGATTAACAGCAGTGTGACATTTTTACAATATTTACATAGTTTTACGGCTAGATACATAATATTTTACAATACTTACAAGGTTTCAATGCTAGGTATTTACAGTTTTCGGGATACAACATTTACAATTTGACTATGTGTAGTCAGTTAATATTGACAATTTTTACTTTGTATTTGTTTGCCATATTCTTATGAGTGATTGACATGATTATGGTTAGTAATACATTGTACATTGCGAATCTTGGGCTGGTGAGTACTGGCTTCTAAAAGACACTGAAATATATTAGTACAGTTGCTCTTTATATTACTATTACTTGTTTGATGGGGTGGGGGAGGAGCGTCGAGGGCTCACTGGGTTTTATGGTGTTAAATGGCTGTCTTTACGTGCATGGCTTGGGGTTGAGAGAAATTCAGGGAATAATAGGAGTTGGGGTGATGGGCTTAGTTTAACAGCTTCCATCTTTTCCTAGGTGGCACCAGCTTCGTGTGGGCGGAGAGACCGGAAAAGGTGATACGGTGTTCGGGTGAAGTGGAGTTTGGGGGAGGGGATCCACGGAGGTGTTGGTTAAGGGATGGGTTATCACGGTCTAGGGTCAGCGGTAGGCCCTTTGGAATTGGGTGAGGACGTAGAAGTCGAGAGGTAGAAAGGTCGGCCATGCGGTAGCCGAACGGGAGTCGTAGCGCGTGGCGGACTGTGCGGCCTTCAATGGAAAGTAGGGGGCGATACCGGTTTGGGTTGGAGTTGGCAACTGCCGCCCAGGTGGTGAGGCCGTAGTTGATAGGGGGTTGGACGAAGGATTTGTAGGTGAGAGGGAGGAGTGTGGATTTATGACCCCACCGGGTCCCAGCTAGGCGACGCACTAGTATGGCTCGGGCGGCATAGTTTTAAGGTATTGGACGTGGGGGCGGAAGGTGAGGTGTTGGTCGAATAGGATACCTAGGTATTTCAGGGTGGGTTGAGTTCGTATAGGGAAGTAGCGGACCTGGAGTTGGAGGTTGCCTGGATTGCAAGATTTACTGGGTTTCCCCGCTTGCGTCGGAAGAGGTTGGACTGGATCTTCTCGGGATTCAGTTCTAGGTGCCACCTGTCGCACCAGGAGAGGAAGGTGTTAAGGTAGGTTTGGACGAAGCGGTTGAAGGCTTGGACTGCGTGTAGGGGGCTAGGATGGTGGTGTCGTCAGAGAACTGTATGAGTTGCACGGGCGGAGGTGGTTGGAGGATGTAAGCGTTGAAGAGGATAAATAGTAGTGGGGATAGTGGTGATCCTTGCAGGACGCCGAGTTTGAGGGGAAATGAGGGGCAGAGTTGGTTGTTAATGGATATCCGGGATGAGCGATTTGAGACATAGGTGGAGATGAAGCGGACGTAGGAGATGGGGAGGGCGAAATACCTGAGTTTGAATAGAAGTGCGGGGTGCCAGATGGAGTCAAAATCGAGCAAGAAATCGAAGGTGATTAGGAGGGTGGGGCGGGCGCGGTTGAAATTGTTGGAGGTTGTTTGGATGAGTCGTAAGAGTTTGTCTTCTGTGGATAGTTTTGGGCGGAAGCATAACTGGGGTGGAGGTAGCAAGTGTTGGGAATGTATATGTGGAGGCGGCGGACTAGGATTTTGACTAGGATTTTTTCCAGGACTGTAATGAGGATTATGGGGCGGTACGAGCTTAGTTCGGATGTAGGTTTGCCTAATTTGTAGAAGAGGAGCAGTGTGGTGTGTTTCCAGGAGGGATAGAATCCTGTGTGGAAAATGAAGGTGTAGGGGTCTGTCAGTAGGGATAGTAGGGTGGGAGGCGCATAACGGATATGGAGGTAGCGAGTTTTGTCTGGGCCAGGGTCTGTGTTACGGGATTTGGAAAGTACGGGCTGGATTTCGGTTGGCGTGATGGGCGCGTCGAGAGGATGCTTTGATAGGGTGTGGGTGTTAGAAGGGTTGAGTGGAGGGGAATAGGCGTGGTTTAGGTACAGTTGGGTGTTGAATTTATGAAAGTAGGAGTCTCCTTGGGTGTTGAAGCGGTGACGGAAATAGTGGGCGAAGGCTTCCAGTTTCTCCTCGGTGTTTGCTGGAGCTATGCCCCTAAGGATAATGAGGTAACGGAGAGAGGATTTGGTACCGAGGGGGGTGATTATTTTGGCCCAGAACTTGACTGGAAGGGTGTGAAGGGCATTAAGTTTGGAGGAGGTTTGGAACCAGGAACGACGAGAGTGGGCTGCTGGGTAATTGCAGATGGTTCGAAGGATTTGACGGAAGTAGGGATCACGAAAACGCATGAATTCGTAGTGGTAGGAATGGGATAGCTTTTGGAAGTGGACAAAGCGCGGAGGTAGTTAGTCTTGGGACGGGGGGTGGATCGTGGTGGGGATATACTGGATTCTGAGGTTGAGGATATGGCGGAGAGTACGCTAGTGTCGAAAAGTCAAGCATAATCACTAAACGAGGCCATGTCGCCTTATAGGAATGACAGACGGATTGTTGAACAAAGGGAAGCTGACTCACACACCATATATCACACAACGTGTCCAAAAAACGGCGACAGAAAAGTTCTGATAGCTAAGGTACACCTTTGACAACAACTAACAAAACTTGGCAATGTCTTCCACAAAAAATATGCTGTTAATAGGGTGTATGGTTACCCCTAACGGCTTCGCAGCGACATGCCATGCTCTCTATCACATGCTCCAAGAGCTCTTGTGGCATTCGATCCTATTCCTCCGAAAGGGAAATGCGAAGGTGTTGGAGGGTCCTTGGTGGAGGCTGACGGGATGCAGTTCGCCTCCCCAATGCATTCCAGGCATGTTCTATAGGATTCAGATCCGCAGACCTCGCTAGCCATTCCAAGCGATGAATGTCTTCGCCAGCGAGAAATTCATCCCCCAGAGCAGCGCGGAGCAGTCGGGCATTATCGTCCATTAAGAGGAAGTCTGAACCAACCACACCTCTGAAGAGTTGAACATGTTGTCTCAGTACATCATCCCTGTGTTTCTGAGCGTTAACAGTGTTCCTCGGACCACCCATCAAGATGTGCATGTCCGTACAGCCATTCAACATGCTGCCGCCTACACCATGACGCCACGACCTCCATACTGGTCTCGTTCCACAATGTTCTTGTGGTAGAATCGGCTACCTGGCTCTCTCCAGATTAATTTGTGATGGGAATCGTTCTGCAAACTGAAGCGGGATTCGTCTGTGAAGAGCACATGTCTCCATTCACTCAATGTCCAGTTTCGATGTTGACGGCTCCACAGTAAACGGGCCCGTCTCTGTGCTGGAGTGAGCGGGACACACACCGCTGGACGTCGGGCAAACAGCCCTGCTGTTCTGAACCTCCGCTACACAATTTGCCGGGAAACGGCAACCCCTGAGACGGCTGCAAACTCCGCCAACAATTGTCTTGCAGGTGCACTCCGATTTCGTCGAACGGTTAAGGCCAGATATCGGTCCTGCTGTGGGGTGGTTACCCTTGGTCGACCTGGTACTGGCCTACGACTAACATCTCCTGTGTCTTGAAACCGTTTCCAAAGCCTGGAAATGACACTTTATTGTACATTCAAGGATACGGCGATTTCGGTCTGTGTTTGGCCTGCTTCCAGGCGGCCGAGTATTCTACCCTGCAAAACGGGGTCCAAATGGCGTCGTTGTGCCATTACGTTGTCACTTTCACCACGAGGCTACACTCCGCACACTATAACAGGGCAAACACGACTGAGAGAATATGGGGCGCAGGCACTGGCTGTGTTTACCTTGTGGTTACGCCGCCCGTCTAAGCGGGGAACACTCCTTTCCTATACAGAGCGAACACGTAAAGTTGGTAGGTGCATATGTCGTGCGATTTGCGGTTTATATCCTGTTGCCCTGCTTACTCGTAACGTATGCTTAACTTTTGCACACTAGTGTATAAATGTGTTTAGCTTGTCTACGGACGCTTGGTCGGAGGGTGGGAGAGGGGGTTCTCTAGGGCTTGACTGAGTGTGGCTTGGTAGGAAGGCCAGTCGGCTTTTGGAGAAGTTAACGTTTCGCATAAGGGAGGAGGTTGGGGGAGTGGGTTTGTGCATGGGATTTGGAGTAGGACTGGGAGATGGTCGCTTCCGATGCTGGGGAGTAGGTGCACCGTGATAAGGTGGGTTGGAAGCGGGACTGGTGGGGCCGGGGAAACGTGTTAGTGAGCAGTTTTGATCGCTCAGGAGAATTTAGAGTTCGTTCATTGCACGACGGAATCTGTGGGCGAGGTTGAGATCGGCTGTGAGTTTGAAGTGGGGGAGTTGTTGCTGAGGTCGGTGATTAAGTCCAGGGAGAGGGGGGATGGTGGACCGGTGGTATATGGTTGTTAGGTGGAAGACTCAGGAGTGGAAGTATACTGTGGTGATTACGGCTTCTGGGAAGCTGAGGGGGTGGGGTGGGATGTGTGGACCGGTAGGGATGGTGGAACGGATAGCTATAGCAGAGCCCCATGCCCTATGTTGTTGGGGTGATCGGCTCGGTGGATGGTCAAGCTGGGTAGGTGTGCGGACTGGTGGGGACGAAGCATTGTTCGATTGAGGAGGATGTCGTGTTGGGTGGTAAGGGCTTTGAGGTGTAGTCATTTGGTTTGAAAAGATTGCATATTGAGAAAAGGAATGGTAATGGGTACGGGAGGCCGGGAACGACGTGTTGGGTTATGGTCCATGGTTACACCAAGGTCTCAAGACGGGTGAAGGGAAAGTGGGTGTTTATGCCGGAGTGACAGATTAGGAAGTGGGCGTTGGTTCGCCGCTGCCTGGAGTTGGGCTAAGGCGAGTGGTCGGTGTTATGGGTGGATGTTCAGGAGGGAGATTGTAACTAATCGGATTATGTCGTCGAGGGAAAGGGGAGGGAATATGGATTGTGTGGGTTGGGCGGGGGGGTCTATGGTTCGGATTGGGGCAACTAGTTCGGGGCGGTTTTCAGGTGGCTGGGGACGGGCTTTGTATTTGAGGGAGTAGGTGAGGTGGGGTTCGCAGCAGGTATTGCATTTCGGTGGGAGCTAGGCTTTGGGGCATCTGGAGATTGGGTGGGGTTGGGAGCAGTGACTGCACACTGGATGTTCGGCGGTGCAATGTGCAGTGTCATGCTGGTTATAGGTTAGGCACCGCTCTCACTTAATGGGTTGGGGCTGGTGCGCAGGAGGGTTCCATCTGATGGTGGTGCCTAAAAGTGGATAGCCCGTTGGCCAGAATCCGATCCACGAGGTTAGGAGTATCCTCACGAAGGTGGGCCCCGTGTTATTCCTGATGCGAAAGGCCTTCCATACTGGAATGTCTTCCACGTTTAGCTCCTGGACTATAATATCTTCCGGAACATAGGGGTCCACCCAATGGACTACACAACTAAACGGACTGTGACGGGTGGGGGTTGATTGTGGGTGGGGAAAGGGTTTTCTACGGGGCGGCTGAGCCGAAGTGGGTCGATTCTGCCTAACCCGTAGCCGTCGTGCTACGTCTTCCATTATTTTAACAATGACCCCATTGTTAGTGGGGCGGGCATCGACTATTTCATCCCTGCTGTTAAATTGGAGAAGTGTATGAAATATTTTTTGGGTGCTTCGGTATTCGGGTGATGGTTGTAGGAGGAGGAGAAAGGCATGGGTTTCTGGGGAATTTTTGAAGGGATCGGGGGTTGGAGATGGGTCGTCGGGTACCAGAGAGGGGTAACTCCGAGCTGGATGAGGTGTTGGTCGGGGAGGGGGGAGGTGTTGTTTTCGGCTTTGATATTAGTTGGCTTCTCCCTTTCTGGAATCTTCGTTCGAGGTTCTTGGTCGCTGTTTTCTCAAGGGCTGGAGATAGGTCGTTTGGAGACGGGGTGGAGAGAAGCACGGGTAGGAAATGGGGTTATTGGCAGTGGTGGTACCTACTCATTTTTTAAGGCTCACTGCTTGTGCACATTATGAAGCTGGAGTGTGCCTAGCTGTAAAGCATGAGATCCACGGCGGCCTGGAATATGGCAGTGGTGGTGGTTAAAGTGTTACAACTGGTAGCTGCGTTGGTGGTGAAAGACATAATGGAACTTTCCAGATCACAGTTCACTGCTTAAAATTAATGTATATCTACCTCTTTTCACTTGCTTAGTCACTAGCACTTGCACTTCTTTTAGTTTGTTTTAGTTCTTTTTCGTGGGGGGGGGGCGAAGCCCGCTCTCCCCACGTGGCAATCGACACTAATCTGCATTGCCCCTGACATGCTATTATTTATAAAGAGAAAAGAGATAGTAGGGAGGGATGAGAAAGGTACTACAGGTGTACCTGCCTGTTTGCATGTCAGATGCGTTACTAGGCAAGGTTTGTGTTGGTAAGGTGGTGTTGAGGCGTGGTATTAAGGGCCAGGGGAAAACCACATAGGCGGAAAAAGAAGGAGCCTACATGTAAAACCTGACAAATTTTGATAGCACATGCAAGGATGTGGTTTCTGGATAGGTCCAGGCATGTGTGTTGGTAGAGAAAAGGTATCACGCACCAGCCATGATCCATATTCTCGCCAGTCCAGTTATCAAGGGATCAGTCAGTCTGGGCACTTCCTTGACTAGCGCGGGCCTTGCTAGTTGCGGAGCCATGCTTCGATAGCCACTAGGGCCCGCTGCACCGCTCCGCCGCCTTGGGGTCCCTCCTACCCAGTCTCCAATCCTGGAGAATGAGGCCAAGCCCGCCGAGGCAGGGGCCTCATTGATGGGGGTGGGACATAACACTGGGCCTCCTTCCTCTCTGCCGGTACCATGGCCCAGTAAACAGGGAAACTGCGATGAGAGGCCGGGTGGCGCAGTTGGCGCACACCAGTGCCTCTTAAGTGCTGCGCAGGCCGTGTAGTGGTGATCACCCCACAACAGTTGCACCTCACAAAGAGCCCACACCTATCGTGACGATGGCCCCACCTCAGGCAGCGGAAACATTGCAAGAGCTGCCAAGGGGGACGTTTCGGTCTCATCTGATTGCCGGTACCCGCTGAGATCCTCTCTTGATTGACACTTCAGTCGACTGCTACGGTACCCTGAGAGCAGTTCTGGGTTGCGGCTGGGCAGCCCTCTCCTGGTGGGCCAGTGTTGTCTTCTTCTTGGTCGTCCAGGGACGGCGTCTGTTTCCTGGTTGGGGCGGTTTCTTCTCGGCTAGGGAAAAGGCCTTGTCCTGGTGACCCTTGGGCAGCGGGTGGCCCCGCTGCAGTGTCAGCTTCTCCCTCCTCCTGGTTGGCGCCGGTGGTGTCGGTCGTTGCTGACACCTTGCTGCGTTTCCTGTCCTGTAGGACACACATCGATATCTGCATTGTGAACGAGGCTCTACCAGGCCGAGCCTTCGTGGCAACCCCTGAACGCCCAGGGGTATCCGTCTCCATGCCGCTTTCCGCCGTCTGGGTCGCCTTCCTGGTCTGCGCCCAGGTGGCGGGCCTTCCCAGGGTGGCGCGGGCAGGAGGTGGACGTCCCTGGTTGGCGGCTTTGTTGGTCTGCATGTACTTTGTAAAGTAGAGCAATTCGACTTAGGTCGCGCCGTCGCGGCACTCGGAAGTGCCGTCGTCGTCCTCGGTCCTCGGCTCAGAGGAGCCAAGAAGTGTGGGTCCATGCCCACCTGCTTGTTCCTCTGCCTCCTGGCAGTGTGCGTCTCGATGGTAGACGTCCTCTGTGACGTCAGGGAGCTGCCTCCTGGCTGCCTGTGTCGTCCAGCTGTTCTCTGAATCCTGGTAGCCGGACAACCTGGAAGTGTTGAGACACAAGTCTGTCGTAAGCGTGGATGTGGCTTGGGTCCTTTGGGCAGATGATGACCGTCCAGCCAGCGACCATCTCGTGGAGGAGCTTGGTGATCGTCTCCTCTCCAACGTGCACCGCTATCGCTGTAAGGATATCGATTACAATAATCGTCTCCCTGTAGGTGTGCTTCCCCCACCTGTTGTACACCATCAGCGCCTCCACCGCAACCTTGAACTCGTAGTCGGCCGGGCTCGCTGGGAGGAATAGCGACTGCATTCTTGTCCTCTTGAAACAAAAACCTGAAAAAGATCTGACACTGAAACGTGATTCTTGACAAAGCTTGTACAGCGTACTTAAAAGTACATACACTAGACTATGCTCTTTTGGAAGATGTACTATCAGGTACAGTTGCCTGGCAAGTACTTGGAAAATACAGATCGCCTGGCGAGGAGAGTGAGACAGCGGGTAGCACATACGCCCTCTCGCTGTTACTGCCAAGCTCGTCCTCCCACTTACTTCTTTTTCTCGAGGTTTTCATTCCCCTCCCTGAAGGGGAGTGGTGGGACACCTTGAATGTTACGTCTTCACCCTGGCCAGGAGTTTCGGCAGGTTTGGAAAGGAGCAATTGCATTAGGAAGATGGGAATCTGAAGTGAGAAAGATGGAGGTGTGTGTGGTACTTTTCGTATTATTTCCTTCCTTTGTTTTCTTTGACTTTTATAAATACAAGTGTATAATAATAGCATAATGCATAACAGTTTTTCAAACATACAAATGCAGACACATAATTAGTTTAACAATATTAATAATAATAGCAATAAATGTAATAATAATTTGATTTATAATACATAAACATGCCCAGTAATAGATACATATAATTTTTTGGTAGCTTAATATTTATTATTTAACAAGTACAATATTATGTAGTAGTATAATGACAGGAAATAAACAAGAATAAGTTAGTAATATAACTGAGCTGAATGAGTTGAACACAGATAGTGATGGTATCAGATGTGATCGTGGAGGATGGCATCCTAGACCCTAACGCTTATCATCAGTGCCGAGTGCGACCTGGAGTGTGAGTGCTATGAGTAGTGGTAGGTGGGAAACGGTTCTGGGGTTACCGTCATGGTCCTTGTGTAGTCACCATCTTAGGGTAGGGGAGGGAACAAAACAGGTGATAGGGGGTCTGGACGAAGTATGAGGGGAAAGGAGGTGGACCACAGAGGAGCTGGTCCAGGAGAGGATGATCCTATAATCAGAAGTTTTGCGCTCTTACATTCAATCAGGTGGCAGACTGCACAGCGTGAACCAATCGGAAGTTATGTACTCAAAGATCCAACCAAACGACAGACTGCTCGATGCGACCCAATAGGAGATCAATCGGAGACTGCACACTCAGATATAAATACAGCTGCCTCCCAAGCAACCACCACAGTCACCAGCAGGATACAGGTTAGAGTACATAGACGATGCCACAGAAGATGACTACCACAGCAGTAATAAAAATGTCTGGAAGGAATGAGAGGAGTGGACCATGGCAGAATAGCCCAGAAGGTTTTTATTATATTGACTCTGGCCATGAAAGCCTTCATACTTTGATGAACACAGAATGATAACTTGTCCATATTCTGTGAAGGTCTACAATGACTATATGAGGGGGGCTTATTGATCTTCTGGATTCCATGTTGGGATACTACAGTATTCAAATCAGGTCAAACAAGTGGTATCTGAAGATATTCTTTCACCTCATAGACTTAGTTTGTATAAATAGCTGGTTACTATGGAGAAGAAATACTACATGCCCCTAGTTGATTTCAAGCTGTTGCTAATGCCCTCTGTAGAGCAGGAAAAGCGGTATCAAGAAAATGAGGTAGGCCAAGCAATGAAGTCCAAAAACAATTGGATATTAAAAAGAAGAGAGGGCCTGAAACAAACCTTCCACAGCATGATGTACGACAGGACGGAGTAAATCACATACCGATCTGGCTGGAAAAAAGTGATCATTGCAAGTACCCAGACTGCACAGGTAAATCTTTTGTAGCTTGTCAGAAGTGCAATGCAGACTTGTGCTTAAACAAGGACAGAAATTGCTTCATCAAGTTTCATGAGGACTAACTAGGTCAGTGTCATGCTGTAAGAACTAGCTATATTTGTGTGCAAGTGTCAAAGAACTGGCTATTATTGCATCGTCAAGATTTGTGAGGACTTGTTAAATTTTAATTTCTAAAAACTTTTGTAAATTTCCCAGATTAAAACTAACCTTGTAAGTGTAAAATTTTTAATTGGATATGAATGTATGCTATTTTTTGTTTCCAAGTTTGTAGACTGTCACTCCTGGAACTGATACCATCAAATGTTAACCATACTGACTGGAGGGTGATTGGGGATTTAAATGAGACTATGGAGTGGGTATGTGGGAAACTGGGAGTGAAATTTCTAGATCCTAATGGGTGGGTAGGAGATAGGGATCTCCGCTCGGATGGCCTTCATTTAAACCGCAGCGGTACGTATTGTACCAGGAAGGCCTAGGTCCTGGTCCATGTTAATTGAAAGAAATGTTATTTCCAGCATTAAAGATCCGACCGACGTACGAACATCCATGTAAAGAATGTTCCAGTATGTGCCAGACCCTACGAGTGCGCTAGGCGGAGTCAAGTGACGTCACCTGTCGCTTGAAGCTCACCTCCCCTAGAGATATTTCTCGAAAGAAATTTTCTTTTAACAGCTTTTTAACGCCTTAACCAATTTCAACGGGACAAACGCTGAATTATAGCAAACATCATAAAAGTTAATCCCTGTAAATTTCAAATTAATTCATCAAACGGTTGTTGAGTTATAATAATTTAAAGTCTCAACGAAATTACGTAATCACGGTCACATGGCCGAGAGAGCCGCCACCCCTCCCTGCGCTGGTATCTATATATGTCAAGGCCAGACAGCCCGCAAACTAGTACAAGGACAAGCAAACAGCTGTGTGAGTGAGATAGCGAAGAGACCGGCCCGCGTACAGTATGTTCGCGCAGTCACGGTAGAAGTAGTTTCCGTCGTATCTCCGGAACGCGAAATTCTATCACCGATAGAATTATTAAAGGACGTCGCACTGCAGTTAGTATACCGCGTCGCGATTACAATATAATCCTAAAGACATTTAAGACTGTAACGCGAGTGAACTTATTGGAGTACAAATATTAACTATTTCATTACGTGTGGACTTGGGTAACTTCAAGTAACATTGAACTTCTACTGAGCCTAATACTTAGAATTACCAGAACTCATATTCACGTCACATCAATATAAGACTCACAGTAGTAATTTGAGTGAAAAAGTGAGAACTTTTCTGTGTTAATATAACATTATAGTAACAGGATTAGCAGAAAATAATCCCTAGCAACTTCAGACTGTGTTCAAAGACTGTGCTTATCGACTTACTTTCTTTTTTTTTTTATGTGAACTGTGTGATTATGAACGTTTCAATAACGACTGTAAATAGCATTTCGTACAGAAAGGACTGTGATTCTTCATACGCCATAAATAGTGTTCAACAGTGTCAGTGATAAACTACTCACACTAAGTAAATTTTCGTGTGCGAAAATCACCCGAACAAGCTACAACTCAACGTGATCCAGTTCCAGCTGTCATCACCTCATTGGGAACGTCAACATCGCCAATCCTGATTCTACATGGAACATTCCAGACGTCCATCTTTCGACATTTGGTAGCAACAGTTCTTGTCATAAGTGAGTAACAAACTGACTAAACTTTTTCATTTATTTTGAACAGTGAAACTTCAGTGTCGCGTGTGAACAATTTTCATAATTTCTCAAAAGTGATAAATTTAATTTCAGTTTCATTTCTCGTAGAAAGACTGTAGGCTTTCAAGTGTGCTATATATCGAGATTGACGAACTGAGAACTGAAAACTTTGATAATTTCTCATATCCATTTACAATTATAAAAGTGTGCTTAGGTTTAAAAAAGACTTTAGGTGGAAATTCCCACATATGAAAGACTTTGAAACCAATGATATTTATGCCATTTTTTTTAAGGAGATTATTTTCGACATTTAATTTCTATGCAAAATTTGAGTCAATAATCATACCGCAGGGTGAAAAATTAATAAATTGTTTTAAGAAAAAAATTATTTACCATCTATTATTCGCTCTGCGAGACTATCCTTCTCTGTATCGGCTCCAAAACCCAGTTCCACTCCCTGAAGTCCTACTCATGCCCTTTGCCCACAACTTTTCCTGGTACAGAGAGGATAGTATAATAATAGATGGCGCCCAACGTGGGGCTCGATTTTGGAGCCGTACTATAATAATAGATGACGTCGCAACTTCAAGGGCTCGATTTTGGAGCCGTACTATAATAATAGATGACGTCGCAACTTCAAGGGCTCGATTTTGGAGCCGTACTATAATAATAGATGACGTCGCAACTTCAAGGGCTCGATTTTGGAGCCGTACTATAATAATAGATGACGTCGCAACTTCAAGGACTCAATTTTGAAGCCGTACTATAATAATAAATGATGCACTTGCAATAATCGCAACATTCAGGGTTCGATTCAAGTCATTATATTTTGAGCACAGGATTTGACTGCAAAGTTGTTGTATTTGACTTATTCGAATATTCCGGAAACATGGATAACTTACTTGCAGCTATCGAAGCTCTCAGGCTTAGCATTAACGATCAGAATGCCAAGATTGATCGAATTAATACGCAAATGGTAGAGTCTAATTCCCAACTACAGGCTCAAAATACTCAACTTCAACAACAAATGCAGGCACAAAATACTCAACTTCAAGCGCAGTTAACTGAGTCAAATAGTAAGGTTGAAGACTTAACTTCTAAAATTGACAAGACCTTGGACACTAAGTTTGCTGAAGCGGATAAAGTCATCAACAAAAGACTCACTGAATCTAGTGCCCTTATCGAGCAACGATTCCGTGAAGCTGGAACTCGCCTCGAAAAGAAACTTACTGATTCTAGTGCACAAGTCGAAGCTACATTGAAAAGCATGCGGGATCAGTTTGTTGAAAATTTAGAGTCTATTAAGGAAGAAATAAAGACAGAGGTCGTCAAGTCTTTAGACAAAGATCTTAGAAATGTTCTTCCTTCCGTTCAAGCATTTTCCACTGAACTTAAAGATTTACGGACTGAATTTCAAGAATCCCATGGTAACATCTCACAAACTCAAGCAAAGTTAGCTCAGGTGCAGGAAACCTTGCGAGATGCATTAAAGAGCGACGTGGGTAAATTACGAAGCGAGATAGGATTAATTAAGAGCACGCAAGGAGAACTCGACAAGCGTATTACAGGACAGCTAGATAGCACGCATACCCAGATAGCTGCTTTCTGTAAAGACGTACAAGTCATTAAAACTGACTTGAGAAATGAAATAAAAAGTTTAGACACCTCAATTAATTCTAAAATTAAAAATTTGTCCGAAGAAATGAATCAAATTAAACTTAAAGAACATACAACTGACGTCACAATTCCTGGTTCGTCGAGGGAAATACACAATACAACTACCCTTATTAAAGTACCAGATGACAAACCAGTCAAATTTTCAGGACGTGATGAGTACACTGCTCGAGAATTTTTGTTAAATGTCGACGATTACTTGGAAGAGAATAGGGTAGAGGACGATAGAAAACTTAGAGTAGCATCCAAACTTCTAGAAGGACGAGCCTTATCATGGTTCATAGCTTTTAAGAGCAACTTTAAAAACTATGATGACTTTAAACAGGCACTTCTTAAACGCTTTTGGGATTCAGAAAGACAGCACCTTGTCAAGATGCAACTCTACTCTAGCAAATACAATACTTCAGTCAATACTTCCCGATATTCAGATTACTGTCTAATGCAATTAAAGAAACTCCAGTTTTTAGATCCACCTTTGCCAGATATTGAACTTATTCAGATCCTGACACTTCAATATCTGCCTCATGTTCAAGAGATACCAGTCGCTGCCAACATTAAAACATTGGAGCATTTTGACGCTACTTTGCGTAGGTTAGATACGGCTAATACCCAATCTAGTCCGAAAACTAACAGGAGTCGAGAAATAAATACGAATTCTGCGGAAATAAAACCTCCGGAGAGAGAGGAACCCAGGACACGTGAAGAAGGCAGATTAAGCCCTACTAACCCAACCAGATTCCGGAATTTTAGACGTCAGAGGAATCAGGATAGACACCCTTACCAACCTAGGAATTCATGGAGACAGCGCGAAAGCACTCCTGAAGGAAATCGTGAGGCCAGACGGCGAGAACTCGAAAGTAGATGGAAGGACACACGGGAATACATCAGGGAGAGAAACCGTAATCCTGATGAACCTGGAGCGACATCCCTGGAATATCAACGTCAATTCGGACCAAGAGAACAAAGATCACCTGATCCTAACCCAACAGGCGCTATAAAAAAAACGCCGATCTCGCAATAGGGAGATTGACTACCGAACACGATGAGGTCGAAACGTCAAATTATTGTACTGCTGTTATCAATTACTGGCATATTGACGATTCCGAATTACTATTCGAAGACGCACAAACACTAAGGCCAATTATTACACGTTCATTACCTGTCATAACAGTACGCACAGGCAACCTACAGGTGATTACGCTCATCGATTCTGGAGCGCAAGCTTCTTTAATTTCTGATAAGCTTGTAGACTCGCTGAAAGATCAGAACAATGTTTTGTTATTACCTGCAGCTCAGATTAAAGTAAGAGGGATAGTTCCTGATAAGATTGTTAAATGCAAGTCCCAGGCATTTTTAGAGTTTGAAATTAACAGTCAGATGTTCGAACACATATTTTTGGTAGTATCACGTCTTAACTTCAACTTAATACTTGGATCAGATTTTATGATCAAATACAAAGGAACCATTGACTATGATGCCAACATCGTAAGATTACAGAATAATTCCGTAGAACTACAGCTGGTAGGACGAGGTGACCTGGAAGTTCAAGAGAAGGGAGCCCGTTTTGAAGAAGTCGGTGGTGACATTATTAAGCCCGCTGTAAGCGAGGTTGCGCCAGCCGTAGCAGAAAGTAGAAAGGGTGACCAAAGTGAGGACGACGCAGAGTCCCTATTCAATGAGAACTCCATTATAGGTCCGGATTATATAATGTCAATAGCCAGTGTGGTTGAAGACCCGGAAATTAAATTAAAATTGGAGGAGGCTAAAAATGACGTTCTACAGAAATTTGCATGTGTATTCGATGACAAGCCTGGAGAGATAGCTGACTACGAATATCATCTTGATGTAAATGACTTGTCTCCTTATCAGAAGAAACCATATCCCGTACCCGAGAAATATCGAGAAGAAGTTCGTAACTTAATTCATAAAATGACAGATGATGGGAAAGCCTGAATACCTACTAACGGATCACGGAACGCAATTCACTTCCGTAGAATTCCAACAGGCTTTGGAAGAGCTCAACATTCGACATATCATGAATTCTATTAGGCATCCGGAAGCTAACCCTGCTGAAAGAATAATGAGAGAACTCGCTAAATTCTGTCGAATTTATTGTAGTGAACATCACTGGAAGTGGATCGAGGTCTTGCCAGTCATGCAAAAAATTATGAACTCTATTGTGCATGAATCTACTAATGACATTCCTCTCAGCCTACATCACGGGTCAAAACCAGAGCGACCTTGGGACAGAATATTACCAGCCCTACCAAATGCTAATGTGCCGCAGCAAGTCAAGATCAACGACGCGCTGATCAGGTTAAGACATGCAGCCGCCATCAGAGAACGACGTCAGCGTAATAGGAAGTTCAGAAGACCATTGAATCCTGGAGACCTTATTTTAATACGGAGACCAGCTACCTCCAACCCTGAGAGAAGGATTTACGCTAAGTTCTGTCCACTATTCGTAGGTCCTTACCGTATCCGCACTGTATTGAGAAACGGGGCTTATGAAATTGTAAAATTGGACGGCACTTTCGAGGGTATTTATAACTCAGCCAATTTAAAACAATATGTACCACAGGAAGAGTAAAGCCTGGAAAAGAAAATCCTGCGTATTTTCTTTTCGTCCAACCAAGGGGAAGATGTACCAGGAAGGCCTAGGTCCTGGTCCATGTTAATTGAAAGAAATGTTATTTCCAGCATTAAAGATCCGACCGACGTACGAACATCCATGTAAAGAATGTTCCAGTATGTGCCAGACCCTACGAGTGCGCTAGGCGGAGTCAAGTGACGTCACCTGTCGCTTGAAGCTCACCTCCCCTAGAGATATTTCTCGAAAGAAATTTTCTTTTAACAGCTTTTTAACGCCTTAACCAATTTCAACGGGACAAACGCTGAATTATAGCAAACATCATAAAAGTTAATCCCTGTAAATTTCAAATTAATTTATCAAACGGTTGTTGAGTTATAATAATTTAAAGTCTCAACGAAATTACGTAATCACGGTCACATGGCCGAGAGAGCCGCCACCCCTCCCTGCGCTGGTATCTATATATGTCAAGGCCAGACAGCCCGCAAACTAGTACAAGGACAAGCAAACAGCTGTGTGAGTGAGATAGCGAAGAGACCGGCCCGCGTACAGTATGTTCGCGCAGTCACGGTAGAAGTAGTTTCCGTCGTATCTCCGGAACGCGAAATTCTATCACCGATAGAATTATTAAAGGACGTCGCACTGCAGTTAGTATACCGCGTCGCGATTACAATATAATCCTAAAGACATTTAAGACTGTAACGCGAGTGAACTTATTGGAGTACAAATATTAACTATTTCATTACGTGTGGACTTGGGTAACTTCAAGTAACATTGAACTTCTACTGAGCCTAATACTTAGAATTACCAGAACTCATATTCACGTCACATCAATATAAGACTCACAGTAGTAATTTGAGTGAAAAAGTGAGAACTTTTCTGTGTTAATATAACATTATAGTAACAGGATTAGCAGAAAATAATCCCTAGCAACTTCAGACTGTGTTCAAAGACTGTGCTTATCGACTTACTTTCTTTTTTTTTTATGTGAACTGTGTGATTATGAACGTTTCAATAACGACTGTAAATAGCATTTCGTACAGAAAGGACTGTGATTCTTCATACGCCATAAATAGTGTTCAACAGTGTCAGTGATAAACTACTCACACTAAGTAAATTTTCGTGTGCGAAAATCACCCGAACAAGCTACAACTCAACGTGATCCAGTTCCAGCTGTCATCACCTCATTGGGAACGTCAACATCGCCAATCCTGATTCTACATGGAACATTCCAGACGTCCATCTTTCGACATTTGGTAGCAACAGTTCTTGTCATAAGTGAGTAACAAACTAACTAAACTTTTTCATTTATTTTGAACAGTGAAACTTCAGTGTCGCGTGTGAACAATTTTCATAATTTCTCAAAAGTGATAAATTTAATTTCAGTTTCATTTCTCGTAGAAAGACTGTAGGCTTTCAAGTGTGCTATATATCGAGATTGACGAACTGAGAACTGAAAACTTTGATAATTTCTCATATCCATTTACAATTATAAAAGTGTGCTTAGGTTTAAAAAAGACTTTAGGTGGAAATTCCCACATATGAAAGACTTTGAAACCAATGATATTTATGCCATTTTTTTTTAAGGAGATTATTTTCGACATTTAATTTCTATGCAAAATTTGAGTCAATAATCATACCGCAGGGTGAAAAATTAATAAATTGTTTTAAGAAAAAAAATTATTTACCATCTATTATTCGCTCTGCGAGACTATCCTTCTCTGTATCGGCTCCAAAACCCAGTTCCACTCCCTGAAGTCCTACTCATGCCCTTTGCCCACAACTTTTCCTGGTACAGTATGTTAGGAAATTTGTTTGGAAGGGTAATAGGGAGGTACATTCAGGGAAACGGGATGGCCTAGGGAGCAGTGATAAGGGAACAGGGAACTGGAAATCAAGTAGGGATGACATAAAATTGTTAGTGTTGAACTGTAGAAGTATTGTAAAGAAAGGAATAGAATTAAGTAATTTAATAGATATATATTTACCAGATATTGTAATAGGAGTTGAATCATGGCTGAGAAATGATATAATGGATGCAGAAATTTTCTCATGGCACTGGAGTGTGTATCGTAGAGATAGGATAGGAATGGTGGGAGAGGGAGTGTTCATTCTGATGAAAGAAGAATTTGTAAGCTATGAAAAAGTTAAAGATGAGACACATGAAATTCTATGTGTAAGGCTCATTTCTAAAGATAATAGGCAACTTGATATATTTGGAGTGTACAGATCGGGAAAGGGTAGCACTGACGTGGAATTGGAATTATTTGATAGGATAGTCGGCTATGTGGGAAACGACATGGAAAGAAATGTGATTGTAGCAGGAGATCTGAATTTGCCAGATGTCAATTGGAAGGAAATGCGAACGACAGGAAGCATGACCAACAAATGGCAAATAAGTTAATATGGGAAGGACAGCTGATTCAGAAAGTGATGGAACCAACCAGAGGGAAAAATATCCTGGATGTGGTGCTGATAAAACCAGATGTGCTCTGTAGGGAAACTGAAGTAATAAATGGTATTAGTGATCATGAAGCTGTTTTTGTGATAGTTAAAAATAAATGTGATAGAAAGGAAGGTCTTAAAAGTGGGACTATTATGCGGTACCATATGGCTGATAAAGCAGGCATGAAGCAGTTTCTAAAAAGTAACTATGATCGGTGGAAAACGGTAAATAAAAATGTAAACAGACTCTGGGATGGGTTTAAAGAAATTGTTGAGGAATGCAAAAACAGGTTTGTACCTTTAAGGGTGGTAAGGAATGGTAAAGACCCACCTTATTATAATAGAGAAATAAAGAGACTAAGAAGGAGCTGCAGACTGGAAAGAAATAGACTTAGAAATGGCTGTGGAAGTAAGGAGAAATTGAAGCAACTTACTAGGAAATTGAATCTAGCAAAGAAGGCAGCTAAGGATAACATGATGGCAAGCATAATTGGCAGTCATACAAATTTTAGTGAAAAATGGAAGGGTATGTATAGGTATTTTAAGGCAGAAACAGGTTCCAAGAAGGACATTCCAGGAATAATTAATGAACAAGGGGAGTGTGTATGTGAGGATCTTCAAAAGGCAGAAGTATTCAGTCAGCAGTATGTAAAGATTGTTGTTTACAAGGATAATGTCAAGATAGAGGAGGAGACTAAGGCCAAAGAAGTAATAAAATTTACATATGATAACAATGACATTTATAATAAGTTAGAAAATTTGAAAACTAGAAAAGCAGCTGGAATTGATCAGATTTCTGGGGATATACTAAAGACAATGGGTTGGGATATAGTACCATATCCGAAGTACTTATTTGATTATTGTTTGGTCGGAGGAGCTATACCAGATGAGTGGAGAGTTGCTATAGTAGCCCCTGTGTATAAAGGAAAGGTTGATAGACATAAAGCTGAAAATTACAGGCCAGTAAGTTTGACATGCATTGTATGTAAGCTTTGGGAAGGCATTCTTTCTGATTATATTAGACATGTTTGTGAAATTAATAACTGGTTTGATAGAAGGCAATTCGGTTTTAGGAAAGGTTATTCCACTGAAGCTCAACTTGTAGGATTCTAGCAAGATATATCAGATATCTTGGATTCTGGAGGTCAAATGGACTGTATCACAATTGACCTGTCTAAAGCATTTGATAGGTTGGATCATAGGAGACTACTGGCAAAAATGAGTGCAATTGGACTAGACAGAAGAGTGACTGAATGGGTAGCCATATTTCTAGAAAATAGATCTCAGAGAATTAGAGTAGGTGAAGCTTTATCTGACCCTGTAATAATTAAGAGGGGAATTCCTCAAAGCAGTATTATCGAACCTTTATGTTTTCTTATATATATAAATGATATAAGTAAAGGAGTGGAATCGGAGGTAAGGCTTTTTGCGGATGATGTTATTCTCTATAGAATGATAAATAAGTTACAAGATTGTGAGCAACTGCAACGTGACCTCGAAAATGTTGTGAGATGGACAGCAGGCAATGGTATGTTGATAAACGGGGTTAAAAGTCAGGTTGTGAGTTTCACAAATAGGAAAAGTCCTCTAAGTTTTAATTACTGCTTTGATGGGGTGAAAGTTCCTTTTGGGGACCATTGTAAGTATCTAGGTGTTAATATGAGGAAAAATCTTCATTGGGATAACCACATAAATACTGTATGATTGTAAATAAAGGGCTCAGATCTCTGCACATGGTTATGAGGGTGTTTAGGGGTTGTAGTAAGGATGTAAAGGAGAGGGCATATAAGTCTCTGGTAAGACCCCAATTAGAGTATGGTTCCAGTGTATGGGACCCTCACCAGTATTACCTGATTCGAGAATGAGAAAAAATCCAAAGAAAAAGCAGCTCGATTTGTTCTGGGCGATATCCGACAAAAGAGTAGCGTTACAAAAATGTTGCAAAGTTTGGGTTGGGAAGAATTGAAAGAAAGAAAGAAGAAGAGCTGCTCGACTAAGTGGTATGTTCCGGGCTGTCAGTGGAGAGATGGCGTGGAATGACATTAGTAGACGAATAAGTTTGAATGGCGTTCATAAAAGTAGGAAGGATCACAATATGAAGATAAAGTTGGAATTCAAGAGGACAAACTGGGGCAAATATTCATTTATAGGAAGGGGAGTTAGGGATTGGAATAACTTACCAAGGGAGACGTTCAATAAATTTCCAAATTCTTTGAAATCATTTAGGAAAAGGCTAGGAAAGCAACAGATAGGGAATCTGCCACCTGGGCGACTCGCCTAAGTGCAGATCAGTATTGATTGATTGATTGTTTATTGCATGTTGTCCCATGTATGGCACAAACCATAAACCAACAACAAATATCTGCCACATGAAGTTCAGATTTTCTAAAACTCTTTTTTTCTTAAGTCAGGGCACTATATTAAAGCAGTAAGACAATTTTCAGGAAGAAAAAAGAGTCAAAGGAAAAAACTGCAATGAAATTTCATGCATACGATACGTTCATGTAACCCCGTTATAAATGACTAAGGAAAAACGTCTTTTTGCTGAGGAAGGTTTGCTTGCTTTCTATGTGATGAAATACAACCATTCCTTCAGATCAATGGACAGTAACCCCTGTGGGTGCAGGTGCTATAATAACACCCACGGTACCCCCTGCCTGTTGTAAGAGGTGACTAAAAGGGGCTCTCAACTTGAAGCGTGAGTTGGCATCTATGGGACCTTAGCTGAGTCCTGGAATTGCTCCCACTTGTGCCACACTCCTCACTTTCATCTATCCTATCCGACCTCACTTGGTCAACCCTTGTTCTTTTCTGACTCCGATGGTATTAGGTTTCTGAGGCCTAGGGAGTCTTTCATTTTCACACCCTTCATGGTCCTTGTCTTTCTTTGGCTGATACATTCATTTTTCGAAGTGTCGGATCCCTTTCCTTTCTCTCTCTCTCTGATTAGTATTATTAGAAGATGGTTGCCTAGTTGTACCTCCTCTTAAAACAATCACCACCACCACCACTCAATGCACAGCAGTGCTGCTATCATCAGAAAGCTGTTTGAAAAGAAATGTATGTGTTTGAGAACCAAGTTCAATCGATGATAGTGAGTGTGTTGGCTTCGTATACAATGCATCAAATTCGTGATGAGTTGAAGGATGCATAAAACATTTCAGTTACGGTGGTTACTTCTAATAACAAAAGTGTAAAATTTGTTACCAGTTACTTGCTAGATATTTTGTGCCAAGTAAGGGCATTCAGATAAAGATGATTATATAACAGATAAAATGGCTGATGGTATAACATATCTTATCATGGAAGTTCTTAATTCCATTTGAGGGATAAACTGGTTGCATTCTGTGGCGACAAGCGTAATACAAACTTCGGAGGTACAATGAAAAAGGGACAAAGCAATGTTTCTGCAAGACTCAAACCTTTGCTGAAGAGCAACATTCATGTTGTAGGTTGTAAGCGCACCTAGTATATAATGTGGTAAAAACCAGTGCTGAAATTCTCTCTGCAGACACAGAAACCATTGTAAACAAAATTTTTCCATATTGTATTTCCACATTCACACCATTCCTGTTGAAGAACTGAGAGAGTTTTGCCACTTTGCTAAAGTGGAATATAAACAGGTGCTTGGTAATTGAAGAAGTAGATGGTTTTCCTTGGAACCAGCTGTGAAAAGAATCATTGATATTTAGGAGCGGCTACAACCTTTTTTTTTTTTTTTTGGTCTCAAGACAAATGCTGTATGATTTTCAAAGATTTCTTTAGGGACCCTTTGCTCTGGCTTTATTTTATTCAGACCCAGTTGAAAGACATTGAGGAAGCAGATATGTCAGTGAATGAAGTTTTGGAAGAGTTAAAAATATTGATAAGTAAAATGAAAATAGTGAACATTTTAAAACTATGAAAATTCAGTCGATGATAGCAAGAGGATGGCTTACATAGAGAATTTGAATTCTTGGACATTTCCAGTTTATTTTATGACACATCAATTGACTCTGTTGAAATGGGCTTAGCCATTTTATGTGCTGAAAACATTTAACTGGGTACAGTGAAAAAACCTTCTTTAGAAGTTGGTTCAGCAGAGTCATACAACTTAGCAGTGCCATCTAGTGAGGGCTACCAAGGCTATCGGTGAAGCCCAAACCTCAATTGAGAATGTTGGAGGTCTAAAGCACACTATAATGTAAGCATCTGACACATTGTTCCATTTACAGAACTTGAAAGCAGTGAGAAAAAACGTCACCTCTATTTCTGAGAGCAAGGCATCGGAGACTGATATCACAGCCCAGACTCTCGCACTCTCCCTTCTACTCGCCCCATGCGGCATGCTGCTGTATAGCGGTTAGGAGCGGGGACCGGGGAGATAAGTGTGCTAGGCTTCGGTCTGTCAGATCGCCACCGCTGTCAACCATGCGTTACTCATCGTATATACCTCCTCACCTCATACTTTGACTTAATCATATAGATAACAGAGTGCTGGTATTTCAATTTCCATTTTCTACATCCTTGTAGGAAGACACTGCAGTGCTCCTGTTATAGGACTAATATAGTTTTCTTTTTATAGGTAGATATGCTAAAATGGAATGCAATCTTTCAGCTTCTCTTTTGTTGGTTGGAATCAAACCCATGATCATGGGTTGGAAACCACCACTGATCTCCCGAAGAAGCTAATAAACCAGTGAATGATGGGTACGACTGCTGTAAAATTCAGAATTTTTATTTGATAATAATAATAATAATAATAATAATAATAATAATAATAATGGCGCATGGCATCTGTATAGGCTTGGTGGTATCCTAATGAGGATAAAATGAATGGCGAAGATGTCATAAACATCCAGTCCCCAAGCCAGAGCAATTAACAGTATGAGGGGTTTGATTATGAGAATTGAACTAGTGCCATCAGATCAAAAGCAAGCAGTCTATCCATTTAGCCACAAAACCAGACTTTAATTTGTTAAACCTTAGGCTACCATCTCCACTGATCAGGGGTTGAGCATTGGCAGTAGCAGACGCCAGGGCAGTAGCTTGTGAAGCAGCTTTCACAACTACAGGCTTCTACTGGTAGCCCACGTTTTGATCCCAGCACACGCCACTGCAACTTAGCAGAGCTGAATGAAAGTATTCTGAAAGAAATATGTGAAGAGGAACTTCTTGAGTAAGTTAATTATGTTAAAGATTTATTTGAAGTGAAAAACCGTGAAGTAAGGACTGTTAAGCATGTTGGTGAAAAATGGTCTGCCATTTTCAATTTTCTTGCATCCCAAGACATCTGCTGCAAAAACTAGCAGCTCATTGCTGCATTTGTGCAAGCTCTACCTAGCACTAATCCTGCTGCAGAAAGAGTGTTTTTTATCACAAATGCTTTGTGGACTGATGAAAAGAACATGTTCAGTATATAAAATGTTATAACTAACATTCAATTTCAAGATACTTCATATGTTAGTTTTTATACAAGTCTGGCAGAAAATGTTAAACTCCTGAATGAATATAATGAACAAGAGATTTCAGAAACTACCCACAATGAAACATCCAGGCCAAATGAGAACCAGAAATAAGTAACCTATGTGTGCCTAAATTGAAAATATTGATTGTCTACTCTAGTTTTAGGCTTCATTATAGCAACAAAGAAATATCATTATGTTTACATGTGATAACAATAAAATACAGAGAAGATATAAAGTTGTTAAAACAATTTGTTGACTGCAACTCATATTCGAGTAAACACATTCTTCAGCAGTTTACATTTTCACATTCATAAAGCTTTGTGAATATGTTTCATATGACTTAATAGCCCAATCTTGGCATGAAAGAAACGTCCACACAGATCACATGAAATGGTTGGGGGAGGGTGGAACTGAGCTTGACGGAGCTTCAGTGCTTGTCGTTTATACTCTTTCTGTCGCCATTATTCCTCTTCAAACACAAAAACTGATGTACCAGGCGAGTTGGCCATGCGCATAGAGGTGCGCGACTGTGAGCTTGCATCCGGGAGATCGTGGGTTCGAGTCCCACTGTCGGCAGCCCTGAAGATGGTTTTCCGTGCTTTCCCATTTTCACACCAGGTAAATGCTGGGGCTGTACCTTAATTAAGACCATGGCCACTACCTTCCAACTCCTAGGCCTTTCCCATTCCATCGTCGCCATAAGACCTATCTGTGTCGGTGCAACGTAAAGCAACTAGGAAGAAAAAAAAAACTGATGTAGAAACACTGCGGTGCTAAAGTGTACAATTCTCAGCAAGCATATCCCAGGGTTGAGTGTTAATTACAGCTCTTTCATAGTATGCTTTAGCTCAGGGTCTCTCAAACGCCCAAAATCTCTCATGTGCAAATCGAGGCACAGGGACTCCGTGCACTCTGCATCGGTCCGACTCGGCTCAACTTGGCTTGACTCGGATGGTGTAGTGTGCTGAGAGTGACGAAGCGTCCGGTGAGAGACGGCTTGTTTATCAGTGAAATAGATAAGCGCAAGACAACAACATAATAATCGAGCAACCGGTTTCGAAGAAAGCAAAGACTTCCAAAAGTCCATTTCAATTGAACTGGGAAATTTTGTATTTTTTTGTCAGTCTTGACAATCAAGCCAAATGCTTAATCTGTGGGACAATAATTATGTGATAAGTCACTGGCACATTGAACCTGAATCTGAGGCTCAGGCTGAAGTGTAGGGAGTTCAATCAACTGGGGTCTTGTCTTCACAAAATCAGATCTTAGTTCTTGTATTACTTCAAGAATATAATCATGTCGAGAGATTCTCTGTCCCATAACTTCCTTGTAGACTATCCACGAATTTATTGCTGCTAGATCAAGTACGTTGTAAAATACATGTACATACCACCTTCGGCATCCAGCTCTAGTGATGTATTTATGCACCATTTGATTAGCTACATCCACACCATACTTAGTTCTGTTATAAAATTCAGTAGTACTAGGGAGCTTCTTGATATTTTCACTGACTTGAACGATTGGGTGTAGAGTGCTTAGCAGAAGCACATTCTTGTTCACTTTTCCTTGATATACTGTGATAGTAGTGTGATCTTCCTTCTAAAGTATGACAGTCTCGTACAGATTCATACGTAGTGCTTTGATTGACACCGGGATTTCCTTCCTCACTTGACTGATTGTTCCAACAATACTAGTTTTCTTCTCTTTCAGTCTCTCAGCCAACTTTACCAATGTAAAGAAGTTATCAGTGGTCACATTATGTCCTTTCATGAGGTATGGGTCCATAAGTTTAATGACAACATTTTCAGGCAGGGACTCATTGGTGGGTCACATTTTGTCTTTCCCAAGATAAGGAAACTCTTTGCACACATACTTAGAATCAACGTCTACCTGTAGCCAGAATTTTATGCCAAATTTATCTGGTTTGTTGGCCATGTACTGCATGAACCTGCACCGAGCTTTGCTGGGGAAGAGTTGTTCATCAGCTGTGACATTCGCTCCTGGTTTATAGCACGCATAACAATTCTCAATAAATCTATTCCAAATAGCCGACGCCAAAGCAAATTTATCTGTCTGAAAACGAGTGGATCTAGTTTTATGGAGATCAAAGCGCAAATACCTTAGAATTTCTTTGAACCAGTTTCTTGCCATAGTGTTAGTGAAAACAGGGGGACCCCATAAAGAAGACCACATATGATCTACAGCTAGACTAGTAAGTTTATAAAATCCACGGGTGTATAACAAAGCAATAAAAGCATCTAATTCTTCCAAAGAAATAGACCAATTATTATCCATTGTCTGTCTACAAGCTTCAGTCTCTGTGCACATCTTTGTATGCTTCAACATGGATGCTTCAATAAATAAACGCCAGGCACTAACCTTGTTAACAGTCTCTACGTTATGCTTAGCATGAGAAGTAGGCCCTGCTGCCTCTTTCAGTACATTCTGAGCAGCCATCCTTCCAGGGGGGTTCCCACTACTGTCGATAACAGTCCAAATAGTTGTTCCATCCTTACCACATAACTGATCCCCTGGTGCAAATGAAGAGGACTTTACCAGTTCATGACCTCTCCCACTTCGTCCCCTTCCTCTTCAAACAGGTTGCCTGCTGCTAAGAGATCGTCCTCTGCTGCAAGATTGATCACGGCTGGTTGAAGGAGAAACTGCGTCTATCGTAGGTGCAACATCTACCGTGTGCATATTTTCATCAGTCAAATCACCATCACTATCCGACGTAATATCACACTGTTGAGGTATAAAATCCTCATCGTCACTCATTGCGTCTATATCTGATAATGTATCTTCATCACCTGATTCGTCTTCTCCTAGCTTTTCAAGTTCTGCTAATAATTGAACAGGAGTAAGTTTTTGCTGCCGAGCCATTATTACGCACTATACGACACAAGGGACAGGCACTAACTCATCCAATCGCAACCACTGCTAGAGGCATACTATTTAGTTACATCATACGCTCCTATAGCACCACTTGTAAATATATTACAGGAAGCAAGGAGTGAGCAGAATAGAGCTCTCCATATCAAGGAAGTGAAGTGGTCAAAATGTCCGCTTATGGCTTTCCTAGGTGTAAGGGACAATATCGGTGTTCTCTTAATATCTATGGAATTTTTGGTGTGAATATACATAACCCTAAAAGATTAAAAGTCTCAAAAGAACAACCTCGTGTATAAAAAATTACGAGCGTGGAAATACCTTGAAATTTGCTAACGGTCAAAATGACCGCTCTGCCCATTCTAGTGTTAAATGGACTGTATCGCGATTGACTTATCTAAGGCATTTGATAGGGTAGATCATGGGAGACTACTGGCAAAAATGAGTACAATTGGACCAGACAAAAAAGTGACTGAATGGGAAGCTATATTTCTCAAAAATGGAACTCAGAGAATTAGAGTAGGTGAATCTTTATCTGACCCTGAAATAAGTAAGAGGGGAATTCGTCAAGGTAGTATTATTGGACCTTTATGTTTTCTCATATATATAAATGATATAAGTAAAAGAAGTGGAATCAGAGATAAGGCCTTTTGCAAATGATGTTATTCTGTACAGAGTAATAAATGAGTTACACGACCGTGAACAACTGCAAAAAGACCTCGATAACATTGTGAGATGGACATCAGGAAATTGTATGATGATAAATGGTGTTAAAAGTCAGGTTGTGAGTTTCACAAATAGGAAAAGTCCTCTCAGTTTTAATTACTGCATTGATGGGGTGAAAGTTCCTTTTGGGGATCATTGTAAGTGTCTACTGTAGTTGTTAATATAAGGAAAGATCTTCATTGGGGTAATCACATAAACATGATTGTAAATAAAGGGTATAGATCTCTGCACATGGTTATGAGGGTATTTAGGAGTTGTATTAAGGATGTAAAGGAGACAACATATTTGTCTCTGGTGAGACCCCAAGTAGAGTATGGTTCCAGTGTATGGAACCCTCACCAGGATTACTTGATTCAAGAATTGGAGAAAATCCAAAGAAAGCAGCTCAATTTTTTCCGGGTGATTTCCGAAAAAAGAGTAGCGTTACAAAAATGTTCCAAAGTTTGGGCTGGGAAAACTTGGGAGAAAGGAGACGAGTTACTTGACTAAGTGGTATGTTGAGAAAGATATTAAAGATGTTGATTCCCATAGGGAACCTGAAATATTTGTTCTGAATGAGTAAATGTATAGTGTCTAGTCATGCGTCTTGGTAGGTGTGCTATTTAGCAACTGATGAGCCCAGCTTGGCACACTGGGGCGAAATGCTGGCAATCAGGAATGAGTTAGCTGGAAAAATTTGTATATCCAATAACGGACCAACTATGTAGTATTATAAGTGGTATGTTCCGAGCTGTCAGTGGAGTGATGGCGTGCAATGACATCAGTAGACAATTAAGTTTGTGTGGTGTGTTTGAAAGTACGAAAGATCACAATATGAAGATAAAGCTGGAATTCAAGAGGACAAATTGAGGCAAATATTTATTTGTAGGAAGGAGGGGTAGGGATTGCAATAACTCACCAAGGGAGATGTACAGTAAATTTCCAATTTCTTTGCAATCGTTTAAGGAAAGGCTAGGAAAACAACAGATAGGGAATCTGCCACCTTGGCGACTGTCCTAAATGTAGATCAGTAGTGATTGATTGATACTTTGTAGCATTATGATAGCTATGGAATACCTTATGTACTTGGTATAAACCGAGCATCTGAAATACAGTATTCTAAACTGGGTACTTAGACAAATTCCTGCAAGTCTCACTTCTTCAGGATTACTGAATTTGAGGAGATGAGCCTTGGAGATGATTATAGGTATCCTGAATAACAATTACATTTTATAGTAAATACTGTCACTTTATTACAGGTAAATTCTATAATTATATCAACCAAATTATTATTTTCCCTTAATACTTTTTACTCCTCGTCCTATAAGAGATTATGTGCCCCAATTTCTCCTCCTGAATACCAGTTTTATATTAATATTTTGATTTTTCCTGCATCTAAAAACACCGTAAAACGTATTCATCTACTAATGTCACTCCATGTAATCTCTCCACTGAGAGTTTGGAACACACTGCTTAGTCAAATAATTTGTCTCCTTCCTCCCAAGTCTTCCCAGCCCAAAGTTTGCAACATTTTTGTAATACTACCGTACTCTTATGTTGAAAATCACCCAGGACAAATCGTGCTGATTTTCCTTGGATTTTTTCCAGTTCTCAAATCAAGTAATCCTGGTGAAGGTGCCATACATTGGAACCATACTCTAATTGTGGTCTTACTAGAGACTATTATGCCCTCACATTTACATCCTTACTACAATCCCTAAATACCCTCATAACCATATGAAGAGATCTGTAACCTTTATTTACAATACCATTTATGTGATTACCTCAACAAAGATCTTTCCTTTTATTAACACCTAAGTACTTACTGTGATCCCCACAAAGTACTTTCTCACTTCATGAATGTCTGCCACCGTCGCTTAATGGTTAGCACTATTAGCTGCCATCCCCAGGGCCCTGGGTTCAATTCCCAATATTGCCAGAAATTGAAGAATTGTAGGAAGGCTGGTATCTAGTTAAAATGGTACATGCAGCTCACCTTCATTGGGGGTGTGCTCAAAAAAGAGCTGCACCACCTCAGGATGAAGACATAAATTAACGAACCCCATCAACACAGTAATTAAAACTGAAAGGACTTTTCCTCTTGGTAAAACTCACAATCTAACTTTTCACCATTGCCTGCTGTCCATGTCACAACTTTGTCAAGGTCGTTTTGTAGTCACTCACAAGCCTGTGACTTACTTACTACCCTTTACAGTATAACATCTGTTTTCACTCTCCTGAACAATTGCTTTAAACCCATCCAACAGTCTGTATACCTTTTTTAAATTTTGTTTGTTATATCTTCTGTGTTTCAGTTGTTTGACAGACTGAGAAAAGAGCAGCCAAATGCACTGGACAAACTTCATTGTATCGCAGGGGACGTCAGTAAACTTGATTTAGGGATGAGCCCTGCTGATCGACAGTTACTTGAAGATCAAATTTCAGTCATATTTCATACAGCAGCGACTGTCCGTTTCATTGATCCACTGCCCAAGGCTATCTTAATGAATGTACGAGGTACTCGAGAAGTTGTACGCTTAGCCCTGGGCATGAAACATCTAAAGGTATTGTTGTTATGATTCTCGTAAAGTCTACATGTTCACTGTATTTTGAACCTAAAAATAAACAAATTTCTATTCTGTATAGCCTTACCATTTTCATGAAAGTCATTTTCTCTGCAAATAATGTTGTAATATTAACACACTCTTTCAAACTGTGATTTTAAGTAACCAAAATATTGTTAAGATTTGACATATTTCCACTTAACACAATGTCAAATGTATAATTTTTGATTCAGTACTGTATTTGTATGTGTTGCAATTGTGTAAAATATCTCCTTAGATAAGATAATGTGTTACACTTATTTTGTGGTGTAAATTGGTTGTTCATATTGTTCTCACTCTTGAAACTGATAATCACATGATTTTCCTCCTTAAACAACGAACAAGAGGTGCCTTGCTCTGGGAGTATGGAAGGACATGAGTTCGATTCCCCATCAGGAAATCAAAGAAATTAGAAACAAGACTTCCGCTTCTCAACTGACATACTTAGCCTACATCAGAAATCAGTGGTGTTGTTTGGGTCATCAGTCCATAGACTGGTTTGCTGCAGCGCTCCATACCACCCTGTATTCTGTGCTAACCATTTCATTTCCACAGGTCGAGCATCTGTGAGCTTGCATTCGGGTGATAGTGGGTTCGAGCCCCACTGTCAGCAGCTCTGAAGATGGTTTTCTGTAGTTTTCCATTTACACACCGTAATTAAGGCCATGGCCGCTTCCTTCCCACTTCTAGCTTCTATTCCCCTTCTTTCTGCAATAATTATTGCCCTTGTTTCTTGTCCATGATCCACATAAAGTCTTATAATATATCTCTCTAATATGCATGTCTATGTTCGTTGTGAGTAATTTTCTTAAGAAAGACCTACTAGTATGCGTTTAATGTCCTCTTTACTTCCGCCATTGTTAGTTATTTTAGTACCCAAGCAGGGCCATAGACAGACCGTTTTTCTCGGGTCATTTTTCTGGGGCCCAGGCCATAGTTGGCAAAAAAGAAATCTAAATGAATAAAAAAAAAAAAGCAAAAAGTAAATTAAATATGCCACCAAAAATGTCTGGTCGTACTTGCAGTATGCCAGCAATTTATTAGCAGTTATCTTTATATTCTCGTGTTTGTAAGCAAAGTAATAAAAAAGGGTAGGTTTTATATTGCTTTGAAGAACCCGCACTATTGTTGTCTACAGGGGAAGGGAGTGCAGGTGTTGAGACTGCCTGTCTAACTCCTGCTCCTCCGTTAGTCTTGTACCCTTCCTTTATTTTTGTAACAATTTTAGTTGCTAGTATTGTCGTTCACAGCAAAGTTCGTTCATCTGTTTGGTTTTCGATCTAAATTTTCTAGTTGAGTGATCATGTTCATATAGTAATTGCATTATAGTAAGTCTACTTGTTAAAATTATTTGACTGTTTGGTTTTATTAGTGGTAACAGTATAACATTAGTCACCATGAGCAACTACTATGAACACAAATCAGGGTATCAAATGAGAAAAACAAAAGAAGTGCATGAAATGGAGGCTTCCGAAGGTCAAGCATCCTTGAAAAGATTTATAAAATCATGTTTATGCGCTGATACTGTGGTGATAGGGCCATTACTGTTATGTCGAACTCAAAATCTACTCGATAAAATGGAATTCATTTCATGGTTACACAGGTGTTGGCTTTAATTATTTCCCACAATCTTAAAACTTGATTTACATCATCCTTTTTCTCAAACAATCTGTTCTCAGACCAAATAGTACAAAACTGGTGGGTGCATTCCATTTAGTCTCTGGATGTAAAAATTACCAACACAAATGAATCAATCCTCTGCTTCTGTGATTGAGACAATAGGCCCAAAGCCCTTACCATCAATAAAACCTTCTACAACTGACACTACTGGTCCTGAGCTGTTACTGATCCTATAGCCGATTCATCCACCTATGACTGAGGTAGCAGTACCTGGTCCCCTATTACCAGCGCAACTTTTAAACTTTGAGGTTCATATAGGAAGGCCTTTACCTTCATCTTCTCTTCCTTGGACTGCTCCCTGGCCATTTACTGGCATATATTTCGACATTGGCTTACCAAATTTTAATATTGACACTGACATTAAGAAACACATGAAAATTTTCCTGTGACTTTTCCACTGGATTCTAAGGGCCAAACAATCCCTGCTAGCAACCCATCGGAAGGACATTTGATTGCTTTCAAGTCTTGCAAAAAGTAAAATGCAAGACCGTAACGGGTCACATGGCCCAATACTTGGAAGGAAGATGATGATGATGATGATGATTTTTAAAAAGGAACTGGCAAATGAGGAGTGTGTTCAAATAGACTGGTTAGTGTGAAGTAAGTTAAAGGTGGCTTTGTTCTGTCTTCTGTGTATGATTTTCACTTCAGGTTTGACTAAGCTCTCAGCTTTGGGCTCATCAGATGGATGGTCTACTCTACGAAACTGAAGAAAACTACATGCTCGGGTTCCTGAACATGAAAAGAGTGAATCTCATAAGTCATGTTATTTACAGTGGAAAACAGAACAAAGAAAATACCTAGAAATAAATCTTTGAGCAACATTTTGTGTAATAATAATAATAATAATCGTAGGGCCTCAGCTACCGTGTGCAGACATTTCAATTTGACGCCATCTGGCTGTCTGCTCGTCAATTTCGACGTTCCGTTTTACTCTAGGCCCCCACTAGATGGCAGACCAAGTAAACCGAAACTCTCTTGGGCGTCTATGGCTGAGATTTAATGAATTTTGTCGGGTAAACACCAAATGTGTCACCAGAGATCTTTTACATGCCGACATCGTACGACATGGAGTGTCGAATGGACTTTTTTCCGCCCTTCAAAAATCCGGCTACCTCTGCCGGGTTTGAACCCGCTATCTTGGGATCCGGAGGCCGACACTCTACCGCTGATCCACAGAGGCAGCTAACATTTTGTGTAAAACTATCAAACATGAACAAAAAAGTATAGAGTGACATTCTTTGACTCCTTCTTGATGTAATGTTGTTTCTTGTTGAAAGAAGGTTAGCTTTTCAAGGTGATAGCAACAAAATTGGTGATTGTACAAATGGCAACTTTCTTGACATTCTTGAATTGTTAGCAAAATATGACCCTCTCCTTAGTGGACATCTGCAAAAATGTGGGGCATTCTCAAGAGACTGGAAAGAAGCTCCAAGTACATTACTTGTCACTGGAAATTCAAAACAAATTTATTGATATTTGTGCGCCCATTGTTAAAAATCATAACCTAAAAGAATGTGAAGGGGCAATATATTTTGTGCTGATAGTCAATGCAACTCCAGATTCAGTTCACATTGAACAAAGGGCATTTTTACTCTGATATGTTCACTGGTTCTGCAAAGAAGGTGACAAAACAAAACATGGAGATGAATTCGAACTGGCCAAACAGTACAAAATCTATGTACATCTGTTGGCTTTTGTGGACTGTTCGAAAAAAACTGGAGAAACCATTTATGGTCTGATAAAGAACGACACTTTCTGATTTCAATATACCTCTGTCTGATTGTAGGAGACAAGGATATAATAATGGGAGTAACACGAAAGATGCATATAAGGGTGTGCAAGCAAGAATGCTGGAGGACAACCACCTTGCCGTATACTCTGCATGCGCATACCATTCACTCAACCTTTGTGGAGAACAGACTACAGCGAGTTGCCATGAAGCGGATGCATTTTTTGGAGTATTGCAAAAACTGTACAACTTATTCAGTTCTAATCTTCAAAAATGGGAAATTCTTCAGAGGGAAATTGGATGCTGCTTATGTTCAACCTCAGAAACTTGCTGGCCTACATGACTTGAAAATGTAAAGAAAATATCTGCACATCTCTGGTATCGTTAGAGCTTCAGATAAGGTCTTGCTCCTTAATTTGTCAGCAGTGTGTCAAAGGGACATTAAAGGACTTAAAACTCACATTAAATCATTTGACTGTTTAGTTTTGGCATCCATCTGGTTTAAAACCTTAAAAATGTTTGATTTAGTGAACAGAATAATACAAGCTCATGAGGCAACTATTGATGTAGTCAGTGGAAATTTAAAAAACCTACTGAATGAACTTTGAAAAAATAAATAAAAAATCATTGCAGAGTTTCAGCTAACAACTTTCAGCAATGACAAACTAGTTCTTCCAGAGAAAAAAAGTTTAACAACTGAAAGAATATATTCTCTGTAATATTTCACATAAGAATGATAACAAAACCCAGTCAGACAATGACTGGAAAAATAAAGTAGGCCTATTATTTCATTAGGAATAATAATGTAATTCTTCTCCGCATGACATCAGAGATCTTCTGGACATGAGTATACAGGTCATGGTTATGCCGATATCTATATTCATCTTTGTCTTTAATTGGGCCAAGAATTTTCCTTAAGATCTTTCTTTCTTTAATTTCCAATTTTTCAATCAGGCCTTTCTTGTTCATAGCAAGGAATTCTGCTGCATACAAAGCCTTTGGTCTTATGACAATGCAATAATGTCTGAATTATTACTATTTACATGATTGTTCCCCTTAAGGAGAGCGTTGAACTTGAATACATAATGTCATCTTCGGGCGTTTTTCCTCTTTTCTTCCCAAAATGTAATCATCTTCTCTGAATGCTTCCACTTTTGCTCCTCCGTCCACCTTCCCAGGTTGTCATGATATTCTTCACTCAAATTTTATATTTGTGATTTTATTTTGGCACTCGGTGTGGTCCTCGAGATTCGCTATGTTCATCTGTTGTAGGTCCCTCTGAACCTCCTTTAGCCATTCCATACCGCATTTACTCTTTTAACAATGTTGAGTAGTTTCTTTGCCATTCTGGAGTTGTCCATTCTGCAAATGCGTGTGTAAAACTTTGCTTGGCATTTTCTTATTTCATCCATGATGGTGTTTATCTTTTTGTAGAGTTCATTATGTGGTCTCTTCATCCAGATGCCATTTGTCTTACTGCCCCATAAATCTTCCAAAGAATTTTTCGTTCCTGTTTTTCTATGTCCTTAATTTTAGAATGATCGTCAATCACCATTGTTTTGGATGCATAGGTTGCTTCTGGAAGAATTATTGTTTTATAGTGCCGTAATTTTGCATCTATTGAAATGCTTTTCTTGTTGTAGTGAGCCCATGTTAGCTTGTAGGCCTTCTGCAGCTTGGTGATTCTTTGTTCATTGGTGATCTGGTTTAGCCCCGAGGACTGTATAGTTTCACCAAGGTATTTAAACATGACTTACTTGTGCATTTTCACCATATTGTGTGATTAAACAGGATTTATTTTCTGGCTGTCTTTCCATATATTATTATTATTATTATTATTATTATTATTATTTGCCTATTGCACAATCAGATGGCACAAATCATAGTTGAGGATTAGCAGTAGCTCTCATTGGTCTGCTCACTGCCGTGAAGCAGCAATATGAAAAATTTAAAATGTGTGGTCCATATTATTATTACAATCTTGGCCAGTAAATGATTTTCCAGCAACTTCATGATTTTCTTCCTCTGGAGGTTAACCAGAAGCCAACAATAGTCAACAAATAAATACTAAAATATAATTTATGGAAGCCACCAGTAATTCACCCAGCAACAATGGCCAACCTCTTGAAATACGAGGTGATGTTTGAATTAGATGCTTGTGATACAGCAGGTTTGTGCTTTGCACTCCGCACATGGTCTACGATATCAAATTGACCTCCATGTACCACAGAAAAAGGACTTCACAATGTGAACATGTAACTCTACTTTCTCGATTACACATTGTTTTCAAAAGCAGATATTCTTTCCGTAAACTTACAACTCCATGGGGCAGCATTTTGGAAAGAAAGTAGAAACACTAGCACAAGAGAAAGACAACATTCACCAAACAACAGAGAAAACAATAACCAAGTGGTGGGTTACTTGCGTCATTACATTGATTATGTTTTCCCACAGCTAAATGACATATATGGCGTAAAGAATCACTGCTTTCTTGATCATTAGTAGTGCATATGGAACAACACATAATCATATAGATTTTAGCTACTCAATGATAAAGATGAATGTTATGAAAATACTTCAACACCACAAGATCAGATACAAAGAATGAAATAGTATTAATTATTTTTGAGCAGGAGTTTCCATAAAAACCAGGACAAAACTATGAACTGAACATTATACTATGGAGTCTTGGTTGTAGACAGCTCCACATCGTTCATAAATAAACCAGTCCTCATGGATAATAAGATTTATTTACACCACACACAGTTTTAGTACACCTTTGCATGTGAGATAGGTTACACTGATTACACCAACAAGACACAAACAGGCGTGATGCTCATGCTCACTCCACGCAGCCGAATGACACTAGTTTTGCAAGCTATACCCTGATGCAATGTTGCATCGTGCACAAGGGTGCATTCTGTATGTGGGGCGAGTTCATTCTTCCTGATGCCGCCACATCACCCCCCCACGGAGAAGGAAAGTTCACAAATCGAATGGACGGGCAAAGCGAACTCTGCGTCCTGATCGTGTTGTGTACTTTCTGGGTGGTGATGACGCATCAGGTAAGTCAGGTGTAAAAGAAGTGCTAGGTTGACCGGATGAAATGGGGCTAGCAGATGTGTCAGGTGTGTTGGTGCGGGTAGGAAGAACAAGGTTTGTTTCTATGTATGCAGGTTTAACACGGTCTGTACTCACTACTACTTCCTTGTTTCCGATCATTAGCGTCAAAGTCTTCTCATTACGGCTGACTACAGGGTAAGGACCAGAGTATGGGGATTGCAAGGGAGGCTTCACATGATCAACTCTCAGGAAAACATGGGAGGCAGTTGCCAAGTCTTTGAAGACGAATATTTTCTCTTGACTATGGCGGGAGGCAGGAACAGGTCTTAGTTCGGCCATTACCTTCCTTAGGTGATTTACAACATCAGAAGGGTCAAGTGGAGTAGGAGAACTGGGCGAAGAAGTAACCATTTCCCCAGGGAGGCGTAGAGGCTCCCCAAAAACTAGTTCGGCGGGGGAAGCTTTCAGATCTTCCTTAAGAACCGCACGCATGCCAAGTAATACTAGGGGTAAGGCTTTTATCCACGTTGCACTATGACACATCAGAGAAGCTTTTAGCTGTCTATGAAGACGCTCCACCATACCGTTAGCGGATGGGTGGTAGCTGGTTGTACGGATTTTTGTTGTACCAAATTGTGTCATAAGTCTGCGAAAGAGTGTAGACTCGAATTGTCTTCCTTGGTCAGTAGTTATACGAGTTGGGAAACCAAATCGGGAGATCCAACCACTTATTAGCGTATCTGCTGTTTCTTCAGCAGTGATGCTGCGCATCGGCCATGCCTCTGGCCAGCGAGTAAATCTGTCAACAGCAGTGAGGATATAATTATAGCCTTCGCAGACAGGCAGTGGACCAACAATATCCAAGTGAATGTGGCTGAAACGGCCTGTGGGTGCTCCGAAATTCCCCAAAGGAGATATGTTATGCCTCGTCACTTTATTGCGTTCACACGACAAACAAGCACGAGTCCAGGCACGAGTGTCTTTCTGAATAGATGGCCAAACAAATCTATCTGAGACTAGACGAGAGGTGGCTCGAATACCTGGGTGGCTTAAGTTATGGAGCTTGTCAATGAACTTGCGTCGAAAAGGAAGTGTCAGGAACGGACGAGGTTTTGCTGTTGATGTATCGCATATAATGGTAGTCGTGGTGCCCGGAAGGGTTACTTTTTCTAATGTCAGCGACGTACCACCATGCAATAAGGCTTTGAGTTCGTCATCGTCCGCTTGGTATCGAGCCAGCGCAGCGTAGTCATCTTCTAGTGAGATGGCTTCAACACGAGACATTGTATCGGCGACAACGTTATCTGCTCCCTTTATATGCTGAATATCAGTTGTGAACTGGGATATGAAGGACAGCTGATTTAGTTGGGCTGGAGGTAGTTTTTCTCTGCGTTGAGAAAATGCATAAAGCAGGGGCTTGTGGTCCGTATATATGGTGCAGTGTTGTGCATCCAGTATATAGCGGAAATGCTGGACAGCCTCGTACACAGCTAACAGTTCCCTGTAATAGGCCGGCCACGTTGTTTGACGCGCTGAAAGCTTCTTACTGAAAAATGCTAGGGGCTGCCAATGGTGTCCAACTTTCTGTTGCAAACACGCTCCAACTTGAGTATTTGATGCATCGGTAAAGAGACCTAGAGGCGCATCTGGCAATGGATGAGCGAGTTGAGTGGTTTGCGCTAGGCTTTCTTTGCATTCGTGGAAAGCACGTTGCAATTCTGGAGTCCAGGGGACAGGTTTAGAACCCTTAAGCTTAGAATTGGCTAGGACGTTCACCAACGGCGCCTGCAATTCAGCCGCATGTGGTAGGAAACGTCTGTAGAAGTTGACCATGCTCAGGAACCGGCGGAGGCCCTGGACAGTCTTCGGTAGAGGGTATTCCAAGAGAGACTGGATTCTCTCTGGTGGAGGTTTTGTACCGTCCTTTGAGAGCCGATAGCCCAAGAAGGTTACCTCACTTGCACCTAATACGCACTTGGATGGATTTATGACTACACCGTAATCAGTTAATCTCTGGAAAAGTATGCGGAGATGGTGCATATGCTCTTCAGCATCCCGTGAGAACACCAGGATATCGTCGATATACGGGAAACAGAAGTTTAAATCTCTAGTGACCTCATCCATAAAACGCTGGAAAGTTTGTCCAGCGTTTCGTAACCCAAACGACATATAGGGAAATTCAAACAGCCCAAAAGGGGTTGTTATGGCTGTTTTGCAAATGTCACTGGGGTGAATTGGAATCTGTTGGTAGGCCTTGATAAGGTCAAATGTACTGAAAATGGTTGACCCAGCAATGTTATGGCAAAAATCTCCTATGTGTCATACCGGGTAGCGGTCGGGTATTGTCCTTGCGTTCAATGCCCGGTAATCGCCACATGGACGCCATGAGTTGTCCCGCTTAGGTGCAAGGTGCAAGGGTGAGGACCAGGGACTATTAGAAGGTCTCGCTGTACCACACCTTACCATGTCCTCGAATTTTTTCTTCGCTATCTGCAATTTTTGGGGTCCTAGACGACGAGGTCGACAAGAGACTGGTGGGCCTTCGGTTGTCCTAATGTGATGTACAGTATTGTGTTTAATATCACGTTGGATCCCAGGTGGGCGAGTAATGGACTGAAACTCAGCGAGCAACATGCTGAAAGGTGAGTCGGTGGATACTGCAGCAGTCTTTACGCTGGCCTGTTCGATAGAAGCTACAGATGCCTTAACGTGTAGGCCGGTGGTGCCGTCGAGGAGGCATCTGTTACGGCAGTCAGGGAGTAAGTTATAGTAAGCCAGAAAATCAGAACCAATGATGGCTGTGCTAACATCAGCAATGACAAACTGCCAACGAAAGTCACGACGTAAACCAAGGTTGAGGTTCATGGAAAGGCTACCGTATGTCCTGATTGTACTACCGTTTGCAGCGCTCAGCTCATACCCAGAAGCTTTGCAAGTGCTTCCCAGAAGCTTACGCGGGAAACAGCAAAGGTCAGATCCGGTGTCGATCAGAAATTTTGCTTTGGTATTCTGATCAAAAATAAATAGACGGCGGCCCGATGTAGAACAGACAGTTGCCGTCTTCACTGGCTGTTCATTCCGTTTTCTGCCTGCCAGGAACAGGGACTAGTACATTTTACAGCTTTATCTTGGAACTTTTTGTGGTACCAACAAAGCCGGCTCTGTGGAGTAAGGGAACGGTCACGGCTTTTAGATCTCCTTTTACTGTGACTCCTGCCTCGGGGCTGGTTACGGGCCAGGGCATCGACTTTACGTGTCAATTCCTCCATCTGGGCAGCTAAAGTATTCGGCGCAGCTGTAGCATGTACGGCCAAGTGGCTATATGGTGGTGTGACAGTAGGTGAAAGTTCCAAGATCTTGTCTGCAAGCTCTGCTATATCAGCTAGAGGCATTAACTGGGCCGCTAATATAGCCTGCAAGTGCTGGGGTAGTCGACGCATGAAAAGTTGTTTTAATATACTTTCGTCATGAAGTGAGCTACCGGCTAATGACTTTAAGTGACGTAAAAATTGTGATGGTTTCCTATCACCGAGTTCTTCGTCACCAAGAAGTTGGCGAACTCGTTGCTCTTCGGATACGGAAAGACGACGGACTAGTTCAGATTTTAGTTTTTCGTAACGTCCTGTGGTAGGAGGGTTAATGACAATGTCTTCTACCTCGGCTATGACCTTGGTAATACCAATATAAATGGTCCGTTAT
The DNA here is from genome assembly GCF_040414725.1 of Anabrus simplex. Classification (NCBI taxonomy): domain Eukaryota; kingdom Metazoa; phylum Arthropoda; class Insecta; order Orthoptera; family Tettigoniidae; genus Anabrus; species Anabrus simplex. The sequence goes on from NC_090265.1 coordinate 319,126,835, forward strand.
TGGACATTATAAATTTTCCAGCTAGCTCATTCTTGGTTGCCAGCGTTTCGCCCTCATGTGCTAGGGTGGGCTCATCAGTTGGTACCTAGCACACTTACCAATACGCTGGCTAGTGCATACCGTGGAGGCCACTACGTAGGCTAACTGGAGCCACCGGCAGTGCCAATGCACTAAGAGACTTTGTCTCATCACTAAAAATTGATGCCTGCTTGGCCATCAGATGATATAGATGTTGATTCCCATAGGGAATCTGAAATATTTGTCCTGAATGAGCAAATTTATAATACCAATATAAATGGTCCGTTATTGGACATTATAAATTTTCCAGCTAGCTCATTCTTGGTTGCCAGCGTTTCGCCCTCATGTGCTAGGGTGGGCTCATCAGTTGGTACCTAGCACACTTACCAATACGCTGGCTAGTGCATACCGTGGAGGCCACTACGTAGGCTAACTGGAGCCACCGGCAGTGCCAATGCACTAAGAGACTTTGTCTCATCACTAAAAATTGATGCCTGCTTGGCCATCAGATGATATAGATGTTGATTCCCATAGGGAATCAACATCTATATCATATGACCTTGGTGTCAAGCTGTGAAATTACATTATCAAATTTAGTCTGGTCGGCCGTGATGCCTGCGAGCCTGAATTGAGTCTCAACCTGGGCGAACCAAACAGTTGGTCTGTCATACCAAAACGGTGGTAGCTTTGCAGAGATTTTGGCAACTTGGCCAACATTGCTAGATGTAGCATCGGTACCAGTAGACTCATGCTCCTGGAGCCGGGCTAGTAATGCTTCGTTCTGCTCTTGCAAAGGCTTCTGTAACGGTCTTTCGGGACAATTACGGTTACCATAATAATAATAACAATATAGAAATAATATAATAATACTTGTAGTAAATAATATGAATAAGGAGGTAGAAATATGACGCAGTGGCGGAGAATTCATATAAACCAAATACAGGGAACACTTACAGGCCTAAAAATGATAACTAAGACAGGATGTGGAAGCTGCGGGAAGCCCTTATAGAGGTCCATGGGTACGTATGACGTTATGGGGGAGAAAAGACTTGCAAGAAACACCCTCTAGCTCAACTATATTAAAAATGACAAGGTTTTACAAAATACAGTTCCACGACACGGAAACAAGACATACTTAAGTGACTTAACATAAAACTTGATTTAACAATGAAAGTGATGCTACATTAAAGGTATAGTTTAAAACGAAAGTATTTAATGGATGCAAGACTTGAAACTACGGCAATTGGAACCTAGGGTAAACTCGGACACATCAAATTAAACTTTAAAATGACATTAAGCGAAGAAATAATGAAACACCAAAGGAATTAAACTAAATGAAACGAAACCGGAAAACATTGAGAATAATATTGCAAAAACACTGAAATAACACTTACTTCGGAAAAGCAGGAGTTCCCGAGGGCAGCAGCCCTCGAGCGCAAACGCCCGCTTGGGCGGTCGGATGGAAAAGACGCCGAGCTCACGCATCATAATTCCCAAGCCGGCAAGAAGACCGGAAATGGCCCGATTACAATCAACCAATAAGATCAAACTTACCCTAGATTCCTGGACCTTTTGCCAATAGGAAATCTCGTTACCATATATGGTAATTTTAACATTGTTAGCAATTACACAAGTTCTGGAACATTACGATTACAACACCAAAATTTCATCATAGGAAACCGCACGTGTGGTACAGGTACAGGATGCTCCAAAATAAATCACCTTACAAATTTTACAACAGATTACATAAAAACTACATTTAAAAAAATCACTTCAAAACACTTTTGCATGTTGAAATGTTCATACAGTTCAATGTTTCTTGATGTTTCCATAATTAAAAAAAAATTTACAAACATATTTCAGTTACACAAAATTCCAGTAGAGTCCAGAGTTGCAAAAAAAATTAAATCCTTCAGACAAATAAAAAAATTAAAATTTACATTTCCAAACACACAGTAGTTTCAGTTCTCCGTCCCACCAACCGGTGACATTCTCCTCCTCCCAAAGTCGAGCTCTGCTCGACAAAAAAAATTTACCAAAAATAACAAAATCTAAATGAACTCAAAATGGGAGGCTTAATGGAGATTTGAAGATTTTCACAACGCCACAAATTGCACCACACCACAATTTCTTATCATCGTTCTCTTCAGGAACGTCCATACAGGCAAAACCCAGTAGAGCGTTGGTATCGCTGTCAAACAAAGTCGCTGACCGTGGCCGTTGCCAACGTCTCCATCCCTATTGCAGTCCAACCATTGCTCACATACAGCCTCAGCACAGCCCACCCAACTTAGTGAACAGGTCCATAACTGGCGAAGGCAGATGGCACAGCACAGACTACTGTCACCATTAAACACCTTTCCATTCCACCATCAGACATTAGTGGCCAATAGGTGCGTTGCAGGCTCCAAATAGATATCCCAGGTTGAAATGTCAGTGGCATCGCAGTAACTGGAACATAAACATACGCAGCAGAAATTTGGAACTGAAGAACTTAGGCCTCTGGCCTGAACTATTGATGACGTTACGAGGAGGCTTGAGTTTCGAGGGTGGGTTTTTGTGTTTTTTTCATTAATAATAACAAGCCTCCTTAGGGAGATTCCCTCTCATGTTTCTGGGAAACCCCAGCCCTCCTGGCAAGTGCTATTTCAGAATTTTGAAATTTAGGAAAAATTAAAAAAAACTAAAGGAAAATTTGCCAGAGTTTACCCTAGTGCCAAAACATTATAAAATCCCTAACTAATCATGAATAAACTTCTAAACTTACCCCAACAGACATTACATTAAATTATATCTAATATGATTATACATAACCCTTCCCATTACAACTAAAGTAACTTAACTAAATTATCAACTACAAAACCTGAAAAATGGTGTGCGCCAATTAATTAAAATTTGCTTACAACTAATTCCTTATAACTACCAAATTAAATTACTGTGTGCATTCTTAATCACCCAACATTAAGGAACAGAACAAAACAAATAAACGGAAGATTTAGAATGTTACAAGGGAACTCAAAACCGAAAAATAATTAATTACGTTAGCTTGCAACCACCTTCAATGAATTGAGGATAGTAAGTCACTATTTATTTACCATGTCATGTACTCATGAAATTTTTACATAGATAAACTCACATTACGTATTACGTGTCACCAGTCAAATGAAGGCACAATAAAGCCAGGAATACCAAATGAAAATCATATTACTTTATCAACAGGAACTCAAATACTCAAATATGAAAAACAAAAGCGATGCAAGAGTGCACATGCAGACATCCAACTCACTGATATAAGAAATAAAAAGGTACAAGAACAACCTTCATACCAGAGATTACCAGATAACCGCATGACACACAAAACTACCAAGCTTATCTGTCCTTCGACATACACACAGACATCAAACCACCAAAACAAGTGCGACGATCCCTGAATCAGCATAACCAACGAATGGTAAAAGGCACGGACGACCTCAATACTGAGTTCACCTCACATCACAAGAACACAGTACACATACACACACAAAAACACCCGTACGATGACACATCAAGGAGTACCCACAAAATAAAAGGACAGAACATCAGAACATGACCTCAAGTACCCTTGAAATTATCACACTACAATGAGACTCTTAAGGCCAATATTGTACTCCTAGAAGAGGAACTGCCTCTCAGCACCTTAACCCTAACTCTCAGTACACACACACCTATGCCTACCAAAGGCACAATTATATTCAAAAATCGTAGGACAGATACAGCACAGCTACAAATTTAGAACCGTACTCAGTCTACAGAATCCCATACTTCTACAAATTGAGTACATAAATTTGGAAGACACAAACCCGTAATGCAAGAAATTTTAACATTGATAAAATCGAACAAGACAAAACACAAGCAGAAAATTTAACTGAATGGCTTAGCTAAATTACGATACCCTCAAAATTTTGCTAGTGACAAATTTAAAATAACAGAAATAAAATCTTGACAACCTGCAGACCTAAGATGAATTTAACAACAATTTATAGCTCAGCGTAAGGACACCAAAATGAACATTTGCAGAAAATCTTCCTAGCAATCACTCTTATAATCACAAGGGACATCATTTTCCATCTAGGCACCTAATACCAAGAAAAAGATTACGAGGAATCTCATACCAGATACACTAGATTTCCAACATGTCACGAGCACAAGTGCAGATCCGTAACCCGTCAAATTTGCCCAAAATGAGCCTCAGCATTACCTGGTCTAAAGATATGGTGAACACGTGTCACCCTATGAGCCTATCCAAGTCCTCATAGAACCCTCCCTAGCAAATATAGGAATACACGGGTAAATAAATATACGTGACAAGGAAACAGACACTTACACGATGGAAAAGCACAAGACAAACTAGGAAACTTTCGTAATTTAGAAGCTAGTTGGGAAACAGTCACCAAAATAGTCCCATACCTACTTGGAAACGAACCCAGATCCAGCAAAAGACCAAAAACAACACATGACCGGAAATTTAAGTACATACAGAGCTACAACATGACGTAAAAATTACCTTTAAAAGATCACACACGTGGAATACTGCCAAATATAACATTCCAGGCGACAAGAAACAAAATTTTGAAAATAATTTGTCGAAACACGAGATTTACGAACAGGAAAACACTCGAAGAAATAGCCGAAAATTCACAACATAACCTTAAAATTGTTGCCGAAAATTTACCAAAAGAGAGATTACAGAAAAACTAAGGAAACTCCGTGCTAAAATTCAACCAGAACACAATGATCACTCTGACAATTCACACTACAATTTACGTAGTCTAGAAGGAAAACAAACAGAACGCGACACTCGATAACTTTATTAAGGATGTAAGGTGTGCACTTCGCAGTTGGTCAAACGCTCAGCTGTTTTCAACACACTTCAGCTGTTCAAGAGATAACCCGAATTCAAACACGGGAGTACAGTACCAATTACAGTATCGAGACAAAACTTAGCACGATATCACGACGCAGTTTAAAAGAACCGGAAATTACACAAATGTTACAATCAGAACAGAAATGGAAGAAAACTAGACATAATCAAACATATTGAAATTTATCAAAGAAGACTTTCGGAAAGCGAACACAGCACACGAAATGTGAAGATATCACTTTACTACAAAACACGTGGTCAAGCGAAATCTTGCCACACAGGAAAATTTATTGAAATTAACGAAACCAAAAACTTGTTACAAATAGTGACGCACTATTTCCTCCAACCGTTAAGTACAAGGAAACACAGTCACAAGACTGCACATCGCGGAACGAAAAACACGAGGTGAGATGAACTTGCGCAAGAATCATGAAAACAAAAACCGGGAATTACGAATACACACGGAACACTTACAACCTATATTCAAACTTAAAAGATTTAAAATTAATTTTAGAAAAGTTAGCCGAGGATGATCATTGTAAGCCTTCGCTCCTTTCCATAACACACGCTCTGATATCAAATGTAACGGTCTTTCGGGACAATTACGGTTACCATAATAATAATAACAATATAGAAATAATATAATAATACTTGTAGTAAATAATATGAATAAGGAGGTAGAAATATGACGCAGTGGCGGAGAATTCATATAAACCAAATACAGGGAACACTTACAGGCCTAAAAATGATAACTAAGACAGGATGTGGAAGCTGCGGGAAGCCCTTATAGAGGTCCATGGGTACGTATGACGTTATGGGGGAGAAAAGACTTGCAAGAAACACCCTCTAGCTCAACTATATTAAAAATGACAAGGTTTTACAAAATACAGTTCCACGACACGGAAACAAGACATACTTAAGTGACTTAACATAAAACTTGATTTAACAATGAAAGTGATGCTACATTAAAGGTATAGTTTAAAACGAAAGTATTTAATGGATGCAAGACTTGAAACTACGGCAATTGGAACCTAGGGTAAACTCGGACACATCAAATTAAACTTTAAAATGACATTAAGCGAAGAAATAATGAAACACCAAAGGAATTAAACTAAATGAAACGAAACCGGAAAACATTGAGAATAATATTGCAAAAACACTGAAATAACACTTACTTCGGAAAAGCAGGAGTTCCCGAGGGCAGCAGCCCTCGAGCGCAAACGCCCGCTTGGGCGGTCGGATGGAAAAGACGCCGAGCTCACGCATCATAATTCCCAAGCCGGCAAGAAGACCGGAAATGGCCCGATTACAATCAACCAATAAGATCAAACTTACCCTAGATTCCTGGACCTTTTGCCAATAGGAAATCTCGTTACCATATATGGTAATTTTAACATTGTTAGCAATTACACAAGTTCTGGAACATTACGATTACAACACCAAAATTTCATCATAGGAAACCGCACGTGTGGTACAGGTACAGGATGCTCCAAAATAAATCACCTTACAAATTTTACAACAGATTACATAAAAACTACATTTAAAAAAATCACTTCAAAACACTTTTGCATGTTGAAATGTTCATACAGTTCAATGTTTCTTGATGTTTCCATAATTAAAAAAAAATTTACAAACATATTTCAGTTACACAAAATTCCAGTAGAGTCCAGAGTTGCAAAAAAAATTAAATCCTTCAGACAAATAAAAAAATTAAAATTTACATTTCCAAACACACAGTAGTTTCAGTTCTCCGTCCCACCAACCGGTGACAGCTTCGTCAAAGCAATAAGTTGTTGGAGTTGGTTCTGCAAGTTGTTATTTTGTTCCTCCAAAGCTTTTAATCGATCCTCCGCCATAATCAAGATGGGTACACAATATAAGGGCAAGGAGAAAAAGAATTCTGAAAATACCGGACAAGGTGACAAAGAAGCAGTCAGAGGTACGATGTGTAGTTGTGTGTGTAAGTGAATGAAGATGTGAGGATGAGCAACACAAGCACAAATTTACAAATGGTTTGAAACAATCTTATAGGTTAGTTGGAAACGAAATATTATGCAGGTAGGCCTAGCATATGATAAGAGATTCACAAACATATAAACTATAAGTTAACAAAATAATCTTGCAGATGTTACACACTGATTTTGGTTATAAATGAAAATATTAAGCATAAACCGTGGGTTCCAATGTCCATTTTAAGTCTTGAGGAATGTCCATATAATGCAACTGTATGTTATACCTGTAATGTAACAACTTAGAAACCACTAAAAGGCACGATTACGATTTATATATATATATATTATATAGTACAACAATTCAAGCAGTTGTAATGCATGAGAAGTAGGTTATTTTTAAGTAATTTTACTTGTTTGAACAGCAAATAGGGTAGGCCTATGTTGTGGAGTAGTCTGTATCTTAGGCTTTCATTATCAAAAAGAGAAAGAAAATTGCACAGAAGATTGCTGGATTACGTACATCAATTTAACACCAAGATTGTAACTATGGTTAGAAAACTAAGTACTGTCCACTGTAGGCCTATACATTTCTTTGTGATGTCCGTACAACTTCACAACGAATTTATGTTGTGAATAATTTGCAATATTCCGGAACAAGTAAAACGTAGGTTATATACATACAAGTTTTTAGATGATATGTTGCGTTTTTGAAGAGTAGCAGATGCGGCGTAACAAAGAGAAGTTCACAATTAAGTATTTATTTTCCACCTAGTCGATACAATGATTGCTTAAGGCAATTTTTAATGGTCAAAAGTGGTACATGTTTCGTATATTATCAACATCTTCAGCCACATAACACTGTTTAGATGAAAAATGTATAAAATTGACAAAGTAATGCTTTAGAGGAAGTGTCCTTAAAATTAACATAAGATTGACAAGATTAAAACAAACAAATAACTCAAGAGAAAATATATAAATTATTTCTACAATAGAAAGCAGTCGTCAAGGAAACACTTGTACAATATTCCATAGAGAAATTGTCCTAATAAATATTCTTTTCTTAATAATTCATGAAAAAAGATCAATTTATAAATTAAAAATTATACAATTTATAAGTAATTATCGAAATGAAATAATCCTGATATCACAGTGCGGCTCTTATTATTAATGTAGATGAAGATATAACTAATTCCTAGTTGTCAAATCTTATTAAGCCTGCTTTCCTTTGGAATAGTAACTCCTGTCATTCTTTCACAGTTTTGCGCCGGGTGTAATATTGATGATGCGTTCTTCCTTGCTCTTGCACCTGAGGAGGTGGAGGAGCGGGGTATATAGGTGTGTCAAGAACTTCCTTGCTGTCACCTATAGCTTCAACTGAGGAGGAATAAGTTGTAGGGCTATCTGTAGGAGGAGAAATTCCAATTCTTTTTTCGTGATCCTTCTCAAGCATTTTCAAATATACTAGAATTTGATAATATAATGGATTCTTATATTCTACAGCCTCATTAAGGTTATCATTTTTCTTTACAAGTTGGTCTAGATGAATGTACAGGTCTTCATATGTGTTCATTAAGCTGCCCTTTTTTTAACTTTTTTATGATGGTCAGGTCTTGTTCTATGTTGGTAAATTTATGACCTGTGGCAGTCATGTGTGATCCCATTGCTGAGAATCTTCTATGTTTTTCAGCATTCACATGTTCCAAATATCTAACTTTAAAATTGCGGCCAGATTGTCCTATGTATGTATTCTTACATTCAAAGCATGTGAGTTTATATATTCCGGAATCAAAAAATTTATCTTTTTCCGAGAGATTTATTGTGGCGTAAAGTTGCCGCGTGCGGACTGAAGCGATGCGTATCACCGACGGCCGTTAGGATTCTGGCGACTGTTTTTGTCGTTTGTCGAATTGGTTTCATACTCGGAAGAGGTGGTAGTTCCAATGAAGTAAACAGTCTAATGCCTCTTTGAAATAAAGTGTGGTAACATACCGTGATCTGTGGTGAAGCACGTGGTCCAAGATAGGTTATGGTATGAGCGTGTTCTCCATACTCGGGGTCACCATTTATGGAGTCTTGGTTGTAGACAGCTCCACATCGTTCATAAATAAACCAGTCCTCATGGATAATAAGATTTATTTACACCACACACAGTTTTAGTACACCTTTGCATGTGAGATAGGTTACACTGATTACACCAACAAGACACAAACAGGCGTGATGCTCATGCTCACTCCACGCAGCCGAATGACGCTAACCCAAGCTAGTTTTGCAAGCTATACCCTGATGCAATGTTGCATCGTGCACAAGGGTGCGTTCTGTATGTGGGGCGAGTTCATTCTTCCTGATGCCGCTACAATACCAGAACAGAGCTTCTAAATCGATACAGTTCCAGCTAAACCAGGACATATGTTAACCCTAAATAGATGGAACTCTTTTTTCATTTGAATTGTAAATCTTCAATATAGACTACTATGAAAATTATAACTTGTGAGTTGTGGATGGTCATACAGATTCTAGAGAGGGTATCAGCAGTAACATTATATTTACCAGTTCTGTAAATAATGTCGTACTGAAAACAGGATAGTTCCATTTGCCAATGTATTCTTTTTTCATTTTTTACTTTTCCTGGATGGTTGTTATCAAACATGAAGGTGACAAATCTTTAGCCTGTAATCAGCCTGAAGTGTCTACCAATGAGATAGTGGCACCCTTTTTGAAGTGCTTCTAAAATAGCTTGAGCTTCTTTCTCAATGGATGGATGATTCTGTTCTGACCCCAATACGGACAAAGCGACAGGATGACCAAACTGGGACAAAGTAGCTACCAATAGCACTTTCTGACACATCTATTTTATACAATATTGATTAGAAGGAAGGATCCACCTTTCAATACTCCGTTATTAAGTTGAACCAAATAGAAGTTACAACCTGTTCATTTGGGACCGGTTTCAACACATTTGAAGTGTCATCATCAGCCAATTAGCAAAGCAGTGCAAAAATTAAGTCATAAAGATCTAAAAACAACTAACACAATGATAACAGTGAAGGAACTCTGAGTCAATACACGTTGTGACAGATTTTTCAACTTCACTTTTCAGCTCTTCAAATGTTGAAATAGCTTCCTTACAGAGAGGGTGGCTTCAATGTGTAAGAGGCAGGACTGTAATAAAAAATCTTGGGACGAGAGGGAAGCAGTTGGAAAACATTCTTAGAATTGTTTTTAGGGCAGCAGCATCCCTGGGAAGTGGTTGGTTTCTAAGAGGCTCCAAGCGATCTGAATATGGTTAAATGATCCTGTTAGCAATTTGGTATCCAAGCAAGTTGATAGACCTTAAGGACAGAGAATTTTTCGTTATTGAGCATCAAATTGAATTTACAAGATACTTCAATAACTTCCTTAAATTTTTGTTATGCTCTTCGTGAACTTTTCCACAAATTATGACATCATCTAGGTATGCAGAGGTATCTTTCAGTTTCTTTCTCCAACTGAAGTCGTCAGTGACCCTCTGGAAATCCGCAACCCCATTGGTGACTCCGAAGGGTATCCTTCTGAATTGGTAAAGGTGTCCACGGGCCTTGAAGGTAGTAACTACTTGTCTTCATCCTTTATTGGATCAAAGGTCTATTGTGGTGAATCTCTCATAATTGGCCACTTTATTCACAATATCTTCAATCCTAGGCAAAGGATATGCATCCAGCAACATGAATCAGTTGATGGTTCGAGAATAATCAATAAACAGTCTCTTTTTGTTTTCTTTTGAAATAACTTATGCTTGGGCCCTCCAGGGAGAGAAACTAGGCTCAGTCATGTCTTCTCAAGGCAATTTACGTCCATTCTGTGAACATGCATCATTTTCAGAGAGGTGGTGTGATTTGATTGCAATCATTTTTATGTCCTTTTTAAGATAGGCAAACAATGAGTCTGGTTAGACATTTGCTACAGTAACACTGCAGATTGTGAGAGGGTTCATATCTCCATAAAATATTAGCTGCATACTAGAATGCTTCCCTGGTATATCAGAACAAAGATTAGGCAGTACAAAAAGTTCAATATTTTTGTATTGATGCACTCAGAGCAACAGTACATTGTCCTATAATATTACATGTGACAGAGATAGAGGACAATTATATGGCAGCTGAAGATGGTAGGGTAGGCACTCCTGACTAGTGTAAGTTTTCATCACTAACTTAAGGAACTCCCTGTGTCAGTCAACGAATGTTCTCCATTACCATTGACCATGGCAGCGGTTGTGCTCTTCTCTAGTCCACCTGCTGATGGAGCAAGCCCAGCACAGCTGAGTACTCCTTCTGAATGCTTAGATTTAGGGTTTTGGGAAAGGTTAGATCTGCAGACCTTAGCATAATGTCCATGTTTCTCACATGAATTACAAGTAACATTTCTTGCCGGACACTTCAAGCACACATTTCTCATTACCACAGTAAAAGCATTTCTGACTGATAACAGCGAGAGTAGGTTCATGCTCAAGTGAAGCAACACTGGGAGTAGTCCTATTTGAGTCCTGTAAGTGCTGAGACAGGACCGTATTAACTGTTATTTAACTGTTATAGATTACCAATGAGCACGTTCAAGAGAACGAGCAAGATTATAAACTTCCCCCATAGTTAATGAAGAGATTGCAGGCAAAGGACTCTATTCAGGATCAGAATTCAGGACAGGTGTCCCTGAGAAATTGGTATGTGTCATTACAGGTAGAACAACAGAAGGTAATGCGAACGACAGGAAGCATGACCAAGAAATGGCAAATAAGTTAATATGGGAACTGTTGCTAAGAAGTGTGGAAGTAGAAGGAAGGGAAAAGGTAGGAAAGGGAAATTGTAGGGTAAAGGATAGGAAAAGACAGGTGGAATGGGGTCATGGGAGGAAAAAAGGGAGGAGGAAGTAGCTTCTGCAGTTGTCAGAAAAGATAGGGCTGACCAGGAAGGGAGGGGATCAAATGAGGTGGATAGGGTTGAGGCTCTGGTCATGGGGGATTCCATTGTTAAATATGTGAGGAAAGTGTGTGGAGGAAAGGGAACCATGGAAAGACCTTCAGACTAAAACATTTGCTCACTTCAAATGTTCAAAGAAAAATTACTGAAAGCCTTCCTAACAATGTGTAAACTGAAGATTACATGAGTAAAATGTCTGGCTTTGCTGAATAATCATTGGCAAATTTAATGATTTGAGATCACTTAAACTTCCATTTTCATTCCTGGAAAATCCTTTTGCTGTTGAGGTTGTGGGTGATGGCTGTCCTGTTTCATCACCAATAACAAAGGATACAACAGCTGTAGAGTTAGAGCTACTAGAACTGCAAGAGGACGAAGGACTAGAAGAACTCAAACGAAGTGGTGTTTCTACCATAAAATTTTGGAAGAATGTTCCAGAAGAAAAATACTCACTAACAAAAGAGTCTGTTAAGAGACTTATCTCAATCTTTGGGACTACTTATGTGTGTGAATCACTGTATTTAATGCTTAAATTCATCAAATCTAAATATCAGTCTGAACTAACTGATGAACATTTAAGTGAACTTGTGTGAACTGCACTTACCAATTATCAGCCATATTTCAGAAAAATAACAGAAAAAATGAACACTTGAAAAAGCACTTCTGAAATGTAAAACCTCATTCCTTGATGTGTACCTGAACAATAATGTTCAGTGTAGTGTAGAAAATAAATGTTCCTTCAATTGTTATCCAATAAAAAACACATCTTCATTTTATAAACCATTTTCTAAATATGCGCCCAATTTTGTCTCCTAAATTTGCTCCTAAATTTGTGGCTCCCAAAATTAAGGTTAGCAGCCACCCCTGGTATATGGAAATTTTCAATCTCTCAACAATAATGTTACATGCAATTTTATATGAACTTTAAAACTTAGTTTTTTTTAATAGTCCACTGATGCAGAAGATAAATCAAGAAACTAATCAGGGCTTCCATGATAAGCCACCAGGGAGCACATTGCCAAGATGTTAGCTGTTACCAGTTTCATGATATTAATTGGGATGATGTTTATTATTTAATTTGCTTACAAATGTCACAACAGTTATCCAACAAACATATGAAGAGAAAGCCATACAAGATAACTATAAGTACCTCTTTGACATTTGCAACTATACCACCATTTGGTAGAATCTCTTACTCAGAAACTAAAATCAACCATTTCAAAAATCTATTTGCTGAGCAATATTTCACTAACATTTTAATATATTTCAGGCCTTTTTACATGTTTCAACCACATATTGTAATACATTCCAAATGAGAATTGAGGAACGATTATATGATCCACCTGCTGATTGGCGAGCTGCAATACAGATGAGTGAATCTTCAGATGCCTCCGTACTTGAAATACTTTCCAATAAGTAAGTGGTTTACATATATCATTCATTACTGCACCAAGTTAGACATTTGAATTCCTTTTTCTTCATATGCACTGTTCTCATAGATCATTGGTGATAAATAACAGCATGACTTGCACTTTATCTGTAACAATTTAGAACAGCAAAACTGTATTGATTTTGGAACTGCTGGAGATTCCTTAACCAAGATGTTCTCCTTTTACCTTGATCCCATTTGCCTTCAGTTTTCTCCTGGATGTCCAAGTGTAGAAAACTGTATTTATTATTATACATGATATGGATAAAATAGTACCAATATAAATGGTCCATTATAATGTCCAATAATGGACCATTTATATTGGTAATGTCCAATAACGGACCATTTATATTGGTATTATAAATTTACTCATTCAGGACAAATATTTCAGATTCCCTATGGGAATCAACATCTATATCATGGATAAAATATTCAAGCTTCCTTCTCTTTATTGTCTGAGAATTTCCATCTCCTTTTTCATGCAATACAGCACCTCCATATTGGTGATTCTAGCAATCCAGAGGATTTAAAAGAATTCTGTAGTTTGCCCACATTTCAGAAACTTCTAGCTTCTTGTACGTAGTATCTGTTAAAGTTCAGGACTCAACTCCATATTGTACGTACATAACATCAGAGAAGATGAACATGAAGAGGTTAGTGACAGATCATGGCAAGTCAGTGTTTCCGACATCTTACTGAAACAGTTCCTGGTTTAGTCGATTCTGGATGGTACTTTGTGGGAGGGGTGTCAAATCAAATCAAATCAAATCAAAATCTCTTTATTTGCAAATGAGATGTCTACCTCGGTGGCAAATGGTACACTAAAATACACTATCAAAGAGTAGAGAAAGGTCCACCTATTCAGTACCATTAGTTTAAAACAGTGTACTATATAATTGGTACTAGTTTCGACCCTACATACATTGGATCATCTTCAGTCATGATTTAATTGGAAACATGTGTTTACATACAACCAACAATAAAGAATACAATTTGGTATGTCTTAATTTAAAATCTAAGTCTAAAACATTGAGGAAGTCAGACTACACATTTAAAATTGAAATTTAAAAAATACATTAAAACTGTTGTGATTTGTGTTGAACTTATAGTAACCAAGTGTTCTCAAGTTGATCTTGTAGTTGGTATTCCTTATTTGTATAGTTGAGCAATTTGATTTATAAATTATGTCTTGTCAAATAGTAACATGAGTATTGGTTTATATGTAACATTAAGGGGATATTCACAACTTGAATAAGTGTTCCTTTTCATCAGATATAGTGATCTGTTTTTTAATTTGGTTTGAAGTGAATGTCTGAAAAAGAAATATATGAAGTGATTTATTGAGAAAAGAATTGAGAAAAGAAGGGAAGCTAGAAGATCGAAACTAACATGCAGCTATACGAGACTCACCCCTATGTTTCTCGTAAATTGTATGCACTTGGTACGGACACCAACACCAGACTGACTGTTAAGAGGGAGCAGGAGTATAGCTTATGATGGCAGGGGATGGAGGAGGGATGTGTGAGGAGGGGCAGGTGGGTGTCGGGTAGGTAGGAATGAACTGATTGGTGGACTTAATGTGTCTTTTTTGCGTTTACACTTGGCGTATATAGGAATGATTATATCAAACACAATATTAGGTTTTTCACTGATTTCATTAATATTATAGTTAGGGTTAAAGTACTGTTCTAAATGAATGAAACAGTTCTCCAATATGTTGAGCATGGTACCCTTCTTATCCACTTTTAATATGCTTAAATCTTGGTCAACTGATGTAAAATTATGTTTTAAGGCTGTCATGTGTTGTGCCATGGCAGAGAAATGATTGTATCTTGAAGCATTGACATCTTCCATGTATCTTATTGAAAAACTATGTCCTGCTTGTCCTACATATGTAATTTTACAGCTATTGCATTGTAGTTTGTAGACATCTGATTTAGAAAATTTATTAGTTTGACTGATAGTACATGTATTATAAAAATTGGAAAATTTGTTATTATTCATTTTAAAAGCTATTTATTGGTTATTTTTCTTGAAAATATTAATAATGTGGTATATATTTACACTATTGAACATGAAAGAGGAATACTTTTCTTGTCTATTGATTCCTATGATTGACATCTTTTAGTTGTGTTAATGATCTTATTGATAAATTGTGCATTATACCCATTTGATTTAGCTATTGATCAAATACCATTTAGTTCATTTTGAAGGTCTCATTTGGATAAGAGGATGGTGAATGCTCTATTTACCATACTATAGTATGCCACTTTTTTATGGAATTGGGGATGGAAAGAATCATTTTGGATTGTACTAACCATTTGAGTTGGTTTTCTAAAGATACGAAAGACAGCTGGTTGGGATGTCTAGAAATACTTAAATCTAAATCATTTAAATTCTGTTGGAATTCAGATTCCAGTGTAAAATTGATATGTGGATCTAGGGTGTTTAAACTGCATAAGATATAGGCCGTATTTCCAAGGTCTTGATTTAATATATAGCCAGAACATCGTCCACATAGCGAGCCCAGTAGCAGATATTATTGAATATGGGATTTTTAAAGATCTTTGTGTATTCTGAATTATCTAAATATATTTCTGCCAATATCCCTGAGGCTGGCAATCCCATGGCTTAACCATTCTGTTGGTAAATAACATTAGTAAAACTGAAGTAGTTGTTATTTATAGCCAATTTCAGAATGGACATAAATTCCTGAATTTCTTGTATGGATAATTTACTATACTTTCTTAAGTTATTGTATATTATATTGATGGTTTCTTTTATAGGGATACTTGGATACATGTTATTAATATTGAAAGAGTGGATTGTATGGTGAGGTTGAACTTCAAAATTTGTAAGATTGTCAACTAATTCTAATGTGTTTTTAATGGACTTGTTGGACACAAACCTGTAATTTTTCTTTAAAAACTGTTGTATGTACTGGGAGGTTTTGTATAAAGGGCTTGATCTATAATTAATAATATGTCTCATAGGGATGTCAGCCTTGTGGATCTTGGGTTGTTCTATAGCTTTGGGGAGTCCTGGGTTCATATTGATTAGTTCAGTGGTTTCTCTGTCATTTAAGAGGAAAGTTAAACTTTTAAGCAATTGGTTTAAGTTCTTTGGCTTTTAGTTGTAGGATCTTTTTTGATAATGGTAAAAGTTTTGTTGGAAAAGAAAGTTGTTCGTTTTATTAATGTATTCCTCTTTACTCACGACAACTCTGAGTAATGTGATATTTGAAGCTGGAAATCTTCTCATCCATTGTGCAGAAAATTTTTTGTGTCATATTCCTTTTCTTTAAAGAAGTCATTGAAGCTCTTCTCTAAGTGGGCATTCAAAAGTAGGGGATGAGAGAACACAGCTTTGTTGGACTCCTTGCAAAATTGCCTCCTCCTCTGACAACATTCTGTCAATCAACTGTGAAGCAATTAGCAATTTGGTTCCATTACAGATGTGCAATTATTCATATGTTGCGTTCGTTCCTTTCCATTTCACATAGGATGTCACACTGAACAGAATCAAATGCTTTTTTGTAATCCATAAAGCATACAAAAACATCAATGTTTACATTGCAGCATCATTGTACAAGCACTTGAAAGCTGAGCAGCTCCTCACAAATTCCAAATCCATTCCTGAAGCCAAGCTGGGTGGGTCCAATATTTTCACCCTGCCAATATCATCAACCGTGTATGATCTTCAGAAAGATTTTATGAGCTATGCTGATCAAGCTGATAGTTATATACTTACTACACATCTTGGGGCTGGGATTCTTAGGTATCATTACATTATTACATTGATTTCATCCTGTCTTTTGGGATAATGCCACTTCTGTATATGCTTTTGAAAAGGTCAATTCGCATTGCTTCTTCAAAAGCCATTTGAGCACTTCTGCACGCATGTCATCTGGCCTAGGAATTTTGAATTCAAGCCATACTCCACTTGTCTCCTAATGATGTCCATACCATTGTCATTCATGTCATCAGACTCGGTGTTTCTGTTATCAGAGAAGAATTACTGTATGTACACTTTCTATTCTTGTAGTTTCTCTTCAGTGATGACAGAATTTTGGCATTGCTATCTATGAAAAGGCGATTACTCCTATTTCTATACAATCCAACTCTTGCTTTACCATTTTTTGCAGTTTGAAGGAGTCATGTTTCCTATTGAATTATTCTATCTTGCTACATTCTCAAGAAATCTTTGCCTCTTTTATAGCTTTTATCTTCATTATAACTTACAAGTTTCTGAGTCTATCAAAACACAAATTGAAACACTAAAACATATCTATAAAATATGAACAAATATAAGCAGAATGACATGTTTCGTTCTTCAAAGATATGAGCTTCATTGATGTTTCCGTATTGAACTGAGATCACAGGTATGAGATATCTATTAGGTTCAACCTATTCAATACTAATTACGTGTTGATGTTATTTGTAAATAAAGTCATACAAGGTACTGTTTAATTCTTTACTACATGTTTATTTTTTCCAAAGTCATTATCATTCATTTGTTTTGATATACATCAGGACAAATACAATACGGCCATGTAGCACTTCCCCCCTTCTTTGCTAAATAGAGTTGTTACCTTTCTGCCTTCCCCTCAAACCCCTGCAGACAGGTGTGTGAGCTAGCCACAACCAAAGCAAGAGTCCTGGAATCAGTCCAGGAAGTAATGGACATAAAACTAATTTAGGATAAGTAGGTACAGAAAACTTTTTCATAGTTACTCAAGTGTCAGTAACAGACCTCTACATTCATAATTTATCTCACTTGTTCACAAAATTGACAAGATTTTAAAATATAAGCAATATTGTAAATATAAATGCTCAGGTAAGAAAGCTAGCAGAAGCAAAATACACTGACTGACAGAGCAAATGCAACACCAAGAAGGAGTGGTTCGAAAGGGATGAAAGTTGGGGAAAAAAACAGAGACGGCACGGACGAATAATTGATGTTTATTTCAAACCGATATGTAGGTTACACAATGCGCACGGCATCGACTCAGTAGGATGTAGGACCACCGCGAGCGGCGATGCACGCAGAAACACGTCGAGGTACAGAGTCAATAAGAGTGCGGATGGTGTCCTGAGGGATGGTTCTCCATTCTCTGTGAACCATTTGCCACAGTTGGTCGTCCGTATGAGGCTGGGGCAGAGTTTGCAAACGGCGTCCAATGAGATCCCACACGTGTTCGAGTGTTCGATTGGTGAGAGATCCGGAGAGTACGCTGGCCACGGAAGCATCTGTACACCTCATAGAGCCTGTTGGGAGATGCGAGCAGTGTGTGGGCGGGCATTATCCTGCTGAAACAGAGCATTGGGCAGCCCCTGAAGGTACGGGAGTGCCACCGGCCGCAGCACATGCTGCACGTAGCGGTGGGCATTTAACGTGCCTTGAATACGCACTAGAGGTGACGTGGAATCATACGCAATAGCGCCCCAAACCATGATGCCGCGTTGTCTAGCGGTAGGGCGCTCCACAGTTACTGCCAGATTTGACCTTTCTCCACGCCGACGCCACACTCGTCTGCGGTGATTATCACTGACAGAACAGAAGCGTGACTCATCAGAGAACACGACGTTCCGCCATTCCCTCATCCAAGTCGCTCTAGCCCAGCACCATACCAGGCGTGCACGTCTATGCTGTGGAGTCAATGGTAGTCTTCTGAGCGGACGCCGGGAGTGCAGGCCTCCTTCAACCAATCGACGGGAAATTGTTCTGGTCGATATTGGAACAGCCAGGGTGTCTTGCACATGCTGAAGAATGGCGGTTGACGTGGCGTGCTGGCGTGCGGGGCTGCCACCGCTTGGCGGCGGATGCGCCGATCCTCGCGTGCTGACGTCACTCGTCACTCGGGCTGCGCCTGGACCCCTCGCACGTGCCACATGTCCCTGCGCCAACCATCTTCGCCACAGGCGCTGCATCGTGGACACATCCCTATGGGTATCGGCTGCGATTTGACGAAGCGACCAACCTGCCCTTCTCAGCCCGATCACCATACCCCTCGTAAAGTCGTCTGTCTGCTGGAAATGCCTCCGTTGACGACGGCCTGGCATTCTTAGCTATACACGTGTCCTGTGGCACACGACAACACGTTCTACAATGACTGTCGGCTGAGAAATCACGGTACGAAGTGGGCCATTAGCCAACGCCGTGTCCCATTTATCGTTCGCTACGTGTGCAGCACAGCGGCGCATTTCACATCATGAGCATACCTCAGTGACGTCAGTCTACCCTGCAATTGGCATAAAGTTCTGACCACTCCTTCTTGGTGTTGCATTTGCTCTGTCAGTTAGTGTATATATACGTCTAAAAAACAGATGGGGAGTGGCAACTTACCATGTTAAGACCACGTAGATAGAGTACACATAAAAGAAAAACCTAATTCCAATACTATTTTTGGCTGCAGCCTTCATCAGTGGAGGATGGAATAATGATGGTCAATGTTGGCAAGTAAACGCTGTGTGAGGTGAGGGGATTTGGGAGGCAAACAGACAAGAGAATGGGAAAAAAATGGAGCAGTCATCTAATGTTAAGGCTGGGTGCATCCCTGGACCTGAGCACCAGTTGATGCACACTTCGGAATCTATAAGGGCGAGAGGATGGGAAGTAGGGGATAAATGTTTGAGGACTTTAACTGTGAAACATTCATCAAACATGGTTTTATGGTGCCTGGTGTGAATGGGGACAGGAAGATCAATGGTGGGTTTTTTTTAAGATACTGCAGTGGCTGCATACACATTTAGCTAGTGTATTGCTAGTTAAGCCAGTGTAGAAAGCTGGGCAGAGTCTGCATTGAAGCTGGTAGACAATGTTAAATAAAGTACAATCATGACGACCTTGTATGGGGTAAGACTTATTGGCGATGCAGCTGGTAAAAGTGGTGTTTGGTGTGTGTAAAAGGAAGGTATTACAGTGGCTGTGTTCACAGGGTAGAGAGCCAGAAGAGGATGGAGGTTGGTATAGTCCATAATGAGTGAGACTGTTTTTGAGGTTAGGTGGGCACAGTGACAGTGAGCTTCTTGGAAGAAGATCCTGAGTGTGGGGTGAGGATGAGGTTATCCTATTCAGTTGGTTTACTGCCAGATCTCTCAGGACATGAACTCTGTTCCCATACTCCCTAAGCAACTTAACCCTATACACTTCATTACCACATATCACCTGGGTCTACACAAAATAAGTCTCATTTTAAAACAAACATTATATCTTCTCTCATCCTCGCTCCATACCCAGGATCTTCTTCCAAGAAGCTCACAGTCATTTTCAAGCACCCACCTAACCTCAAAAACATTCTCACTCATTATGAACCGTGCCAACCTCCACCCTCTTCTAGCTCTTTCCCCTGTGAACACAGTCACTGTAATAATTGTCTTTTACATACACCAAACACGACTTTTACCAGAAGCATCACCAATAAGTCTTATCCCATACAAGGTTGCCATGACTGTACTTCATCCAATATTATCTACCAGCTTCAGTAGTCCTACAGTCTGACTCGTTGGCTGAACGGTCAGCGTACTGGCCTTCAGTTCCGAGGGTCCCGGGTTCGATTCTCGGCCGGGTCGGGGATTTTAACCTTAATTGGTTAATTCCAATGGCACGGGGGCTGGGTGTATGTGTTGTCTTCATCATCATTTCATCCTCATCACGACGCGCAGGTCGCCTACGGGAGTCAACTCGAAAGACCTGCACCTGGCGAGCCGAACATGTCTTCGGACACTCCCGGCACTAAAAGCCATACGCCATTTCATTTCAGTAGGCCTACAGACTTTTCCCAGCTTTCTACATTGGCTTAACTAGCCATACACTAGTTAAACCACCACAGTACCTACAAAATCACCAACATAGATCTTCCTGTCCCCATTCACACCACGCACCATCAAACCACATTTGATGAATGTTTCACAGTTAAAGTCCTCAAACATTTGCCCCCTACTTCTCAACCTGTCATCCTTAGAGATTCTGAAATGAACATCAGCTGGTGATCAGGTCCAGGTAAGCACTCAGCCGCTTCATTTTTCTAACGTCTTATCTCTTTGTCCCCCCCCCCCCAAATTCCCCTCATCTCACACAATAATTACCATCATTATTCTATCCTCCACTGACAAAGGCTGCAGCTGAAAATTTTGGACCTATGTTTTTCCCTTTATGTGTACTCTACCCATGTAATATTGTGCATATACTGTATATGCATGGTAAAAATTGATTAGAATTTGAGAATGTCATAGAACATGTCATTCTCCTTATAATAATGATAATTTTTTACAGGTATGTTAGAGTGTCCTGTTATAATCCATGTTTCAACAGACTGAAAAGCTTATACATTATATTAACCAAGTTGATAATGAAAGAGAATGTTTCCTTCTAAAAGTATAATAAAAATATTCTTCTTATCGTTACCCAGATCTCCCTATATTTCTAGAGATTCTTGTTCCTCTGCCTTCTTTCAGTATTCTTAAAATATTGCATTAGTTGTTTTATAAAATGTTGTGAAATATCATTTACTTTGGTGGAGTCTGAGTATTTTGAATTGTATTAAGTTTCTCTGTTACTGGGCGAGCTGTCCATGTGGTTAGGAGCACACAGCTGTGAGCTTGCATCTGGGAGATAGTGGTTTTTTTTCTTTTTTTTTTTTCTCTGTGGTTTCCCATTTTCACACCAGGAAAATGCTGGGGCTGTACTTTAATTAAGGCTACAGTCACTTCCTTCCAACTCCTAGCCCTTTCCTATCCCATCATCACCATAAGACCTATCTGTGTCAGTGCGGCATAAAGCCAATTGTACAAGTTTCTCTGTTAATGCTGACTTGACTTCAGTAGTTAGACTGAGGAACTTCTGGGTTGAAATGTGAAACTTCTTACTTCTAAACTGATATTTCTTCAACTGAATGTATATGTGACCACTGCAGGACCTGAAAAACCCTCAACATAGATCTTCCTGTCTCCATTCACACCAGTCACCAAACCATGTTAGATAAATGTTTCACAGTTAAAAGTCCTCAAACATATACCTCCTTCTTCCCACCCTCTTGCCATTAGAGATTTCAAAGTGTGACGTCAACTAGTGCTCAGATCCAGCGAAGCACCCGGGTAATAAATGATTGTGATCCAAGTTCATATATGCACCAGGATATGTTTTGGCACCTCTCATGGTGTTTCTGAATCCTTTGTTGTTAACAATAAAATAAATTTCTCACATATCTGTTAACATTAGAAGTCCAGTCTTAAAGGCATTGTGGGAGGAGCTGAAAGAATATGCTGGTGATAATGATTCCCTCTCCCTGGCAGTACTAGATCAAATGTTCTCCTTGCTTATTACTAAGATTAAAGCCAAAGTCTCTAACTATACTGTAATGTCTGTCTTTTCCTATCTTTGCATTAGAATCTCTCACCTGTGTTAATTTCAGATGTCTTGATTAAGGACAATGCTGTCTTGACTGGGGCATAGAACTGTTCAACATCATTGTCAGAAGTGTTGTATGTGAGGGCATAGACTTGGATCATTCATTCATTCATTCATTCATTCATTCATTCATTATCAGCTACAGCATTGCCACTGAATTACAAAGATCAATAATATGTGCATTAGTTATTAATCTAAAATGAGAAATATATAATATGAGGGTGAGTCAATAAATAAGTCGCAAAACTGAATTGAGGCAAAAATAA
This sequence comes from Anabrus simplex, assembly GCF_040414725.1. Taxonomy (NCBI): domain Eukaryota; kingdom Metazoa; phylum Arthropoda; class Insecta; order Orthoptera; family Tettigoniidae; genus Anabrus; species Anabrus simplex. The sequence goes on from NC_090265.1 coordinate 319,149,757, forward strand.
TCAAAGTAACTTTCTGACATTTATTTCACTTTTCCACATGTTCACCCCCTGTACATTTAGGCACTTATCCCATCTCTTTACAAGTCCTTGAAAGCCAGCAGCAAAGAAGTCCTTTGGTTGCTGTTGCAGCCAAGGTGTAACCTCATAGATTACAGCATCATCTATATCAAAATAGCTGCCACCCAAATGATTTTTTAGGGGCCCAAACAGATGAAAATCACTGTGGGCTAAGTCAGGACTGTACGGTGAATGTTGCAAGTGCTCACCATCTCTGATGCTTTTACTTCCATGGTTAAACTTCTGGATCCAACTGAACACAGCTTTCCGTGAGAAACAGTTTTCACCATAGATGGGATGTATTTCGCGATGCAATTCTTCTGTGGACAGTCCTTTGGCCCACAAAAAACGCACAACTGCACGCTGTTCTTCTCGTGTGCTGTCATGCAACATATGTGCCATCGTGCACTAACAGCCTCCGACTGACTGAGTGCCTGCAAGATGTTGTTCATCAAGCGTACATATGCTGCCATCTGCTGGCAAAACTTGGGCACGTAATTTCAAATGGTATAAGGCACACACATGTTTGCGACTTATTTATTGACTCACCCTCGTACACAGTGTAATCTGTACAAACCTATGTTTTAAATATGTACATAAACAACAACATAAACAAAGAAAAATTCACTCAAGTACAAGAGAAAAGACAGGGAAGAACCAGAAGGAAAAATTGAAGCGAAGCTATGTGGGTATTATCATGACAGAAGGAAGGGTATGATACAAGAAGATATCTAGGTTGCTGTTGAGAGATAAGGTATTATAAATTGCTGGAATATGCACTGAAAATGGACCTTTCCATAAAGAAAAGAGGTGGGATAGGGAAAGGACATGGAGGGGAAAGAGGGAAACTAATTCTGGTAACCTAAATATACCATTAGCTGCTTTGTATAGTAGTTTTAGGTCAGCTACATTCCTCTAAACAGAAAGAGTTCTGAGGTTTAATTTCCCAAGCACTTGGTTAATGCCCAAGCTGCAGAGGACCCTGGGTCTGAATACTGCACAGGAGAAAGATTGTACATGGACAAGGTGGCTGAGATTTGAAGAAGAAAAGTTGGACCAGACTGGAGAGGCATATTTTTATATTGAGAGTTATGGGTTTAGAGTTGACCTAGAGAAAAACCAACCCAATCTAACACAGGGATGAACTTCTTGAGAGTTTTGTTTATAAATTTAAAGATAAAAATTTCATTGTTCCATATTGAAAGTATTAACGTTAAAAATTAAATAATTGAAAAAGAGGTTCAACCTATTCAATACATAAAAGAAAGGAATGTAGTGATTACATTCTTATTTAATAGTGTTTAGAGATGGGACCGGTTTCGACCCTAGTCCAGGTCATCGTCAGCCGTTCAAAACATAAAAAACAAGAAAAACAATGCATATGAAAAAGAATAAGTGAACTCAGCAGGAGCACAATTACTCATTCAATTATACTGAATTGCATTGTATATTTCTATATATACGTACTTAACTTCCCGCAACTGAGGCAAATACTGGACCTTCATTATATTCTCCATTCTACTTTGGCGTTCGAGACCACAGCGCATGACCTTGGATGTGCCGCGCTGATCTCCGAGAGCTGGCAGTTTGCTTCTACAAATCTATTCGTCTGCGACTTCAAAATATTTATGGACCTTCATATGTTGTTCGATAGTGTTGTGACTTTTTACCTGACAGAGTGTAAAAACTGACCCATTTGACCGTTCTCCACTATTCATAAACATTGAGAGACTTTACTCATCATTGCGTGTGCCGTACTACCTTTCATAATATTTCGTAGTTTTATTTTAAGTGATTCACAATTTCTACCCCCATCATCAATTTATATTTCATCTTATACCGATCCAGAGTTCACTTATTCTTTTTCATATGCATTGTTTTTCTTGTTTTTTATGTTTTGAACGGCTGACGATGACCTGGACTAGGGTCGAAACCGGTCCCATCTCTAATCACTATTAAATAAGAATGTAATCACTACATTCCTTTCTTTTATGTATTGAATAGGTTGAACCTCTTTTTCAATTATTTAATTTTTAAAGTTTTGTTTATGTCTGGATGGAACATAAGGTGTACACCATTCAGATGATGTGGATCATTGTTGCCAGAATAATAAACATGATATGGATTGTCTCCACATTTTCTTGTATTTGGCCAACAGATTTTGCTGACTCCAGGGATGTCTGTTTGGAGTCTTTCTTCTCTGTAATAGAAATCCATATTTTTTCACTTTGGAATAGACTTTGAACATTCCCTTCTCATTACCATTCTAGAGATTCTTAACACCATGTATCAACTGAAGGGCAACTGGAGGTTTTCTGATCGTGCTAAGATATACTTACTCAGGATTATAATGGAGTAATTTCCTGCTTCCTTATCCATTGTAGTATCATAGCTGGTGAAATCAATATGCAAGTTATTGCTTATGCCAGTCTATTACCAAGCCATTTTGAAGCTCATCTTCTCTGCCTCAGTTTAATGATGGGAACCCTGCTGTATATGGAGTTCAGTAACATTTCCTCCACTGAGGGCCAATTACCCTCCTAAGAGAGCTCATATACCTGGAGCTGTTAGCTGTCTTGGGGTGTCTGGTTATTTTGTGCCACACATCACTCAGTGTTGAGTCCCTGCCAGTACCATTACTCCATAAGATACCAGGACATAACCTGGTCAGACAAACCTTTATTGGTTTATATAAAGGTATGAAAATAATGAGATTATTTCTCTGCCAAGACTTTTAAGACAGACTTTTCAGTGTTTTATTTGTTAGTATTAATTATTTAAAAGGTAAAATGATCCTTCAAAGGTATTTTTCATAAATATTACAAACATTATACAAATAGCATTGAAAGGCTAAAATCATAATCCATACCTCTTTTTCTTTTAAAAATAGAAATGGTACATTTTCATGGAGATTCCAAGTATAACATGAAAACACATGGAGAAACAAAATTCTCTATTTGTTCTATGAATAGCACTATGAGGTCAGAAAAAAAGGAACACATGGTTTCACTGAGAATTGCAAAGCTATACAGAGTGATCAGTGCAGTGAGTGCTGGGAAAGTGTACAATAATTTCATAGTGAATTTAAATTTTAAGATATCAGTTTTTCACACCAATAGTGAGAGTTATGATTGTTCTCACAAATATTAAGATGAAACCAGGCCTCATCCCAAAAAAGAACACAAGCTGTGGGTCGAATAAACGATCATTAATTGATGTAAGAAATCGCTCAAAATATCTCACTTTTGTTGCTGGATCAGCAGGCTTTAAACAATGAGCTCATCTAAATCTGTATGGTTTGATGTGTAACAGCTTTGTAGCTCTGTGTGCAGAAGAAACTGAAATCCCTACTTGTGCTAATTTTGTGAGTGCTTTATTCGGTGTCCATTCAAGATTTGCACCAATGTCATATAGCTTTTCCACTGTTAAAACTGTTCATGTGCATGCATGTTTTTTATTGAACCCTGAGCCAGTAGTTCCATATTTATTTGCAGTTATGTCAATCTGTGCTCATGAAGGTGGCACTTCACCAGGAAATTGTTGAACAAATGCATCACATCCCCATCGAGCCAACTTGCATTTAAAATAACATTTACATACAAAAATACGGTGTTGCAATGATAACTGTCTCACCACATTAACAGCTGAGATTCAGGCTGGCTATTGATGCTAGGTCGAACACGCACACGCACACACTCCTTCCAAGGTCAAGAACTATGAGTGCGCCTCCCGTAAAGCTGCTGAGGTCTCGGAGAGTAGAAACTGGACAGTCTCGAAAGACCGTGTATGCAAGTGATCAAATGGTTTAAAGGCATTTCAAGCAAAATATGCTGTCTGGTAAAGTTGTGCTCATTCTGAATTCCTTTTCTGGACATAAATCTACACAAAATGAAGATACTGTACAGTGATGATGATCCCTCCTGGTGCCAGAGCTTACTGCCAACCACTAGATGTATATGAGTGTGGAGTATGGAAAGGCTTTGTACGTAGATTATCTGACACTGTTCAGTTATTAAATTTGGATGTAGTTTTGGTGCAGAGGAACATGAAAATACCACATACCACCAGCTATCGTCTACTTGTTTTTGTCCCATGTATACCTGGTATCGAAGTCAGCACTTTGAACATCCTGCGCAATATTGTTTTGACAGCGGTGACTTAAAATGTTCCACTTGCCCTTATCCTCGCTTCATTAGGTGTGGTTGGTGTAGAACTACTTTGTGCTTTCAGCATTTCTACCATGAGCACCATTGTTCCAGAAACTATAAGGAGTAACTTACTTTCATGTGTAACATCCCTTTTTATACTGATTAACCTTTCCTTCATCATAAAAAAATTATTCTATTGCCTTTATTAAGCCATAATCAATGCAGGAATTTAATTATTTCTCTTAATGCTGCTAGATAATCTTCGTGATGTGCTATAAAATTACTAACGGAATAAGAAAGAAAATCAGTGGTGTGGTCCCTCAACAAGTGAACCCAGCATGCGTTGCAGTCCTTGTAGCCAAGCACGCCAATTCAAACATGCAAACTTTAACGCTTTCTGTAGGTCACATAAGTTAATTTCTGAAATAAATGTTTTGTCCATTGTGTTATTCTTGGCTCATTTAACTTGTGTGTAAAATTTACTTAAGATCCACGATTCCCCGGTACATACCCTTCCCTTGTCAGACAGTTTACAGCATATCCTCACTTTCAGAGAGTTCATTTAGCCCCTTTCTAAATAATAAATGTATCATGGACATACACAAATAATAAACACCACAGCATAATACATGCACAACTTAGAAAACACCAGTTCAGGTTCATACCCATAACCATGCGGTATAGACACATTTAATTAAGAATTAATATTTGATTTAATGATCCACCCAATCAATACACTTTACAAGTGAGCATACATTTAATCTTAAAATATTTTATGCATTCTTTGTTACATGTTTCATCTTTTATTTAAGACTTTTTCAGCCATAGGATCTCAGAAATAATTTTATCTAATTAAAATACAGAAATATTACTGTCCAATAATGATGGATGATGATGAAGAATTTAAAACTGATGAACTCATGTCCTTTCTAGAATGTTTAAAAAACACACTAAAATCATTACACTTTGTTTTTCTATAATACTGTCCACTACTTTCTTTAAAAAAAGTATTTTACATGTTAAAATTTGATTCATATCATTATCTTCTAATTAATGTTAGGTTGACATAGCTTCAGTGTACTGAATGAGGTAGAAGTTAAGCTTTGGCCTCGGCAATGGGAGAATAGGACCTTATCTTTTCTTCATTCATCAACTGGAGAATACTGAAGCTTTCAATCTGATAAAATTCAAGAGATTAGGTCCTTATAATGACTTTCCTCCCTACGGCCGGTTCCTATCCGAACTAGCTTGGACCTGCTACTGCGTGTAGTGTGGCGAAAAGTCGTCCATCCTTCGTAAATGACCGCAGAAGCGAGCTCTGCATTTGCGAATTGTGTCTGTGACCTTCTCGATCTTAGAATAGATTTCTTGTCTTGATTTTCTTATATAGATCCCATTTTTGTAGTTTGGGCGACGTATGTTGTGGAGAATTCTTCTCTCCTTTTGCTCTAACTTAGCGGGGGCACATTTCTGTAAGAGGATAAGGCATTCTCATGCATAGAGAGACACCAGCTTGATAACGGTGCTGTAATGTTGAATTTTAGTATTTATAGAAAAGCACCTTTTGTTGTACATGTTCTGGGTAGTTTGGAAAGCTACCTCCATTCTTCTTCCTCTGGCCACTAAGGCCGCGGTATCTAATTCGTTTGACTGGATCCACTCATCAAGATATCTAAACTTATGCATACAGTTTATTTTTTCATATTTGGTGTTCAGTCTTATTGAATTATGTGAGAATCATAACTTCCAGATGATATCCACCCACGTTTGACACCTTCCCAGAAAAACTACATGGCGATCCCCAATGAGAGAATTCCAACTAGACCATTTTGCAATATTCCGAGGGCACAGTCCCGAAATAATGAACGTCACAGTCAAAAAGGGGATGAACATAGATTATTATTATTATTATTATTATTATTATTATTATTATTATTATTATTATTATTATTATTATTATTATTATTATTATTATTATTATTATTATTATTATTATTATTATTATTATTATTATTATTATTATTATTATTTAAAAACAGAAAAAACTAGCAAGATACTGTTTAAGCCCATCTTAATTACAACTATAGGATTCTACTAATAGCTAAACTTCTAGAGAGATTTTTCTCTTTCTAAACATTGAAGAAAATATTTGTTTATAGGAAGAGGAACTAGGAATTGAAAAAAATTATCAAGGAATATCTTGCAACAAATTTCCAACATTTTGGACATCATTTGTAAAAAAGACTGTGTCACCTGAGTGACAGCCCTGTATGTAGATCAGTGATGAATGATTGATTGACATTAAAAACAGCAGACTTCCATGTTGACATTAATATTCCTTGCAAAAATATACTAAACACAGTTTTCCAGCTTTATATCTCATCATATTTAAAAACATCTCCTATTACTGTAATTACACAGCCAGAAATCATTTTTCTGAGAATTTGGCTGTTGCATCAGCCTAAACCACTTGTTGTGCTAGTAGAAGCTTTCACCTGTTTTAGTGGTGTGTGCCTGGTATTGGCATTGTGCAGTATTTGATAGCATGTCCTCTCTCAGATGATCTAGTCACCATTTCCTGAGTCTTCCACAAGGACAGCTTCCTTCTGATTGAAGATTCAAGATTGATTTTGGCACAGACTACTTATCGCTGAGCATGATGTCACTACTACTGACACAGCCATCATTCATACCCATAGAAGGCAACTGGGCAAACAATGTTCTTATAGACCTCTGATGATCACATAGGAATCCAGAGACCAGTCTCCATTTCAGGCAGGCTACACTAAACATGGTCAGGTGTCACCATTTGTGTTTTACAATTCTTGTTTTTACCAGTGGTTTATTCTTACACAAACTCTGACAGGTTTTCAGCAATGAGATGACATAGGGCTAGGACTGGAAAGGAAGAAAAGATGGCCTTAGTTAAGGTACAGCCCCAGCATTTGCCTGGTGTGAATGTGGGGAACCTCAGAAAACCATCATCAGGACTGCTGATGGTGGGGTTTGAACCCATGCATCTGCGGTCTGCACACCATGTTGTTGTTTGCCACAGTCCATTTTCTGCCAACTTGATGTCCCATTCTCTGAATATGCTCCCCAAGACACTGATGTTCTTTACCAGCCAAGGAAACATTGTCAGCTTACAGTAGCATCCTTAAGTGCAGCCAGTATCCAATATTTGGGAGATAGTGGGTTCGAACCCCACTGTCGGCAGCCCTGAAGATGGTTTTCCGTGGTTTCCCATTTTCACACCAGGCAAATGCTGGGGCTGTACCTTAAATACGGCCATGGCCGCTTCCTTCCCACTCCTAGCCCTTTCCCGTCCCATCGTCACCATGAGACCTACCTGTGTCGGTGCGACATAAAGCCAATAGCAAAAAACAAAAGTAGTACAGTAGCGTCCATGGATGCCATGCTTGAATGTCTCCTGTCATCATGTTCATGCAAAGGATGAAGAGTAGGGGGTAAAAGGAGTGAGAGATCGTCAGGATATTGTACCACACTACTGTTATCATAGTAAACAATCTGTGTCAAGCAAACACATACTTTCGGTTCACTATAAAATTTGAGCACTTGCCAGCTCAACTTGTGAAGAACAGTCTTCCTTTTCCAAATCTAAGAAGACAATGTGAATTGACTTATGTTTCTCTCTATGTCTCTCTAATAGCAGTCTGGTGGCATAAATGGCATCTGTCATACTGTGTCCCTTCACAAAACCCCTTAATACTGATGTTGGCTCAGAGGTGACTATCATGAACACATCCAGTTTGAACATTATTTTTTAAGTACCGCATAGGTATCCAAGAGTTTAGACTAGTGAAGGTTTTGTTAAAAGATCTTTCTATAGCAGTACATATTTATACAATGTATATGTGAAGGAACTAACAGATGTGACTGGAATTTATAGGTTCTTAGGATGCCAGCCGAACACTTACACCTTCACCAAGGCATTGGGGGAACATGTCATTAATGACCATCGAGACCAATTACCTGCTGTAATCTTTCGGCCTTCTATAGGTAAGTTAATTCATTAAGCAGATTTTATAGTACCTGCAATGTCTTTATACAGAGTTTTTCGGTTGCAACAAAACTAGTCCACTATTGTATGGAAGAAAATCCTCTTGATAATTGCACCAAATGCTCTGTAAAACTTCTTAGATGTGCATCCCATAGGAATGTTTGTCTTAGAGCATTATTGTTTTCAAAGTATGTTATGTTTGGAATAATAGTGATGGATTATGAACAAAAAGGCCTCTTGCTTAGTAATCTCGAGAGCATCCATATCAAAATTGACCAATTCAGGAACTGTTCTCACAATTTAAATGAGATTAATAAAAAGAATACATTAGTTTAAATGGTCATTTCATTTATTTGCCAGCAATTTTATAATAAGAACAAACTCCGCTTCCAGCTCATCAACATAACACCGCCCCTCCATTTCCCCATCTGCTTAGCACCTCCTTCCTTCACTCCCTCCACTCTTTTCTTCATCCATACCAATACAGCTGAGCCAGCTGTAAACACGTCTAGTGGAAACAAGACCTCCACACCAACAAGACCAAGCCGTTCGAAAGGGCAACTACTCAGTAAGCAAGTCACATGTTTATTTCACTATTGCTTCCTGTCTCTTAGCTTCAGCTTTCTACATACATTCATTCATCTTCTTTCCATTACAGATCACATCTGGACTTTATAAGATCAACATATTGACGGTTTCCACTAATTGCTTGGCACAGGCCAGAGCAAAGTGTAGCGTCCACTGAAGTCCCAGTCTTATCAATGGCTGTGACAATATGGAAGCTCCTGGGGTACGGGTGGTGCTGAATAGTAGCATTCAGAGTACAACCTGTGCGTGTGAGTGTTATAAAATTTGTTGCTCATAGAGTCAGTCATGCTACAATAGCACTGCCTGGCCCAGTGAGGAAAGCAATGGCAAACTACCTCACTCCTCATCTTGCCTAGTATGTCTCATTTTGGTACTGCCATTGGTTTTTGTGGTTTGCCTATAACTGCATAGCCTTTGGTGGTGCTGTTTGAGGATCCAACCAGCCTCTGGGCTGATGACCTAACAGACAGACTAATTGAGACACACAACACTGTATCAGTCCTTTTTTCACATGTTCTACGTTCACTGGCTTCTGTTCCCCTCCAGATCATTTGCATATATGACCTATTGAAGATGGACAGTTCCAACTGTATAATGGAGATTTACCCTTGTTTAGAGTGATATAAACATCTTTAGACTAGAGGTTTCCAGCCTTGTTATCACTCTGCTGGTTTTTAGATATGTTAATCAAGTTCTACTCTGATTTTACATGCTCCTTCACATTGTTTTAGTGTTACTTATTCAAAATTAATTCGTATATAGCTTTTTAGTATATTTTACTGAAGATTGCTCAAAGATAAGCTGAAACATGTTTGACTAAAAATCATTCCATCTAAAGATGAATATTTGTATTGAATGGGGGGAAGTAATAAAAAGCTTTTCTATTGTAAAGTGTAAACTGTCAATACAGAATGAAACTAATATCTTGTATTAAAAAAGCAAATTAACACAAACCTAGAATGTATATTTGCTGAGGCAAATGCACAAATTAACACAAGCCTCAAAGGCAGATTCACCGCATCTGACACCAATGTCAAATGTAGACTTGCTGAGGCAAATGTTCAAATTAACACTAATTTGGAACTTAGACTCACTCATGCCAGTACTAGGTCTGAACGAAAGTTTGTCAAATCTAATGCCAATATACAACATAGGTTTGTTGAAGTAAACAATCAATCCACTCATAACATAGAGACGGTCAAAGATGAGATTTGACCTCAGGTGATCGATAACATCAAGGAGAAAGAAGTACACAATGTCCCACACCTTACTGATATTGAGGTTATGCAAGATGTCCATATCAAAAAGATGTGCCATACCAATCGAAACCTTCATGGAGAAGACAGCCAGAAGTGCTGGAGACGAAATAGGAATTGGCACCAGGCTGAATTAAATAGGAGATGGAGAGACACTCATGAATATAGCAATAAGAATAAATATGATCAGCCAGGCACTACAGTTTCTTCCCACATCTGAGGAACTCACCCAACAGATAGATAGTCTGAAAACCAAATTTAAGGATTCACATGGACAACTGACATTTTTCTGGCATTGCCTCAAATGAAGTTTAACATGATCTTAGGATCAGATTTTATGATGAAATATGGAGGAATAATAGACTATTCTGCCAATGTCATTCATTTTACAACTTAAACTCTGCAGAATTGCATCTGGTAAATGAAGAGAATGCAGTGATGCAAGGGTTTGAGGCCCTATATTATCATTCTGATGGCACAAAGGAAGCACATGAGCAAAGTGATGCTGCAAAAGTCGATGATGTTAATGTTGAAGAGGATGATACCGATGAAAGGGAACCCGTAGAGGATGATAGGATGTCTATTATTGAGGATACCGGTATAACTATTGAGAGTCAGGGTTATTATGCATCGATAACCAGTGCAATCACGAGCCCAGAATCTAAGAGAGAATTAACAGAAGCTACCTATGACAAAAACAGCTTCATGATCACTAATACCATCTATTACTTCGGTTTCTCTATAGAGTTCATCTGGTTTTACCAGCACCACATCCAAGATTTTTTTCCCTCTAGTTGGTTCGATCACTTAGAACCCAAAAATACTTTTCGACGACTGCTCGGAGATGCAACACCAGCAAGACAGTATTATATCCTCTCCACAGGAGCTTCTTTTAAACGATCTGTGATCGTCCTGAATGTCTCATTCAGAGCAGATACTACATTTCTAGCAGGAGATTATTTACACCATAGAGGGCAATCTCACTGCTATGCAACCCAAACCATATGGCCAGCTCACTCAGTTTGCTCATCACCCGCAGTGTTCCAGTTTTCTTCTTCTTGTTTCTTTTTGTTTATTTATTGGCCTCTACTTCAATCAGAGGCCTGGTTAACATAGACTTCTTTATCATATGGTTTACTGCATCTGACCTTGACTTATTTTATTGTAGGCTGGTAAAAGTTGTTATAACTGATACCATTAGTGTGAATAACTTACAACATGGATTTCACCATCCAAACTATGCTACTGACAGGGACACAAGTTTCTAGTCTTCACATCACATGATCGGTCATGATAACTTCTTACCCCACAGTCAAGACCAGATCACACATACAGAAAGGGAAAATAAAAGGTATGTTAAGTAACTATTCTACATTCATCTAGGTAGTTAAAATATTCTTGAGCAACATGAATTGTCAAAGAATTTATGCTACTAAACAAGAAAAACTGTAATGCCGTAACATAATATCCAAAGAACATCTTGAGGCAACCTCTAAGTTTCAATACCTTAGTTGTAATTTTCTCACAACTTCATTAATCACCAACTCATAAATCATTATCACCTCAATAGATCACATCCATAGTTGTAACTCGGGACCTAGTACCACCACAGGTGGTATCTCGACAATCAACTATGGAAAGTCTTCAAAGGAATATTCCACCGTCTGAACCAAATGGTCAGAGCAGGCAGTGGTCAGATACGGTGGGCTGCCACCTTGAAGATCCAATGCAGTTTTAGGCATTGAAATACCCACACACAGACAAGACAACTGAACTTAAATCAAAATTAAAACCAAACCATACATCATATTTTGCTACACACAATGTAACTTCCCTTCTACAAATTGGCAAATTAAAAGTGATAAGTGATATAATGGACCTGCACAAGATTTTCATTATGGGATTAAAGGAAATTAGAAACATCGATCAGGATGCACTCGAATCTCAAGGTTACAGACTCTACAAAGGTATACCAGAAAATAGAGTGACAAAAAATATTCCCCAGTTTGGAACAGGCTTTTTGGTTAGCCTTAAAATAATAAAAATCTATACAAAAGTTTAAATCTCATTCCCCAAGGATCTCCACCCTTACAATAAACACAGCTAATAACATTTATACTATAACTAATGCACATGTTCCTACCAATGATAAGAAGAACTCTCTAAAAGACCGTGTAGAGATAGAAAACTATTGGGATCTACTGAACGATATCCTAAATAACATTCCTAAGAATCATGTTAAAATATTAACTGGGGATTTTAATGCCCAATTAGGAAGAGAACGTAGATATCGTGATGTAATTGGTAAATGGCCTGGTCAGAAGAGAACAACAAAACTGGTCAAAAACTCATTGATATTGCAGGAATCATAGCCTAATATCAAAATCTACATATTTTAATAGAAAACCACAAAAACTCAAAACATGGAAACATCCCAATTACACTAAAGGTGAATGGCAATTAGATCATGTATTTATGGATAAATTGAGCCGATGACCTTCGATGTCAGGCCCGTTAAAACAACAAGCATATGGATAAATTATATCACAAAGAAATTTATAATGTCAGGGTTCTTTGAGGAATAGACACAGGCTCAGATCATTCTTCTTCTTCATCCATTCCCTTTTCCAGATTCTCTCTGGATAGGGTAGTGTACCAAAGTTCACCATCTTACTTGATCTTTCAACCATTTCCTCTTCTAGTACTTTATTGCTATCAACTCCTCTATATGCAATACAGTCCGAAACAGAGTTCCTCCATCTCATTCTTTTTTTTTTTTTTTTTTTTTTTTTTTTGCTAGGGGCTTTACGTCGCACCGACACAGATAGATCTTATGGCGACGACATCTCATTCCAGGACGTCCCCTAGACCTCTTCCCAGTCTCTGTATCCATGAATGTTCTCTTTAGTATTCTCTCTCCTGGCATTCTCATCATATGTCCAAACCATTTTTCGCTTTGTTATATCGATCTCTTCTTGAAGTTTACACACTCCCATGCTTCTCCTTATTTACTCATTTCGTATTCTATCTCATCTTGTCTTTCCCTGTATGCTCCTCAAGAACTTCATTTCAGCTGCTTGTATCTTACTTTGGTTCCGCTTAGTTAATGTCCAGGCTGCTGAAGCATAGGTCAGTATAGGTTTATAATAGGACGAGTATAAAACCTTCTTGCACTTCATTGGCACATCTTTGTTCCATAAAATGTCTCTCACACACTGGTAGAAACTTGCAGACTGCTGCATTCTTAAATCAATTTCTCCATCCAAATTTCCATCTTGTGATATCACGCTGCCCAAATATTAAAAAATTTTTACTACTTCAAGAGGTTCATTTCCTATTTTTATCACTCCCCTGGATTTTCTGTTGCCTCTTGTCATGATCAAAGTCTTACTTTTCACAGTACTAATCTTCATTCCAAAATTTCTTATCTCCTCATTCCATAAATCAACTTGTGTCTGTACTTCCTCTTCGTTATCTCCCCAAACTACAATATCATCAGCAAAGAGCATAGACTTTACTTGCTCACCCATCATCTTCTCCTTGATATTATGTAGAATTCTATCCATGATGATAATGAAGAGTAAGGGAGACAATACGACTTCCCTGTCTTAAGCCTGTCTCGACTCTGAACCATTCAGTTTGACCCACTTTGGTTCTAACATAGCTTTTGCAATTTTTATACAATGCTATTACCATCTGCATTGTTTCATTCCCAATCTGTGCCTCTGTCAATGTTTTCCATACCAAATTCCTTGGGACACTGTCATATGCCTTTTCAATATCTAGAAACATTACTACCATTCCTTTCCATATTCCCAATACCTTTACATTATTTGACACAATGTAAATATTGGGTCAAATGTGGACCTGCCTCTTCTGAATCCATACTGGTGTTCTGCCAATTTTCCCTCTACTCTGTCTCTTATTCATCTAACCAAGATTCTTTCAAGGATCTAGCTGTATGAGGTATCAGTGTCACTCCTCTGTAATTTTCACATTGCTTCCTGTCTCCTTTCTTGAAAATTGGTATAATGACCCCTTTCGCCCACTCTTTTGGAGCAGTCTTTTCTCTTCATTTCACTCTGAAGAGTCTATACAACCACTGTAGACCAACTACTCCTGCTACTATTATCATCTCTATGGTGACCTCTTGCCTTGCCTTGCTTCATTCTTTTAGTGGCCCACTCAATCTCTGCTATGGGCACCTCGTATTCCTTATCTTCCATCCGCACTAAATCTGGTTCTTCAATTTCTCCATATACTGAGATATTTTGCACGCTGTAAAGCTGTTCAAAGTATTTTCCCCACCTCTGCAATATATCCTGCTTCTGTGTCATCACTTCCTCCTGTTCATTTTTAATGAAGTTAGTACCTTCTCCTGGGTTTTTTTTCTTTATAACCCACTAGAATAAGATCTTTTTGTGTCTGGTTGTATTTTTTTGCAGAGATTCAGTGAACTTTTGCCAGCATTTCTTATTCTCTTTGAACCACGCTGGAGCACTCCTTCTTCCAGTGCCTGTATTCTGTTTTGCATTCTGTTGTTCTGTTTCTCAGCTATCTTTCCCAAGCTTGTTTCTTCATTTTATCTATATCTTTTACTCTGTCATTCCACCAGGGCACTTCTTGATCTTTCTTCCTGCCTGATACTCTTCCACAGGTCTTTTCTGCAGACTCGACCATGACTGTTTTAAAGTATGCCCATTCTTCTTTGACCCTTCTGATGTCTTCCTTAGGTATACTTGTTTTAATGTATGTCTGGAACTCTTCATTTATTTATTTCTCCTGCAATTTCTACACCCTTAGCTTTCTCTGCCTAATCTCAGTAAACTTTTGTATCTTTCCCATCTTTAACTTAGCTCTTACAACTCAGTGATCTCCTTCGAAAGATTCACTTGGGAGGGCTGTTTGTCTACCAACATTTTCCTGTTACCTTTCTTGACCAAAATGTAATCTATCAGAGTTTTGATTTTGTTATCCCAACTATATCTTGTTATTCTTCGACTATTTTTCTAATGAAACCATGTGTTACCAATGATCAGCTCATTTCTTCTACAGAAGTCTACCAAAATATCTCCAGCCTTGTTTCTCTTTCCATATCCAAATGCACTTATAATCCTCATCTCCTTTCGTTTCCTGACCTACTTGGGCATTCATGTCTCCTGTGATCACAACTTGTTTGTCCTGTATATAGCCTTCCAGATATTCAAGGTATTCCTCTAGATCCGTATCTGTATTTTCTGTTTGTGGAAAATACCCTTGAATTATATCTGTAACACCAGTTTCAAGTCTCAATCTGACCTTAATCAACCTGTCATTTATCTTTTCCACCAATTCTAGGTATTCAATCAGTCACTACTGATCTGCATTTAGGACACATATTTCAGATTCCCTATGGGAATCAACATCTATATCAACATACCACTTAGTTGAGCACCTCACCTCCTCTCTCCCAAGTCTCC
Source organism: Anabrus simplex (assembly GCF_040414725.1). NCBI lineage: Eukaryota > Metazoa > Arthropoda > Insecta > Orthoptera > Tettigoniidae > Anabrus > Anabrus simplex. The sequence continues at coordinate 319,165,286 of NC_090265.1, forward strand.
CCAGCCCAAACTTTGCAACATTTTTGTAACGCTACTCTTTTGTCGATAATCGCCCAGAACAAATCAAGCTGCTTTTCTTTGGATTTTTTTCAGTTCCTGAATCAAGTAATCCTGGTGAGGGTCCATTACACTGGAATCATACTCTAGTTGGGGTCTCACCAGAGACAAATATGCTCTCTCCTTTACATCCTTACTACAACCCCTAAATACCCTCATAACCATGTGCAGAGATCTGTACCCTTTATTTACAATCATATTTATGTAATTACCCCAATGAAGATCTTTTCTTATATTAATACCTAGGTATTTACAGTGAACCTAAAAGGGAACTTTATCTCTTTCTGAATCAGGTGCCCTTCCCATATTAACTTATTTGCCATTTGTTGGTCAGGCTTCCTGTCATTTGCATTACCTTCCCAATTGACATTTGGTAAATTGAGATCACCCGCTGCAATCACATTCCTTTCCTTATCATTTCCCACATAGCTGATTATCTTATCAAATAATTCTGAATCAGCATCTGTGCTACCCTTTCCTGATCTGTACACTCCAAAGACATCAAGTTGCCTATTATCTTTAGAGATGAGCCTTACACCTAGAATTTAGTGTTTCTCATGTTTAACTTTTTCGTAGCATACAAATTCTTCTTTCACCAGAATGAATACTCCCCCTCCTACCATTCCTATCCTATCTCTATGACACACCCTCCATTTTAGTTATAATAGTAGCCTTCTAATGTCAATATTGCAAATACTTTCACCAACTGTAAATTCCTCACTCATTGCAATATCTTTAAAACCAACATTGTACAAGTCTTTTACCATATGTTAATTTTAGTTCAAGTCTCTCCAAGGCTTTTTAAAAATTAGTTTTATTTTATTCATATGTAAATCAGGTGCCTGATTTTATTTTAAGGTTAAGGCAATTGCTGATGATGCCTATATACAATGCGAAACATGTACCATTTTAGTAAACATGTCAATGTAAATCAACAAAGACAAGACTTATTGTATTGATTAGGTGGTACAGTTAATAAATTATTGTTATTATTCCAATCAAATATCATCAATACGGATCAAAAACAATATTTATCATGTGTAACACCCTCCAGTTCCGTGAGAAAATTTCTGCATCCATTATATCATTTCTCAACCATGATTCAACTCCTATTACAATATCTGGTAAGTATATATATCTATTAAATTACTTAATTCTATTCCTTTCTTTACAATACTTCTACAGTTGAGCACTAACATTTTTATGTCATCCCTCTTTGATTTCCAGTTCCCTGTTCCCTTAATACCGCTCCCTAGCCCACCCTGTTTCCCTGAATGTATCTCCCTATAACCCTTCTAAACAAACTTCCTAACTGTGGTTTAAGTGAAGGCCATCTGAGCACAGATCCCTATCTCCTACCCACCCATTAGGATCTAGAAATCTCACTCCCAGTTTCCCACATACCAACTCCATAGTCTCATTTAAATCTCCAATCACCTTCCAGTCAGTATCCCTCCTACACAGTATTCCACTGATTACAATCTCCGCTTCCTTAAACTTCACCCGTGCTGCATTTACCAGGTCCCACACATCTACAACTATGTTGGTACTTATACCTGCTTGTCTTACGTTGTTAGTACCAACATGAAACATTACCACTTTCTCCTTTCCCTCCTCCTTCTCTTCTACTTTCTTCAACATCTGCCTTAACCTAATTCCTGAATAACACTCTACCCTGGTACCCTTTCCTCCACACACTTTCCTGACATGTCTGACAATGGAATCCCCCATGACCAGAGCCTCAACCCTACCTACCTCATTTAATCTCCTCCCCTCCTGGTCAGTCCTGTCTTTCCTGACAGCTGCAGAAGCTACTTCCTCCTCCCTTTTCTCCATCCCATGACCCTGTTCCACCTGTCTTTCGCTATCCACTACTCCACATTTCCCTTTCCTACCTCTTCCCTTTCTCCTACTTCCACACTTCTCGGCAACAGTTCCCTGTTCCTTATCTTCCCTCGGTTGTTCTACCTGCAGTGACTTGTACCGATTTCTCACCAACACCTGTCTTGAATTCTGATCCTGAATGGAGCCCTTAGCCTGCAATCTCCTTCACCTTAAAACATTAGACCACCTGTCTTCTACAATTACCCCCTTTCCTTCCCATCCCTCTGTTACACCTACTGTATCCTGTACATTGTTTGAGGGAGGCCTCTGAGAGAATCCCAATTATCTCCCTCAAGCTCTCCAACTCCTCCCTCATACTCCTTAATGCCTGACCACACCCACAGTTCCTACACTTGCACTCCGTAGCCATTCTTTACTAAATAATGAAAATAAAAGGAAAAATAAGATGCACAAACAGGAACCATAGAAAACTATCTTCAGGGCTGGTTAAAATAAAAATGAAAGGAAAGAAATATTGTCTAGGTTAGTTCACAAAGTTCACACAACAATAAGTTAATTAATATAGGCTACTACTACACTACAATACTACAATAATTAAGAACGCAGACAAAAAGTGCACGGGAAAAACCTTATTATTATAAGATAGAAATGGTGAATTAGCCCACAACAATCACGACAATGGACAAATCCTGGCTAAATATTTCAAAACGCTCCTAAATTGTGAAGAACCAACAGAATTCCTTCAATTAGGTGTCAATGCACCGATAACAACCCCAACAGAGAATATAATCATTGTGTTATGTGTTTTTAGATATTTATGGCTTAAATTTTGCACTGCTTTGCTAATTGGCTGATGATGACACTTCAAATACCGTATGTTGAAACCAGTCCCAAATGAACAGGTTGTAACTTCTATTTGGTTCAACTTAATAACAGAGTATTGAAAGGTGGATCCTTCCTTCTATTTAATATTGTATACAGCAATGAATGACATGAAGAATTTTAGAGCACCTGGAAAAGATCAGACCTTTGCAGACATTTGGAAATATGCTGGAAGTTCAGCAATAATTGCCCTTCATCAACAACTAGCCATTATCTGGATTACAGAAAAATTCCCAGAATATTGGACAACAGCCATCATCCAACCACTATCTAAAAAAGGGGACAAAATAGATCCTAATAACTACTGAGGGATTTCACTCCTGGACATTACTTACAAAATTTTCTCTAGAATTACTCTCAATAGAATTAAATTACAACTTGAAAATGAACTAGGAGAATATCAAGCAGGTTTCAGGCCTTGGAGGAGTTGCCCTGACCAAATTATGAGCCTCAAATGGATAATGGATTACAACACAAAAAGAAATAGAGATATGGCGATAACTTTTATTGACTTCAAGAAGGCCTATGATTGTATTCACAGAAAATCTTTATTAAAAATTTTACAACACATGAGATTACACCCTAAATGAGTAAATATGAAAAAATTAACTCTTACAGAGACCAAATCAAAAGTGAAGTTCATAGGCGAATTATCAGACCCATTCAAAGTAACTACTGGGTTACGGCAGAGTGATGGCTTAATTGTACTCTAGAAATGGTAATGCAAGAATGGTTTAGGAAATGTCCTCCAAATATTAAAATAGGTAGAACAATCCAAACAAACTGCCTTGGTTTTGCAGATGACATGGCTTTATTAGCCAAAGATTCTAACCGATCACCACCCTCTAGGACCCCGGAAATATCCCAGCGGTGATGAGGTTAATAACCTTACCCCACCAGTTGAGGGAAAAGAAGGAGATAGGAAAAGAGAGAGAGAGAGAGGGAGAAAAAGAGAGAGAGAGAGAGAGAGAGAGAGAGAGAGAGAGAGAGACAGAGACACTGGTGTGAAGGTTGCTATTGTGTCCGCCCCAAGAGGGTAGTTTAAGCGAACACAAGAGAAAACATGGGCGAAAAAGAAGCGACAAGTCACAGTACATCAAAAAATTCCAAGGATAAAAACGGCACCAGCCAACAACATGATACTAAAATTACCCAAAGGAAGAAAAAGAGACACTTACCCAAAACGTGGAGGAAAAGCGACTTAAGGTCCGTGGACAACCAAACAAGAAAATAGTTGCAGCGCTGCACCAAATGTGGTAAATGAAAACCAACTTTTAAGTGATATGAAAAAGGAAACTTTAATAGACATTTAAATGAGAGGTAACATTTCAAGATAATATTAGGAGTGGACCTAGGTTCATTATTAATTCAGAAAATACTTTGAACCATATTGTTTAAAAGAAAGTAAATACTTGACTAACAATAATTGGATCAACCTGCAAGAAATTAATATGATTAATAAATAAATACCCAATGAGGCAGCTTTAAAAAAGAAAATGCAGACTTCATTTAACAAAATAAAGGAACTAAATCGTAAAAATCAACAAGGAAAAAAAACAACAGTGACCTCCATACCGTCAAACAAGATAATTAAATATTGATTTAAGTGTGATCGATCACGCGTTTAAGAAAAAAAAAACAAATACCATGTTTAGTAAACAAACCCTAGTCCCATGACCTTTAGGCCGGTTGCCTTTTAACTTTACCACAATTCGTTCCAATTTCTACCAAGGACAATTTCCAAGGGCACACGAAATTAAAGGAAGGAGTTACACTTTTCGCCCAGCCAAAGAACGAGACGAAACGACCAAAGGTAGGCCGAAATAAATCACTTTATATGAAATAAATGCCAACGATACCAGGCAACAAAAATATTTTGATCCCACAAGAACACATCAACCAACAACAACCGCGGTAAAACAAAACCCCCACAACAATTACCCAAACACACGTTGCCATAGTAACGGACAAAACAAAGCACGGTCTACAAAAGAGAAGAAACCAACGGTTTAAACTCAAAAATAAAACAGAGATCCCGGAAACAATGCAAAAAGAACAAAAAGGAGGAATAAAACCCAAAAGGCAAGGAACCCGAAGGAAAGCTAACCCCGCTACCTTGGAAACTGCGCCTTGGTTCACACCTTATTGTACAATCAAGTGCAAAAAAAAACTTTTACAGAATTTTACGATAAACATACAATTTCTTTTCCACCGTGCGAACTGCATTCTAAAATGACTAATTGCCGAAACCGTTTCCTAATGTTCACAGACGCACACGATATCCAGCACAATTTTCGAAGAGGAAGTCTTAATCCAAATATTATTATTATTATTATTACAGTTATCTTGAAGTACGCCGAAACACATAAATCTTCTTGCTTCCCCAGAAATACTTTAATCCAAAACAGTTACATACCTTTGAGTCCAGAAAAATTGAGAAGTTCAAACCTTGGCCATTGTTATTGAAGACCGGCAACCACGAGGCCGTGAACTAAAGTTGTTCACCAAGGATCCTGGGGATTATCGTAGCAAAAACATAATCCAGTGAAACAGTAGGAGGCCAGCAACTAATAGAGTAAGGGATAATCCCTCTTAAGTTGGTTTCATGGGGGTTTCAGCACCACCATCCGCCGCATAGCGGAACACTCACATACACGTCTATCCATGGCGGCTACAGGACGCCGACTCGCATCGGCAAGCAAGCGAGGAGCAGGCCAGTTTTGCCTGGTAGGAGGACTGCGCATGCGCGACCAACCAGAGCTAGGAGAACGCCCCACGGCTTACATTAGCATTAAACGGGAAGTCGAGCATTGAATTGACACAGAAATTCTAGGGCTCACAGGCCAGTTCAAAATGTTTATAAGGGGGAGGCTCACATTATTTAATATCGTCTCAGCCCTCCCGCCCCGAATCGACGACAAAATCTCATGCATAACACGATGATGATGTGGTGGTCACATATATACTAAATTTGGGCGAAGTAGTCCAACAGGAAACGACCACCAAGATTAACTAATTTCAGTTAGAAGTTCACATGACCAGGTTAATAGTCCAATACACAGTTCCATATCACATAGTTTTTAGAAATAATTGGCGGGGTGCGATCAACATCAGTGTCCAGAAACGTTAACCGAGCACTCGGAAAATCACCAGAGTAATGTTTGTCACCAAATAGAGAGCACAATGACCAGAGTTCACCAAAGTTTCAAGTTCACCTAACATACATGTTTTCAATGCATCACACAATGATATAGGTTATGACACATGACGCAGTTCACCTTGAGGTTTGGCAACTCTTACACTAATCACCGATATACTGACCAAAATTAAACCAAAACTACATGATTATAAGTCCACGCATTCAGGTTATTTTCTCAAGCACGGAGGTAAATTAATTTTTTAATGCATGAATACCTTTACCAGTCTCCTATGATATTAAGGGAATGCATGATCTCGAGTTGCAAAAAAGGGTGACAACAGGGGAAAGAAACGCACAACGGGACCAGGGGAGGACCAAAGAAAGCGCAATTGGTGAATGTAATCCTCAAAATAAGTGAACCGCAAATATTAGATCAACACAGTTTTGTTACGCTTGATTGAGTCAGGGCCACGGTACACCACTCAAATATAGAAGTGAGTAGTCAACAGGGTAAGCACCAGTCAGTACACGGAGTATCCATAATACCAGAATGGAACGAGCAACCACACCCATCACCATAGCCAAACAAGACCTCAAACTTCGACACTCGATTCGGTTAACAATCAAATACCCAGAATTAAAATCACCGCAAAAACAACAACCCATAATCAAGAGCATCAACCACAACATAAGGTGCCATGACCTCAGTGCCAAAAAGCAATTTTCCAGAGAAGTTCAGATCAGAAACTCTGAGTGAAACAACACCTAGTCCACAAGTACCATCCCCACAGTACAACGGCTTACCACCACTAACTAAACATAAATAAATATGACATAGGACGAGAAGGTTTTTCATCTAGACAAAGGTCATTACACAGGCATACTCCAATGAAAGCAGGTTAAGCCCAAGGTTAGGATTTAGTAGATACAGGGCTAAGACACAGTGAAGAATCAATCACTAACAGATTCCAAGATGCACTGACAAGAGCATTAGGGCAAAAAAATTTCAAATACAGGTTCAACTTCCCACATCAAAATACACCACCTAGTTGAATAAGAGTGAGGACAAGAAACCAAAACGCAATAGATAAATCCAGCTTCAAAAAGTCAGAGTTAGGATATAAAATATGGAAAATCCAAGGCTTAAAAGGGTAAACATGTTTAGAGCAAGGGAAGGATTGACTGGACCTGTTGGAGACTTCTTAAGGTATCCAGATGGAGGGTTCGCGAATAGTCTGTCATCGACAACAAATCAGCCAAGCAACACCAAGCAACCGCACACATCATTAGTCACAAATAAGCAACCTGGAATTAACGGAACAGAAATAGGGATAGAAGAATCACAGGAGGGAACACAATCTGGAATCAGTAACCAACCTACTACACAGAACCTTAAATACAATTAATTTCACAATGGCCAGCCAATCAAATTAAAAGGCAAAGTAAAACCTCAGATCGGAAGACCAAAATGGAAAATATCGAGCAATGACGCACACAACGTACACCACCGGATACCCAATAGGGTCTCGGCATTACCCGGTCTACAAATAAGTGACTTTTCCATCACACTGTCGCTCTACAGCCAACAGGTACCTTCTCCTATCTACCAGGAGAGCAAGCAAATAAAACATAAGTGGCGGAATACGAGGCGAGTCCATGGAAAATGCTCACAGTAGCATGAAGAAGGCAGTACTCTACAAGAAGACCCCATAATCTACTCGCAGGAAGATTCCAGTACTGACCAAGGGAGCACTACTCCGTCCCATACCAGAGTAGCAAACCCAGAGCACGGTAAGATGACAAACACCAAAGTCAACAGACACAAGAGATCCACTGTGAACAATGAAACACCATAGAGTGGTAGGTAAAATTAAAATGAGCATTACAGTAGAAGAAGTTACAGACACGACATCAGATCAATAGGAAATGCATGGGAGACAGGGAAAGAAAACCCGAGTAAACCAAACAGACACATTACTGAAGACCAACAAGCTAATTCTGAGAGTAGTAGATTCATGTAGAGGAAAATGGCCATATCCACAGAACACGGAGGTAAATCAAAGACAGACACGAACACTGCCCATACCAAGGTGCCAACATCACCAAATAATACAACACAAAGAATGACCCAACCATGACAAACCACACCGGACATGCGTCAGCTCCACAAAGGGATTAAAGGAACACTAACATCCTCAACAACATGCCGTGCAGTTCTCATGCCACCCCAAAATACATCCCCAAAAATAATCCACGGTACCGTCACAACACAACCACCTTACATATGTCCAAAGCCATCCCAATCAAGGTTCAAAAGGGCATATACCACCCCTCAGGCAGAGGATCATCAACAACACAACACAAGACCCGACAAGTAGATATGGTAGGAATACTTGAACCCACAACTCAAAGGAATTAGATAAGTACCAAAAGGTTAACAAAATTTTTGACAACACATATTCTAGGCCTATAATTACCACGGTAGTGCACGATACCAAAATGGAGTGAATAATCGGGCATAAGAAACACTAAACCACCAAGTAATGTTTACAGCAGGATGAAATCCAAAGCAGTAGTTCAGAAAAGGTCAGTCAGATTAATTAATACACAGCAAGACAAGTTACGAGTAGCAAAACTTGAAGTGGCCCAGACACCAGATAAATATCCTTGAACTAGTTGATAGGTTACACGAGGAAGATGGTTCACGACACACCAGAAATAGCTAAGTACGTCCGACCAATAATCAGGAAGGAAAAAACCAGTTAAAACTATAATAGCTCAGGCACAAGGCCATCCAGTTATCCCAACCTAATACCGGCCAACATGGCCCAACCACAACTGATGACTGCCTCACGAGCAGTTGACAGAAAAGATAACTCCAATCACAAACCAAGACCAGACATACATACATACTCACAGGTGGGATGATGAAATGAAAAGACACTCAAGCCAACAACACACAGCACTCAGTCAAGGCACAAACACACAAAGCTCGGTAATGATTGAGGCACATCATATAGGCAGATTTCAATATACCAAATTCCACACAAGGATGGGAACACCTCTCTAGTAACAGGTCAAATAAACCAGACATTATCTCGCAAGGGTGCATATTTAACGCCACACTAAAAGCCAACTACACTTCAGATAACAGAAACTCAAACCAAATTTAAAGAAATAACAATAGACGAGTAAGGGTAAGCAATTTCCAAATTAAACAACCAACCAAAGAGCACAGAAACATTACAGGCTTGAAAAGTTTCAAAATACCATGATGTTGCCTACTAGATTATCAGCTACTAACAGCCAAGAACGGTTACTGGCATAGAAACAACGGAGGTTAGCCATAAGTTTAGTAGGGGCAAATAACTTACCCACACAGCCCCAATTAACTGAAAAGCACATACAACCATCGATGCCATAACACCAGGTCACATTTCAAAACCATGAAAGGGCATAACACATCACCGTGCACTTCAGCACATAACCGATTACACATATAAGTAGGCATATTTGGACATGCTTAGTGGCCAGGTCAAATTATAATCAGAATCACACACTAGAGTTAACGCAGTAAGAAGGTATTAAATTTAGAAGACAAATAAACGGTTAGCATGTACACCACCGAGGTACCATACAGGAAATATGCCAGAAATGATAGTAACAACACTAAGTCTCGGAGCCCAAAGCAAGGCCAGAACAGATAACGCAATAAGGTGATCCCAGGACACACAATGTCACACTGCAAAAGCAACCGAGCAACCTTCACATAACATAATGATCAGAAAAACTCTCCACGATTAAACCAGTTTAATTCCCACCGAAATCGCAACCACAGTATGCAGGTAGGCAGCAAAAATACAAGGTTGACAGCCAGTACGCATAATACAGGACATGTACCAGGCGGTAGTACACCAGTAGCCCTGAGTCAACCAAGTCATACTCTATTACAAGTTGTTCAATAATTACAACTTCCACCAACCCAGAATAATTAATTACATGCAGTCACTCACCAAATCCGCCAGGAAAAAGGAAGAAAAATTTACAGGTCACCTCGAAACAGCAAGGCAGAAGCAGAATACACAGCACAGGTACCCAAAGGGTTTCAAAATCATAATCAGCAAGTAGATAAGTCCATACAGCTCAGCATAACCACAGTTGAAAGCAACAGGGAACTCCAAAACACAGGTACATGAAACAAATAACATAGGGAATTACACGAGATCCTTGCATTTCCTTTTACAATAGTTATTGACAACAACACTTTTGTTTCTTAAGTCTTTGATTTTCATTCACCAACATTCACTACAGCACTGCACCAAGCAAGGGAAGGAGGGGAGGAAAATTAGGCTGCACAAGGCAGAACAACAGAGATTAGGCAGCAGAGCAACAACAGTGGAACAACAAACAACCACCGCTCTGATACCACTCTAACCGATCACCACCCTCTAGGACCCCGGAAATATCCCAGCGGTGATGAGGTTAATAACCTTACCCCACCAGTTGAGGGAAAAGAAGGAGATAGGAAAAGAGAGAGAGAGAGAGGGAGAAAAAGAGAGAGAGAGAGAGAGAGAGAGAGAGAGAGAGAGAGAGACAGAGACACTGGTGTGAAGGTTGCTATTGTGTCCGCCCCAAGAGGGTAGTTTAAGCGAACACAAGAGAAAACATGGGCGAAAAAGAAGCGACAAGTCACAGTACATCAAAAAATTCCAAGGATAAAAACGGCACCAGCCAACAACATGATACTAAAATTACCCAAAGGAAGAAAAAGAGACACTTACCCAAAACGTGGAGGAAAAGCGACTTAAGGTCCGTGGACAACCAAACAAGAAAATAGTTGCAGCGCTGCACCAAATGTGGTAAATGAAAACCAACTTTTAAGTGATATGAAAAAGGAAACTTTAATAGACATTTAAATGAGAGGTAACATTTCAAGATAATATTAGGAGTGGACCTAGGTTCATTATTAATTCAGAAAATACTTTGAACCATATTGTTTAAAAGAAAGTAAATACTTGACTAACAATAATTGGATCAACCTGCAAGAAATTAATATGATTAATAAATAAATACCCAATGAGGCAGCTTTAAAAAAGAAAATGCAGACTTCATTTAACAAAATAAAGGAACTAAATCGTAAAAATCAACAAGGAAAAAAAACAACAGTGACCTCCATACCGTCAAACAAGATAATTAAATATTGATTTAAGTGTGATCGATCACGCGTTTAAGAAAAAAAAAACAAATACCATGTTTAGTAAACAAACCCTAGTCCCATGACCTTTAGGCCGGTTGCCTTTTAACTTTACCACAATTCGTTCCAATTTCTACCAAGGACAATTTCCAAGGGCACACGAAATTAAAGGAAGGAGTTACACTTTTCGCCCAGCCAAAGAACGAGACGAAACGACCAAAGGTAGGCCGAAATAAATCACTTTATATGAAATAAATGCCAACGATACCAGGCAACAAAAATATTTTGATCCCACAAGAACACATCAACCAACAACAACCGCGGTAAAACAAAACCCCCACAACAATTACCCAAACACACGTTGCCATAGTAACGGACAAAACAAAGCACGGTCTACAAAAGAGAAGAAACCAACGGTTTAAACTCAAAAATAAAACAGAGATCCCGGAAACAATGCAAAAAGAACAAAAAGGAGGAATAAAACCCAAAAGGCAAGGAACCCGAAGGAAAGCTAACCCCGCTACCTTGGAAACTGCGCCTTGGTTCACACCTTATTGTACAATCAAGTGCAAAAAAAAACTTTTACAGAATTTTACGATAAACATACAATTTCTTTTCCACCGTGCGAACTGCATTCTAAAATGACTAATTGCCGAAACCGTTTCCTAATGTTCACAGACGCACACGATATCCAGCACAATTTTCGAAGAGGAAGTCTTAATCCAAATATTATTATTATTATTATTACAGTTATCTTGAAGTACGCCGAAACACATAAATCTTCTTGCTTCCCCAGAAATACTTTAATCCAAAACAGTTACATACCTTTGAGTCCAGAAAAATTGAGAAGTTCAAACCTTGGCCATTGTTATTGAAGACCGGCAACCACGAGGCCGTGAACTAAAGTTGTTCACCAAGGATCCTGGGGATTATCGTAGCAAAAACATAATCCAGTGAAACAGTAGGAGGCCAGCAACTAATAGAGTAAGGGATAATCCCTCTTAAGTTGGTTTCATGGGGGTTTCAGCACCACCATCCGCCGCATAGCGGAACACTCACATACACGTCTATCCATGGCGGCTACAGGACGCCGACTCGCATCGGCAAGCAAGCGAGGAGCAGGCCAGTTTTGCCTGGTAGGAGGACTGCGCATGCGCGACCAACCAGAGCTAGGAGAACGCCCCACGGCTTACATTAGCATTAAACGGGAAGTCGAGCATTGAATTGACACAGAAATTCTAGGGCTCACAGGCCAGTTCAAAATGTTTATAAGGGGGAGGCTCACATTATTTAATATCGTCTCAAGATTTAGATGAAGCAAAAACTGAAATATCATTCGCACCATTGCAAATAAAATTTGCCTTAAAATATCATTTGAGAAAACATATATTACACTCCCAAAACCAACACCATTAAAGAAATACATATTAACAGTACTAAAATTGAAATTGAAACACAAATCAAATATCTAGGTGAGTTAATAACAGTAATTTAAATTAAAAACCTTCAATTCAGATAAGGCAAACCAGTTTTCTAGGGCACAAAAATTAACATGGGAAACTTACAAAAAGAAATGCTTATCCATTAATGTAAAAATCAAACATTAGAATACAGTCATAAAGCCAGAAGCCACATATGCCACAGAAACATTATTCCATCTAAACGAACAATCCAAAACTGACAGATTACAGAAGATTGAAAGACGAATTGGAAGAACGTGTATCAATAAAAGCAATCAAAAGGATGGGCAATGGCGAATAGTACCTAACAAGATTGTATATCAGAAATTAGAACTCATTACTGATACCATGCACAAGAAAAGACTAGGATATGGCCACATCTTGAGAATGTCTGATTCGTGACTTCTGAAACAGCTAGTGCAGTACAATCTTGCTTCAAAAACACTACAACTGGATGCAGATGGATTGATTATATACTGTATATTAGTCAAAGTACCTAATGCAAGAATTACTAAAAATTATTTAGGCCTGAAAACCAATCATTCGAAGCAATTATGTTCCTTATTTGCCGATGTAAGCCTTTCCACTATCACATGGCCGTTTTCGCTTGACATCTTCCCATTCACTTGGATTACATTTTCTATTTCTTCTATCCTTGGTCACCTTCTTTATGGCACTTGGTGATAGGTACACACAATCATTGCAATGATGATGATGATGATGATGATGATGATAATCATAATAATTCTTTTACGAGGGACTGTGGTAAATCTTCAAAAGACACTTGTGAAGGGTCCACACTCCACAAGTGTGTGGGATTCTTACCCACTAAAAACCATACACCCTTTTCCCACGATGTGTATCATCACCCCGGAACTGCTCTCGCATTACTTCTGGGTGATATCGTGCTTACTTTGTCTTTCAGACTTCTTCTTTCTTCATTTCTTCTTTACAAACGTTCGTACACTTCCAAATCCTTCTCCTTCTGACGAAGGATATCCTCCACATACACTGCCACGTGATCCCAGGATTCCTAGTTTCGTAGCATTGCTGTCAGTTCTCCCAGTTCAGTTTCCACACATCTTCTCTGTATCATCCAATGGCCACACACAAAGAAAGTGTGAAATACGTCATCGATGTTATCACAGTATATGCATGCTGCATCACTTGATCTGCCAACTCCATGCAGGAATTTCCAAAAATATCCATGTCCTGTTAGAAGCTGCGTGAGGTAATAGTTTACTTCACCATGAACCCTTTCAACCCAGACATCTACGCATGGTATCAGTTGCTTGGTCGATTTACCCCGAGGGTTACTTTCCCATCTGAGTTGCCATTGCCTCATCCTTTGACTGAAGGCACGCTTCTTTGCACATTTCTTTTCCAGCTCTCCTTGGGTACACCAGATTTCTTGTCACTCCAATGCAAGTAGATCTATTCTGGCTATTGCTGCCACTGTGAGGATTGCAGGTTCGGAAACCATGCGGTATGCACATGCAATGCGTAAAGCTGCTTTCCGTTGTACGGCAGCTGGAGATTCAGCCCAGATTTCAGAGCCATACAGGAGAACTGACTGAACCGTTGACACGAGAAGATGTCGTTTACTGGATTTCGGACCTTTAATATTTCCCATCAGTCTGCTAAGTGCAGTCATGTATTTTACTGCCTTATCTGTCACTCTCTGAACATGATTCCAGAATGTGAGCTTGTTGTCAAGTGTCACTCTTAAATATTTTGTGCTTGCAGATGTTTCAATCACTAACTCTCCAATAGTCATTGGCACAAGAGTCTCGATCCTTTTCCTCGTCAGAAGAACTATCTCCGTTTTGTGTTTGGCTAGTGTTAGACTGTATCCATTCTTTTATGTGCCACATCACCTGGTTCAATCTGATTTGAGCCATCTCAACATTACGAGCCACTATCAAGGTGGCCACATCATCAGCGTAGCCCACAAGCTTTATGTCCTCTGGCATCTCCATACGTAACAAGCCATCATACATTATGTTCCAAAGATCTGGACCAAGGATCGATCCCTGCACTGCACCAGCCGTCAGAAGTTTTGTCTTTTGTCCATCTTCCGTATCATACAGCTCAGTGTGATCCTTGAAATAGTCTCTCATTATGCGCTTAAGATATTGTGGTAGCTTGAAAATTTTTTCAAGAGCTACCAACATGTCGCTCCACCTTGCCAAAGTGAAAGCATTCTTCACATCCAGGGTCACAAGAAGTGTCAATTTATGGGAATGATGATTGCCCGTTTGTGCTCTTTCTGCTGTATTCACCACCTCCTACACTGCATCCAGCATCGAGTGCCCTCTCCGAAATCCATGTTGGCGAACAGATAGATTCCCTGCTAGCTGAACTGCTGAGAGGATTCTGGGCTGCAGAGTGGTTGAAACTCAGGGATAGGCGATCATACTCAGCTGCTTGTTTACTTCTGAGAATTTTAAAATCTAATGCTCCCTCATATTTGACCAAGTCCTTTGTCCAGATGAGTCAAGTGCACGACCGGGACAATAGGTTTACAGCTAACACCCTTCACGTTCCACAGCATCGTACGGTAAAGTGCAGTAAGTCGTTCATTGTCACTGCCTCTCAATTATACAACGATCTTAAACTATATGAAATTCAGCAAAGTAGTGTTGGAACTCAGAAAAAATCTCTTAAATACCGCTACCTTTCCACTTATTAAGCCATGTAAATGAATTTTCACCAAATTAATTAAATAGTACGAAATATCATAATCCCCTAGATACATTTTAGATGCTCAGTTTTACTCTTAATTCATCCTCGGCTTTAAAATTCTTAGGTTTCTGTTTCGTCTTCTGTTCCTTGTTAGTATAGTGTATTTTTATGAAATGTTAAAGTATTATTGTAACCTCCTAGATGTTTAGTTTTTAATCTTATTCTCATATCCTCAGTAGGAAAATGTATCTTACGCTTTTTATGTATTCTTTCATTAGATTTTGTAAGTTAGGTGATACATTTAAGTTAAAGTGGCAGTTAGTTACAGCCAAAGGGACCTCTGGTCCTACTTGTAATTAACTTTAAATAAATATATTTCTATATTTCTATATAACCACCAAGTTTTCCTTTGCTGATCAAAACCAATCGGGCCATTTTCCATCGGGGACTAAAAACACCCGCTTTCAGGCAGTGATTATACATATTCAGCAACAATTCTGGACAGAGTTCTGACATTATTTTTAGCACTTCTGCAGGTATACCATCTGGTTCTGGAGTTGTCTTGTTTCTAAGAGAGCTAATAGCTCTATTCAACTGTTCTAATGTGAAGAGGGGTATTTCATCCAGTTCTTAATATCATCACAGTCAATCCTCTCTGGATGGTCTGGGAATAGTGTATCCACAATTTGTTTAATAGTTTGCGGATTCATACTTGGGGTTGAAAATGTCCCGAGTTTCTTTATTACAATCTTATAACCTAGTACCCATGGATCAACTTCTACTTGTTTAGCTAATGCCCACCATTTATCGGCTTTACTCTTTCTAATTGTGTTGTGGAGTTCCTTCTTCCCTGACTTGTACTCCACTGTGACTGAGGTATTCTCTGGACGGCCTCTCATCCTCTGAGCCCTGCTTCGAAGTCGCAAACAATTCCTTCTCAGTTCAGCAATCTCTTCGGTCCACCAGTACACTGGGCCTTTGCTATTTCGCAGTCTCCTACAGGACATTGAGACATTGCATGCTTGGTGGATTAGCTGCATGGTGAGTTAAACACATACACCAGCTGCATCTTTCCCTCTATGACCAAAACATTTTTCTGTTATGTTCTCCATTCCATTCCGTATTACATCAGTAAACTTTTCCTTGTCGATGCAGGCTATGTTCCACCGTGCTGGCCTGCGCATGATGTTTCTTACTTGAGCAGTCAAAAGATGATATATTGATGATCACTCCCCATATAGTTCTTGATCACTTGCCATTCAGTAATCTTATGTATGATATCCTCCGATGAGAAGGTTACATCGGGTATTGCTCCCTGGTATCCTGGCCATCGAAATGTTGGCACATTTCCAATGTTGTTGACCACCAAACCCATTCTGGGTGCCATCTCCATTATACACCATCCTCTGGAGTCTGTTTGTGGCATGCCCCATTCCAACGCTTGACCATTTAAATCACCAGCGACCACTGGTCTGTTTTCCATTCTGCGTAATGTATCCTCAAGGCCATTAAGTTTCATCTGAAAGTTGGAAACAATTCATTTGGCATAAAATAACAGCTTACAGTTGTGATTCCCCCAGTCTGCACCCAAACAAAACCATCTTCACATCCATGCTCTGTTACTGAAACTTTTCCTAGATCTGGTATCCAAATTGCAGCTGTACCAACGTTATCCACAAACCACCCTGGATGATCCCTCTCTTGATATGGTTCACTAATAATAATATTGTTTGCTTCCATCTCATAAATAATAATAATAATAATAATAATAATAATAATAATAATAATAATAATAATAATAATAATAATAATAATAATAATAATAATAATAATAATAATAATAATAATAATCATCATCATCATAATAATGGCTTGCGGCATCCAAAGAGACCTGGTGCAGGTCCATTACAACATATGAGAATCATTCTGTATTGACGGTTTTCACTTTACAAAGCAAAAAATTAAATGTATCCTCCTAATCCATCTTCTGTGAAATGGGGGAGGGGGGTTAAAGTAATCTATATAAACTAAAAAAGTGCTAAAACATAATGAAGGAATAAATGAAAAACAAAAGAGACAGACGGAAATAAAAACAATAAAAATATACAATATTTACATCACTAGATGGAGAAATAAATAACTCGCTGAGACAAATTCAGTGAACAAAGGGTTAATATAAAACATAATTGAATCCAAAAAATGTACTAACCCTAAGAAAATAAAATAAAATAAAAGATAACAAACAGAAACAAAACAATAAATGCTAATAGTGAGGTTGCCAACCTCTTAGACTAATTTTTTTTAGTTTGATAACAATTCAAAAACAGGACAAAATGTGTTGAAAATTCACGCTGACAGTCTGTCTTTGTAGAAACACCTCCCACAAATGGCTAGGAGGGAAGCAAAAAAGCTTGAGAAACCAAGTTTGAGAGGAGACAACGTGCCAGGTGAAATGTATGTGATAAGTGATAGAGAAACGCCGATCAATTTAAAATTTTAGAATAGCAGCATTCTCAATTTCTTCTCAATTTAGCAGTCCCTTTCTTGAAGATTATTTCCAGTGTTGGCTGGATGTGTTTGCCTTATTTTAAATGGTCGGGAGGGCAGCGACAAAATTGAGAAGCTGTGTTAGAGAAGTAACAGGTGCATGGTAAACTGTAAGTAAACATAGTGGTAACCGTCAGTGAAGTTCCAATCTGTAATGGAAAAAATGAGGTTGTGTGAGAAACTTGGGCTGATATGTAAAAAGTGTAAAATGGGTGTGAAGAAAACGTCAAACTTACGGTACTTAAAAGGTGGTTGTCCTCTCGAACTGACCTGGACTTCTCAAAGTTAACAGTCCCGTTTGTATGATCGAGTCTATTGTTGGCTCAGCTGTATTTGCGAGAATGGAAGCTCATTTTGGTAATGAGAAAACTTCACTTTCCAAGGACAGATAACACTGGCAGTGCATTAGAAAATGAATGGTCATCACTGTGACTGTTGTAGCTTGACACTAGACCCTTAACTAAAGACCTTTCCGGAATAAGGATGAAAATAACAAATTTTTGAAAAGTGAGATTTCAGTGGAAATGGGGTGTATCATCATGCTTCTATGCTGTGGTGTCATGTCTTATGTTTGAACTTCAAGCTGGTTTACAGCCAGTAGAACTTTGTGGTCTGTGGTGTAAAGATTGAATATCAGCCAATATGGTGGTCAGTGCTTCTGTTGGTTCATCACCAGGTGTAATAGACCATTTACATAAAGGCCATAAATTAAATCACATCTATATTTTGAAATATTTTCTCAACATTTTTATTGTTATTGTTGTTATTTTTATCATCACACTAATATTATTTAATACCATTTATGTTCCAAGTGCATGTACAGGTTTTCTCTTCTGTTAAGACACACTTGCAGATTATTTTCCATTGTATTACTTCCAATTCATAGATTAAAACCTTAGGTTATAACAATAAAAACAATATTGTTTTTAATAGATGAACCAACACAAAATTCTTATCATGGGATTACAGGAAATTAGAAACACTGACCAGGATGCCTTGGAATCTCAAGGGTACAGACTTTATAAAGGTATACCCGGGAAGAGAGTGATGAAGAATGTCCCACAATTTGGAACAGGATTTTTAGTCAGCCTTAAAATAATAAACTCAGTTCAAGAATTCAGATCACAGTCTCCACGACTCTCAACGCTCACCTTAAAGGCATCTAATAAAATCTATACTATAATAAATGCCCATGCTCCCACTAATGTTAAAAACAACTCCTCAAAAGACCAGGAGGAAACAGGAGAATTTTGGGACCTATTGGACCAGACCATAGATAACATCCCCAAACACCATATAAAATTATTAATAGGCGACTTCAACGCTCAACTAGGCAGAGAAAGAAAATACCGTGACATCATCGGAAAATGGCCAGCACACAAGAAAACAAATAAAAATGGAGAGAGACTAGTTGACCTGTGTAGAAACCATAATTTAATCTCAAAATCTACATGTTTTAAGAGGAAACCTCAAAAACTCAAAACATGGAAACACCCTGACTACACTAAAGGAGAATGGCAACTGGACCACGTCTACATGGACAAATACCACCACAAAGAGATCTATAACGTCAAAGTCCTCCGAGGAATAGACACAGGTTCAGATCACTACGTAGTTAAAATTAAAATTAAACTCACTCCCCAGAGGAGACAACAAAAGCAAGCCCTTAAAACTAAAAGAAAAATAGATCCTACCCAGCTAATCAACAACAAAAATTACCAGAAAGCAACTGAAAAAATAAAAATCACAGACAAACTTGAAGACTTAGTACACAACCTTAAACAAATTGCAGAAGACCTAGCTCCAATTAAACCATGTAAAAAACACCAATGGTGGAACAGTGAATGTGATGAAACAGTGGAGAAAAGACATCAGGCATGGCTATTACATCAGTCCCAAAAGACAGAAATATCCTATCAAAAGCTAGTAAAACAGAGAAAAGAAACTACCCAAGTCTTAAGAAGAATAAAAAGACAACATCATAAGGACACCCTGCAGTTAATTGAAGAACAGTTCAGTAAAACTAAATCAAGGGACTACTACAAAACCTTCAGAAAGCAGCTCCAAAAATATGAACCCCCGACCCTACTGATGAAGGATGAAGATGGTAAGCTGGCCCATAACAATAAAGACAATGCAGAAATTCTGGCTAAACATTTCAACAAGCTTTTAAATTGTGAGGAACCTACAGAACTCCTTCATTTGGACACCAACACCCCGATAAAAACATCACCAGAAAATATCAATCCCCCCACAATAAAGGAAGTCTACCAAGCTCTGAATAAATTAAAAAACTACAAAGCGCCAGGAGAAGATCAGACCTTTGCGGAAATCTGGAAATATGCAGGAACCTCAGCAAAAGTTGCCCTCCATCAACAACTTGTTTCTATCTGGATTAAAGAAGAACTACCAGAACACTGGACAACAGCCCTCATTCAACCTCTGCACAAAAAAGGGGACAAAACCGACCCTAATAACTACAGGGGAATCTCTCTCCTAGACATAACATACAAAATATTTTCAATAATCATCCTTAATAGGATAAGTTTACAACTTGAGAAAGAACTAGGAGAATATCAAGGAGGTTTCAGACCCTGGAGGAGCTGTCCTGATCAGATCATGAGTCTTAAGTTGATAATGGACTATAACAGGAGAAGAAACAGAGATATGGTGATAACATTTGTAGATTTCAAGAAAGCTTATGATTGCATCCATAGAGAATCTCTGTTTAAAATTTTAAGACACCTTGGACTACACCCCAAATTAATAAACATGATAAAATTGACTCTCACCAATACCAAGTCAAAAGTGAAGTTTAGGGGTGAAACATCAGAGACATTTGAAATTAAAACTGGACTACGGCAGGGAGATGGGCTCTCACCACTATTATTTAACTGTGCTCTATAAATGGTAATGAGGGAATGGTTTAGAAAATGTCCCCCCAAAATAAAGATTGGCCGAAAAATCAAAACAAATTGCCTGGGTTTTGCTGACGATTTAGCATTACTAGCAGTGGACATAAAAGAAGCAAAAACCCAGATATCAGAACTTCAAAACATTGCAAATAAAATTGGCCTCAAAATATCATTTGAAAAAACAGAAATTATGCCCCAAAAACCAACACAGCTAAAAGAAGTCACCATAAATGGTAATAAAATCAAAATAGTAACTCAGTTTAAATATCTTGGAGAAGTAATAACACATAACTTAAATGAAAAAATCTCAATCCAAGTAAGAACAAATAGATTAGCTAAAGCACAAAAATTAACATGGGATATCTACAAAAAGAAATGTCTATCAATAAATACAAAAATAAAACACTACAACACAGTTATAAAACCGGAAGCTGCATATGCAGCAGAAACACTCTTTTACCTGAATAAACAATCAAAGACTGACAGACTTCAGAAAATTGAAAGGAGGATTGGAAGAACCTGTATCAACAAAAAATATCAGAAAGATGGACAGTGGCGGTTAATACCTAACAAAGTCGTGTACAAAGAGCTAGAACCCATTACAGATACTATGCGTAAGAGGAGACTGGGATTCTTTGGACATATCATGAGGATGCAGGACTCGAGACTTCTGAAACAACTAGTACAACACAATCTCGTCTCAAAAAATACCACAACAGGATGTAAATGGATCAGAGAAGTAAGAGAGGATCTGAAGGAAATAGGCCTTACAACAGAAGACACCAAAAATAAGATAAAATTGAATACAAAACTCAAGAATACGAACCTCCGCTTTACCCTTACACAAAACAAACCAACAACACGCACATTTTCAACTGAGGAAAGGGCACGAAGATCGGAGCGTCTGAAGAAGTACTGGGAGGACCGCAAAGCCCGAACAATCCCTTCAAAGAGACCTGAACGACGGACTGACTAAAGTGATCCTATGTGGTCATAAAAGAAGAAGAAGAAGAAGAAGAAGAAGAAGAAGAAGAAGAAGAAGAACTCATTTGTACACTTTCATATGCAATTGGTTGGAGTAGTGTATGCCACGAAATAAACCCCAAATAAATTTTCCTTCTCTTGAAGAATTACTGACTTTTTGGTAGCATCCTTATTCCGGAGAGGTTTCAAATGATAAAGCGCATTTTGCTTCAGGTGCTCAGGGATACATGCATGATTCATTTGTGAGCAGGGCCAATGACCTAGTTTTTAAGCCCCTTTAAACAAAAATCAACATCATCAAGTTGTGTGACATGGACTATGGCCTCACCTATAATTAGTCTATCCCTCTTCTACTTACACTGTGTGCCATCTTGTCTTACCTCTTGGAACTTGATTTAGTTGTGATAAATTACATTACATTACATAATTACATAAATTAAATTGAGGTTCGTACCCCTTCCTGGATTGTTAAGGTGGCTCTAACTGTGCCCAATCGACACCTGTCCAGATGGCTATAAAGGGCTGTTCATTTTCCTCAGTGAGTGACTTTCTACATATGCAACTGGACTTGTGAATTTGATGTGCAATGGCTGACTGTTGGGCTAATTTCACATAAGGTAGGGCGTCATTGAAATATGAAAATCTAAGGCTATCCTTATGACTCCTCTCCTGGTTGAGGGAGATATTTTAAAACTTGAAATCACTACACAGATATTATGTAACTGTTAGGTTTGGATTTTGTGTTTTATTATTAAACTAGCAGTTACCCATGGCTTCGCTCGCGTAGATTTCGTAATTTGATCAAAGTAATCGTTTCTTGCCATTGTAATAAGACATTATCTGAAAATTCCTAAAATATAAAAACTCACCCAAAAATTGAGTTTAATTTACCCCAAAAATTGTTCATAAACCATGTTTGTGGTAATACCTTTTGTGACTATACGACCATGTGACATAGAACTGTACATGTGAGAAATAGTCTTCTCTCAAGTTGAAAAAAATGAATACATGTTTCTTTATGTTTAAAGGAGATTCCAAATACCTATTCCCACATCTGTAACATCTTCAGTTTTTGAGATAACATAAGTATCCCCATAAAAAAAAAGTTCAACCCCTTGATCAGTCCTTCGCCCACCCCAACCCCCATTTAAGTGTATTTTCCGAAAACAAAAATACAACAAAAATACATGTTTCTTCATTTTTTAAAGGAGATTCCAAGTACCTATTTTCATGTCTGTAACATCTTCAGCTTTTAAGATACAAGTATCCTCATAAAAAACTATTCAACTATTTTTCACTTCTTTTCATCCCCCATTAAGTGCCTTCTCCAAAAACAAAAAGTTAAATGTTCCTATATTTTTAAAGGACTTTCCAAATACCAAGTTTCTTGTCTCTAACATGTTAAGTTTTAGACATATAATGTAGATATAGCGGTACTCATTTTAAAAATTCACCCGCTTTTCCAATTCCTTTCGGCCCCTTTGACTGGATTTACTGGAAACAAAAAAAAATGTGTTTCATTATTTTTAGAGGAGATTCCAAATACCAGTTTTCATGTCTGTACATCTGTAAGACCTTCAGTTTTTAAGATAAAGTATCCTCATAAACATATTTCAACTCATTTACTTATTTTCAACCCCACACCCCTTACATCAATTTTTCGAAAAAAATCCCCAAGAAACAAATGTGTGTTTCTTTACTTTTAAAGGAGATTCCAAATACTAATTTTCACGTCTGTAACATCTTCATTTTTTGAGATATATATCCTCACAAACGTAATTCAACTCTTTTCTCACCCTCCTCCCTTCCTACCCATTAAGCTGATTCCCCCTCCCCAAAATTGTGTGTTTCTTTATTTTTAAAGGAGATTCCAAATACCAATTTTCGAGTCTTTAACATCTTTAGATTTTGAGATATAAGTATCCGCATACAAAGAATTCAACTAATTTTTCAATTCATTCACCCCCCCTTAAGTGGGTTTTCCAAAGACAAAAGAACACGTGTTTCTTTACTTTGAAAGAAAATTCCAAATTCAAATTATCATGCCTCTAACATCTTCAGTTTTTGAGATATAAGTATCCTCATTAAAAGAATTCAAGTCCTTTTTCACCCCAGCCTGTTAAGTTGATTCCCCCTTCCAAAAAAAAATGCATGTTTCTTTATTTTTAAAGGAGATTCCGAATACAAATGTTCACGTGTGTAACATCTTTAGTTTTTGAGATATAAGTATCCTCATACAAAGAATTCAACTAATTTTTCAATTAATTCACCCCCCTTAAGTGGATTTTCCAAAGACAAAAGATTATGTGTTTCCTTACTTTGAAAGAAAATTCCAAATACAAATTTCCATGTCTGTAACAACTTCAGTTTTTGAGACATAAGTATCCTCATGAAAATAATTCAACTCCTTTTTCACTCCACCCCCGCCTGTTAAATTGGTTTCACCCCACCCAAAAGAATGCTTGTTTCTTTATTTTTCAAGGAGAATCCAAATACCATATTCTATGTCTGTAACTTTCAGTTTTGAAATATGAGTTTCTCCAGATAAAGAATTCAGTTTTTTTCACTTCCTTTCACACTTCCCACTTAAGTGAATTTTCCAAAAATAAACAGTACCCGTTTCTTTAAAGGCGCTTCCAAATAGCAATTATCATGAATGTAACATCTTCAGTTTTTGAGATATATGTATCCTCGTAAAAGGAAATCATCTCTGTTTCCCCCCCCCCCCCCAAAAAAAAATGCATGTTGCTTTATTTTTAAAGGTGATTCCAAATACCAGTTTTCACATCTGCAACTTGTTAAGTTTTTGAGATATACTGTAGACATGCTTATTATTAAAATTCACCCCTCCTTTTTCAGTTCCCCTTAAGTGGATTTTTTGAAAAAAATATTTATGTCTCTTTACTTTTACAGGAAATTTCAAATACCAGTTTTCAAATCTGTACCTGTATATTACTTACCTGTCTGAGATACTTTGCAGATATAGTCTTTTTTAAAATTCACCCCGTTTGTCACTCCTGTTCACCCCCTATTCATCGGATTACCAAAAACACAAAAATACATGTTTCTTTATTTTCAAAGGAGATTCCAAATACCAATTTTCATATCTGTAACATCTTCAGTTTTTGAGATATAAGTCTTCTCATAAAAGGTGCTCAATCACTTTTCCCCTATTTTTCACCCCCCTTAATGGAATTTTCCGAAAACAAAAAAAATATGTGGTTCTTTATTTTTAAAAGAAATTCCAAGTACCCGTTTTTACGTCTGTAAACTTTTGAGATATATATATCCTCATTTTTAAAATTCATCCCCCTTCCACCCCCTTAACGCCGTAAAATCCAAAAATCCTTCCTCAGTGAGCACCTACACCCTAATATAAATGTATCCCTAAAATTTTGTTTCTTGATGTCCAGTAGTTTTGGCTCGGCGATGATGAATCAGTCAGTCATGACATGTTATATATACAGTAGAAGTCCGATAGTCCAGCACGTTTGGGACCGGCCCGGTGCCAGATTACCGAAAATGCCGGACTATCGGGTGGTACCTCTTACTACGATATATGTTAATGCGTACAGCGAAAACAGCTGTAA
Organism: Anabrus simplex; assembly: GCF_040414725.1. Lineage (NCBI taxonomy): Eukaryota > Metazoa > Arthropoda > Insecta > Orthoptera > Tettigoniidae > Anabrus > Anabrus simplex. Next base: position 319,190,584 of record NC_090265.1, read on the forward strand.
CAAGGCATTTTGCAGTAAAATGTTGATCAGCAGAACCATTAGTTTAACAAATTTAGCTCAAAATTAGGGCAGCACTACATTTTCATTCAACACAATCCAGTTTACAATATTTTAGTGTGACTTAAAAAATCTTGAATTTTTTTTTGTTTTCGAGATCGTTGTTCCTTGGCATAAAAGTTATTTCTGGTGATATGTAAATCAATAAGTTCAGTGGCATTATAATTAGTATTACACTCAACAAAGGTGATAAATTTATTTAGGGACTTTGCGGCTAGATCGTAAGGAACAATACTGTAGCGAAAAGTGCTTGCAATCAAAACAATGTACTGAACCTTTGTATGGTGACAGCCAACAATGCCGATTGTGTCTAACAGTAGCAGACGCGTAGTGGACACTTCCGGGTGGTTTTGAACAGCGCCGTGCACTTTAACTGTCACAAACATAAAAAAAGAACAATTAAAAAATCCTGGAATGGTGCCGAACCATTGGGCGTTCCGGACTGTTGGATGCCGGACTAATGGAATTCTACTGTACATAATTATGTAGGGAAGTTATGAGTTGTCAAATGATGAATAGGGCAAGTTTTAATTTTTCTTATTTAATATCACTATGCTGGGTTAACATAAAGCATCAGACCATCATTGTAAATGTCCCAAGGATGTTTGAGTGGTTAACCTTTGGTATCCTCCTCTCCTTTCTCTTACTTACAACTAGGGATGAAGAGCAAAGATAAGTACATTTCTCTTGTCCTGTACTTACTCAGCATTCTTCTTATTCTACATTTCCTGCATCAAAACTGAAGATCTGTCAAGTTGGCCCCTCAATGAGCGATGATGCTCACCCTTCTGATGAAGTTGAGAAGCAGAAACGAGTTTGCTGGACGCTGAGAAGAGATGGATGTGGAAGAACCAGGATTGATAAGGAGAGAGCCTATCTATTTGTTGATGGCAGTGTATGAAGATATGGAGGTTATCCTTGTCCTTTTGTTTTTATATTTGTCCTTGTCTACTCTTTCTGTTGCTCCCTTTTCACACATTAACCTGCCTGTATGTTCATCCTATTTCAGTTCCTGATCTATATGTGAGTTGATTCTGCATTTGTTTGTTCCTCTCCAATACTTATAAGGTATGAACTTATGTAGCTGATTTCATAGTTTTTTCACCGGTATGTTATAGTGTAATAATATCTACATTTAACTTGTGTGCTTGACAGACTGAAAAGCTTTTAAGTTACATGTAACTGAGTTGACACTGGAATGTACGGCTTCCTTCTTAAGAAATTTATAGTTGTTGTCAAATCAAAGCTCAAGAGGAAATGCTGGAATATGTAGGTCTCCATTTACGTATATCAGCCAGTTTTCAAGAATGGCCAGTTATACATTGATACACCTGAAGTTGTAATAGGTAGTGCTAGAATGTAATGCTACAAAGAATTTTTGTATACTCAAAACCCTCCTTTAAATACTTACTCCCACTGACTGACATATATAATTTATCAAAGATAGGATGTAGTGAAAGAGGACAGGGACATACAGCAGAAAGTACAGAATGACAAGTTAGTGTGAGCATGTGGAACAAGCAAAAGGATTAACAAGGGTACACATTAAAACTCAAAAGGTAAAGGATATATACACTGGTCTCTTTGTTGAACTCTCCCTTTCTTCTTCTTCTAAGCCACCGATGAGTATCGTAGCTGTCCTTTTCGGTTTTCATATTTGTCTTTATTTCTTCTTTTACTTGTTTCTTCTGTCCATACTAGTGTTTCATGCTCTTCATTGTGTGTGTTCGTATTCTTCTTCCTGGTTTGCTCTCTTTGGCAACTTATAACTGTTCACCTGCTTGTTCCACAAACATTATCTATACAGTGCAAGGCCTGTAAAGAAAATAGCTCTTTAGGGAGCTTATCTGCAGCCTAGTTAGCTTTGCCCCTTCAAAATATTCCTCTCTTCTACTAACACAAAACTCCTAACGTTGTTTCTACTTTAGAAAGCAGTTCTGGTAGGTAATTTGGGGAATTGTATGCAGTTCCACCTGCTTTTTCAGTTTGATCTTTTCATCTGACTGAAATCGTCATTCCTTCTGTGTGAATTTCAGTTTGGGGAATAGAAAAGGTCTACTAGGGCAAAGGCAGGTGTGTAGGCCTAGTGTGGATGGGAAAGCACAATTGTTTCATGTTTGTCAAAAATTCACGAATCAAAAGTGATGCATGAGCTGGTATGTTGTATTGATGGAGGCTTCAGAAGTTGTTTCTCCATGAGTTTGGTCTTTTAATCCTGTCATTTTCTCACAAATATCTCAAGATTTTGAGGTAATACCAACAGTTTATCCTTAGAGAGGAATTCATAGTCAAACAAGACCATCATCAACACTTTCACATTTGACTTCACCTGCTATGCTTTTTCAATCTTGGCAAATCACCATAAACTGTCTTCATTCTTTGGTATGTCTCCGTAAATGTTTCCCCATTTTGAAGCAGAAGTGAATGTTCATTGCTCATAATATTTAGGTATCCCCAACAATTGTACAGTAACACATACTCAACACACTCAAAACTACCGCTGCTGAGCGATAACTAATTGTTTCAAAAATAAAATGACACTTACTTAGGAAGGATACTACTATACAGCACCACTCATCAGAAACTGCTAAGACACATGTGTGCAGTATTTTCAAAGTCATGAGTGAATCTTCTCTATCCTTACCTAACGAATCACTTATTTTCTCTATACTTAGCTTGTGATATATGCTTTTGTGCTACTTTTGTTTGATAATCTCATTTCTTAAGTTGAATTTGTTGTAGTTAAGATCACTGTTGGCCTATCCTTATTAAAATCTGTTTTCTCTTTGTTTAAGTGGTATCCACAGTAGCAGAGCCTATGCCGGGTTGGGGAGACTCTTATAATGGTATAAGTGGACTGATGGTAGCTGGTGCCATGGGCCTTATACATGTACCATATCATGATGATTTAGTGCGCATGGATTATATACCTGTGGATGTTGTCTGTAAAGGAATGATAATTGCAAGTTGGCTGAGAGGTCAGCAAAGGTGAGTAAATAACTGTTATTTATGATTTCTAAATGTTGAAAGTAATATAAAAATTAAGAAAATTAACCCGCAGTGGTTGTGCTCTCTCTTACAGGTAAGTGGTCATGGGTGAGATTTTCCCTCACCTCTGTAACTGTGTGCTATATAAATATTGGTCTCAACAGCAGTAATAATTTAATTAGCTGTACTGAAGTATATTTTAAATTTCTGTGTAAGAAAAAATACCAATGCTGGAAAAATAAAGAATATAATATGTACATTTTATGAAAAGCACTGCAATTCAGTAAATACAGTAGAAGTCCGTTATAGCGAGAAATCATAACAGCGAAAATGTACTCGCTATAACGCATTATCGTTATATCCGATTTTGCATAAAAGTCGGAAAAACCCCCATGCACATTAAAATTGGTATGAAACAGCAATCAGTTTGTTAAAATCTTGCATTTCCGCAGATGATAACCACACTACGGCTTACTTGTTTGTTATTTTACGAAATCCGATACTACATGAAAGTGTATGTTTAATTTCATTCTGAAAAAACTATAATACCGTATTTCTCCAAATCCAAGATGAGCCCCACTTTTTCCGTCAAAAAATTTAAATCAGGCTCAAAAAGTACTTTGTAAAATCATATGAATGCCTTGTTGTACAGTAGGCCTACGCATTTTTAGACTTTTTAGACGCCGAACATTGACTTTCGTAATGCCGTATTTTTTTCTTCTTTTTTTTTGGCGGGGGGGGGGCTGCACAATTATTCTTTATTTCCGCGGGTTTAAGGACCATTAACTTAAAATCGGCATCATAATACCGAAGAGAACCCGTTGAAAATTTGCCGGCAATAGCTATTCCATGCGTCTCTACAATACGACGATCCATCAGAAAATTATTCTTGCTGTCTATAAAACTTACTTTTACTCAGCGTCAGATATAACCGGCTACCGCTACACGCTTGTCTGGCTTGCCGGGTTCGGCCAAATTCAGCGGCTAGCGTTGTATAGGCCTAATCGCGGACGTTGAAGGTCAACGAACGAGTTTATTTCACTACGGTATGGCCATTCCGCCCTTGCGTTTTTCATGCACATACCTCACAATTTCATCTTGGACTTCCTTAAAACGCCCTTCCTTGTTGCGGACCAATGAATGTATTTTTTGTACAGTATGCATTTTTTTAGCTCTTTGTCTTCACGCTAACACCAAATTTTGGCTTTAGATAGGCTGTGCCGTATTTTCTTGCGGCTGCACAATTATTCTACATTTGCGAGTGTTTAATAACCATTAACTTGAAACTGGCACCATAATATCGACTAGAACCCATTGAAAATTTGCCGGCAATACCTTTTCCACGTATCTTTACAATACGATTATCCATCACGAAAATATTCCTGCTGCCTATAAAACTTAATTTTACTAAGCGTCAAGTACAATAGACGCGTTATAACTCCGCCACCGAGTAGCCATTGCCTTTCTAAGAATTCGAAGGGTCGCGTGTTTTGATGCCATTCTGCAGATTTGAGAAACGTTTTTATAGAGACCAATGGAACACCATTCTCTCTTCACTATTTTCTGAGATCCAGTGACGTTACACTGTACAACCGGTTGTCGCTGCTAGCGATGTATAGTAAAAAGGCGGTCTTTTATTGTCAACGAGTTCTGTGCGCGTGTGAAAAGAAGCAGCGTGGTTACCGCGTTGCCAGTGGTATCCATTAACTTACTGTTAGGCCGCGAATGCAACAACCCTTGAGTTTTCGCACGAGAGTCTGAGGAAAAAAGTCTTGGATTCGGAGAAATACGATATCACTCCAGAGGTTTCTGTGGCAAACACCTCAGTTTTCTTCTTCAAACAGCGTCACCTAACCTAACCGTATACGTACCGGCATCATGAAAACATATTTGAAACGCATGTAGAGAAATGATAACCTACTCGCGAAAATTTTACATGTAAATAGCCTTTTCGAAATTTAACTAGACGCGAGAATATATCGAATATCCTCTGAAATCAGTGATGTACTCTGCCATATCTTGAGGCGTATCCCATTCTTACTTAATTTCCGTATATAACATTAAAATTAAGATATCGTTTACTTCAGTCTTTATTTTTAACGAGTTAACAACTGCTATCGGCCACGTTATTTACGCATTTATTACGAAAACGTGTTATCCTCTGTCATTTCGAATTTTCTTTAGAGAACAGCACTCGACGGGTATTACTAATCTACTCCAACATCGCCTTTGAATGTCAACGAGAGAGCTCGCAAATGCACAAAGTATGAAAACTATACCGGTACCGTACCGAAGATGATCGATCGCATTTTGTAGCAAACGTTTCAGTTTTCTTATTCAAGCAGCGTCAACCTATCCTAACCGAACCGTACTATACGTATGATGAAAACATATTTCAAGCGCCAGTAGAGAAATGATAACCTTCTCGCTATAAATTTTCGTAATAGCCTTTCCGTAATTTAACCAGACGCGACAAAATATAAACTAACCTCAGAAATCAATTGAGCACTCTGCCATATCTCGACGTGTATCCCATTCTTACTTAATTGCAGTATTTAGCCTCAAAATTAAGCTGTCGTTTAGTCAGCCTTAATTTTTAACGAGTTAACAACCGTTATCGGACACGTAATTTACACATTTATTACGAAAATATGTTCTCTTTCATTTCGAATTTTCTTTACAACGGGTATTACTAAATTGACTTCGACATCGCCTTCGAATGTCGACGAGAGAACTCGCTAGTGCACAAAGCGAGGAAACGATGCCGAGGGTAATTGATCTTATGCAATCTCATCGCAGGGTGCATAAATATCGGTAACGGGATAATCGCGCGCGCTTAATCGCTCGTAATAACGGATGCGTCAGTGATAGGGCTCTCGCTGTAACTGAAGGACGATACACTGTTTAATATAGGAATTTTGAAGGGGCAGAAAACAATCGTCGCTAAAACGGAGTTCTCGTTAAATATCGTAATCGCTATAGCGGACTTCTACTGTATATGGGCAATATTATTGTCACATTAGTGGTTGTGGGTGAGATATTTCCTCGCCTTGATTGACGGCTTGTATTTAGAGTACTATTATTCAAGGAATCAACAGTCATATAAAATGGCCAACTACAATGCAGTTTTGCAATAATGTTTCAATTCTATAGTTTGCTGCTCACTAGAAAACACACAGTATTTCTAAACGTTGAGCACTTTTCCTCCTTACACACCAGCTTTGGTTTTCAAACTTGCTCCGTTTCCTCACCAAGCACTTTGCATTGAAGCACAACACGGCTGAGGTGTGTTCTTTGCAGATAGTCGCCGAACAATCTCAACAGTATTACAGTCAAGCAATTTTTCTTCTTTGGACAGAAGTCACACTTCTGCCTTTCTCCTATCCTCTTTTCTTGGTGTACTGCATGCTGTTGGTGTTCTCCTAATACCCTCCAGATCTGGAGACATAATGTAGTGTGTAAGCCATCAGTAGAAGCTCTTTTGGTGAGATGTGGTTTACAAAGTTTGGGAGCTAACATTTTGAGGTACTTTCTTTTTGACACTCTATTGTCTGTGTTGAATCTCAATATGATGTAACTGTTCAACCCGGCAATATCTAACAGAGTATAGAAGATTCTCAGTGGCCATCTGTTAGTTTTTCTGGTGACAGCATAAGCCATCAAAGATATCTACTTCTTTCGTCATATAGTAAAACGGAATGCCTTCAAGTTTGCTCAGTTCACCTGTTGTCTCATCAGTGTTCTCACCTTTATGTATGGTTGCATATCCTTGCCATGAGCAAACATGGTTGAATGCACTGGTCTTTTTGTGTTGAGGAAAGCTGATGGAATTTCTGCTTTATTTTTCCTAACTGCTCCAACTAAAGTTAGTCCCTTATCTGATAGCAAGTGTAAGGTCAGAGGAACTGATGTAAAATAATGATCAACTGTGATGTTCAGTCCACTATTGTCATTTGATTCTGCAAGTCATTTCACAACTTCTGCAGGGGTGTTCACTACTGAGACAGGTCAATCAGGCTGCTTTCCAGGGTAAATCGCCATACTTGGCGGACTTACTGGGCATGAATTGACAAAATTGGCACCTTTCTCTGAAGGACTTCTAACATTTTGTTAACTGTAACATACTCAAGAGGCCTGTAGTATGCTTGACATTTCTCTACAAAATCCTCAAACACTTTGTGAACAGGAGCCATTTTATCCACCTTCTTTCTCTGCTTCTTGGTCATGATGTCGTCAAAGCGAAAGAACTTGGATAAGGAGGTAGAAAAGTCTCAGTGACATTACGAGACAAAAAAGTTCTTGAGCTGCACCATCGTCACCCCGAAGATCTTCTGCATTTGCATGAGAACTTTCCAAAACACCTGGAAGATAGAACAGACCAAATAAAGCAGTTATTTCTTCAGAGTCAGTGTTTCGAATGCCTTTTTCTCATCCATAGTTTTAATACAATTTAAACATTTGTTTGTTAGTACACTCTACAGTTTTTTGTATAGTCTCAACAAAAACTATCTCCATGCTTCAGTGGGGGAGGTGACATGTTTTTCATCACATTTTTATCCAGGCAGACATCTAATGAGGCTCCTGTGTCTTGTTTTTGCAACAGACAGTCGACAATGGATGTTCCAAGTTGTTTGTCCGTCTTTCCCTAAATACTGGACACGGCACAATCTAGTTATCTTACAGTTCATCATCAGATATATCTGAAGCGCTATTGTGATCACTAAGTTCAATATTATCCAATTTGTCTTCACTAATGCTGTCACAAGCTCAACCATCATCCAACATTGCATAAAATAAAAATCATTTCCTGCTGCTTCTCTTCTTCTTAATTAATCCTGCACCTCATCCAACTATCTCAAGACCTGTTCTTCTAATCTATTCCCAATGTTTAACTCAATTAACAATTTTTTTAAAGGCAGGGGAACTGCAATTGGTAGCTAAAAGATGTTTATGTTTGTGGTCACAGGTGAGCAAAACTATCCCTTATCTGCAGACGTGCACAAAAACTTCACTAACCCAAACACTGCAAATACTTGATTGCAACTTGACTGTGATTGGTAATGTCCCCCACTAGGAATACCTGAGAGGGAGGGAATGTGCACATGCTCACTGTACAATCACATACGAAGAAATCCAAAAGTGAGACAATCGTTCACCCTGTGACTACTGCCGATTTAAAGCATAAGCCTGGAATGAATCAACACAGTTATGTTGAATTACAAACATCCCATAAACTAACATGTTGATCTTTTCAGATATTTTCAAACTGAAATACACCAAATACCTAAAATTTTGTATTGAACAAATCATCCATAATTTCAAAAATAGAACATTGGATACACAAGAGCATTCAGAGAAGTCACAGAATCTGACTCTCCCCACCAGTTACTAGAAACAGAATATGAACAATGAGACATCAGTCCAAACATGGACTGAAAATGTTATACTAGCCCTGAAAATGTTATACATCCTCAATACTCTGCAACAGCTTTCTGCATAAATAAAGTAAGAGTGATTTGCCTATATTTTATTCAAAATAAACTCTTGATATATGGTATGTTTGCATGCATATCACCACATCGCAGACAAACATATTTTAATGAGACTTAGAGACCTAGCTGGAGCTGGAAAAGAGAAAATGACAATGATGATCCCCCCTTCCCAGTACAGCCCATGAAGTGAGCTACAGGCACTGCAGTGTGAAGGTGTTGTCTGTATTAATTGTATGAGCTATAAATGGGAAAGAAGCAGCTGCAGCTGTAGCCTTGATAAAGGTACCATCCTGGTTTATGCTTGGAGGTGAAAATGGGAAACCACAGAAAACAATTTTGAGGATGGCCAATGGGGGATTTGAATACACCTGTCTCACAAGTACAGGGCTTGCAACCAATACTGAACTAACCTGTTCAGTATGATGATTTGTTTCTAGATGAAATAGAGTGAAACCTTGTTAGTGCGTTACTTATTAAGTCCTGCTTAGCATGTCATAAATTCAAAGTCCTCATTCTCATCGTATTAAATCTACTGTATATAAAAATAACTTGCTTATCACATCACAAATTTTCACTATTACCATTTAGTACGTTCACATTTCCTAGCCCTGAAAATGTTATTTGTCATCACTTGTGAAAGAAATGTGATTTCCAACTTGGATAATAGCTGTCACCACAGTTGCATGATTACGGGAAAAGGCCTTGAATTCCTGAACTTTACAGGAGTTGAACTTCAGGGAGCAAGTCGTTAGCCTCAAGAATGTTCAGTTTTGCTTGCCAGTTAGCAGCAAGATTGCTGAATAATACAGTGAGCCTGTTTGTGCTTGTATTTCGCATTCCATTCAGAAGTTACAAATTTATTTTTTGTTCAGTGGTATAGTGAAGTGTAGCAAATTTTTGTTGCATGATATGGTAGCCTATATCTGGATTAGGAACATAATCATATGAAATTGACTAGCGTTGGACAATAAACGTTGTGCATATTTGTCATATGATAGCCTGGTTATGGATACAGAAAAAGTAGTGAAATTCCTTACTAATGAAGACAAAATTAAAATGTAGCAAAAAGAGGACTGACATCTGCATCTTTAATTGCACAGAGGTCACAAGTGTTGCATTTGCACCTGTTGACCCTGCACCTTCCAATTTAGATTTGATCACTCAAGTTGGTCGAAGTTTTGTCAGATTCAAAATGGCAGCCAAAGTCAGTCCTCCCGGTCGTAGACCCATTGTTTTCCTCGCAAGGTGCTACTAGTAGCAAGTAACATTGACTCACGGTGTTCTGCACGTAATAGTACTAATCACAAGTAGTCTCATGGTTCTAATGTCACCATCCCTTTGTCGCTCCTTTTAGTCGCCTCTTACGACAGGCCGGAAAGGTCATGGCCTCAGCTTTCTGGGATGAAAAAGGCATTCTCCTGATTCCTACTGGCCAAACAATTACGGGGCAATACTATGCAAACCTCCTAGACCAACTACAGGATACGCGAAACAAGGCCTGGTTTGGCAAGGAAAAAGGTCATCTTTCATCAGGACAATGCTCCGTCGCACACAAGTGTTACTGCCATGGCAAAACTTCATGAAATGGGGTACGAATTGTTGCCATATCCACCTTATTCACCTGATTTGGCACCATCAGACTTTCATCTATTCCCCAAGCTGAAAATTTTCCTCGGTGAACAGAGATTTTCTACAAGGGAAGAACTGACAGCCGAATTGGAGAGGTATTTTGCAGGCCTGGAGGAATCTCATTTTTGAGATGGGATCAAGGCATTGGAACATCGCTGGACCAAATGCAGTAGTCTACAGGGAGACTATGTTGAAAAATAAAAGCAGTTCCACCGAGGTAAGATACTTAATTCTAGTACATTCCGAGAACTTTTCAAAGCACCTACGTAGATCCACGCTGTATCAAACATTATGGTAATGCCCACAGGCTACACAAACCCATGATGTTCCTCACATAATGATACTACCCTCAGGCAACATAGACCAATGGTTTTCCTCACATAGAGGTACTAATCACGGGCACCAGCCAAACCCGGGGTGTTTCTCACATAGCACATTGTAGTACTACTCTCAGGCAATGTAGACCCATGGTGTTTCTCATACAGTGGTACAACTCATAGGTAACACAGGCCCATTCTGAACACAGTAGAACCAACAACAACACATTATGACACTTATCACAAACAACGCTCAGACTCGTAGTATTCCTCACTTAATGGTACTGTTTCTATATAACGTAATGGTCAAGTGTGACCTCCATTTTAAAAATGTAACCTTCAATTTAATGTGTAAGAGTGTGACCAGAAAATGTTTAATAACCCACTGCTCTGAAATAAAAGGCTTCTCCTAACATTTATTTTAGAAAGAGTCAGCAATCAGCATCATCATCATCTCCTTTTCATTTTCCCATTTATGTGGGGCCTGCCTTCTTGCAACGTTTCCTTCACTCCAATTGATCCATAGCATCCCAAGGGCTAAGTTTGGTGAGCCGCATGTCATCTCTGGCCTAGCCAGAGAGGTGAAAGAAGGTGCGGGCTTGAATGGATCTAACTACAATATCAAGAATTGAATTAAAGTTTCTAAAAGATTATATTTCTTTAAGAATTTCAAAAATTAACAAATAACAACATGACAGGTACAATTAGCAATCTTGAAACAAGTCTTGGACAATCCAAGATTAGTGAATATTTACAGATTTGGGGCTTCAAGCCCTTAGTTTACAATTCTGAGCTACGAGCTCAATTTTACAGAATTTTCAATTCAAAATGAGGAACAACTAGGTCAAGGGCAGAAATTACCTAATTCAAGAGCACTTGCTCCCTAAATTACAATATCTAGCCTTCCAGACGCACTCTTCACTATTACAAAACTTTGAAAAGAGCTAACAGGCTCTCAGTTTCTTCCAGCCTACACGAGGCAACATTACATCAAAATCTTACACTCTCTGGCCTCAGAAGGCATGAATTACAAATGGAAATAGTCTTACACAGGGGTATCTAGTACCCAACATACCGGGCCTTTGCGGAAGAGAACAGGTTAAATAAATGGCTCGAACACAAACTGAATGGAGGCGTACACTGCGCTCCCAGATAATGAAAAATTAAAACCTACAGGGCTCTCGGCCGATGAAACAGGGGCTATTCCCAAACTACTAAGGTGGCTCGCATGGAACTAACTTTAATACATTACAGGAAGAAAACAGTTACGAAAACGTAGTCACCTCAAACCAAGATGAAAGGGGAACTCAAGTGGATAACTTGCTCTCTATCCCCGATTTACAGTTAAAGACTTTATGAAATTTTTACATTAGCCGAAATAAGATTTACATTTTAGAAAAGTTTGTTACATAGTTAAAGATTCGGACCAGGTTGCGATACCAGGAGTCAAACCCGAGCCTTCATCATAGCACCATAACACAATTACTTAATATTTCAGTGGTGACATCGTCTGATTAAAGTTCCAAGTTCATGTAGTATCAGTTTCACCATTGGATCGATAGAGTTTATTAAGGTGCTTATTTTGAATGAGCGGTGTTGAGGTGTACCTCCGGGTACAGGCTTAACTGGAGTTTAGAATTGTGTAATTCTTGTGTATTCCTTTCAGTATTCAGTAATTAATGGCAGTTTTTATCCTGTTAGGGTGTTGTAGGATAAAAATAGAGTACAACTAAGTAGTATTGTAGTGTAGTAGTTTATTAATTACCTTATTGTTGTGTAATCTTTGTGTACTATCCTAGACAATATTTCTTCCTTTTCATTTTTTTTGCACATAATCATTATTTTATTTTTCCTTTTCATTTCATCTTTCCGTAAAGAATGGCTAAGGAGTGCAAGTGTAAGAACTGTGG